>NC_136863.1:30100118-30798604 GCF_951799975.1 Gobius niger | reverse complement strand
TCTCTCTCTGTCTCTCTCTGTCTAACTCCACTATCCCTATATTTTGCTCTCTTCCCTCCTTTCTGTTCACTTTCTCTCTCCATTTCTTTCTCCTCTCTCTACCACACTGTCGTCTCCTCCTCACCCCGATTCTCTCTCTCACTTTCTCTTAGCTTCTCTCTCACTCTCCCCCTCCCTCTCCTCTCTCTCGCTCTGTCATTCTCCATCTTTATATGTCACTCTCTCTTCTCCTCGCTCACACTTTCTCTTCGCTTCTCTCTCTGTCTTTCTCCACTATGCCTATATTTCACTCTCTTATCCTCTCTCCCACTTTCTCTTAGCTTCTCTCTCACTCTCCCCCTCCCTCTCTCTCTCTCGCTCTGTCATTCTCCACTATCTTTATATGTCACTCTCTTCTCCTCGCTCACACTTTCTCTTTGCTTCTCTCTCTCTCTGCATTTTTTTTGTTTTGCTCTTTCTCTCTTCTTCCACTATCCCTATATTTTGCTCCCTTCCCCTTTCCCTTCTCTCTACCAGACTGTCACCTCCTCACCCAGATTCTCTACTCACTTTCTCTTAGCTTCTCTCTCCCCCCCCCTCTCTCTCTCTCTCTGCCTGTTTTGCTCCTTCTTTCTTCTTCCACTCTCCCTACATTTTGTTCTCTTTCCCTCCTTTCTGTTCACTTTCTCCCTCTCCATTTCTTTCTCCTATCTCTTTACCATACTGTCTCCTCCTCACCCAGATTCGCTCTCTCACTTTCTCTTAGCTTCTCTCTCTCTCTGCCTTTTTTGCTCTCTCTTTAACTTCAGTATCCCGATATGTCACTCTCTTCTCCTCTCCCACTCTCTGTTCACTTTCACCCTCAACTTAATTTCTTTCTCCTCTCTCTCCTCCTCAGGCAGGCTCTCCCTAACCTTTTCGCTTCCCACCCTCCACTCTCTCTGCCGTTTTTGGTCCCTCTCTAATTCCACTCTCCCTGACGTTTTGCTCTCTTCCTCCTATCTACCTCTCTCATCACATTCTCTCACTCACTCCATTGCTTTCTCCTACATGCTCTCGCACTTTTCTCTTAGGTTCTCACTCTCTTTCTCATTCTGACCCCACTCTCTGTATGTTTTGCTCTCTTCTATCTCCTCCTCTCTCCCACTCTCTTTTCACTCTCTCTCCCCTCTCCTCTCTCCCCGCCACTCCCAGATTCTCTTGCTCAGCTGTTTTCGCTCTCTAATTTCCTCTGTTTCCTTCTCTCTCTCACTACTTTTCATTTTCTCTCTCTCACTCCATTTCTTTCTCTCTCTCCTCCCCACACACACTCTCTCTCACTTGCTCTTCACTCTCTCTCTCTCTCTCTTTGACCCCGCTACCCCACTATGTCACTCTTTTCTCTCTCCTCTCCCATTCTCTGTTCACATTCTCTCTCACTTCATTTATCTCTCCTCTCTCTCTCTCTCTGTTTTTGCTTTATCACTTTGTTCTCTCTCCTCTTTTCTCCCTCACTCTTCCCCCCATCTCCCTCGCACACCTTTGAGGAATCTTTGGATCTTCACCAGAGGTTTGTTCTCAGCAAGCACCCAGTTTTGTGGTGAGCTCATCCCACAGGCTCAAATGAGGTCGACCTAAAGTGTCTCTTGACCCGAGAGTGGCACCGTTGGGTCAGTGTGAATCCAACCGCAGCCCTTTAAGCTGGTTTAAGGGGAGACACTACAGGCAAAACTCAATTTTTTCAGTTTTCAGGTTTTGGGCCAAATTGGTCTCTGAACATATAAGCTTTCACTCAGAAACAGAAAATATGCCTAATCTTCACAAAAACATGTTTAAATATTGCGCTGATTCAATGTTCCCCCATAGACTTATATGGGACAATGCAATTTCAAGGGCCTTTTTCTCAAAATACATTTTTCTGACATTGTGGCGACACTATGTCCACGTCAGTCGGACCTAAAGACTTCACATTTTCCAGCCTTGAACTGAACAATATTTGGAAGATTTATTCAGAGGGATTTTTTATTATCTAATCTCTAGCCCCATTTATTGAGTTTTGAATGTCAAGAAATAAGGCGAAAATTACATTTTTACAAATGTTTCCACTAAAAATCAGCTTATTTTAAAACTAAACAAGAAATCCAAAATCCCCTCTGAAAAAGTCTTGGTAATTTGAATGTAGCTCTGTCCATTATTCAGATTTCGTCGCCGAAAAGATGGGAAATTTGGGGCATTTTTAGGCATAAAACACCTTGTTCTTATATGAAAAGATAAAATGACAGAAAACTTGCAATGTATTTTTTCCTCACATTTATGCCAGTGATCGACAGCAAAAGTTTCAAATTGATATCTGTAAATTTAAAGATGTTTCCCTATTCACCTGCAGTGTCTCGCCTTAAACAGCTTCATTTGAACTCTGGGACGGAGCGGCTGTGGTGGTAATGTGGCCGACCTGCGAAAACTCCAAAGCGTCGTCCTCATGCTTCAGTCTGAAAAGCAAACTCACCATCGTGAACCGGGCCCCTCAACACTGGACGCCATTTGACATCATTTTTTAGCTGTTGTCAAGCTTTATAACAGGGGTCGGCACGTTTGCTTGGTGGAAGGGCTGATTTTCTTCATTGTAAAAAGACCGAGGGCTGGACCTGCCAATTTTAGCCCAATGTAAAGCACCATTTTCTACAAATGCCAGTGTTGTATGTACACGATTAGGGCGACCACTAAACGATAGTCTGGTATCGGGGGAAAAGTTTAGGTTCTACTGGTATCTAAATGTAGTTACCGGGGGGGAAAATACTGTTTTGATGTTGTTGGTCAAGGGACAGCATTAGAGGAAGTGACTTGGTTATTTTCCCCAATTTTTTATTACAATATTTTCTATACCCCTCCTGGAAACGCCACCTTATCGTGGTGGAGGGGTTGGATCACCCGAATGATCCTGGGGACTCTGTTGTCGGGGGCTTCGTGCCCCTGGTAGGGTCTCCCATGGCAAACAGGTCCTAGGTGACGGGTCAGACAAAGAGTGGTTCAGAAGCCCCTTATGAGAGACCAACAGGCCCGGTTAGAACCATGAGGCCGTCCTTCCGTGGACCCACCACCTGCAGGAGGAGCCATAAGGGGCCGGTGCAATGTGATTTGGGCAACTCCAACAGCTGCCTCCACGACCCGGCAACGGACAAGTGGAAGAAGAAGGATGGATGGATGTATATTTTCTATATTTCCCCAATCTATTCCCCATTTATGTTTGTCCCAATTCTTCACACAATGTTTCCTTATTTTGAGCCACATTTCCCCCAAATTATTCCCCATTTTCACACATTTCTTGCCATCGGAGATGAACCCGATGTTGTAAATTTGCAAATCTTCCAAACACTATTGTTTCGTTTTCTGTTTCTAAACGACAGATATTTTTGTATAGGGATCGAAAAAAGTATCATTCATTTATTTTCATTTATTTATTTATTTAATATGGACATAGCAATTACATTGGACGAACCAGATGCAAGTTTTCAACACCTGTCCATAGGGGGCTTTTAGGCTTTAAAAATAAAACACATTATTTAACACGGTTACAAAAAAACAGATTATTAAACTAGATTTTACACATTTTACACATGTGAACACCTTTGGGCCGATTTGAGCCACTGTTTGAGCCTCTGGTAAAGATGGTACGTTCAGAGCCGTAGGGAGAGAGTTCCACAGTGTAGCCCCTCTGAAAGAGAAGCACGACTGTCCAAAAGATTTTCTAAATTTTGGGAGCACACAATCCCCATTAACTGAGGCTCTGGTGGAAGGTCTGAGAGAGCCCCCCCACCATGAGGCCAGAGAACAGAGGTGACACACAATTGTCAGACATTTAAAAGTCAATTTCAGTATACTAAAATTTACCAAGTTTTTCAAAAGTAAAAAGCTTGTGCTTTTGTATATCACAATGATGCCTCTCAAAGGTTTCTTGTCAAATATCTTGATTGCCTGTTTATACAGAGAAGTGACTGGTTTCAGAGTGGCGATTCAGGTTCTGTTTGAAGATTTTATGAAGAATTGACTGTATTTCACACATTTTTAGAGCATTCACAGGCATTTGATCTTTCATTTGTGTCATATCATCCTCAAAATCATCAAAAAAAACATCCTGAGGGCCACAGGTTCTTAGCAGAGGCCAGACGTTGCCTACCCCTGCTTTATAAGAGACAGGGTGACCTCAGATCTGACCGATAAAACAATCATCAATATCTCCAAAACAATAACAGCACTAAACATTTGTGCACGCGTTTTTACATTGCTTTGTCAATATTGAAAAGTGGGAGTAGGTGGTAAGGAGGGGCAAATATGAAAATGGCTGTACAGCACAACCCAGAGAGGGACAGGTGGTCTCTCCCCTCTTCCCCCACACTGCTCTCTCTCTCTCTCTCTCCCTCATATCTCCATCCTCTTCTCCTCGCACCTCCCTCTCTTTACCCTTCTGCTACTTTATCTGTCTCTCTCTCCCCTTTCACACCCCTTCCTCCCCTCTCTCTCTCTGCCTCCCTGTCTTTCTCTTCGGCACGGCAGCAGATGTGTTTGAGCATGGCCCGCGACTCGTTCAATATTTGCCTGTGTCTTACACGGGGAGATCAAACCCGCATGACGGCGCCCAAACTTGGCTCCCGGTTGAAAGGCAGGGCTTGTCGGGCTGGGAGGTATGGAGGGCTCTGGGGGGACAGGGCGGGCCCCCGCGGCAGGTGGCAGGGCTCAAGGCAAGCCCGTGGTCGGGGGAGCGGGCACATGGGCGCGGGCGATGCTACAGACTGGCACACAGCTGGTCGGAGGCGAGGGGAGCCAAGAAACATGGAGGGGTAAGTCGCTGGAGTTTAGACAGGGATGAACGGGGAGCGCACGACTCACCTGCAGTCACCTTGGGGATCAGGATGCGAGCGTAGGGTACATGCTTCTAAAATATAAAAGAAATATAGCAGTATAGTGAGTTAATGCATGCGTTTCCAGGGGCGGACTGGCCATATGTCCATTCTGGAAAAGCACAGAAGGGCCACTGGCTCTAGGGCCACCAGTCCCGCCTCAACCGAGCTTTACCCAAATCTAAATGCTAAAAAGAAAAGCATCAAAATAGCGAGAAAAAGAGGATGAGAAAAAAACAACAAAAATGTGGCGACGTGACAAAAAGTTTCCGTCACTTTTGTAGGTCTTAGCTTTCAAATGAGGCGTTACATTGTTGCTCTCCAGTAGAGAAGCTTTTAGATTTGGGTAAAGCCCAGCATAAAAAAACATGAATCTAAAAGGAATTCCGTGGAGTATGGTGCACCACAAGGGTCAATTTTGGGACCGTTATTATTGATTATTTATATTAATGATTTTGCTTCCGTTTCTGCGACCACCTTTCCAGTTTTTTTTGCTGATGATACCAATGAAAAAAATAATAATAAAAAGCCAAACTGGGGAAAATGCACTCGTTAATGTTAAGGCGGGTGGGCGGTTAAAATATGTGTGGAAGTCACAATTACGCTAATTTGGGCCAGGCTGGTCAGAGTCCAGGGCTGTTTTTCAGTCCCAGTCCAGCCCCTGTGCGTTTCCGATGATGTCATGTTTATAAAGCAGCCATTTTGAAGACCAGAGGGGAATCATGCTGCACTACTACAATATGTAACAATATCTCACCTCACTGATCGACTGAAGCATTTTGTATGTGATCGTAATCATTGCTCAAGAACATAAGAGCAAAACCGCGGCCCAGAGAGCACACGTTTTTGTACAAAACTAGCAAACTAGCATGTAGACGTAGCTGTAAGTTCATCTACAGCACGATTTCACAAAAATCTGCTTCCACTCCTCAGACTAAATGAACTCATCAAAGAGGTAACAGGAAACCTTTGTTAATTTCACAGTTAGTCGTGTCAAAAGTGTGTCAGTTTGACTCAGTGTTTAAAGCAGGGATGTCCAAACTTTTTTTTCCTGTGGGGCCGCATACTGAAGCGTACACAGGGTGAAGGGCCATAGATCGGTAGTTAGTGCCGCAAAACCTTTGACTAGCAGAGGTTTAAATTGCGCCCCAAATCTTTATTTCTGCTCAAAACCTTCATGCCAGCTCTGTCTCACAGTGAAAGGTTAGTTGTTAGGTTAGAATTGTGTGGAATTATTACATTTCAAATAAAAGGGACTCTCTCTGATGATGTGTCCCGAATCAGCAAAAAGGCAGAGGGCCACCAAAAATTGGTCTGAGGGCCGCATTTGGCCCCCGGGCCGCACTTTGGACACTCCTGGTTTAAAGGGACTAGATGGGATCCAACATTTTTATACTCGCTACTGCCACCTCAGGGCTTGTGCGTAACTGCAGTTTCTAGATTGAGCTTGTACATGACGGTACTTTAGACCCAACTTTACATTTTGAGTGACAGTGCAGGATTTTAGGGGCAGTTGTGGTGAACAGGTCTTTTTGGTCTGTTAGGACATTTCTGGAGCAAGTAGGGGGTAGAAAATACATACGGCCTGATTTTAGTTTGTAAAACAGCTTTTTAATATTTCTGTTGTCAGAAAGAAATAAAGGAAAAAAATAAAAAGAAGTGTGAAGAAGGAGCTCTTTCTAACCTACTCTGGACACCTGTTCGTTTTTCTTACCTAACAATAATGTCAGAGAAAAGTGCGTCTGGCTACGAGGATGGGAGTCTATTAAACCAGTGTTTTTCAACCACTGTGCAGTGGCACACTAGTGTGCCGTGAGATATTGTCTGGTGTGCCTTGGAAAATTATGCAATTTCACCTAGTTTTTTTGTTTGTAATAAATTCATTATTATCCGCAAATAATGTACAGTTTTCAAATGTCTGTGCCCTCTAGTGTTTCAGCAGAGTAACCATGTAATACTCTTCCATATCAGTAAGTGGCCGCAGGTTGTGATGATCAATGGCATTGTGTTTAGCGAGACTATACGGTGTTCCTACTGAATATGGGCTACAGAGTTACTTTTTTTTTTTTTCTGCTTGTGGTGTGCCTCGTGATTTTTTCAATGAAAAATATGTGCCTTGCCTCAGAAAAGGTTGAAAAACACTGTATTAAACCCTTCCTACAGAAGAGGACACTCGCCAGAAGTTGGAATTTCTCTCCGGGATTCAGCGATTATCACCAAAATAGTGTTTGTCTATGACTGTCTCTTGATAGATGTTTGGTGAACCTTGGCCAGAATCAAAGTGGATTAACTTTAATAACCAACGCGAGTCTCATAATGTAAACAGCGACGGACCAGAGCGGTGGTGAGTGAATCAAAACGTGTGTTAGCTTGTGTGTTAGCTTGTGTGTTAGCGTGTGTGAGAAAATACTTATATTTGTCTAAAAAAAATAGTACTCCATCATATGAATGCCTATACTTTACTTTGGAATGGCTAAAATAGCATGATACAGATCCTTTAAACTGCTCAACACATTAGCATTTTACCGTGGTTAGCATGTGCGGCTCACATCTATCCACCTCATTCCTATGGCCCATAAGCCCTTGCATTTAAGTATGGGAGGGATTTCCGGTTTGACTGAGTCTGCTGTTTGTTTTGCTCTGATCCACTTTTTAGGAGCTTTAGAGACTTAAACTGTGGGAACACGAGCTGTCGAAGCAGAAACTAAACTGCGATTAGCTGCGATTAGCTGCGATTAGCTGCGATTAGCTGCGATTAGCTGCGATTAGCTGCGATTAGCTGCGATTAGCTGCGATTAGCTGCGATTAGCTGCGATTAGCTGCGATTAGCTGCGATAAGCTGCTCACAATCATTTTTTTGTGAGTATAAAATCTGCTTGGTGCTTCAATATTTTGTAAAATCATACATTTGTCTCCTGTGAAATAGCAGCTTGTTGTTGTCGTTGCTCCCTCCAAGTGGTGAATCTTGCTCATAAACTCAACCCTGTGAAGACTTGGGATGTTTGAAATATCGATACCGATACCCGAACGATACTTTTCTCGATACCTACACTAAATTATTTGTCATTTAGAACTATAAAACAGATGAATTATGTTAGTTTATTCCTTTCCTTTCCATTTCATTTCTTTTGCATTGTGTATCATTTGTTTGAGGTGAAACAACAACAAAGGGCGGAAAAAAAAAACTTTCCAAGTGTTTGTTTTTCCCTTTTTTCCCTTAAATGTTGCTCTTATTAAAACAAGACCCCCAATTTTCCCAAAATGTAAAATTTTCTCCCAAATCCCAAATCATTTTTTCCCCCCACAATATTTCGCTTTTTTGAATCCCCAAATATTTCCCATATGTAGCATCCTTTTGTTTTCCCCAATTTTTCCCACCTTTTTAATTTTTTTTTCAACTTGTCTTTCACTTTTTTATAAATCTGGATGACCAACAGCATCAAAACTTGAATATAAAGAATGTTTTATTTCTTTTGGGTACCTGATTTCGATACTTTTATTTTTTCGATACCGGTAGTACCTAAATCTTTTTCGATGCCATACTGGTATCGTCTAACAGTATCCAGCCCTCGCCGTAACTAACTTTATGAAAGGAATTTTACCTCCTGCTCGTCTAAGTCAGAATGACGTCCAGATGACTGAAAAATACTGAGCTCCACCTAAGGATAGTTTATCTTTCCGTTATGTTGCCATTTCTGTGTTGCTCTGTGACGCCCTCCCATGCATACTAAATGTACTGCAACACAGTGCATTGGTGTAGCTTGGCCTTGTCACCACTAGATGTCCTTAGTGTCCATGTTTTTTTTTTTTATCCATTCTTTGATTACCAACTGCACAAATATATAATGTCCTGTGTCTGGCGGGTCACTAGGAGCGTGTTTTGTGCTGGCAACAGAAGAATCCAAAATACTACGAAGTGAGCTTTTAAGAAAACAAAAAAAACAAGCTTGCCAATTGAATTACAAATGAATTTTTAAAGATGAGTCCTGTTTGGCTCACTGAAAACCCTCAAGATGAAATGTTTGTTTCCTTGATGTCATACGGACAATGAAAATGAGATGATGAGGGGGATCATGGCTGTCTCTATCACTCCTCTCTCCCTCTTTCTCGCTCTCCTCTCTCTTATACTCCCTCTCTTCTCTTCTCTTTCCCTTTCTTTTCTATCCTCTCTCCTCTTCCCTGTCTCTTCTCTCCTTCCTCTCTTATCCTCCCTCTATTCTCTTCCCTTTCTCTCTCTTTTTCTCTCCTCTCTCTTATCCCCCTCTCTTCTCTTCTCCTGCTCTCTCTCTTCTCTCCCCTTTCTATCTTCTCTCCTCTTCCCTGCTCGGTCTCTTCTCTCCTTCCTCTCTCTTTTTTCTTTCCTCTCTTCTCTCCGCCCTCTCTCTCTCTTCTCTCCCCTTTCCCTCTCTTTTGTATCTTCTCTCCTCGTCCCCTCCTCTTCTCTCCTTCCTCTCTTTTTCTCTCCTCTCTTATCCTCCCTCTCTTCTCTCCCCTTTCTCTCTTTTTCTCTCCTCTCTCTTATCCTCCCTCTCTTCTCTTCCCTGTCTCTTCTCTCCTTCCTCTCTTTTTCTCTCCTCTCTTATACTCCCTCGCTTCTCTTCTCTTCCCTGTCTCTTCTCTCCTTCCTCTCTTTTTCTCTCCTCTCTTTTATCCTCCCTCTCTTCTCTCCGCCCTCTCTCTCTCTTCTCTCTCCTTTCCCTCTCTTTTGTATCTTCTCTCCTCGTCCCCTCCTCTTCTCTCCTTCCTCTCTTTTTTCTCTCCTCTCTCCTATCCCCCCTCTCTTCTCCCTCTCTTCTCACGCTCTCTCTCTTCTCTCCCTTTTCCTCTCCTCTTCCCTGCTCTGTCTCTTCTCTCCTTCCTCTCTCTTTTTTCTTTCCTCTCTTCTCTCCCCTTTCCCTCTCTTTTCTATCTTCTCTCATCTCTCCTTCCTCTCTTTTTTCTCTCCTCTCTCTTATCCTCCCTCTCTTCTCTTCTCTCCCCCTTCCCTCTCTCTTCTGTCTTCTCTCCTCTCCTCTTCCCTGTCCTGTCTCTTCACTCCTTCCTCTCTCTCTCTCATCCTCCCCTCCTCTCTTCTCTCCTCACACTTTCTCCTTGCCCCCGTCTTTCTCTTTCCCTCCTTTTCTCTCTCTCCTCTCACCTTTCTGTCTCTTCCCCCCGCCCTCCTCTCTCTCACTGATGGCCGTGGGTAGTGAAATGTCAGAAATCGTCACTAGTGCTCATTACATCTGGTATATTGGTAAGTACATGTACTTCAGTCGAGTCACTGGGCTATAGAACAGGATGTGCAGTGAAAGAACACGTGTATATATATTTATGGAATATATTATTTAGAAACACAAATAAAATCAACGACAAATGATCAGACATGAGCATATACAGAGGTGTTTAATAAACTTTTCTACGCTCTGGGACGTCACAGGAACAAATTCTATAAGTACTTCATTTTTTACAGTAAAGAGAGAGGACCTAAAATACACATTTCAAAGCCAAGGTTTTTTTTTTACTTTGTGAGGAATACAAATTTTGTACAACAATACCCATAATAGTCTCTTACTCCTGTATAATAAAAAGTCCACTTGAATATTTATAATAAAAACAAAACAACACATCCTCAGGGGCGGCGGGGAGGAAAGAAACAGTAACTTAAAATCTCCTTTTTTCTAAACAAATAATCATTTCAGTTTTGGCAACAACAAAGTCCAGCTTGTGCCGCCAAACGGTCCCAGAGTCCGTCCGGGAACAGCCCGCTCAGCTAAAAAGGAACTACGGCAATATAAACAATTATAGCAAACACGGACTTTTGTTTTTCGATAGAAAAGCCACGAAGCCAAGCAGGGTCCTCCCTCCCGCAGCCAAAAAAGGGGGAAAAAGTCCAAAGTGTAACGATCCTCCGTACGATCACATTCAGCTTGTGCACTAATTTGTACAAAAGAGAGAGGCGCGGCGCTGCGTTCACTGGCCCGGCGCACTGCAAGGAAAAGGGACTTCGGGATGAGGATCTGATTTGGGGATTTTTGACATATTTTTGGAGGGACAGTGATTTAGTGGTAGAACGTCTCACTCATAATACGGAGGACCAGAACTGCCAGAACATGTTATTCAATGGTTGAGACGGGAAATAAGGAAAAAATACAATTTAGAGATGTAAACTTGAAACGTTTAGAGATAAATATGAGGGGGAAAAATGTAGTGGGTTTTTATAACCACTACATGAAAAAAAAATCTGTGTTTTCACCTGCTGTGTCTTGCCTTTATTTTTGTTAATTATTTGTTTGTTTGTTTATTTGTTTACTCATTTATCATTTTTGTATATCTTTTTTAATGTATTTTTTTATTATTATTGTTTTGGCAGTTCTGGTCCTCCATACACTAGACTAGAACTAGGCCTATATCACTTCAAACAAAGTTATCTGCCAGCGCGGTAACATTGTATGACAGAAGTTTGGTTGGTAGGGCGTCTTATAATACGGAGGACCAGAACTGCCAGAATATGTTATTCAATGGTTGAGACGGGAAATAAGGAAAAAATACAATTTAGAGATGCAAACTTGAAACGTCTAGAGATAAATATGAGGGGGAAAAATGTAGTGTTTTTTTTTTTAACCACTACATGAAAAAAAATATATATCAGTGTTTTCACCTGCTGTGTCTTGTCTGTATTTTTGTGAATTCTTTGTTTGTTTGTTTATTTACTCATTTATCATTTTTGTATATAATTTGTATGCATGTATTTTTGTTGTTGTTGTTTTGGCAGTTCTGGTCCTCCGTACACTAGACTAGAACTAGGCCTATATCATTTCAAGCAAAGTTATCTGCCAGCGCGGTAACATTGTATGACAGAAGTTTGATTGGTAGCGTCTCACTCAAAATACGGAGGACCAGAACTGCCAGAACACATTATTCAATGAGTAGATTGAGGCGAGACCTTCAGGTAAGTAGGGAAAAAATAGAGTTATTTTAAGATAAATATGAGGGGGGGAAATGTATCACAAGTTCTGCCTATTTTTATTTTTATTTTTTTTACCACTACATGAAAAAAAAAAAAAAAATCATCATTGTTTTCACCTGCTGTTTCTTGCCTTTATTTTTGTTCATTATTTGTTTGTATATTTATTTACTCATTTATCATTTTTGTGCATCTTTTTTATGTATGTATTTTTTTTTTTATTGTTTTGACAGTTCTGGTCCTCCGTACACTAGACTAGAACTAGGCCTACATAATTTCAAGCAAAGTTATCTGCCAGCGCGGTAACATTGTGTGACAGAAGTTTGATTGATTAAGTGCAATTTTCTTACCCCGGTGGAATATAACTTTGCTCGAAAACAAACCCTAGAAACAGAGTCCGACAATTTAAGCTATAACGGAACAAGCCCTCCTTTTATTGCAGCGTTTTGGTGCGAGGTTTTTTCTGAGATGAGGCAGGTCTGGTCGTTTCTAAGTCTGCATTGATTCACTTTCTCTTTGGGATAAGGCATTTCCTAACTGTGCATATTCTCTACAACACTCCCTGATATGTTCGTTTAAGTGCTAGTATGTGCTCGAATATGAGGTGATGCCGCTTCTCAGGGCGGCACTTTTATGTTGTTTTCATGATTATTGCTATAAATATTATACCTGCTCTTCAAAGTCCGTTTATGGGAAAATGGGGGAATCGTGAGAAATCGGGTTTGTGAGTTTGATTCCAGCGACATGGAGCTATGGCACTTAAGGATCGACAGAACAGTCAGTGCTATTATGCCCAAAGTGTTTTTTTTTTTCCCTCCTATGAAAGGCCCTGCTGTACAAAGACTAGGTTAAACTCGAAGATATGTAGAAGGTGGCATGGCGGGGGTATCTCTCACCAAGAAGGTCCCAGGTTTGGGAGTTTCTACGCTCTCCCTTTTGTTGGTGTGGGATTCCTGCGGGTCTCCCACCTTGGCCTAAAACACACAACACACTAAGATAATCTCTCAGCTGTCATTTAAAGATGGGTCAAATACAGAGGACACATTTCCCTACAGGACAGTGAAATATGCAAACTAATTGTGATCAAATTTACAAAATAATGGCCGAAATTAAGCCAGAAGCCTTCATGGGAACAAGTTGAGAGTAGTTCCAGGTCTAAGAGAACCTGTACATTTATGTTTTGAATCTTTTCTATGTAATATATAGTTTGTAAGCATAAAAACAAGTAGGGTTAGTGTTGAGTTACCCTTTAAAGTCAATGTTTCCCTACAAAACATGGAGTTTCTTCAGGCTAAGTCTGTTGATTATAGATTATGACGAAGCTTCATGTTTTAAGGAAGAAAATGGGCAGTAAAGGTGCATAAAGGTGCTTTTTACGCAAATGTTTTAGGAATATTCATACATACATGACATTCTAGTGAGTCATCCGCTGTGTGGGTGGTCAGAAGTACCCCACACCCAATTCACAGAGATTTAACTATAATGTCCTTTTATAACCCTTTACTTTCAATCACAGTGGCCTCTATAACACTCCAGGGTCAGATGCTTTCAGAGTTTCTGGCAGGGTTTCTCTACTGATGGAACCATCTCCATGGCTACGCATACATTCCATACAGAAACCCTAGAAAACAATTTGATCCTCGAGCATCATAGCGTCCACCGTGATAGAAAGTAAAGGCACCAAACTAACCACTCATACAGTGAAATACGCATTTTTCATAAAAAGACAACAACACGACAATCCAGTTGGTCCGATTGTTTGTACTTTTGTTCTATCTCTCTGTAAAAACAAAGGAATAGGCCAATGTTCTCCTGCACTCAGACGAGACACGGTCGATTGACGTGCCTAAAGCCAGACTCTGACTGCGAGCGCGAGGTGAAGCTGAAGCGAAATGTCGGCGATATTTGAAAACCTCGAAGTTCTCTGCATTTGACCCAAACCAAAGAGAAACCGATCGGAAAGGGAGACGTTGAGCATTCAAACTCCACTCCAATCTGGAACCTTTTGCGTGAAAGGACGTCTAACCGCTCTGCCATAGTGCTTAGGAATTTAAGCATAACCCCCTCTTACCCTGAGTTTGACCTGAATCCCATAATTGCGACAGGGCCGAATGACATCAAGCGTCTGAATCGCTGCATAGATCATCGCTGACAAGTCTGGGAGCTACCATGAAGCTAAGGATGGGGACTGGCAGAAGAAAAGCTCAGAATGAACCCGCCATTAAAAACCGGGACAGTGAACGCATCGCCGCGCCTGTCTTATACAGCAAACTCCTCCTCCTGCAAATGTGTGCAATCCAGCAGCGAGATTGAAAACATGACTTAATGTTGATGAGTTATGCCAAAGTCATCTACTCGCAGGTGTACGTGTGCGGTGTGAAACATGTACAGAACTTGAGCACCTTCAAATACTCTGCTTCTACTGCATAAGCATTGCTGTAGGCCTACAGAAAAGAAAAAAAATGGTTGATGGCCATCCATCAGCCAAAAGTTCAACCATATTTTGTACAAGATGTTCATTGTGATGTCACTGTATGGGTGAGATATTGTTTCTGAATAGAATCTCCAAACAGAAAATCCATCCACGGTTTATTTTTTGTCTATGGGTATTCTATTCTTGTGGCTTTTATTAGCTTAAAGATAACACTGCGGGAAAAAAGGACGCCAGTTTTGGGGGATGAGTTTGGGAAGAAAAACCAGTTGGCAACTGCTTGACAGTAAGCTAACAGAGGCTATTGCTAGCTATAGAGTTCGGGAATGTGATGTCTTATCGCTAAGCATTATGGGATTAGCAGAAATGGTAAACTAACATCTTAAAAGTTAAAATACTGGAGTTATTGTTCACATTAAAACACCTGGACACCACAGCGTGTTAAATGTATTTACCAGCAGTAACCCAGAGTTGTTCCACAGCTATTTTCTCCACTTTTTATACTGTTTTTAGCTAATGTTAGTCAATGGAAGTGTATGCTAACAGCTGCAAAGATGGCGGATCTCCATGGTAACTGTGGAATTTCCCGAACTCATATGGGAGCGAGAATTTAAAAAGTACTTTTTGTTTAATATGTTTTGCCTCTCATCCAAGAAGCAACTTTCTTGCTAATGATAGCCTGGTGTTGATACAAAGAACCATTTACAGTCCACAGATTTGCTGTGTATTTTCCTTTAAAATTTCTTTTTTGCCCCTTTTTAGTCATTATGGTGCAGGGCTTGTCATTCTGACCTCCACATGTTTGTCTTATTTTCCTTTCCCTATTTAAATTTTCATTGTTGCCCAATTCTACAGTAATAGGTACAGGTGCTAGCTCCAGAAACGCAGCCAAATTGCTAGCATGAATGAGCTTCAGTTAGCCCGCACTGAATACATTGCTATTCTACCGTTTAAGTATGTTACAGCTACAACTAATTTCAAAAGCAGTATCTGGCATGAAGTTCAGTAATCATCTAGCTATCAAGCACACATTACCATATACATTTTCCTTTTTGTGGAAAACTGTTGAAAAAAGCTGTAGAGCAAATCTGTTAGCTTCTACTTAGCGGTTTCGACGACACCTTCCCAAGTTTTGTAAAACACTTTTAAAAACAGTGTATTTTGGAAGGTGTTCTCATCATTTCTTTTGTGAATCAACCGTCACATTTTAATGTTGGATTTGCTTGCTCTGAGGATGAAACATGATAAAAGAAAAGGAAAAAGTGCTGGCTATTTCTCAGGTGTCAACAGCTAGCTTGAGGCGTAAATTCTACCCTAAAACATTTCCGGATTTCCTGTTTGGAGATTTCCTTCACAAGCTGTATCTCTTACATACTTATCAAATGGACTCAAGTTATATTGAACAAATCCTACAGGAGAATATTTACATGATATGGCCAAAGACATGAGTTCGGTGAAAAGGCCTGGACGCACTTCTTTCCACATGTTATTCTTTTTTTTTTAAGGATAGCTTATGTTCCAGTCAAAGCTACGTACAGAACCTTTGGGTTAATGGAGTGGCTGGACCTTGTTTTGAAGGTTGGCAGTGTGTATCCAACCACAGAAACAACGCTAGCATGCCCATCACTCACCTGTATTTAAAACAGAGAAATCGGGGTCAATGTTGTTATGAATGTCCCACATGATGCATTATTCTGTCTTTTTTAGAGCCTTTGAAAATGTCTGGGAAACAATGGATATTTTCTGGATAATTGCCATACCAAAAGTGCCACGACAGGACACAAAGAGACTCCTCCAGATGAGGCATTGAGACAAAAAAAAAACAGCAGTGGGAATGAGTTCTAGTTTGGCAAGTCTCAATCAAGTCTCAAGTCGGTGATTCACACGTCGAGGCCAGTCCTGTGCCTTTACAAGTCCTTTCATGTCTTCATAGGGTTAACGAAGGCAATAAGATTTGGACAACAACATTTGCTAATACAATAATTTGGTTGCTTCGTACCAACAACCTGGTAACAGTCTGATTGATGTTACAGCAAATAACGTCAGCAAAGTAACATCAATCAGGGAATTCAGGACGAGCTTTCATTGGATAATTTGGAACTGTTTGGATGACGCACACTTTGTTTCAGCCAGTTACAACTAGTCTTAAAGGAACAGGCCACCGTTTTTCCATACTGAGATATGTTCTTCCCTGAGCAAAGACGAGTTGATGACGACCAAACGACCAAAGATGTTGTTAGCATTTGGCCTCTCCCAGTATATTCCTATAGCTCCAAACAGGGGTGAAGTTGGAGGCTACCACGCTCTTCCATGGGTACGCACAAAGACCAAACAGGTACGTATCAACTTGTCTAAACTCAGGTAAGAACATATCACAGTATGGAAGAACTGTGTGCCCTCAGTCACGCAAAAACAACAAAAGATGCCGTTAGCATTTGGCCTCTCACAATGTATTGCTATAGCTCCAAACAGGGGTGAAGTTGGAAGCGACCAGAAAGGTACGTATAAACTTGTCTATGCTCAGGTAAGAACATATCTCAAGAACATATGTGGAATAATGGTGGCCTGTTCCTTTAAATACTTTTGAAATAAGGATGGCTTTTTTGTGCCACATGATTGGTCCAAATCTCGGATCCACCAGGGAAGCCCAGACATAACAGCTCCAATACCAGAGGTTAGCAAGTCTCTACATCACAGACAGGCCTTGTGGAACTGTTCATGTCCAAGGCAACGTCAGAGTTATTAGTGCTCAAATCCAGGTCCAGTCTCAAGTCCATGTGATAAACTCAAGTCATTAAATGAGTGACTCAAGCCCACACCTCTCCTAAAAACAATATCCGCTCCCAGTAAAATTGCTTAGTTGCATAATAAAGGGCAATCTTACAAGTCCTGTATTACGTATGTCGTGGAACAGAGCACGCCGGACTCTAGACATAGTTTAATGAAAGAAGATGGTCAAAAGCTCAAAAAAAGACAGTTTGGCATTGTGTGGGACCGGTTTAAGATTTGTCAAACATGAAAGAAGAGTGATTTTCAAACAGCCTCATGTAAACGTCCACAAAAATATAGCTTTTCTTGAAAATCGGGGTGGTACAATGTGTCGAAGAATGTATGCTAACCCTGATCTTATATTAATGTTACTATATACATCCAAATAAGTTTGGCTCGAATTTTCAGTCATACAGCAAATCCAGGGTCGAGAACCTAAAGGGCGTAGATGACATTCACAAAGATGATCAAATGCTTATGTAGAATTATTTTTTGTCCATAACGGTGAAATATCCTGGCAGTGGATACAGCTCATCACAAGCTTTTATTGGATATACTGTACTTCATACTTCATACACGTCGCTGACGCCCTTTCGATTCCCACCCCTCGTAATGTTCATGGCTTTTGAAATCAGTTCAAGATTAGTTACACGTTTTACATCAAGTTAAACAAATAATACAAAAAAAATTTAAACGGGAAATAAAATCATAAATCGAGTGAACTGTTAGAAACCACGGCAACTGTACAAAAACAAAAACAACAGCTTTGGCTTATATCACTGATGTGTTTTCCGGAGTCCGTCTCACCAGCTCAACTGGACTAGCTTCTTCATCTTGCATCGCGCGATAAATATTCTACACTTTTAAATTATAGAATGATCCATTATTGCAATAAATTCTATTCTTCTTTTTTTTTTTTTTCAACCCAGCGACAGTACTGCTAATAAGTAGTCTTGACTTTTGTATGCGGAGCGTGGTGAGCATTTCCCCGCTCGCCTCTTGGCATCTTCAAACATGAGTGAGTTAATCCAAAGAGGCCACTTGATATAAAGGTCTGGTATTCAAATAGACCCCTTTTCACGGAGCATGACGTTTGTTCTGCTTTGCTCAAAATACCGGTGGCAGACGACTTCCTGTCCCGTTATATTCATGATCAGCCTGACGATTGCACATAATTGAGTCTTTTTGTTAGTCCGTAGTGCACAAATTTAACTTAGCATTGGCTGCTAGCTTCAAGACAGAAACATTGGTAGAACTGGATGGAGCACTTTGACTAGTGGCCATTGCGTGGTATTGCAGCATGGGCCGTTCAAGAGCGCCATGACCCCACTCTTTAATTCGTCTCCCCATGTTTGAGGTAAACCCGGCACAGAACGGCCCGACCCAATCTGAAAATCGAATCCGTGACCTTCTTGGTGCGAGACACGAGCGCTCTAGCCCTAATCTAGCTAGCGTGCATGCTTTAGCTCTGGCATGCGGAACACAGTCAAAATGGCTATCCAAGATGGCGCTGTGTTGATTTCAAAGGCCTGCGTACACATTATTGGTTTCTCTCATGTGCAACACTACCCGCATCACGTGATGGAATCAGACCAACCAGCACAGTGGGAAGCTACAGCGAGGCTAGGCTAGGTCCTAAAAGCAATTTTTTGAGTGGTACAAAAATATTTCAAAAGGAGAAACAGGCCTGGATGGTAAAATAGCTGATGATCGCCACATTTCTGAAACGTGCCCTGTCAGTCGATCAAGAGGATCATGGTTGCTCTATGACAAAATCCTTCCTGGAGTACCACAGATCGGCCACTGATGAAAAATGAGAGCGGTCATGGGGGGGGTGGTTTGTACCCTATCCTAGATAATCCTAGATAATATAATACTTCCATAGACACAGGTGCACCTGCTCAGTCGTGGCCATTGATATCAATACTCTCCCATTTTGGATCACTGGGGCTTGAGAAACACCTGCCTTTATGGACACAGTGTCCTTCAGTGAAATATTAACACCCTACTCCTCCTATTTCCAACATTTCGTAAGTGATTGCGCATCAGTCTTCAATAAGGGTTCTTGATTCATCTTCATTATTCTGTAGTTGAAGTGTAGAACGTTTCGCCTCGCATCCTAAAGACTTCATCAGCGAACTAAAGTTGTCTACCACGGACTATTTATTTCCAATTGTCTCACTAATTAAAGTTACCATGGGATAGGAGGTCGTTGTTCCTGGCATTTGAGTTAAACCGAAACGAGCGCCATGTTTGGTGAAAAGGATCTGTTCCCGAGATAAAAATGGACCGTTGTAATGGCAATTTACAAGTGAAAACCCCCAAAAATTCAAACTTTTGTATGGGCAAAAGTCCTACGAATGACGTCCGGAACGGGGCAAAAGTCATGTAACTCGATCCCTTAAATTGAGCGGACGGTACGATTTAAATAAGAGTCCTTTACCTGTAGCGGATCAGCCTTCTCCGATTGGTTACACCTGGCAAACAGCAAAAACAGCAACATAGTGTCCGAAAGTAACTAGACCAGTGACTACAGTAACTACCCCCTACGCGGTTCTCCGAGTACCCTGCTGCTTCTGCGTGTCCAGTCCCGCCAACTGAGGTGCCATTGCCGCGTTTGAAATCTTACAAATTTGAAATAACAGTTTTGATGAAAGCTCCAAGGACCCTGGAGGATGAGGTTTCTCCCGCATCTTTCGACCCGACGACCGAAGCCATTCTACCGGGTGGCGTTTTATTTCATTTTTTTTTAGGTCACCCACGAGTCCATCCGCAGCCTCTTGACCGACGGACTCTCCCGGTCGCTGCCGTCATAGGAGCTACAGGAGGAGCTGAGGCTGTCCGCGGGGGAGCGCCCTACCACGTCCTGCCTGCTGGGGGCGCCCTGCTGCTGGAGCTGCTGCGCCGGCTGCTGCTGCTGCTGCTGATGATGGTGGTGATGATGAGAGGGGAACCCGGAGGGAGTAACTCGCTCACGAGGGGGGGAGATGGGCTCCGACTTGATGCAGATGCCCTGGCTGGTGTTGATGGAGAGGCTGGAGCCCTGAGGTAGGTGACCCCCGCCACTGTGAGGAAGAGGAACAGGGAGGCGTTTGAGTGGAGACATCACGCATGCAGGAAAAGACAGTTAAGTTTATGAAACTGGCCTGAAAACGGTGAAAACAAGCTTTCACTTTTTGCTAACCGCATGCTAACAAATCCATGGCGCAGTGATGAACAGGTCAGAGCAATGATTTACGGAGCATAAAAATTTCAGACTAGAGCGCTTCAACAATAGAATATTAGTAATAATAGTTAAAGGTGCACTATGCAACTTTTTAGGCTAGAAAGTAAATATTATTATTAAAGGGTTTTTGGTGGGTTTTTGGAATGGAATGTGAACGTAACCATGGATACGTACACATTCCAGCGTCCTACAGGCTATACGTTTGTTAAGTGGTGACGTCTCAGCTCTACTTCCGGGTCCACAAATGTGCGCGAAACTACAAAAAACTCTTCAATACCACAATCAATATTTCAGAAACTCAACAGAGAGTTACTGAACATACTTATTTATCAGACCCATCGGCCAAAAATACTGTACCTACTGCTATAAAAGTAATATTTACCAAAATCGGTAGTTCCGGTTTAGCGGACATGAATGCTAACGGCACAGCAGCTACGCTAACCCCGGAAGTCCCGACTTTAGTGTTTTTTTTAGCATAGGTGCTGAAATTTTGGCTAATGACTCTGAGAAATAAGTAGGTTCAGTAACTCTCTGTTGAGTTTCAGAAATATTGATGGTTGTTTTAAAGAGTTTTTTAGTTTTTTTTTCTCGCATATTTGCCTGTCTGCTAGAACCCAGAAGCGGAAGTCGTGACGCCACACATAACAAACGTATAGATACAGACGGCATCTCTGGAATCGCCCATATATGGTCATGTTTGAAAACAGTTAATTTAACAAATGCTGAAATATGAATATCGTTTTCTGCTAAATAAAGATACAAAGACATGGAGAGGAGCAAAATGGTTCAACAGCCCATAAATACATAAATAGTGGAGATGATTCTACATGTTAGCATCGTGCTAGTGCTAGCTACAACTGCCATTTTGCGTCTACTGAACAATCTGCTGTGAAGAAACATCAATATGGACCCGATTTAGACTTTACTTTATTTGTATGGGATAAATAAGTTTATATTTTTTCAGAAAATGGCTCGTTTCCCTGAAGATTCTATTTTCCCTCTCGGCGAAGCCACTCCCCCTCCTATGACGCGCTGCTGTCTGTATCTATCTGGATGGACTTTTTTTTTTTACATAAAAAGTTGCATACGCCAACATTTTTTATCTTCATGAAATTCTATCAAACCATGGCTAAGGCATTGAAATCAGAAACAGCTTTCGTAGCGTTTCTCTTTGATCCATCTGGAATAGGAAGATACCATTGGACATTGAACATCACTCCAAACTAGTCCAATCTCACGGCTTCACGCAAAACAGTAAAAGTCTGTGTGAGTGAAAAAGCGTTTGGGAAAAGGCAAGTGTGAAAAAGAAAGGTATATCCATGCATATGATATAATTAATTAGTGGGACACGGTTCTGCTGTCGTTTAAAGATTCATTAGGCCTAGATAATGCGCGAGGGGCCATGGAAAAAGGAAAACGAGCCGACAGTAATCTACTTAGTTGAGCTCAATTTCCGACTTTAAATTGGGTCTGTACAAGTTACAAAACTCCAGAACCAGAACGAGATCACTCAAACCCATGTGAATGAAGAAGCACTATCACCGTGAAGCTTTCGTCACTTTTCACTCACCGGGGGAAGAGCAACCATTTTCTCCCCTGAAATAGAGCACTGTCACTCCTAAGTATAGCTCAACAACATAAACATTTCGCCCTGTGACGTTCAGAAGTCTTTCGAGACAAGTTGGATCACGCCCCGTACACCCTCCTATACACTCACACCAGGGAGCTGAGCGCCGCCTGGCCCAGTGGGTGCTGTTGCCATGCCGACACGGAGCCGAGTGACAGACCCGGGGAGCCGAAACCCTGGAGGGACGAGAGGTCTGCGCTGCTCAGGGAGTAGTCTGTGGACACAAACACAAGACGATCAGCGTCCAGAGTCAAAACAAGGCGTGCCCGGCAGGTCGTGTATACAGTACGCAATGCCCCGACAGTCTCGAGGGTCAATGAGCTTCAATTAGGGTGAGGGGCGGAGCCAAACGCTGGTAGATGCTAGATTCATACTGGGCTCTGATTAGATGCTGAGATCCAGGAAGGAGGGACTTCACAAGAATAAAATACATATATATAACATTTAGATTATTATATCACTTTAAAGGAATAGGCCACCGTTTTTACATACTAAGATATGTTCTTACCTCACTTTAGACGTGTTAATAAATCCCCGTCTGGTCTTTGTCCGTGCGCTCTGTCACGCAAACGGAGCACATACGCAGCCTCTCCCACATGTCACATAGCTCCAAAAAAGCTCACGATAGAAGCTACCAAGCTCTTCCACGTGTTCCCTATTTAAATAAAGTTACGTGAAGTGTTTTCATGCGAAGTATATTTACCCAGAAATGTAGCACGTCGATTTTATAAGCAAATAAAAAGGGGGACTATATTGTGAGGCGTAATGATACGAGGAGTAAAACGTCCGCGCAGTAACTCCTAAAGGTTATTGACGGAAGTGAGCGGGGGAAGTCTTTAGGAGTTACTACGCGGACATTTTACTCCTCGTATCATTACGCCTCACAATATAGTCCCCCTTTTTATTTGCTTATAAAATCGACATGCTACATTTCTGTGTAAATATACTTTGCATGAAAACACGTAACTTTATCTAAATAGGGAACACGTGGAAGAGCTTGGTAGCTTCTATCGTGAGCTTTTTCGGAGCTATGTGACATGTGGGAGAGGCTGCGTATGTGCTCCGTTTGCGTGACAGAGCGCGCGGACAAAGACCAGACGGGGATATATTAACTCGACTAAAGTGAGCTAAGAACATATCTTAGTATGTAAAAACGGTGGCCTATTCCTTTAATGGACATTTGATAAAAACGCATCTTGATCAATGTCTTGCAATGTCTTGTCTTTGCTTTGTGCTTGCTTTGTGTTTCAATTAAGAAAACGTTTTACGAGTGGTTTGGTTTCTCTTCCTGTCATGACAGCGTGGTCTGTGATTGTTTACAAAGTTCCAGACGGCGCTGCTTTTGAACAGATACAAAAAGCAGGAGTTGAGGGCTGACCAGGCACCTGAATGTAGAAAATTATAGTTTTAAATGAGCATAAAACTAGGGCTGAAACAACTAATCCATTAATTGACGATAACTGAAATAGTCGACAACTATTTTAGCAATCGATTAGTCGTTTTCTGGTTCACACAGACTCAAATAGAGCAATTATGACATAAAAATGTAGTATTTTTGATGAAAACCTACTTTGTTTTTATAGTTAGGGTCTGCAGCGTCTGTGTCTCATCCAATCAGAAGCAGAATTAGCGCTAAGAGCCTCCAACAAACATTTACTTTATGTTCTCTCCATCTTACTCCACTTTAGCTTTGTGTGATTAAAACATTGAAACCAAGCACCATTCACAGCCAAGCCATTAATCGATTAATCATACAAATAATCGATGGCTTAATTGAGTACAAAATAATCGTTAGTTGCAGCCCTACATAAAACCCATTGAATGAATTGACTTAAAAACACAAAACGTTTTTGTCAATAAAAAGCAATTATATTATTTTTACAATCTTCAAATTGAAAAAAAAAAAAATCTCTAATGTCTATTGCTTTCTACAGTTAGATATCCCATTTTATTGGGCTTATTTGTGTAGATAAATATTTTTTTGGTTTATATTTGGCTTGTTTTCTGGTAGTACCTATAGATTCTGCAGTCATATGACCCCAATGACTTTGTAAATATTACCAGGGCTGTCTACTTTTTACAAAGAAAAAGGAGGTATAACACTTGGTGGTACATTACAAGGTTCTCTATAAGAAGCTATAAAACAGAAATAAACCCGAACGGAAATAACGCCAAGAAATGCCCTTGGACCTGCCTTACATTTATGACACTGGTTTCAAAACGCAACAATCAAGAGAGTAAATCTCGGTGTATGACTCTCTAACAAACAAATACACAAGAGAATCCGAATCCCCCCCAAAACCCTCAATACAACATGGCCCTCGCGAGGCGTCTCCGCTCACCGGTGGGGTTGTAGGAGGAGGGCATGCCTGAGTACACCAGGCCCTGGGGAGCCAGACTGGGGGTGCTCACGGACACCACGGGGGTGGCCAGGGACTGAGAGGCCGCCGAGCTGCTCATCCTCTGGGTGTTCTGGGAAAACAAAAACACACAACAGTCAGTACATTGAAGAAGTGTGTCCCTGAGAAACTTTAGTGCAATACCGGCTTCGGCCACAAGAGGGCGGCCGTGTGCTGTGTATAAGGATTTATTTACTGCAAGAAAGGAATTGTTTTATGTCTGTAGTTTCAAATAAGACAAGGAAGTGTCTTCATGATGTTGTGCAGAGTGAAATGAAGCTGATTAATGTATATAAAAACTAAATGCAGTCTTGTATTAGTTTAGCCGTTCATATTACCTTATTATCTTCTTAGGGGAAAGATAATAAGGTAATACGATGATGCTAAAATGACTCTCAAAAGCCCTTTTTCTTCACTCTGGTAACGTTGGCATCACGACGGTGCACTTTGACCATAATGCAGAGGGATTTAACAGTGCACAGTCACGGTGAGCTCACACGGCTCTAAGCATCACTTAGTTATTAGAAGAGTGACCACAGAGAGGTCCACACACCTACACGGAGCAGCCCTCTCCGACACAGCCACTCCGATGCAGTAAAAACAACAGGATTCCTGAAAATCTTCTACTTCTTACTTTCTTTCTTAAGTACATTTTGTGATGAATACTTTTAGCCTACTTCACTACATATAAGAGCCTGTCGCTGATTCAAAATGAAAGTGTTTTTGAAGTTGTGGTTCAACATTGTGGCTGTGGTCACTTTGCAGACACACCACAGATGTAAAGTCAGTCTAATCAGAAAATGGAAACTTATATTTCAAGTATATTCATCTGACACTTTTGCTCCAGTGTCATACTTTTACTTAAAGGCACTGTACCTGATTTTGTTTTTAGTTAACAAACAATGAAAAACGGTGTAAGTAACATTTTTTCTTTCCTTTTTCTTCCGTTTAGCAAATTCATTTGGTCTGAAGTGCTTCCCACGACTTCAAGGTCACAGTCACAGAAATGGTAACGCACTAGCCTGCAAGTTCAACTGATACAAATGCTTTATTATTAGATACACAGGATTTCTTCTACAATATGTAAACATTTCTGATTAAGTGATCAGCTCAAGAACCAAAAGAGGTCATGTAAACGCACTTTTACATCACGGATAGGTTTATGGTCGTAAACAAATCAGGTGTAAAATATTAGCAAAAAAACCCATCCATTCTCCTGCACAACGTAATGTATTTTGCGCCTCTTTAGAAAGTGATTTAGAGTTACTTTGCTCCTGAGAGTGTTTTTTATTTGGTCTGTGAGCTACAAGGGTCAGACGAGCTGCACAAAGGAAGCAACTCTTCCCTGGAAGTCCATCAGCGATCACTTCAAGAGGATCAAAAGTGAACCTTAGAGCTCATGCTACAGTGTACAGGATGGAAGGAAAACAAAAAAAAAACTGTGATATTCAGTATGTCTTACTTATTGCACTGTTTTACTAAACCATTTATACACAGCGGTTCAACCTTAAAAGAAATACTAAATGAGGAAATCAGCAAAATCATGACTGAAACCGAACTTTCGCTTATTTTGAAGTTCCCATATGCTTTGCGATGGAAGATCTCAGTGTTTTTTTTAAAGATGCATTATGGAACTTATTTGTGACTAATTTACTGACTAATTTTCTGACCCAATGGCTGAGTGGAACCTTTCGATCCCAGTGGCCTGTACAACGCTCCAGGATCAATTGTTGTGTAGGTTTTCTGGTGAGAGGGTCCGTCAGCAGTGAAAACCTACCAGAAACTCTCAGAACAATTGATCCTGGAGCAATGGGCGAGGGACACACCTCCCTATGGTTCTCATGGCGCGGAGCTGACTTTGCTGTAATACCACCCCCTTGTGGCCATGGGCATCTCCAAAAGACACTTTGGAGACAGGATCCTATTGGGACTTCAGACGTCTCAAGAACGGTCTAAAAGCCTGGCTCCAAAGAGTTTTTTTCTTTTTCTAAAAATTGCTGTGACCCATGCAACAGCGCTGGGGTTGGTGAAAAATTTCTAACCACGCTGGTGTTTGTACATCAGCACAAAGAAGTGGAAGCCTTTTCGGTGCATTGACTGGCTCTAGACCCTGTCAATCAAGCTCTGGAGCTCTGGAGGCTCCGCCCACCCTTTTGCCCTTTTAAGGAACAGGCTGCATAGGAGGGGACATTAAGCTTCATACAAGACTCGGGACGTTTACAACGAATGGGGCTGAATGGAACCCACCGATCCATCCACCCACCCATCCATCCATCCATCCATCCATCCATCCATCCATCCATCCATCCATCCATCCATCCATCCATCCATCCATTTTCTTCCACTTCCACAGTTCGTTGCTGGGTCGTGGGGGCAGCCGTTCGAGTTGCCCAAATCACACTGCACCAGCCCCTTATGTCTCCACTTGCACGGCCTCATGATTAACCGGCCTGTTGGTCTCTCAAAAGGGGCTTCTGAACCGCTCTTTGTCTGACCCGTCACCTAAGACCTGTTTGCCCTGGGAGACCCTACCAGGGGCACGACGCCCCCGACAACAGAGCTTCCGGATCATTCGGGCGCTCAAACCCCTCCACCACGTTAAGGTGGCGGTTCCAGGAGGGGTAAATGGAACCCACTCATCTGTAATTATTATATCTATGTCCTGGAGCCACCGATGGAAAGTAAAGGCGCCATGCAAACTACTCATACAGCTTTTTTTTTTTTTTACACATGAAAAGTTCCATAATGCACCTTTAAATATATTGATGCTTCTGGCAAATATTTCGCTACCAATATGGCTATATATTGTGCAGCCCTAATCCTGTACTCTACTTTGAAGTAAGTAATCAGCACGGCTTCCAACCAAATTTGAATGAACAGCAGCGCCGTACCCAGAAGCCCACACTCCATCAGCGCAGAGGCCGACAGGGCGCAGGCAGGAGATATGATCTGCCCTCACCCTGCGCTGATTAAGTCCTCATCTCACTCTGTCACACCGGGACGTGATTCATTTAATACCATTATGTTCTAACGACAGGCCCGTCTGCAGAGCCGCCCCCTCCATGAGCCGCCTGTGTCTGTCTGACCGGGTTTAACCCCGCAGAAACGTACTGTAAATCCAAATGCATTTGTTTATTTCATGTTCCTGGCATTGTGAACATTTGCAATCTATGTTTTTTTTTTAAGATTGCAATGCTGGAGGAAAAGGATTACTGTGATGCATATGGGAGAAGGCGGAAATGATGGATTTAATATAGCAATTATGTGCAGAAGGTTTCCTTTTCTGTGAGCTGTTTCAATCTTATCTCCAAGGCATTTTGGATTTTAATTAGAGATCATTTCAATAAGGGCTGGGTGATTTGACCAAAAAAAAAAAATTAAATCTAAATTATTTTACTCAATATGAACGATTATGATTTTAATCTAAAAAAAAACGTAAAGGGGAATGCTGATCTTTCATTTGGAGAAAACTGCTCAGAGTCCAAAGTTTTTACTGTCGTTCGTTTCAGGCTGATTCGAGCAATGTCCGCTGGCTGCTCTGCTTTGTGACGACGACACTAGGGGCCGCCATCGCTGTAGTACCTCCATATAGCCACAAGTCCCCCATTGGGAAGCATTCAACTTTAGACATGTTAAAAACAACTTTAAAGCCTGGTTTCTAATTTTCTTAAACTTTCTACAGAGAGATATTGCTCCTGTGATAACGCTGGATTAGAGCAGTCTGAAAAGCTGCTAAATTGGGCGCACGGTAGGGATGGGCGATACCACATTTTTTGGAATTGATACGATACCGTTACTTTTGGGGTCATTTTCTCGACACCGATACTGGTAATTTTATATGGGTGAATGTATTTCAATCAAACATACATTTCTAAAAATTGTTATTTTATATAATTAAGAGGCAAATTAAAATTGCATTACTTTAACTGGTTAATTAAACAATGTTAATTTGAAATTCAATACATAAACAAAGTTTAAAATTAATACTTTAATTATAAACAGAATCTAAAGCAGAATGATATGGCTGGCTCAGTTCAATCCTCTGCTGCTGTGGATTGTTTTGGCTCAGAACAAAGATGTAAATCGTCCTTTTATGTTTAAAATAGCTGCCACGCCTTCTTTTTACATATGCAAATTAGTATTGATACTTCATGCCCAATATTGATACTTAAAAAGTAGCCGTTTGGTATCGATATATCAATACTTTGGTATCGATCTGCCCATCCCTAGCGCACGCCGCATGTGAGGTTGACATAGAGTGACCCGCTTTCACGATTTAGACATTTTCTTTATTGTCTGTTATCAAAAGCATGAACTAATTTAATGAATTTGATTTATCGCCCTAACATGCATGTATGTTAGGGCCTTTTTCAGACATCGTTTAGACCGGGCTGTTGTTTCGCATTGTGCCACACACTTCTACCTGTGCTTCTTGTGGCTATTTTGCCTGACGATGCGACTTCCTGTGCATCTCTCAAATACGCCAAAGAGTGAGAGAGCAAACAAAATGAAGACTTTTTTTTACAATGATGGAATCTAAAATAATGTGATTCCAAACACGCAATAACATCAACGTGATCCCCTTCAGAGCGAACAAATCCAATCCAAAACTTTCAATGGTATTGTGTAGGCCCCGGGGGTAGCACTCACCAGAGGGGGCATGATTCCTTTGCTGGATGGAGGGATGACCACCCGGAGGTCTGGTTTGCGGCCACCCAGCGCCATGCTCACTGCGGGCGGTGGGGGGGACTTGGCAAGGATGCCCTTTGAGCCCAGTCCGTTTCCGCTGGCCGTGCTGAGGAGCCCCGGGGAGCCTCTGGGGTTCACAAAGCCGTTCCCTGCGGAGGAGAAACAAGCCGAGAACAACATCAAACTAAAACGCCATGACCAGGCCCCCGCCCGCCGACTGCACGCTGCATTAAACGCCTGCAAGCCTCTGGGAACGTCTAATAGACTGGCGTAATTATCAGCGCGTCTACGCCACTGAAACGTCCATTGGCGAATTGATGAGGCTTTTATTTTTATTGTGAGTGATTACACCAAAGACGCTTTGCAGTAATGTGGGATGAGGCGCAGTTCACTGGCAAATGTACTGTGACTGTTTCAAAAGGAAGAGCTGAAGCCATTAGAGACATCAAAACTGTAAAGAAAATGAAAAAAAAAAAAAAAAATGTGTTTTCTTTTCAAAGTGCCAGACTGGCTTCTCACACCTTCTACGTGAGCTTTATTTGAACTTCCGTCACAGTGGTTAGCGCCTGCCACTAACCTGCGCAGTTTTGAATTAATTGGCAAAAAACAACAAATCATTAAAGTCACACCGCGGAACGTTCTAGGTGATACGTTAATGCATCACAAGAGCATCTAAACTGTTGGGAAACTACGCTACATGAAAACAGGTGTTGTCATTATTACAAGCACGCTCCAAAAATAGTTACCAAAATGAAGTTAAAGCAGACCAAACACAAGAGATTCTTGATCTCAGTGGGACTTTCCTGGTTGAATAAAGGTAAAAGCCCCACAAAGGTACGAGAGGAGAGTCGCAAATACAATCATATATACAAAATGTTTTAAAATGTATTTTTCATCAATAAAGCACCCGTAATAAAATTAGTACTTGTGTTTTATTTGGGTGATATGTGTCATAGTATCGCTTTAAGTATAGATACAGTATATTGCTCCAATTGAACATGAATGTGTCGCCAAAAGGTCTTATTATGAAATAAAAGAAAGAAATCAAGTTAAGATCCCATAGTTTGCCTTTATTTAAATACATGTGATTCACGTAGCAGTTTGAAAATGTGCACGGTGAATCTTGATTTCCAAAATACTCACAAAAGTGTGTTAGCAACGCCCTAAAATTTGATGCGATGATGTACAATGAAGGGTAGGGGCCTGTATATATCTGTGGACAAACTATTTTACAGTTGATGTTGTGCATATTTTACCTTTTAGTGACTGGCAATTTTGTTTTAAGATAAGATAAGATAAGATACGATAAGATAAGATAATCTTTATTGATCTCACAAAGGAGAAATTCACTTGTTACAGTCGGCGTTCAAGAAGATCACTCAGAGTTAATAAAGTGCAGCTGATACAGAGATTCCATCACAGCGGCCTCTATAATGCTCTAGGATCAATTGTTTACAGATCATCTGGTATAGGTTTTCACCGCTGATGTATTTATTTATTTGGTTGGACCAGTGCATGTTCATGAACATGTTAATAAACACGCCATGTCGGATTCTAGCTTGCATTCGTTGTCCCACACTCGCACTCTGAAACACACTGTCATTCATCCCGGCCTATTGTACATGTTTTTAGTGGTAGGGAAAACCGAAGTACCCAGAGGAAACCTACGCAGACACAGGGAGAACATTCAAACTCCACACAGAAAGGCCCCGTCCAGGCGGGAATCGAACCTGGGACCTCCACGCTGTGAAGCACGAGCGCTAACCGCTGCCCTATCATAACACCCATGCATGTATATCCATAAATATATATGCATATATTCCATCCATCTACCCAACCAGAAACCATGAAAAACAATCGATCCTGGAGTGCCATAGAGGCCATTGTGATGGAGTATAAAAGCCCCCTGCTGACCACATGCACTAAAAGGTCAAATACGCAGTCAACTTTAACAGAAAATCCATAAATGTTGAAGTCAGAAAAGTTTCATTTGAGAGTTGGAATCAGATTTTCAACACAACAATAACCAGGCTCGACTAAATTTCAAAGGACGTCCTAAACAGGTATAGCACGAAAACTAACAATAACAGAAAATTGAGCTCTTGGTGAGACTGAATATAGAACACTTCTTCTTTTCTTGATAGAAACCACATTATGTCTTGGGTATAAGCAACAAGTCATTTCAGCAGAATATGTGCACTTTCTATTGCCCGACAAACCCTCCAAGAACTCCTCCTGATCCTACAACGCCACTACGATCGCTCAAAGCCATAGGAAACCCTGTTGTGAACGCTATCAGCCACTGCATCGAGGATCAGTGACACTTCAACACGCCGCTGCCGCCGCTGCCTGGCCCCTTTGTGTCCCGTGTATCCGCGGCGCACGGGGGGGTGGCTCCTGGACTCCCACAGAATGGAACAATGAGCAGTCAAATAAACAGTCGCAGGAGCACAATGCATCTGACACAGCTGAGTCAACACCGCGCCGGGATCACAGCGGACTGATGCAAGAAAACAAGTGTACACAGGCATTAGGGCCCAGCAGGCGGCTAAATATAGGAATCTGTCTTCAAGGGGGGAAAAGGACAGCGCGAATGTGAGTTAATGTAGTTGTGAGTGCGCGCCGAGGTCTGGTGAAGGGCGAGAGGTGGCTACACTTCAGAACTTTCAACCGTTCAATGTTGTTTCCTCGTGACAAACAGAAGTGGAGTTGTGTTTGAGGAACCGGCCAATGAGCTCCAGAAAGGAATCCTCCATGTTTTTCAAAGTCCATAGACTATACATATACTTGCTCATGGCTTCTAGGTATTGTTTTAGATTACTTCAGTCCAAAGCAATTAGGACTCTCCTGTTGGGCCAACTGTTGCTAAAGTAGTTGTTTACCACCACCAGGAATGAATGAATAATACGGTGAGACTTAGATTTTCCTAACTGTTCTGATCTGGGGTTGCTGTCAACTAGTTCAGCAACACGATGTGCCCAAAGAATGAGATCAGCTGATGACCAGAACATCCTGACCAAGTTCCATCAAGGAAGAAGAAATCCATTGCTGGAATCATCAATGGATTTCGTCTCCCTTGATGGAACTTCACTGCAATTTAAATATGTGAATATCAAGCATTGCCTTAATGACTTGAATTGAGGAAATGTGTCTTGTTTTGAGCGGTTTTCACTCATTTAGACACTTTTCCTGATCGGACCAAGTTTACTTTGCTTGTTTGAGGACATTTCAGACCAGTTCTAGGGTAAATCTCGCTTGAAATAAGAAAGTAAAATTGCCAATGAGATAAGACTAATTTTCTTACCCCATTGGCAAAGAAAATGACCTGAAATAAGGATGAAATGTATTGAAACGAGTCAGAAACATCTCAGAACAAGTGAGATAATCTAGGACAAATGCCCAAGAACTTCTTAACTAGTCAAAACAGCTAAAATTTGGATTATGGTGCTCAAATTGAGATGTTTATACTGATCTGGTTAATTACTTTTTACAGTGTTGCACTGGCATATTCCAAATAGTAAATATCTTATATAGCGCCTTTCCATCTCGATTAAGGTCAAAGCGTTGCTCACCCATTCACACTTTCATTCATGTGCCAATACAGACACGGAAGGCAAGGTGGGTGAATCGTCTATCGCCACCCACGGACACAACAGCACCTGCTGGAGCCGGATTCGTACTCGGGGTTCTAGGACGACCAGCTCTACCACCTGTGCCCTGATGACAATGCCAGGGTTCAACGGACTCACATTGTGACAGGGTGGTCCAGGGAGCACAGAGTCCAAAATCTATCTAAACAATACAATTAGAATATCGTTCAAAAGTTAATTTATTCCTGTAATTCAAAGAGAAACTTGTGACACAGGCTTGTAAAGCGCAGTACAAGTATAAGCCATTATCATTACAATGCAGAAAGAACCCACATGGTCCTGGACTCGAACTCAGAGACCTCTTAAAAAATAGTGTTCATGTCATGTCATGGTCTGAACGGATTCTTCTACAGCTCCGCAGCCTTATAAGGAGGCAGTGGAGGAAACGCATGCACCTGTCTAAGGGGAGGAGAGATCACATCAACTGACTGCATGGAACTGTTTCATTCATGAACATGTCGAGTAAGGATGGGAGAGCGTAGTTCACGTGGGCAAACGGACAGTCCTTCACCTTTTGATGCAGCAGATGTCTGAGCATCTTCTCAATCCATCCATTTCCCTCGTCCAAAACATACACATCTCACTTCTTTCACGCAGTTTGAGTAACTCTGTTCACTCTGACCCCTTTCCTCATTCCACTGCTCAAGTTCACCGATCTGTACTTCCTGGATTTGTTAGCGTCATAGATACAGACGGCATCTCGTCATAGAAGGGGGCGTGGCTTTGCCGAGGGGGAAAATAGAATCTTTTGGGAAACACAATTTTTCACTCTTTTTAGCCATTTTCCGGTGGAATATGAACTTATTTATGACATACAAATAAAGTCAAGTGTAAATTGGGTGCATATGGATGTTTATTCACAGCAGATTGTTCAATAGAAGTGAAAAAACGGCAGTTAGAGGTAGCGCTAGCTGGCCGTTAGCACTAGCACGATGCTAACATTCTCCGTTATTTATGGGCTGTTGAACCACTTTGCTTCTCCCCATGTCTTTGAATCTTTATTTAGTAGACTATATTCATAATTCAGCATTTGTTAAAGTCGTTTTTGAATAACTAAAGAAAGTTTAGATTTTTCTCTAAATTGTTTTCCCTCTTAACTGTTCTCAAACATGACCATATATGGGCGATTCCAGAGATGCCGTCTGTATCTATTCACCTTATCCTGCCCCGCCCACTTTTCCCACTTTTTGCGTTGTCTCGGCACCTCGTTTTCCAGACACTTCCGGTCGAGCGCGAAGCCCGTTCATTTTAACGGAGAACGAGGGAAAATATTCTCCGCTCAAATCTGATGTTTAGTCGATTGATTTGTGTAAAATGTTCGATGTTCATTTGCACCGACATGTCGACGCTGCAGCGTTTCTCAGCGCGGCCTGAAAACGGCTTTGTTTTCATGTAGAGACTGATTTTATGTGGACTTCTCCAGCCCCATGTTAACACATAGGAGAAAAGGGGCGGGCACAATTCATGGCGGCGCCCACGCGAGCCTCCGGAATAAGGTGAATAGATGGAGCACAGAACTGCCCTCCATATTTTCAAATGCCACACTCCATCGCTGGGACTGTCCTGCACTCAAAACGTGGCGGCTACAGTGCCATTGATATGCTATGATGCCGTTAGCTGAAGGCAAGAGCTTGTTTTCACTATTCAAACACCATGTCATTCCTATTGCTTCCTTAAACGCTTTTTCAAACCAAAATTAAAAAAAATGCCTGATATGTTCACTTTAATTACTTGGACGGTTTTTAATGATATGCTTACAAAGAAACTGTTGCTTTATTGTTAATACCATTGACCTACAATAGGTTCACCACAGAACATTATTTTTGTTTACTTTCCTGTCTTATACTAAATATTATGCACTCTCTGGTCTGCATGTTCCGATCTCGGTTTCCTTAAACTATAGTGGCCATGATGGCTACTGAAAGATAAAGTGTCTACTACTAGTAAATGAAGACATCTCTCGTCTGAGTTGTTCATATCAATCCCCGCCCACAAGCATCAGCGTGAGAAGTGTTCCATGTACACACAAGCGTCTCGGTATTTGCCGTGTTTGACAAATGCACAAATCCATCGTGGCGTGTGCACCTGCAGCTCTCAGTCTGTTGGAAAATGTGGCGTCTTATCAGGACTGCTCGCTCTCGTACGAAGACCGTAAGATGCTATCGACACACTCACTGCACTCCGGGACTCCAGGGACGGGCTTAAAAAGAGCGTTCAATGTATTCGACAATGATACGAATGTCTTATTGTATCATGATTAAGTGAATTTTGGACCAAACAATCAATTTGTAATGTTGATCTGTAGCACTTCTGACAAAGCCGCTATTTTGGTAAACTAACATCCTTCAACTGACTGCATTGTTCCTTGTAATAAGACTAATCCATTATTTCATTTTCAGAGCTCATCTGCAATAAAACCAGCCGTGTTTGTGAACTCATGTGACACTCACTCCTGTTGTGGCCTATAGAAAGACAATTCATAACCCTGCAGCTGTGGTTAGATGTGTGGTTAATGCACAGTGCACATTTCCAGCACTTAATTTTGAGAGAAGTATGAATAAGACACGTAAAGTTAGCACCATAACAAGTCAGCACTGAGCATCTGTGGCCATTTAATTGCATATTATTTTTGTGCAATTTCTTTTTCAGCTTTGCATTGTTATCGACTTCTAATGTTATTGACAGTGTCTTTTACCACTGGTTTTACTTCTCTTTTCTGATGTAAACTGTTTCTAAAATCTGAACTGCTGCTTGTCTTTTATGTTTTGCTGCTTCCTGCTGCATGTGCTTCACACTGTCGCGCATCGACTCTTTGTTGAATGTAATGTTGTTAATTATATATATTACAGACATCAGCTACCTTTTGTTATGTTTTGCCATGTGATGATAACTTCTTGTACCCCTTGACAGGATGCACATCTGGCCAAGGACTACAGATGAAAACTAGCCTTGGAGCTAACTTTGGCATATGCTACAGTTGAGCTGTCGTGTTAGCATGCACCGTCCTTGTAAATAATTTCATTTTTAAAAAAAGTATTAGAGAGTTATTGGTTTATTTGGTTGAGACAATGCATGTTAATGAAAACACCAAACTCCGGACTCTACTAGCTATATATATATATATAGCGATATGTACGATATATCCCAATATTGAAATATTATACGATTATTGCGATTATTTTTGACTACTTTGGAAAGAACTATTCAGTTTACTAGCCCACCTCGACGTAACATCTTGATATATCGGCGGATCGATATGTTTCAACACCCCAAGCAAACAGATAAGTGAGTTCCAAGCGTAGTTTCTTTTACTGTTCCTTTTTCACACGTTTATACTGTCCAGCAAGCGCTATCGAAAGCTACCACCAGAGGACGCTGGAAAATTTGCCCAAACAGGAGATGGAGAGCTGGGACCAAAACAATATGGCACCATCCACAATGTATTTTTCCCACCACTCCTCCTGAACATTCGTCAAAAATATTAGGTAATGTACTGGTGGTTTTGTTTTGTTTGCAAATGGTTCACTTTTTAGAAGTTTAGCCATTTGATACGCTTCACTTGTCCATGGACACCCACATGGTTCCATATGACATTCTGACATTAAGAAAAAGCAACACCTATAACCTGTATCCGGTGTACTGACCTGTGCCTGCGCTGGTGGGCCTGTGGGGGCCTCCACTGGAGCCCACATTTCGGTGCAGAGGGGCCGAGGCGGGGCTCAGCATGCCACTGTCGGGCCCACCCAAAGTGGCCCCAGGAGCGTACATGGAGGCAGGGCTGGACACGGGCACTGCCACATGCATGGAGAAGTTCTGCTGCGGGAGGCCAGTGGGCTGAGGAGCACAACACGCACCGGGTTAGGACATGATGACAGGATATTCAATCATTTTGGTGGTACCATACAACATACAAAAACATTTTCAGGAATCATGATGTGTAGTCAGGCCAGGCATTCATTTTCCAATGCAAAACAATATTGTATGTTATTTTTTACTCCGTTTTTTCTGGAGAAACCTGAAAGCTTGTGCGTACTGGGTTAGCACTACGTTGGGCAACAGTGGTACAAGAGTTTACCCTCCAGCTAGAGGGCATCCTGGTCACAACGTTTGTTTCAGAGTGCTTAGCTTACCATCACCACTGTGCAATTGAGGCCTGAATCCATCAAAATGTAAAACAAAATATCAGTGTCATGAAATGAAAATGGTATACACCTTATTAACCTTATTAATGTTAGCGTCAGAACAATTAGCAGTATGTCTGTTACAAGTGTGGAACCCCTGATATTCTAACCTGACGAATGGTCAACACTGAAAGAGAATGCCTGGCCAGACTAACAACAGTGCACAACATCTTCATCACAACATCTTCACATCAATCATAGTGAACACAGAGTCTCCCGTACATGCATTCAGAGAGTCACTTCAGCCCTGCACCTGTCAGCACACACATTCCTTTAACACTGTCTCTGTAGCTGCATTACAGCGGGCGTCAGCAACAGCCGCTGTGTCTCGCTCTACCTCACCTCCGTCTACCTGTGCATGCTGACTGTGCACGGCCAAAGTGAGGGACAGGAGTGCGGTTCAGAGAGGCGGCTGTGGCGACAGCGTTATCAAGGTGGGATAAGGCACTATGTTCCCCAGTGCTGATGTGTCCTGACACCGATCTACCCTGGGAATATCCAGGGACCCTCCAGACACCAGAGGCACCTGTGCTCCCTTGCTACATAGCTTGGTATGCCATCACAGTTTTCTCTTCAGGATTAGGATCAAAGGATAGTGGGCGAGGTGAAGCTACACCTCTACGCCCTGAACGACAGGACTTGTCTGAATATGGGAGTTCATATGTTCCTGGGTACAAGGGAACATCGTGACGTTTTTATGTAAGGGACCAATGTTCCCCAGTGCCACTGTTCCCCTAAACATTGAAAACAAGGGAAAGAAATCAGCTCTGGGGAACATGGAAACTGCTGTGGCAATAACACAGTGTTAGCATTACTGTTTGGTTAACATCAGCGTGGCGTTAGCAATACCGTGGTGTTAGCGATACCATTTGGTTAGCAGTACCATGGCATTAAGAGCTGTATTGTGAACATTAGTGCATTAAGGTGGCACTCCTGAGATAGAGGCAGTCCAGGCCTCGTGAGGACAAGGCAAGCACCTTGATAGGATCACACGGAAGATCACGAAAGTAAAGGGATTCTTTGTTTATTCAACTACAAACAAGAAACTGTTTTGTGACTTGAGGTTAGGCTAGCGAAAGTCTAAAAACAGGTTATCTACTAATTTATCATTAAAGGCCCTACACCTGATTTTATTGTAGGAGTGGAACACAATTAGTTTACAGTATACCGAAGAAGGAAGGAAGAATATTTGTAAAGGGACACTCACAGCTCGAGAAACACACATATAAACTCATCCTTGTTAAGATTTGGAACGTTAGAAATGTATTAGGAAAGTTAAGAATGAGTTTAGACCACAACTAGCATTTTAATTGACTTGCTCCTAATTTCATTGTTTGCAACCAAAAATAAATAAATCAAGTAGGGCTTTTAATAATATTAGTCAGAATATTAAGTACTTGGTTTAAAACATTAAGTTAATATTTTCTTTTACGCATCAATTGGACTCTGTCTTTCTAAATGTTGCCTGCTATTTGTCCTCATCAAGGTGCTTGTGTGACTAATCCAGTGGCCGTTCAGTGTTGACGATTTAGGCTCAAACACTGGCTCAAAAAGTAGCGAAACAATATAACGGCAATTCAAAGAAAGCAAGTACTTGGCGCTCGATCCAAGCATTTAATTTGGATCTTTCGTTTCTCATTGTATTCTCAGCAGCTAATGTAATGTGATCCTATCAAGGTGTCCCAGTGTCCCCACCACTGTTCGCCGCTCACTGCCAACACCGTCATGAGTGCTGCGTTGTGGGGGGGGGGTGGGGCGGACTGGACCGCAGTGCCACAAGCCAAGCAGAAAGAGAGCATGTCCGAGCACCGTACTTACTATTTTATGATTTCGCATCATATTATCAAAGTCCTCATTTATTTTTTTATACTTTTCTTCGGTGTGAGGGGTGAGCACATAAGAGGCGTCGGGGTCCGGGCTATCGCACCCTCTGTGTTCTTTCTTGTTTAGCGCCTGTGTGGGACAATCGACATAAAGACACAACATGAAATACAGAGTAGTAGAGCGGAGGTACTTACGGCGCAGCGCTTGTACAGTAAGTCAGAGTCGAAGTGGTCATCTGCGAAATTGTCATCAACGTCTGGGCTAGCACAGTCATTGTGGCCCTTGTTTCGCAATTTCTGAAAGGAGACGTACAGTGGAGGTCAATGGGTTTCAGGGTTACATTTTTCAGGCAGACGTTAAACCTAGCCAGATGAGAACGGGATTGGCGATCCGGCGACCGGCCTGGGCAGATTGTGGGAGGAAAGAAACATCAGCACAACATCGCGTTAGCTACTTCTACTCACTACTGTCACTGTCCGCACGACCAGTCCAATGAGAATGACAGGAGAGCTAACTTTTGTGGCTGGATCAGCGTAGAGTACAGTATGTGTCTTGGGGCCATGAGACAAAGAGCAGATTCTCACCGGAGCTAAAGCTAACGTTAGCTTTGATCGATATCATAAGAAAACAAGAAATAATCGTCAGTAAAGATACAAAAATAAAACCATAAACTACACATAAAGCGGTCTTCGAAATTGTGTTGTGCTTGAGGGATTTATAATTGATTACACATAACAAACAAAGTCGTGGTCAGGTATAGCCTAGCAGAGCCTTGCATCAACGCTAGCAATTACTAGCCACAAGTGCTATTCGGCCACTGTTCCAATAGTTTTAGGTGAATTTGAGCGTAAACCTTGGGCACACTTTTAATTGGCCCACTGCAAATTCTAAAAATATGATATATAAATATTTTGTTTGCTTTAATTGAATATATATGAAATAAATGAAAATCCATTAATAGAAAGCAGTGATGAAGGCTGTGTTTTTTTTTTTTACTTTAAGCATATTCAATGAAAAAGCAATGGTTAACATTTTACTGAATTAGCTAACTATAATACAACAGAGGTGAAGCTACATATCTGACCTCTACTGAGTGCGGCCCAGTTGTTTTGTTTTTTCTGTATGTGGCACTCAGTGAAAAAAGTTTGGACACCCCAGGTAAAGACCATGGGTGCACTGTATAGTTAAAGACCCATAGGACATCACAGTTAACCCCCAAAACAGCAGTTCGGTCCGAACACACTTCGGGCTTATCGGGGGCTAACTGAGCTAACTGTTTTCCTGAAAACAAATCGGAAATGGTCCGCATAGTCACTCAATCCCCTGCCCTCTACTTGTGGAAAGTTCCCAAAGGACATGACTGGGTCCTTTCAGAAAAAAAAGTGCTGTAGAAAGTAGATTATTCTTTCCTACTTAAAGATGTCGAAATTAGGAGGCATATTTACAACCTCTTTTCCACGAACAGAAGGTTTTCAGTTCTCCTTTACAATCTAGATTTAAACAAATTCCCTTCCCTAAAATTATACACTGACGACACAACAATAGGAAATCAAAAGAAAGGGTTTGCAAAAATATGAGAAAAAGAAAACCTACAATTTCACAATTTCTTTGTTTATAGATTTGCTCATGAGACTACATTAGTGGACAGACATTGAACACATGCAAGCGAACACGCCACGCCGAACTGTAGCATGGGGTCATTTCCATCCCCCGTCGTCCCCTACGTGTAGTACACTCAAACACACTCTCACTCATCCCGGCCTATTGTTCATGTTTTTAGTGGCAGGGAGGAGGAAACCTACGCAGACATGGAGAGCAATGCAAACTCCACAGAGAAAGAAAAACACAAGCACACACTGCTTTTTGAAATGGCAGCGACCTTGAGGACTATTCATGCTTTTATCAGTTCACTTATTTATTCAGACGGGCTTTTAATACTAATGCAGTGACATTTTATTGCTATTGTAGATAAATGTTTTGTTATTGTTCACTTAATATTTTTTATTCTCATCTTGTTTGTTTATACAGTACTGTACTTTTATGACTAAAAATGGTCAAAATTGCCTATATTTTCAGCGACTCTAAATAATGAATAGACCCAGGTTTCAATGTATTGCCTTATAGTGCAAGTTTTTTTCAGAGGGGATTTTGGACATCAAGCTATTCAGAGTGAATATATTAGGGCTGGGACGATCCACTGATACATATCACCATACCAGGAATCGATTTGTATTGCGATATGGTACGTAATAACAACATTTTACGTTAAAATGTGTACAAAGTCATGTGTCCAAAGTTTATAAACCAAATGCCATTTTACTTTACTGAAGTATTAAGATTGAAAAGTGCATTGACACAAAATGTAACAAAGTGCTGTGCTGCTACTGGAAAAAAAGGACTGTGTGATAAAAAAAAATGCCTCCAAACACAAGTATTGAAAGTTTTGCGATACTTGATAAAGTATCGATGCTTGGTATTGCAGCACAAAGTATTGCGATCCAAGTCCGAGACGATATTTTGTCCCACTCTTAATATATTGCGGCTAGTGCTGGGCTAGTGCATGTCTATGGTAACTAGTAGCCTGCATTAAAAACCTCTTCAAAATCATGGGGTCGTCCTCCAAACGTTGCCATATCTGATTTGTAGAAAGCTCCTTTGTGAATTCCACGTGTAGTAATGCCGGCCACAGGTAAACAAACTACTCACTCCGCCGCAGCGTAGCTTACAACCAGGAAGCTGATGCTACAAAATGGTTATATTTAAAAAACGATTCAGTCAACACAGACATTTATATGGGTAGTCTGGTGTTATAAGTGATTTGCCTCTGGTGCACTGTGCTTGGGTCAGACTGTTTTTAATGCAGGCTACTAGTTACCATAGACATGCACTAGCCTAGCACTAGCCTAGCACCACTAAACTCTGGGTAACTAGGAAATGAGACCCTGTCAAAAATCCTGAAACATCCCTTTAAATCCAAGACTGGGAAGTTTTGGAATCCAATATTTTCACCCGCCGTGTCTCGCCTCAAGTTCTTTCCAAACCTGAATAAAGCGAAACATTGGGCCTTTTTTTCATCGACGCTCCGGCCTGCACGTTGCTTCTCGGCTGACACATGCCTCTTAAATTCTCTTGAAGCCTAAACAAACACAGCCTCTCCTCCGACAGCGTTCGCCTCCAGGCCCGGCCCCTGCTCCTCATTACACGTCTGAACACGGGGCTAACAAGACTGACGGCGTGACAGTCCATCTCCCCTGCTGAACGCTGCCCGCTATATCACGGAACATGATTTATCTACCTGGTCTATACCCCCCCCCCCCCCCCATGTGCGAGAGAGCAGCGGGGGAGGCCGCGACCCCTCCGCACACGCACGGGGTCAGAGGTCGCTCTAATGAGAACCCGGCACGGCACGGCGGCGCGCTCTCGTCTTCGTCATTCGACAAAGCGGAGATGCGCGGAGAGAGTTGTAGGTGGGCTCGTGCGTGGGGGGTGGAAAAAGATAAAAAGGGGTCGTTTCCACAGCTGCATCCTCTGTCACACTGCAACAACAAAAAAACGGAGCTGCAAACTATGAGTGTTTAGGCTATGAATTTGATTTGAGTGGTGAAAAGCTGCAGGAAGTTGTGAGGTTTTGGGGGCCGGTTTTCGCTGCGTGTACCTTTTGTGAATCAATGTTCCTGTAATTGCAAAAGGCTGGCTACTAGGATATTTTCAAGGGACGACGTCTTACTGGGAAGTGTTCCAAGGCCGAGATGGGGTTTAGTGAGATGTCAGGGTGTAGGTGTCTCCCAGTCACGTGACTAGAAATGCAAGCGACATTTTGAAGGGAAACAAAAAATGGCGACAGAAAACGATGGCGATTTCACACAATTATGTAGTGTTTTTTCACCTGCATCTGTTACAACTCACTTACAAGGAAATGCGGCACTTCGATACGCAAACAAACTGTCATTATTGGATATTACAGACCCATGCACGCTTCCGGCCGAGTTATTTACTGACGTGAAGTTCTCGGTTATACCTTCACTTGAGTTTGGCCATATCTATGCTTTCTGTCTTCATACAGAGGAAAATCATTTCTGCATACAGATGTTTTGAGTCAGGATGGGCATCGAATACATCTGTATGGCAACCAAAAATAAAGGATATTCTCATTGTCAGGAGTAAGGTAAGTTACTTGACACTTCGCTAAACCAGCAGGATAATAATACTGTAAAACACATTGAATTGGACACCCAGTTTGTTGTATAGATCGCTCTTTCACAGATTAACTAACAGTAAATCTCACATTGACAGTAAATCCTTCTATGCCACAGCAGTTTTCAATAGGCTAATCATTTGATGATATCCGATTGAAAAGCACAATGGGACCCCATTAAAAGAGTAAAGACATGAGAAATTCTGACACCACTAATTTGCATCCAACAAGTTTCAGGCATTTCAACGGTTTTGAAATGTAGATTTTAAATGAAACGTTGGTGAGTTTATCTGGAGTTCATTAGCATGTATCCCGTCTCCCTCTTGTGGCTCTTTGTTTTTGTTTTCAGGCTTGGTCCTGGTGGGGCGTGGACTCCGAGCAGGCACACCCGGCTCCAAAGACCTCAGACTCACCTCCACTCATCGTGGGATTGTTCTGTCTATGTTGCGGTACTTCCAATCAGTGATAGCTAGTATTCGATGACCGTTTTTTTTTTAATTCTGGATTTTTTGTATCTTATAGTACCCGAGCCTGCTCTGGAGCCACTCCCAGGACCAAGCCAAGCCACGAGGACAATTGTTGTTAAATAAATTCACTTCGATCCACGCTTTGGGTGTTGTGTCTGTTTATGGGTCCAACTTAACAAACTCTAACAGGTTCAGGCACATGTACGTTCTGGGCTTCTTAGCTAGCCATCTTGAAACAAATAAATGTGTAGAGGCAGTGTCAGGAGTGAAAATTTCAGTCCAAGAAGTAAGGTTTTGGAGTTCTTTTCATTGGTAGGGTATGAGAAAACCAACAGGGTTTCAGTTTAAGTTTCCATCCGTTGTCCTCCATGCGCACTCTCAAACACAAGCACTCATCCTGGTCTGTTCATGTTTTTAATGGTAGGAGAAACCGGAGAACCCAGAGGAAACCTACACAGACACGAGGAGAACATGCAAACTCCACACAGAAAGGCCCCGTGGGTGGGAATTGAACCAAGGACCTTCTAGCTGTGAAGCACGAGCGCTAACCTCTGTACTACCATGCCGCCCAGACACTGGTAAATGAGATTGTGGAAAAACTATGAGAGGTATCTTGACCATTCCTCGGTCTCTTGGGAATGTGTAAAACATATTACAGAATTAGCCCTCTCGCATTCACGCTTTTCACTACTGATGGAACTATGGATTCCATTCATAAAACCCACCGGGAACCCAAAAAACAATTGGTCCTGAAAAATCCTAGAGGCCACGGTGATGGAAAGTAAAGGCGTCACGTAAACTACCCATACACTGACAGGTTTTCCCCGCATAAAAAGTTACATAATGCACCTTTAAGTATAAGATGGTGATCAATGGAGCTCCACTTCTCAACATGAAAGGACGTCACCTCCACAGGACGCTAGTTTCTACAAATACAAACTAAACCTGACCCTAATCCTAACCTTAAGGACAGTGCAGTTAACTAAAGGCGTTTTGTTGGGATTCATTGAAATAAATGTCGCTGGGAGGTGATGTCATTTCCTGCGGAGGTGTGGAGCTCCACTGGTCACATGACTCTCCACCGGCTGGGTTTCAACCCTCTTGGGATTGGCTGGGGAATGGTTTCATTGAGCCTCTGCAATGTCAAAAGACCCAAAGATTTTCAATGGGGTTAAGATCTGGACTCCCTGAACCACTCTTTCACAAAGCGAGCACAATGAATCCGGGCAATCTTGGAATACGCCTGTGCCATCAGGGAAGAGAAAGCCATTGATGGAATAAAGCTAACAAATAAAACCATAATATTGGACCTGGCTCAGTCCGTCATTCAGATTCTGTCCCTGGAATAATCAAATATCCTTTCTCCATTGGCTTTTTCTTACTAAGTATAAAACCTATTAACCCTGGCCTTTGGCAAGTCAAAAGCTGATGCTCCTGGATGAGATTAAATTGTGCACCTGAAACAGAAACTTTAAGAAACTGAATGCATCTTGTCGATTTACCATTTGACCTGAGTATCTTGGACGAAAAACGGTCCAAAGAAATCAAGTGAAAACCAAACAAAACAAAAAGAAATGATGATAGATTTTCGCCCAAGTCATTCGTGCACAATAGTTTTTCGAGTGCAGAGACGCTCGTGCGGCTAACCCGCGGCGCTAACCACAACCTCACACTTCCTCCAGCTCGTGTCACCTCGGAGCGCTGCAGGCTGGGGGGCGGGGGAGGGGGGGGTCATTCTCACCTGCAGTCAAGTGCTCAAACAGTCAAAGAAAAAAAAAGGAATTACTTTTAGAGCTGACAAATAAACAGATAAACGATACATCTTTGGGCTCGATTTTTATCGTCTGTACATTTATTAGCATCCCCCCCCCCCATTCTCTCACAACTTAGATTTTTCACTGAAGCAAAGTGAGTTTCAATATATATATGTTTATTGCAGCTTGTATTTCAGGATATGATGATGCACTTTTAGCACTAAGGTTTATTATCATTTTTGTGCCTGAGAGTTGACAGCATCAAGTATCGTTAGAGTCAATAATATCATTTATCGCGATACTTTCCTGCCTCAATATATCGAACTTCAAATTTGTTATTGTGAAAGGCCTGATTACTTTACAAACACGTTCTGAAATCCAGCAGAGAAGATAAAATCGAAATGGCTGTTTGGAAGATGAGCAAATTTACAATATCGAGTTTATATCTAAATGTCAAGGGATGTGGGGAAAAATGAGGGGGGAAAGTGGAGGTCAAAATTTGGAGGGAAACAGTAAAAATGGGGGGAATGGCAAAATGTGCGGGGGAAAATGTGGAAAGTGTATTTTTCTGCCCTGTGATAAGCTTTTGAGTGACATAGCCATGCAAACTTAGATCCCCGAAAGTCCCCGAAAATACTGAGACGTTCGTTTCAGCCCCTCGTCTGAAGAATCGGGTTCAGTTCAAGCCGTCCACTAACTCGATCTGCTGTTATTTCATTTTGTCATAGACATTTTGTGGGAGTATAAACGTTCTGGAGGGTGGGGTTTACTGTTGAATAGCATCGAGATAACAATAATGCATCGCACAGCCCAAGAAAACACTAGACTTTAAAGTGATATCAGCAACCACTGTCTTCAGAGTGGTGTGGGGGAAAATTAATGTTCTTGAGTCATTGTCTGTACTCTGTAGTTGATGAAACTCCAATGACACCCATATTTTTATAAGAGTTACGATCTGCAAGAGAATCAGGCGAAATCTGCGTCAGAACGAAAGCTGTGACAACAAATGTGTTGAAATTTTGCTGGGAAGGACCTCCCGGATCTGCTGAGATTTCCTACAGTCAGTGCAGCGCTGGAAGAAAGGCCATCTTTTCTCAGGTAGATGGCTTGAAATGGGCTCGAATTAAGACAATTAAGACTGCTTTTGAGTAGATTTGGACTGTTTTGAAATAAGGGGCCAATGGAACAAGCATGAATTCGCTCAACCTCTTAGCCCCCACCTGAACCGAGCACATTTTCCCCAGTTTGGCTTTACTCAAGTCAAAAGGCTTTAAAAGACAAAACAAAAAATCATCAAAATAGCGACAAAAACCAGGAGGAAAACGCAACAAAAACGTGCCAAAAAAGCAGCAAAAAGTGTGACAAAACGCGGCGATAACGAGACAAAAAAGTTAGGATCACTTTTGTAGGTCTTAGTGTCAAGAAGCTTTTAGATTTGGGTAAACAGAACTAGAGAATATGTGCTTGGTTAAAGTGGGGGGATAAGAGGTTAAAGCAGTACTAAGTAACTCTTGCCCCTAGAGGCCATAAGCGCCACTGCAGGTGTCGTAGCATGTTACGTTTTTCTACTCACTAACTGTCCGTGAGAGTAAATACTACACTGGCAGAAAAGACAAAAGGACAGAGGAATATTTTACATCCAATTACACAATGGAGATAATTATTTTCACTCAAACTTGGCTGTAAATAGTGTTTAAATGGTGCTAGCCCGTAGTTAGCTTTGCCCTTTAGCATGTTAGCTTCTTATTCGTGCTTCTATTAGTGTGTATTGGTGACTCCGATCCGGTGGCAGTCAAGTTGCAACTGTGGTTTTCTGGCAAGAGACACAAGATCCTCCAATCATCCCGTTTACACTTGTATTACCCCCAGAGGGACTACAAAAAGCATTTATTAAGGTAAAAAGGATACTGAGTACTGCTTTAAAATATGAGAAATTTACTTTTCTTCAAATGACACAAAAACCCTTGAAATGAGACAAAAAGCTAAAGGCAAAAGACAGTCCAAACCAACTCAAAATCTGCACAAATTCCCAAGATTCAAGCACAAGTCATTTTTGTCAAAGATAAACAGATTTCCAGTGGGTTTCAAAGACTTTAAATTCATGCAACCATCATCATACTGTCAATTCAAAAATGTGTATGCTTTGCGGATAATAATATTGTACAATTGCGCCTCTTTGAGACTTTAAAACTGACCAAAGTGGCTCTTTTGACGTTGATGTTTGCAATATAGATAGACCGGTGCAGCCATGGAAAGACCATCAGGGCATGTGGTAGATTTTATCAGAGAGCAGCTTCACATCACTGACTGGAACAATAGTGAAAACAGAAGTGGCTGATTCATAACCAGAGAGCAGGATTACTCACAGCGCTCACACAGCCGTGACCTCACATTAGTTTGTGTATTATCATTTCAGAAACTCTTTACTAGGAAATAGCATTTACAATAAGGCCTGAGCCTCGAAAATATCTTAAAACGACAGTGTTTTTTTGCTTTCTCTCTTAGTTTTATTTTTAAGTCCTATTGATTTTCCTTTTTTGTTTTCTTCTTTCGAGTTTCGCCTCCTCCGCTGCCCACTCCATCCTGCGTCCACACCACATCCTTCACGTCCCCGCCGCAGAAGGGAGCGGGGACATTTTGGGACAGGAATGCGAACCCGGCAGCGGCGTAAAAAAAACAACACAAGTGTCTAAAACGGAGCCGAGCCCGGAGGAACCGTCTGCCCAAAATGACGGGCCAGGGCTGGACCACATACAGCACTCTCGCTCGAAAATCATCCGCCCACTTCCTGTTTACAGAGCGCCGGTGTTTACGAGGGGCAGCGGACGTGCATGACTCTCGGCCACCACATCCACACTCTCCCCGGACGCACGCTCCCCACAAAACAAGGCACAATTTGAAGTTAATAACAATCATAAACCAGACCTTTAAACACGGCTCAGCGTATTTTATATGAAAACTTAAAGGGACTATAGTTTAAAAATGTTAAAATTATGTATTTTCCTCCCCCTACATGTTCTTGTAATGTCCTAATGTGCAGAATGAGCTCAGACCCTTCCTCTAAAATCCTGCAGTCACTCAAAAAGGTGTTAATTCGGGTCCAAAGCGCCGTCATGCACAAGATTATTATAGAAGCTGCAGTTACGCATAAGACCTGAAGTGGCAGTAGTGAGTATAAAATGACCAGCTTGCATCTAGTCCCTTTAAAGCAGGGGCGGACTGGGACTGAAAAACAGCCCTGGACTCTGACCTGCCTGGCCCAAATTAGTGTAAATGTGCACTTCCCACCCGCCTTAACGGAGCGCATTTTCTCCAGTTCGGCTTTACCCAAATCTAAAAGCTTCTCGGCTGGAGAGCAACAATGTAACGCCTCATTTGATCTACAAAGTGCAACTTTTTGTCATAGTTTTGTTGTTTCTTCATTACTTTTTGTGGCTTTTTGTAGAATTTTTGTCACTTTTTGTTGAATTTTTGTTGAATTTTTGTTGAATTTTTGTTGATTTTTTGTTGAATTTTGTCACGTTTTTGTTGAATTTTTGTCACATTTTTGTTGAATTTTTGTAAAAAAAATTCTATCATTTTTTTGTTATGGTTCTGTCACGTTTTTGTGGCCTTTTCGTTGCTTTGATGTCGTGTTTTTGTTTTTTCATCACATTTTCTGTCACTTTTTTGATGCTTTTCTGGCACATTTTTGTTTCGTTTTCATCCTCTTTTTTTCTCGCTGTTTTGATGCTTTTCTTTTTAGCTTTTAGATTTGGGTAAAGCTCGGTTAAGGTGGCCCTCAAGCCAGTGGCCCTTCTGTGCTCTTCCAGAATGGACATATGGCCAGTCCGCCCCTGCTTTAAAGCGGGGGTGTCAAACTCATTTGGGTGGTGGGCTGAAATCCAGCTTCCTCAGCGGGTCGCGGGTCGCATGTGATGTCAACATGAAAATACTAAATAGAGAAACATGTTTCTTATAGATAAATAATAATGAGCTGTGATTTTACAATAAAAACAAGAAAGGATGATGAATAACAACGACATACACTTACACGTATTGCGCTTTTACCACATGGCTATGTTATTTATATCCTGATCTCTTATTATGTCAGTGGCCTCTGTTGGACACATGTGGAATTCTTTCCTTTTTTTAATTTAAGATGGCCCCTAGTGGCTGGAAACTGATTATTTCCTTAAAAAAAAACTCTGCACATTCTCAAGAATTTGTGCACTACAAGTCACGGGCCGGATTTGGCTTTACATGTCTGCTTTAAAGCTCCCCTCAACTATGTCTTTTTGCCTTTTTATTGTCAGTAGGTGTAAGTAGTGAACCCTGTTTTTTGCCATTTAGAACATAATACTTCCGTAGAACGAATGCCTCACAGCCTCCCGGTGCCTGCTGTTATCATGAGAAGGAAACAAGACCTGACAGCTCCTGTAGATATTGGACATTTCATGACGATTTCAGCTACCTCGGAGCAGGTCGGTCAGATGTTTCTCTTGTAAACTTCTGCTATAATGCTAAACTCTGACTGTGTTAGCCGCTAACTGTAGCTGCGTCTGCTGCTTCAAACATTAGCAATCCCTGCACGTGCTTGTGTTTACATAGTGAGCTGAAGGTGAGGCTGAGGGGTGTGGTGGGTCCTGTGAGGCGGGTGTTTTCTTTCTGCGGTACAAAGTTAGCTCTCTGTTTGCGAAGGTGGTGCATCTATATTTAGCGATGCAATGTGGGAAAGCAACCATGCCGGTCCGGCAAAATGAAGAGGCTGAGGGCTGAGCTTTAAAATGACGGAAAAGAAGATTCAGATTGATATTTCTAAATCATGTTTTCATTCATCTGCAGTGACTTGCCTTAATGCACTCTATGACTTACACTAGGGTCTCTAAGCAGGCGACGTTACACCAAACAATATGAATGACAAAAACAGCCCAAAAAAATCAGCTTTTGTGCACCCGACAGTTCACGAGGACAGCCCCCGGATCCCCCCGTCTCCTCTGCTCGTGTTCACACTGAAAAGCAGTGGCGGGACGGGGGCTCCACCATGTCAGCGCTGTGTACAGATGAGCCCGCGAACCTGCTACGACTGTTAGCCGAACCAACTTGGCAACATGGCTCCAGCGTGCACTTCTCACCGCGGAAAACACACAATTGAGCAAGAAATACATTGTGCAATTAAGAGTCTTTGGGATATTACAGAAAGTTTCAGCGCTTCTTCATGACGCACAAAGCAAAGAGGAAGTCCACACAACGGAGACGAGAGAGGCTTGAAATCAGCGGCTGGATTCTGTTGCTATATAACCACATCACCATAGAGCGTTCCTGGTACTGGCCATGAAGCTGAAACAGAAACCCCTGCAAATTGTTCCTACTTTGTGTACATATAACGCCTGATATCAAACCAGATTTGAAATGTTTTGACTCCTGAGCTGGGAGCCCTGGTCACAGGCGCTTTGCTCTCCCAGCCTTCGCGCTCTGGTCCCGCCCGCTCATTACAGACAGTGTGGGTTGAATGGCGAGACCAGCTGTGTTAAGGGTCTGAGTGCGTCTCTCACAGCTAAATTATTTGTAATGACGTGTAATTGCATCGTTTTTTTTCCTTCCCGTAATGCACCTGCGATTAGGTCTGTGATTCAGGGTTTTAAAGGCGAGACACTGCAGGTGGAGAGGGGGAAAAGTAATACATTTAGAGTTATCAATTTGAAACATTTGCCGTAGATTACTGATATAAGTCAAGTGCAAGTGTTCTAAAAGGAACAGGCCGTTGTTTTTACACACTGAGATATTTTCTTACCTGAGCTTAGACGAGCCAGTCACGCAAAAAATGACCAGCATATTCCTATAGCTCCAATCACGGACACGCACAAAGACCAGGACAGGTACGTATCAACTCGTCTAAGCTCAGGTAAGAACATATCTCAGTATGGACAAAATTGCAAATATTTTCAGCAACCAAATCTAAATAAAGCAGAGATACTGTTGCAAGAGTGGAATTGAATTACAGCGTTATTTACGTTGCCTTTCGTGCAACACGTGGATACCGAACATGCCGATATTTGTCAAAGAAATGTCCAAATGTTTAGACAATAGTTTGTATGGTCAGGAAGAGAGGACTTCGAACTTAGTGACAGTCGTTGTTTTGTGTAAATTGGCCCAGAGAGAGAAGGTATATAAGGTATATATCAGGTATATAAGTAGGAGTGACAATCCATCCATTTTCTTCCGCTTTATCCGGGGCCGGGTCCCGGGGGCAGCAGTCTCAGCAGAGATGCCCAGACTTCCCGGTCCACACACACCTCCTCCAGCTGTTCTGGGGGGACCCCGAGGCGACACCAGGCCAGCTCGGAGACATAGTCACACCAGCGTGTCCTGGACCTTCCACGAGGCCTTGTCCCACTAGGACATGCCTGGAACACCTCCCGCGGGAGGCGACCAGGAGGCATCCGGAACAGCTGCCCGAGCCACCTCAGCTGCTCCTTTCAATGTCAAGGAGCAGCAACTCTACTCCAAGCTCCTCCCGGGTAACTGAGCTTCTCACCCGATCTCGAAGGGTGCGCCCAGCCACCCTGCGAAGGAAACTCATTTCGGCCGCAATATATCTACTTTCCAATATATCGCGATATTTGGCGGGACGATACGATACCTTTTATTCCGATATCAATACTTTGCATATTAATGAGGCAGCAGTGCTTCACTGTTTTCACAGTCAATAGAGGCCAACTGTGATCAAGAATTCAGTCAGGACAGCAGGGGGCAGCACTACAGTTTTAAGCACTTGAACCAAACACTGTCACACAAAAAATATACTTTTAATGCTGGTTTTTAGCTTTATATATAAGATTAATTTGGGACTATAAACCCATTTTCAGTGAGTACGTCAGGGATCATTTATAGACACAGAAAAAAGGAGTACAAAGCACATGAAAAGAAATTAAAGGAAGTTAAAATTAAGATTAAAAGCATGTTTTTTTTTCATCATGATGTATTGTGGGTTATTTTTCTGCACTATGTCGATTATCGCAGTATCGGCGTATCATGAGATAAACGGTATCATAAGCCATGTATCGCGTATCGAATCGTGGTGCCCACCCCTAAAACTAAGAGTAGAAATCTGCATTTTGACAGTAACCATAGTTACCACCTTGGAATTTTCAGAAGCCCTCCGCCTCAGGCTCTTTAGAATGCTGCGATGTTCACGTGAACAGAAATAGATGTTTTCAACCGCTGTGTCTCACCATAACTACATATTTTATACGCAAAAAAAAAAAAGAGCACAAAACCTCTAATTGCCGTGCAAAATGTTTACAAGCGTAAGTTCAGATGCCCTTCCTGGCTGGCACTAGAAGTTGAAGCACATTTCGTGTTTAGATCTAACCCTCACCCGAATGTAAAGGAAGTGCTGCTTCCTGTTCGTACGTATGCGTTGCTATAACAGCTTCGAAAAACCAAACCGGAAATTCTTCTGTAGTAGTTGTAGTAGTCGTAGGAGTAGTAGGAGTCGTAGCAGCAGCAGCAGCAGTAATACGTTTTCCCCCTACTTTAATTTGAACTTTTCATGTTTTACAGTCCACGGCTTACACTTGGTAATGAGGGATGAGAGCCCTTTTTACATAAATCAATTTCAATGGCATTATCATATGAAAAAGGAAGGCTCTCAGTGCGCAGACCCTCACTGACGTCAGGAGTGTTTGGACAAAGCCAGGCCTGATGAATGCCTCTCAGTGGGTGAATCACACCGGCCGAGCGTAATGTGCACCGGGCTCTGCGGACATCAGGGTCGACCAGGACTGCAGCTGCAAAGTGGACATAACGTGTAGAACTGGGGCTTAGGAACCTGGCCCGGGACACTTCGGTGAGGATATCTCAAAGTGTGGCACCGCTGGCAGCACAGGGAATTAAACATGCGAAAAACAACACTACAAGCCTTCATTTTTTTACCCAACGCCAAGCTGACAAATCCACAACGCTCTGATTTTCGTTCTTTTTTTCTAGAAGGATTTTTCAATATCTTGAACCCTCCAAAAACAAACCGATGCGAGTACAAGGCAATTTCTTCAACATACTAACGGTTTATAGAATGACTTTTTTTAGGTTGGTTAGTAATTAGTGAATTTACTCATTTATATTTCCTTGAGTAAAGTAGGCGAGTTATATCAGAATTTAAAGGAATAGGCCACCGTTTTTACATACTAAAATATGTTCTTACCTCACTTTAGACGTGTTAATATATCCCCGTCTGGTCTTTGTCCGTGCGCTCTGTCACGCAAACGGAGCACATACGCAGCCTCTCCCACATGTCACATAGCTCCGAAAAAGCTCACGATAGAAGCTACCAAGCTCTTCCACGTGTTCCCTATTTAAATAAAGTTACGTGAAGTGTTTTCATGCGAAGTATATTTACACAGAAATGTAACATGTCGATTTTATAAGCAAATAAAAAGGGGGACTATATTGTGAGGCGTAATGATACGAGGAGTAAAACGTCCGCGCAGTAACTCCTAAAGGTTATTGACGGAAGTGAGCGGGGGGAAGTCTTTAGGAGTTACTGCGCGGACGTTTTACTCCTCGTATCATTACGCCTCACAATATAGTCCCCCTTTTTATTTGCTTATAAAATCGACACGTTACATTTCTGTGTAAATATACTTCGCATGAAAACACTTCACGTAACTTTATTTAAATAGGGAACACGTGGAAGAGCTTGGTAGCTTCTATCGTGAGCTTTTTCGGAGCTATGTGACATGTGGGAGAGGCTGCGTCTGTGCTCCGTTTGCCTGGCAGAGCGCACGGACAAAGACCAGACAGGGATATATTAACACGTCTAAAGTGAGGTAAGAACATATCTTAGTATGTAAAAACGGTGGCCTATTCCTTTAACAGATGCCATTTCATTTTTTTTTTAAATTTTCATTCAATATAGTTTTTATTTTTTATTGCACTGTCCATCATAGACAGAACAGCCCATGTCCAAAAAATCCCCAATGCCTGTGCTTTATTCATTTATGTATGTACTTCAGCTAAATGGTCTCTTTTGCCTTTACTTCAGCTCCGTGTGGATTTTCTCGTGTGTTTATAGTAACTTAGCAACTACAATACAGCATTTTGATTGTTTTGCCCAATACGGACATGCTGTGTGTCTTTAGTTTGGATTTTCTGAAAACTTTTTAGTCGCTGGGTTAGTTTTTTGAGATGAATAAGCCCCTGGGCATAAAACGGCGTAAGAATCTCCTGAACTGTTAGCCGCGAGTTAGCAACATTAGCAACATTAACCTGTATCTTGTAAAGACTGCCGACTCCACGCTGCAGCACTAACAACATTTAGCTCTGGTTAAATCCAGCACAGACTCTGATTTGGGGATTGTCGTCTGTAATAAAGTCAGCTCTATGTGGAATATTATATTTACACTAAAGAATTCTCCAGTTTGCCGCATGTCAAGTGATCTCGGTTTCTGGTATCTGGACCTCATGAAGGAGTACAAGTATGAGTACAGGTGTGTGGTATCGGCCCGATGCCCGATACTGGTATGAGTTTAGTCTTGGAATAAGAGAAAAACCAATACGTACAAAGTGTTTCTAAACTTTTTGATACATCAATAGTTTCAGATTCGTATCTCTAAATGAATATATCTCTGCTGAGACAGCTGCCTCTGCCAGGCCTCTACCAGGCCCCTGATAAAGCGATGGGTGGATGGATGGATGGATGGATGGATGGATGGATGGATGGATGGATCTCTAAATAATTTTTGTTTCTCTTATTCAGCTGGAGTGACTTTCCTTGCCTGATGAACATTTATCAAATCGAGGTTTTAGTTACTGCAGCAACCCAACCTCAAGGGGCTGAGTCTTTTTGCCTCCGCCGTTTGAGGGAAAGCCATGTTCGTCAATCAGAATTATGGAGACTTGCTCCTTTTGGCCTGCTGAAGAATCACGTTTCTCTTGGATTAGGACAATGCCCATGTCATCGGCACCGAGAGCAACAAATACCACCGTTACCACCCCTGCCCCCCCCTCCCCAGACTGTGAACCAGGTCCAGGGGGCATAGTAACTTTCCCACACCTGGGACACAGTTCTGAAGAAGTCGGACTGCAGATGGTGCTGTCAGCCTGCCAGTGTTAATTTTGACAAAATATTTTATTTTAGTTTAAGTCTTAGTCTTTTGACTAAAATGTAATTTTATTTTAGTCGAGATTTAGTAAAAAAAAACGTTTCAATTTAAGTCCAGTTTTAGTCGACTAAAATTGCATGTCAATTTAGTCAACTAAATTTAAGACTAATTTAGTCGACTTTGCATTTATAATATTCATTATAATCATATTTAATCTTGTTCCTCTGCTTCATGGAGCTGCTCCACATGAACAAAGCTCAGAGCTGATCCTTTGGCAGAGAATTTACATGATCTGAGGCTCTTTCAGACGGTCAATAGAAGTTTGGATGATTTTAGTCGACTAAAATATCTGGACATTTTAGTCATAGTTTTAGTCTCACGAGAAACTTTTAATTTAGTTTTAGTCCAATTTTAGTCGTCAAAAATATCACTTTGACTAAAATTAAGAGTAAATATTTTAGTCGACGAAATTAACACTGCAGCCTACTACTACAAGCAGGAAGACAGTGTGTGTATAAATCAGGTGACAACCAACTCTAAGGTCTGGCTACAAGAACAAAAAATAGTGTGTAATTATGACAACTTTGCTAACAGTTTTTGACATAAATATGAAGCCGAATGACTTAAAAACAAGCAGCGTTTTGCAGCTTGTGATTCAGAGAAGTGCGGAAACAGCCAAACTGAACAGGATGATCCTAACTGCAATAACATGGTTTAAAGCTCAAAAAAATAAAGTCTACACTTGTATAGAGTCTGTACATCGTCTCTCCTTCAGTCTCTCTCGTCGTTCTCTATGACGCAGTCCTCGGATACCGGATAAAGAAGAGGGGGAACAAGGTTAGCTCCTGTTTCCTTGTGACCTCCGTGATCCCCCATTGACGTAAATATTTCCCTTGAAATAAAAATGGATCGGTAGGAGGTTTGCGTCAGCCCGGAGGTGCTCTTGTGTTCGCCACTCGAACCACTTTTTTATAACGAAACGCTCACAAAGCAAGTGGACCTTGGAGCGGATCTTATTTTGGAATGAAAACAGCCATTCACTGTACGGCCTCCACCTGAGCAGCCCCGACAACTCGCCCCGGACACGGTACTGCTGCGAGAGAGGGGCAGAGAGGACAGGGAAACGGAATGGCCTCTTCACCGTTTCAAAGCGTTTTAAGGCCACTCTGCAATCTCCCGCTTTGTTTTGATTTGAAAGCTTTGGAAAATATATGATTATAATAATGATAAGAGTGGTGCGCACTGAATGGGTGCTGCTGCCGGATGCTCTCTCATCGAATGCAACTTCTCCATCTGTGAGATCAATAAAGTATCATCTTATCTTATCTTAATGCATGTGTGTAATGTGTAATGTACAGCCCTCGAAGACCCTTTACAATGTTGTTTTCAGTCTGAAGCACCAGCCCCTCCGACCACCAAGAAGTCTTGCACAACAAAAATATAACCGTAACACACTGGTCCAGTTTTCCCTGCCCTGAACTCAAAGTCATTCAAAAACATTTCCTATCAGCACAATAGGCCCATTTCTGTCAAATATAGTTCACAAATCTGTATAAATCTGTGTTAGTGAGCTCTTCTCCTTTGCCAAAATTATCCACCCTCAGAGGTGTGCCTGAGGCTGCCTACAATAAAAGGACCCTTTGACATTTTTTGGAAAAACGGGGGGGAAAAACCAAGGCGCTGTTTTTTGTGTGTTTCTCTTGAGTTTATTTTCTCCAAACACCGAAGAACACCTTCCCCAAAAATCAGCAACTTTATGGTATTGGCTTCCTGAGCACTTGGTGTAGTTCATCTTGGACAATCTTTGTTTGGGGGGGTTCGGGTGCTCAGAAAACCCGTCAGTATCTGGTGCGACCGCCATTTGCATCAGGTGGTCGTTGTTGTTGTTGTGGCCAGAGGAATGTTAGCAAGGAGTAAGGAGAGGTGCTCATTTGGAAAGATTTGTGAAGAATATTTTGTGTGAAAAATGCCCTGCTCAGGACAAATGGTAGCTAAAACAAAAGCATTGATACTCGTCTTCAATTAGGGTGACCAGATTTTCCAACTTAAAAAACTGGGACACAATTCGGGAATCTTGAACGTCTTTTCACACTGAATGGTACAACTATAAATGTGTCATAACATGCACCGATTCACATTGAGAAGATGCTAGAATTGAGTTTTTATGGATTTATTCTTGGTAATTGATACTCACGTGGACCAAAAACATTTATTTTCAAGTGAAGTTTGTTTCTTTGGAGACTGTATTGGCCAGAAACCAGGACAACTGGGACAGAGACTGAGCAAAACTGGGACAAATCAATGGTTTTGGAGAAATCTATTGGGACGTGGGACAAAGGACTCACAAGTGGGACTGTCCTGGGTAAACTGGGACATCTGGTCACCCTAGTCTTCATTGTATTTCATTTTTCAAATGTAGTAGAATAAAAGTAATCAGTTCTCAATGAAAATACAACTTAAGTACTCACAAGGTGACATGGGAACCAATGCTAATGCCTCTACATTGAATAATTCCAATGTGATTTCCTGCATTCTGGTGCATTTCAGAAAATAAATTATATTTATTATATCTGGTCCATTTTCCAGTGTCAAAATTATATGGTTTGTGCTTTAAGATACATTTTTTGGGGGGCCCCAATCAAAAAGGGGACCTCTCAGCAAATGCCCCGCAAGCCCACTTCCTCATTACGGCCCTGTCAATAAGTACAATGAAACAAAGCCTGGGATTTAAAGGGCTGAACAGAGCAAGTTAAACCCCATCTACTCTATAAAAAAAGATTTTTGGATGAAAACAAAACAAAACCTGACACATAATGAGCATCTGTCTACAATGGAAAACTCCTGTATGATTACACAAGCTTACACAAACACATGATAAGGGAGTTTCACACTGATGGCGAAAACCCTGCATGAACAGATACTTTTCCTGTAAGATTCTTTCTAATACGTGGAAACCCTCACCACACTTCGCGAACGGTTACGAGTTCCATATTTCAGACGTACAAAGCCAAGACATTTTGTAGCAAACATCTCCTGGAATAAAAATACTCAGAGCGTTGCATAAGCCACCTACATCACCTGCTCCTTCAGAGAGCTCCTTTTACACAAATGGGCCTCGGCGATTTTCCTCCACAGCGCGTTCTCCTGGAGAAGCACGAGCAAGATCCTCTCGTCTCCCTGGTGTACGGACGGAGCTTTCTGCTTTTCACTTATTCATGTTGTTCCAGTGTTTGGGCAGAAAAAAAGGCTCACGAGCTAAACAGCAGCAGAGGACGGGGGGGGGCGGAGATGGGAGGACGGAGAGGCCGGTTTCAGGGCATCGAGCACTGAAGTCGGAAGACACAGATGAGTGGCCGAATGACAGAGGGGGGAAGGGCCGATATTGCTGGGTTTCAGGTGACAGCACAGTGTTCTAAAGGCCTATGATATTATATAGAGGTAAAATTATTTTGTTTTTGAGGACATTCTTGGTCTTGAACAGAGAGATCATGGACCCAGTGACTGATATTAATGATCATTTTTTCGGAATTCATACATTTTCGTTTTAAGATATGACTTGTGAAAAAGTCCAGTATAATATATATGTGTCATAAAACAAGTGATTATGGGTGATATTTGGCATTAGTGACCATCAGAAAGAAATATATTAAAGGGATGTTTCAGGATTTTTTGACATAGGGCCTCATTTCCTAGTTATCCAGAGTGTTGCTGATTTCTGGAGATATTTTTTTTTTGGTAATTCATGAGTTTCGTGGCGCTAGGCTAGTGCAAGGCTAGCGCATTTCTACGACATCAGCTAGCCTGCATTAAAAACAGTCCGACCCGCTCCACAGAGCACCTGAGGCAAATCACTTATAACACCAGACTAACCATATAAATATCTGTGACGATAGAATAATTTGAACCATTTTGCATTTAAAATAACTTATATTTGAGCAGCAACAGCTTCGTGGTTGTATAAGCTACGCAGTGGCGGAGGGATCTGCTAGAAAATAGATCATTCATGTGATGCAAGTCAGTTACCGTAAATTCAGTGGCCGGGTTTGCGGCTGGTGGAGGCAAATTAAAGCCGGTCTCTACAACAGGCCGGGGCTTTTATTAGAAACTATAGCGGTAGAAATATTCCCCATGTTAGGAATTTGTCTCATACTGGTGTAAAAGAAAACTCACGTGCAGGAAGTAAACAAATGGGAACCCGGGCCGAGGGGGACGCTGCGGAGGAGCTGATCCGAGCGTAACTTTGACACAGATTTAGCCACTTTTCAAACCTTCAGTGACTATATTTGGAAACAGGGCAACAAATGTTGTGTGACCCTCCAGAGTTTTAATAAAGTCTCCATCGCGTCTTCAAAGCACGAGCGTCTCCTCTCGGGTCAGTCTCATGACCGATCACAAACACAAACGCTCCGTCTAAACTCGCCTTTTACACAAGATAACAACAAATAATCTGATCCGCGGTAAAAAAGAAACAGAAACCTGCAGTGACACTGATGTCAAAGCTCCGCTAACAGCAACGAAACACTTCCTGTTGTCCCGACAAAATAAAAGGCATCAATGTTCCAGCCGCTGGGAGAGGGTTTGAAATGTTCATTAATAAATGAACCTAATATTTTAGGTGCAAATGGACACAAATCTCGTTTTTCTTCGTTTTCCTGGTCGTCCGTTTTGCTCAAATAGAAATAAAGGCCTGTCTCTAATTGTGGCCTGGTTCCAATATAGGCCTGGTCCTAGATGCCCTTGAGTAAATAAAGGCCCCGGCCTGTATTAGAGCATTTACGGTAGTCGGGCGTTAATGCAGTGTAGCTGATACCATAGAAATGTGCTAGCCTTGCACTAGCCTAGCGCCACGTAACTCTTCAAATACAAGGACTGCATGAATTACATAAAGAAATATCTCCAGAAATCAGCAACACTCTGGATAACTAGGAAATGAGGCCCTTTGTCAAAAATCCTGAAACATCCCTTTAATGGTCGCCTTTTGTTGCTTGCTTTGAAGGGATCTTACATGAAACAAGACTGTTCTTGTAGTAGTGTTTTGCTCTGTTAATTATATCAACAGTTCAAACAGTGGTTGTGGGTTTGGTCTAGCAAGTTGTTCTTTTCAGTCAATGAGACTAATCACAAAATGTATGACATGTAAACTTATTTTCTTATTATTGCTGTGGAAACGGAAGCTTCGTAACGTAAAATATCATCTTGACCTGACTGTACGGTCCTTTTTTGCTGTTGTTCCTTGTTGTTGTTTTTGTTCCATTTTACATCAGCCCTCATCTTTATTTGAATGGTAGTGTTAGATCCACAATATAACATTTTTAATGGGGCAAAAATGTAAAGCAAAACCTTATTATTATTCTATAGGTTTTGTTAATAGTGTTTTAAGGCTCGTGCTTTTATTGTTACGCAGCACCAAAGTATGTCTTTAGCTACTTTATGTCAAACTTCCAGCCTGGTGTCACAGTGCAGAGCGCTCTTATGCTTGTCAAGCTTTAACCAAGTCACACTGCTCTGACTCCACTGGCCTGTTCTTTTATCTGTGAAGAGGGAAAAAAAAAGATCTATTACCCTTACAAAATAATCTGGCGACCATCCAGGGCACCGTGAAGTGTGTGTGATGAGCACCAGAGCCCTGTAACAAGTGTCAGATTAGGAGTGAACATACTGCTGTCCAGGCCGCGAGCATATTTTTCCTAGGATAGTTGGTAGATCATTCCAGTCACAAGTCATGAGAGTGAAACGTCACACATATATAAACCAATCAGCATTACCCTGACCCTGCCCGAGCCACTAACCTTAAGGATAGTGGGCTGGTGCCTAATCTTAAATTAGTCTCTGATTGGATGATGAATGTCCGACGTTTACCAACTATCCTAGGAAAAATATTTTTGCCGTCCAGGCCTGACAAATAGCAACGTTTTTTTTGGTTTGTTTCAGGAAAATAAACTTCAAAAATCCTCAACGCTACAATCCCAAACTCTTCAACTCTCTGCCCTCAGAAATGAACCAGGCCCAATCGAACAGTTCCACAATCTCACCCCTCGCCGCGTGCCCGTTGTTAAGCTAAAGCTAGCATGCTAATCCCTGCAGCATCGCCATTGTGGCCGGGCCGTTCCGGCTAACGCGCTTACGGAAGGGCCTTTTGAGTTCGAACGCATCGAGGGGGAAAAACACCAGCCACCGACACCCAGGCTTTTATCTGGGAGGGATATTTTCACTTTGTGTAAGATCCGCCGCTGCACTCGCGTGTCCCTGCCCCTCGCTCCGGCGTAGTGCCGAGGCGCTGAGGAAAAGGGCTATTTTCGGTGCTCAGATAAAGTGCGGCAGCAGGAAACGTGGGTAATTCCCTGGCTCTACTTTTCATCTCCCTTTCCAGAGGATGGTTCATGGAGACGGAGACGTTTAGGTGTTCTGTGTGTTTGCCACGTTATGGTCAAAGGGGCTGACCCATTTTGACCAAGGTTCTGTTGCTTTTCAAAACGGCGAGAAATTTTCAGGGCTATTGTGTCTTTCTCAGAAACTTTGCAATAAAAATGATGTTATGCTACAAGCCTGGTTAGTATAGGCCACGGAGATATGGCCTTCAGTTTGCATAACGGTATAAAAGAGAAAAGATGGCAAAATAAATGACGAAAGACTTCAAAACCGGGGGATTTAGCCGTCAGGAGGTTTGATTACTTTAATCAATTAAAAAACCTCAATTGTAAATGCCTCAACTTCCTCTTGACATTCTGGAGGTCGGATTGTACACGTACATGGGATACTTGGAAAAGGCTGGAGCAAAAATTGGTGGTTATAAAATTCCAAACACTCAGATTACGTTTTGGCTGAACGTAAAAAGGCAATAACAGAAAGTTGGGTAAAGCCAGACCCTTGAAATCAAGAAGACTGGATCAGGATTTTGGAGGGGTTTTCAATACAATGACCATTTAATGAAACATGAAATGTACAATATTGTCATAAGAATTAGGAATGCACTGATACTGGTATTGGATATCGGAGCTGATACTGGAAAAAGTATGATATCAGGGTATTGATTCGAAATATACTGACCACCCTCCTTCAGTGTCTTAGTGACGTCGAGGCTTGGTTGGCCCATAACCTTCTGAGTCTTAACGAGGGTGTTCGGAAACACTGACCCCCATTTGGATCTGAGTGCTTTTAATTTGCATGTTAAACCCTCGGTCACCAACCTTAGCGTCACTATATTTTAAATTAGACAAGCCAGTTAATGCGGTTGTCAAATCTGGCCTCTGTCACCTTAGGCAGCACCTCATTCGTTGTGGGCTGCATATTGACCACAGATTGGCAGTCAAAGCACTCAAACATTCAACTGGGTGCATTCAAGAGAGGTTAAACCTTTCCCCACACCTTTATTTAAGCTGCGAACCTTGATGCCAGCTCTTATTGAGGTTTTGCTCGTGTAGAAATATAACACTCTGGCAATCATCTCTGGGAATGTGTGCCAGTTCAACACCAAAATTGGTCTTAGGGTGGCATTTGGTCCCTGTGCCGAACTTTGGGCACCCTTGTCTTATGCCTGGTGTAAACTGTGCCATTTTGTTTGTCTTATAAGATTTGTAGACGTCACATTGGACGACGTGGTGATTGTAAAATATTGAGCTGCACTCGTCTCCACTCTCTTTGATGGTTCAAAGAGAGAATCATAACTACGACCAAAGTTTATCGTAGCGAATATCAGGCTATCAGGCTACAGACGGTGCCACATGCTAGCAGTGTTTCTTTCTGTGGAAAAGTGCAGGGAAAGTCGTGTAAAATGCGTGTTGACAGGACACTGACAGCGATCCTAGTTTCAGCGAGAATTATTACTTCACTAGTTACCTAAACATTTGCAGATTGTGTTCATAAGGCACACATATAGAAAATGCTTCTGTAAATTGGACTCATAAAGTATTTTGTAGAAAGCCCTTGGCGAGCTACTTGGCAGTGAAAGTTAGCTACTGCTGTATGTAAACAAAATACGACGGTTTAAAAAATCGGCGGTGAGGAGGATCCAAGACGACCCTGGGGAGAGTGTAAGAGTGACAGGTTTGCCAGGAAGTGCTACATGTTCACTCTCCTCGAAGTCTAGCTAGCGGTTTGGCTAGCATACACAAAGGACTTAAAGGAACAGGTTTTTACATAATGAGATATGTTCTTACCTGAGCATAGATGAGTTGATGCGTACCTGTCTGGTGTTTGTGTGTGCGCTCAGTCACGCAAAACGACCATAGATGTTGTTAGTATTTAGCCTCTCCCAACATGTTCCTATAGCTCCAAACGGGGGTGAAGTTAGAAGCAACCACGCTCTTCCACGGGCACGCACAAAGACCAGACAGGTACACATCAACTCGTCTGCAAGAACATATCTCAGTATAGAAAAATGGTGGCCTGTTCCTTTAAGGGCTAATTGCTGAGCACAAAATAATGATGGGCTCAAACAACTCATAAAAGTGCCTTGAGTGATATTTAACCCATTGAAGAGAGCGAAGTCGTTTTGCAAAGACTAACAACTGCAGGGCCCAGTCCAGTAAAACCGCCTGGGCCCTGAAAGCACCTTGTGACATCAGCAGGGGGGGGGGGGCGACAAGTGTTGGAGATGTTAAGAATAAACATGTAGGTCCCGCGCAGTAGGTCACTTGGGTAATTCCCGCTCTGATGTGGTATAATCTGTTGAGCGCTGTGTGGCTGACAGGAGGATACGAGCCCAGGGCAGGCCCTTCCTGTGGCGGGGGCTATTGTCCTCAGGGGTGGGGGTGTGGGGGGTCCCAACTGCACCGGAACAGCCCCCTCCCATCTCCACTGTCTGCTCTGCGCCGTGGACTGTCCCGATGCAGCTGTGTGGAAGACAATAACGTGATGACATAAGGACAAAGGCTTATGTCACCGGGAGCTACATTAGATCAATTAATCCCAGGTTGACGTGTTTTTCGTCAGTGACCTTTTGGGATTGGGAAACTATAAATGACTCTTTGGTGGCAAATAGGGCTGGGATGATATGCTGTTTTTGTAATACACTGACAAACAGCTACATCCGCATTAAGGCCAGACGCTGCAGGTGAATAGGGGGGGAAAATTAAGGGCAAAACTAAATTTTTTCAGTTTTCAGGTTTTGGGCCAGATTGGTCTCTGAACATAGTTGCACTGATTCAATGTTTCCCCATAGATTTATATGGGACAAAGCAATTTCAAGGGCCTTTTTCTCAAAACACATTTTTCTCCACGTCAGTAGCGCCTAACGACTTAACATTTTCCAGCCTTGGACTGAACAATATTTTGAATTTTTTCAGGGGATTTTTTAATATCTAATTAGTCTGATTTATTGAGTTTTGAATGTCAAAAAATAAGGCGAGAATTTAATTTTTACACTAAATTTTTACACAATTTTTTTATTTTTTTTTAACTAAACAAGATATCCAAAATCCCATCTGAAAAAGTCTTGGTAACTCATTTATCAATAAAATAAAACAATAAATATGAATCCGTTTCAATCCGATATTCATTGGAAATTTGGGGCATTTTTTGACATAAAACACAACATGACAAATTGACAGAAAACTTTCAATGTAATTTTTCTCACATTTATGCCAGTAATGTACAGCAAAAGTTGCAAATTGATATTTGTAAATTAAAATGTTTTCCCTATTCGACTGCAGTGTCTCGCCTTAAAGGGACTAGATGCAAGTTAGCCATTTTATACTCACTACTGCCACCTCAGGTCATACATGTAACTGCACCTTCTATATTAAAGCCTTTGCATGACGGCAATTCGGACCCAAAGTATCACTGTTTTGAGTGACAGTGCAGGATTTTAGAGGCAGTTGTGGTTTGGGCTCATTCTACACTTTAGGACATTGTTGGAACATGTAGGGGGAGGAAAATACATAATTTTAACATTTTTAAACTCCGTATAGTCCCTTTAAGTTAAAGATATCAATTGATTATTTTTCCCTTTCGCCATTTGTATTTTCCCGCTATTCCAAACAGAGGAGCTGGCTCCAAAAACCCATCCAAACTGCTAGCATGAACGGGCTTCAGTTAGCTCGCGCTGGACCCTCACTTCGTCCATCGCTTTTCTACAGTCTACGTGCACAACATGATACGAACAGCATCCCCGACAGTAAAAATGCATCCTCGTATTGCGCCAAATGCGTTCTTTCATTTGACTTGTGTCGATCTATTTGTTGTTCCTCCACAAAGCACCCCCTCCCTCCTCAGTGAAAGCCTGCCCGTCCTCTCTGCTCCCTCTCGCTCTCCTGTACACGCCGCTCGCTGATGGATGATGAGCCGTGTACGAGCGGCTGAAACCGAAGCCGGAGCGCGGACTCCCACTCCTCTGCCGTAAAATATGCATGAGGCCAGTCAGGAGTTCCGATAAGGGCATGATAGTCTCTGTGTACTGTAAAGAGGCATGGGGAAAATGACACTCTTCGGAACGGATTTAAGGCGAGACGCTGCAGGTGGACGGGCGAAAAAAAGCACCGTACAGTTCAATAAAAAGATAATACATAAAAATGTGTGCTTTTGGGGACAGAATCTGGATTATAGAGCGAGGATTAACTTCATGGGTAACTTTTGTTGACACATTACACATTTATTCAGCGTTTTGAATTTTGAATAGCTTGCTTAGTTAAGAGTAAAATAATCATTACTGGAGAAAACTCTGTAATATTTAAAATATGGCCTTGTTTATTGGTGGGTGATTCAAAGCTGCATAAACCAGGCTCGGTTTGATATTGAAAATGCTTTTGAAAAACAAGGCTATTTGGCGGCTGTGAGAAAATGGGCCTTGAAGTACCATTTCTCATCTAAATCAACGGGAAAAGAGTGCAGTAAATAAACTTTTTTAAGTTTTCACTTCTGATAAACAATCTGCTGTGTAAAACATCCATGTGGACTCGATCTAGACTTGACATTATTTGTATGGGATAAATACATTTATATTTATATACATTTATAAGCAAAAAGAGGCAAAAGTGGGCGGGGCGGAATAAGGTGAACACGTTTGTTAAGTGTGATGTCCCGACTTCCGCTTCCGGGTCCTAGCAGGCCGGCAAACATGCAAGAAAAAAACATTTAAAAACTCTTAAAAACAACCGTCAATATTTCTGAAACTCAACAGAGAGTTACTGACAGACTCATTAGCCAAAAATTCCGCACCTACTGCTAAAAAAGTATTATTACTACTTCCTTGGTTAGCGTAGCTGCTGCGCCGTTAGCATTTTTCTCCGCCTAACCTGGATGTGGCGATTTTGGTAAGTATTACTTTTATAACAAATGTATTGTGCAATGTAATGTGCTCTACTTCCGGGTCCGCAGATGTGCGAGAAACTACAAAAAACTCTTCAATACCACAATCAATATTTCTGAAACTCAACAGAGAGTTACTGAACATACTTATTTATCAGGCCCGTTAGCCAAACATGCTGTACCTACTGCTGTAAAAGTAATATTGACCAAAATCAGTACTTCCGGGTTAGTGGAGATAAATGCGACCGGCGCAGAAGCTACGCTAACCCCGGAAATAGTGACTTTAGTAAATATAACTTTTTTAGCAGTAGGTGCTGCATTTTTGGCTAATGAGTCTGAGAAAAAAGTAGGTTCAGTAACTCTCTGTTTTTATGTTTTTTTTCTTTGTCTGCTAGGACCAACACAAACGTTAGCATAACATGGTCGGTACGGCAACAGTTTAGAATTATTGGAAATCAAACTAAAGACATCACAAAAAATCTCAAATGAAAGAAAGCTAGAGTTTTCAAGGATCCGTACTTTACTCGAATAGTATTTGTGAACTACTTTTACTCCACTTGAAAGATAAATAAAACACTTTCCGCTCCACTGCATTTCTACAAAAGGCTCCGCCGCTAGAATTGCTGTTCATTCCAACGTATTACTATGGCCATGCCCTATCGAGAGTTTTATTACACATCTCTGGTATTCGCTGTGTTGGTTTTGTTTCCTTTCCTGGCTGATTGGGCAAACGAAGAAGAAAAGACAGTGCAAAGTAAAGCAGGGACAGAGGGGAGAAAAACAGTTTAAACAGTATATTCTCCTCCACAGCCCTGCCCTCATCAATCTAAACCAGCCATCCAGCATGTCGCCCGCCGGCCCCGTACGGCGAGCGGGACGGGGGCGGGCACAGTGCCAGGTGACCCCTCCTCCCCTCCCTCCCTCTCAGCTCCGGCGTCCCAGCAGGCTTTGCTCTGTCCTCGCCCCCGGGCAGCGGGGGAGATGAGCGCGCAGCAGGGTCCGGGCGGGCCAGGGGGCGCTGTAGGGCCAAGCGGGCCGCGGATGTGGTCGGCAGACAAGGTCGACACAGGACAGGCCGCCGGCTGTGAGCGGGACGTTTTGGAAAGCCGTGGTCCATCATGTGGGAAAGCGTGGACCCGGTTTAGTTCAGTTTAAGAGCCTCGGTCCTGGGCCTGAACAGGGTTTAGTCTAGTTTAAGGCGAGAAGCTGCAGGTGAAGATGTTGATACTGACATAAATACGGGGGGAAAGTGAACTTTTCTTTCATTTTATGTTTTCATATAAAAAAATTGTCAAAATTTGTAATTTCAGTGACAATGAAATTACAAACCATAACCATAATGCTCATTCTATTCTAGCATTTTATTATGTGCAAAATTGTGTAGTAAAAAAGTCAAAGGGCTGATCCGGTCACAGACGTCACATCACTGGTTGTGGGTTGATGCACTGACCATAACTGGGTCGACCACGCGTCTGACCGCTGCAGGCCAACGGGCTGGAGGCCTGACATGCACGCTGGACTTTTCTTGTTAAAAAGTGTATTAATACTGTGTGCGGTGAGAAAGATTACAAGGGTGCGAATAATGACGGAGCAGGTTGATCCAGGGCATCACGGTCTGTCACATTTGAATTGTTCTTCCACAGCCAATCCCGAGGCAGAAACAGCTCATTTGGAGTTTGATTTCCCTGTTTTCAATCCAATAAAAGGGAACTAAGTTTAAATAGCGAGGCTGTGGTCCATGTTACAACATTGTACCCTGTATCTACTGAACCACAGCTAACAAATTTTTTCTTTTTAATACATATTTACAATAAAATACAGAAAATATATGTGGTTGTTTGTTTATTCTTTTTCCATATTACTGAGTTAAAGTGATAGTCTGTACATTTAAATGTTTTACAAATTTAATAGTGTATAAATAACTGACTGGTTCTGCAATTTGACATAAAGTAAGTAATATTAATATTTCTAAAGTCCCTTTACTGATCTCAGCCACCAATCAGAATCCCTGGTGCCATCACTTTGACCAATGAGACGAGCTTTCCTGTGAACCAGGTCCAATCAGAAGTGCAGGGGAGGGGCTTGATTGTTACTTTTGAAAATTGTGTGTGTCTCTCTAGGAATGGCTTGCTGGTCCAATCAGGAGGGAACTTCATTGATTGCAATCTTACAGACTATCACTTTAAAGAGGTGGTGTCATGTTTTTTACATCTTTATCTCTATCTTACACTTTGTTGGTTAGAAAATGCAATATTGAGCTAAAACAGTTGCAACAAAATGGAGAGTAGTTTCACTTCCTGGTCTTCTGAGCGAGCAGCAATAAGCCCCTCCCACCCCAACACCTCCTCTTACTCCAATTGTGCTGCCCAGCTGTTTCAATAAAGAGCAACAAACAAAACCTATGAAGAGTGTTTTCACTTTGGGACTTCCTGCTTCCTAAAAGACTTCCTGCTGCTTGCCCCTGCGACATATCCAGCGTTTCTCTGATTGGTTGATCCCGTCTTCCGATCACGGCCACCGGGAAATCGTCCGTAAAGTCCGGTCAATTTTAATTTCCCTACATGTACGTCAGTGGCCGCATTACCGACCATTCAGTGAGCGGGGGAGACGGGTGCTGTAAGTGACTGCTGGTTGTAGTTTGGCAATGGCGGCGGATACGAAAGTAATGGAAGCTCTTCAATCCGTTCTAGCTCGGCTCCCAAATATCCAGAAATTAAAACTGAAGCCTTGGAATGTGCAAGGAATGACCCCAAGAGTCATGATAGAGTCATGATAGAGTTGTGATGGAGTTATGATAGAGTTGTGATGGAGTTATGAAAGAGTTGTGATGGAGTTATGATAGAGTTATGATAGAGTTATGATAGAATAATGATAGAGCTATGATAGAGTAATGATAGAGTTGTGATAGAGTTGTGATAGAGTAATGATAGAGTAATGATGGAGTTATGATAGAGTTATGATAGAGTTGTGATAGAGTTGTGATAGAGTTGTGATAGAGTTATGATAGAGTAATGATAGAATAATGATGGAGTTATGATAGAGTTGTGATAGAGTTGTGATAGAGTTGTGATAGAGTTGTGATAGAGTAATGATAGAGTAATGATAGAGTAATGATGGAGTTATGATAGAGTTGTGATAGAGTTGTGATAGAGTAATGATAGAATAATGATGGAGTTATGATAGAGTTGTGATAGAGTAATGATAGAGTTGTGATAGAGTTGTGATAGAGTAATGATAGAGTAATGATGGAGTTATGATAGAGTTATGATAGAGTAATGATGGAGTTATGATAGAGTAATGATAGAGTTGTGATGGAGTTGTGATAGAGTTATGATAGAGTTGTGATAGAGTTGTGAAAGAGTAATGATAGAATAATGATGGAGTTATGATAGAGTTGTGATAGAGTAATGATAGAGTTGTGATAGAGTTATGATAGTTATGATAGAGTTGTGATAGAGTTGTGATAGAGTAATGATAGAGTTGTGATAGAGTTATGATAGAGTTATGATAGAGTTGTGATAGAGTTGTGATAGAGTAATGATAGAGTTGTGATAGAGTTGTGATAGAGTAATGATAGAGTAATGATGGAGTTATGATAGAGTTGTGATAGAGTTGTGAAAGAGTAATGATAGAATAATGATGGAGTTATGATAGAGTTGTGATAGAGTAATGATAGAGTTGTGATAGAGTTATGATAGAGTTATGATAGAGTTGTGATAGAGTTGTGATAGAGTAATGATAGAGTTGTGATAGAGTTATGATAGAGTTATGATAGAGTTGTGATAGAGTTGTGATAGAGTAATGATAGAGTTGTGATAGAGTTGTGATAGAGTAATGATAGAGTAATGATGGAGTTATGATAGAGTTGTGATAGAGTAATGATGGAGTTGTGATAGAGTTGTGATAGAGTAATGATAGAGTAATGATGGAGTTATGATAGAGTTATGATAGAGTTGTGATGGAGTTATGATAGAGTTATGATAGAGTTGTGATAGAGTTGTGATAGAGTAATGATAGAATAATGATGGAGTTGTGATAGAGTTGTGATAGAGTAATGATAGAGTAATGATGGAGTTATGATAGAGTAATGATAGAGTAATGATGGAGTTATGATAGAGTTGTGATAGAGTAATGATAGAGTTATGATAGAGTTATGATAGAGTTGTGATAGAGTAATGATAGAATAATGATGGAGTTATGAGAGTTGTGATAGAGTAATGATAGAGTTGTGATAGAGTTGTGATAGAGTTATGATAGAGTAATGATAGAGTAATGATGGAGTTGTGATAGAGTTGTGATAGAGTTATGATGGAGTTATGATAGAGTAATGATAGAGTAATGATGGAGTTATGATAGAGTTATGATAGAGTAATGATAGAGTTATGATAGAGTTATGATAGAGTTGTGATAGAGTAATGATAGAATAATGATGGAGTTATGAGAGTTGTGATAGAGTAATGATAGAGTTGTGATAGAGTTGTGATAGAGTTATGATAGAGTAATGATGGAGTTATGATAGAGTTGTGATAGAGTAATGATAGAGTAATGATGGAGTTATGATAGAGTAATGATAGAGTAATGATGGAGTTATGATAGAGTTGTGATAGAGTAATGATAGAGTTGTGATAGAGTTGTGATAGAGTTATGATAGAGTAATGATAGAGTAATGATGGAGTTATGATAGAGTTGTGATGGAGTTGTGATAGAGTTATGATAGAGTAATGATAGAGCAATGATGGAGTTATGATTGAGTTGTGATAGAGTAATGATAGAGTTGTGATAGAGTAATGATAGAGTAATGATAGAGTAATGATGGAGTTATGATAGAGTAATGATAGAGTTGTGATAGAGTTATGATAGAGTAATGATAGAGCAATGATGGAGTTATGATTGAGTTATGATAGCTGCTTCACTCTCAAATCAGATCCAATCGTTTCAAAGGAGTTCACCCCTCCCACCTGATAACAGAGCTCAATTGTGAAGATCCAGACCCTTGTACGAAATGAACACGAGTGTCTGGTAAAACCAGGCTAGGAAAAATCCAAAGATGACTCAAACATCTAGTGGCTCGAACCACAGCTCCATGTCTGTTTTTGACAAGAGAACGACATTGTAACGATAATGGTAAAAAGCTCTGAAAAGTAGATTTTGCATACAGTATTACCCCCCTTAAGTATGTTGGCGCCCAATTGATGTGATTGAACTTTGGATGCCCCTGATCTGAACAAAATGTAAAATATATAGTACACTATTTCACCACACAAGGATATGACTCTTTCTTCATTAAGTGCTTGACATTGACGATAATTCCTTTGGAGAAGCTTGTACAAATAACATTTTATAAACACTCTAAAGCTTCTTGATCTTATTTTCCATCTACGTCCGATCTTGTTCCTTCTGATGTTCTTGTGAGTGTTCTGACTTCGTAACAACCCCCCCACCATGCACACCGCAGCTCCACGCCTTTCATCGGTGACTGGTTTGCAGCTCTTTGCATGAGTGAACGAGCGCACTCTTTTTTTTTACCGGCTCTTTCCCCCGTTATTGTTCGAGGCTGCTAGAGGCACAGAGCGCCTTCGAGAGGCTAAAAACCTTCTGACGTCAATACAGCCGGACCAAGTGCCAAATGAAAGAAACAGCTCTCAATGGTAACCTGGTAACAAGTACAATTCACTGTATGACACATGATACTGAATAAGCACACACGCCAAAGAGGGCTTCTAGTCCAGACGTGGGGGATACAGGGTTTAGACAATGGTCTCAACTGGGATTCATCCAGGATAAATTCACAAAATTTTGCAAAACTGGTCAGTGAACTTACAATTTCCGATAAAATCTACGCAGAAATTTGTATCAGGCTATTTTCATCTGGCCCAAAACCTAAACATGTATAATATTCCCATCACTGGACCTGTTTTGAACACACAAACTCTCCAACACTCCACTGACTATTCCCTCTACCAGGAGTTCGTCTCATTGTGATCTGTTCTGGGAGGTACAGTTCTGTCCCGAACACGGCCGATTGTTTCATCACAGGCACGAGCCGGCAGCAGAGGATTGGTGACCCTTTTTCACAAAAAGCCCAGAGGAAAATGAGTCCTTGTCCTACAAAAGAGGGACTTTGAAGAGCAGTGTGGGACTCAGCCAGCAATTTGCACAACTCTATTCAACCGCACTGTCTGAGAGATCGTCACTGACGCAGAGACGAGCCGTAAGCTTTCAGCATGTTGTGATGTCCCCACATGAGAAACACAGCTATTTCCTTCCAGACCAAATGATTTCAGCATTTCATAGACAAGCTTTCAACTTTTTTGTGATATTTTTAAGTTATTTGAAAACAAACTGTAATGACCGAAAGGGCAACATCACGTACACCATCGGTCAAAACGAGTGGCATCTCTGCTGTCTCCGTGACTTTCCCCCGGATAAAGCAGGAGAGAATGGATGGATTCTGATAATGATCCAGTTTATTATCTTCTTCAGAACTGAATCCAGACGACTACCTTGTAAACCTTTTCCATGATGGACAACCAATGAAAACATTCCCAATAGAACAGTGGTTCTCAACTGGTGGGTAATGCTAAATGTTGCCATTAAATACTTTTATAACAATACATACAATATAATACAAACAAACAAATGGCCAAAATCCGAAATATTTTAATAGAACAGGCCACCATTTTTACATACTGAGATATGTTCTTACCTGAGCTTAGACGAGTTTATATGTCCCTGTCTTTGTGCGTACCCTCAGCCACGCAAAACGACCAAAGATGTTGTTAGCATTTGGCCTCTCCCAGTATATTCCTATTGCTCCAAACAGGGGTGAAGCTAGAAGCGACCACGCTCCTCCACGGCACAAAGACCAGACAGGTACAACTCGTCTAAGCTCAGGTAAGAACATATCTCAGTATGGAAGAACTGTGGCCTGTTCCTTTAAGTAAAGGTTTGGTTGCGACTTGTCATGATACGTTGAAGGTGGATCCTGCTGCCACACCATTTGAGAACCAGCAGTCTCGAAAAGTATGTGGTATTAATTTACATTTAGATACTGATTAATCCAGATTTTAGCTGTTGCGCTTGGAAAGCAAGTCAAAAAGAACATTTTCTAAATCTGTCTGTCCCCGCGACTTTCTCCCACATGAGTTCTCGTCGCATCTGCGCAAAATTTTAATAACACCTAAATAGCGACTACATCAATAATGAAAGTACACACTCCATTCCCACTCATGATCTCTGATGTGACGTCTCCTCGCTCCCGCTCTTTCCTCCCTCGTCCGTCCAAAACGTCGACTGTAATATACATACATTACAATATTCTCTTTACAAAAATAGAAATTCATTTTAATATCTCTCCATTAAATCACCGGAGTCCAAAGTGCACGCCGTATTTCCTGCCATATGAAAAATGAGTGGTGAAATTCTGCAGTTATTGGACGGGCCGGAAAGATCAACATCAGCTCAATAAGTTTATGTCAATAGCGCTGACATTTGATTCGGCCTAAAAGGGAATTCTCTCCTCCGCGCGACAGTAACGGAGACAGTAATATGTTGATGGCCCACTCAGGGAGCGCAGCGGAGTGGACAGGGCACGGCTTATATTTTGGGATGCGCGCTTTTAATATTGTTTGATGCGTTCAGTAATCATTTTTGCGGTTCTTGCGTTGACCGCAGGTTAAAATGTCCACCGGAGAAAAAAAAGGAAAAAGTCGCATCACATGCTGTTCGTTCAAGGTGTTTTTTTCCCCTGGAATAGACCTTTTTCAATCATTTGAGTGGCAGGGTTGTGTTTCACAGCCTTCAACGCCTTTTGTAATAACTTAAAAAAAGTGTTACATTCATTATTTCATGTTTGTATTGGCACATGTCTTTGGAACATGTCTACTGTCCTGATGAGCCCAAAGAATGACCAGGTTATTCCTAGGGCTGCAACTAACGATTATTTTGTAATCGATTAATCTATCGACTATTTTTACGATTAATCGATTAGTCGCTTGGCTGTGAATGGTGTAGGAAAATTTAATTTTTTCCATTTTTTTATCACATAAAGCTAAAGTGGATCCGCTTGAGGATGTGTCAATGCAGTAAACATAAAGTAAATGTTTGTTGGAGGCTCTTGGTGCTAATTCTGCTTCTGATTGGATGAGACACAAACAGATATTCATGAAATTTACAATGTACAAAGTGTACTATATACACTTGCTATAAAAACAAAGTAGCTTTTTTATCAAAAATACTACATTTTCATGTAATTTTTGCTCTATTTGAGTGTGTGAACTCGAAAACGATTAATCGATAACTAAAATAGCTGTCTACTATTTCAATAATCGATTGGTCGTCGATTAATCAATTAGTTGTTTCAGCCCTAGTTGTTCCATCATCGGATTTCTTCTTCCCCAATTGCACAGGCACATGTCAAGATAACAATGCAAGGATTCATCGGGAGCATGAGATGGATCGGCCGCCGCAGAGTCCAGTTCTTAACCCCATTGAGAATCTGTGGGATGTGCTGGAGAAGGCTTTGCGCAGTGGTCACACTCCCCCATCGTCAATACAAGACCTTGGTGGAAAATGAACGCTTTTGAGGTTGCAAAAGTAAATAAATTGAATAAATAAATAGAAAAATAGGACAATAATACAATATGATATGAATATGAATTATGTTTTTTGCTTTATATGTTTGGCTTGCAACACGTATTAAGTTTGGCGGCATGGTGGCGCAGCAGTTAGCGCTGATGCCACACAGTTAGAAGGTCCCGGGTTTGATCCTTGGCTGAACAGGGCCTTTCTGTGTGGAGTTTGCATGTACTCCCCGTGTTCGTGTAGGTTTCCCCCGGGTACTCTGGTTTCCCTGACCACATCGGGACCAGAACTCCCCTGGAAATGACATTCTTAATCTCAGTGGGACTTTCTCGGTTCAATGAAGGCGAAATAAATGGTAAATGATCTCAACTTCTATAGCGCTTTTCTACCTTCGTGAGGCCCAAAGCAAGGATCCAGTCACCCAATCACACTCTCATCCATGCACCAATGTACACAGACACTGGGGGCAAGGCGGGTGAAGTGTCTTGTGTACGAAATGCGCGGTATAAATAAAGTTGCCTTGCCTTGCCTTGCCTTGCCATACCCAAGGACACAACGACGGTGGGCATAGTCAGGGTCTGGCGTTTGAACCCCTCACCGTCCAATCATGACACGATCCGCTCTACCAACTGCGTCACTGTCGACCACAAAAAAGGATTCAGACAAGCACCGCACTGGTTGTTGGTTTGATGGATGGCTGGAGGGTTAGGATGGGGCGAAGAATTGGGTAGACCCATGGAAGCGAAACTGCCAATCTCCATCAACCCCCTCCGACAACCACCAACAAGGACCCAAGGACTCAACAGTCAAGATCAGGGTCTCGAAGGATTGTGTCGTGGATAGAGCTGTATCGGCGCCTGCTGTTCACCTTCTATGACCTTCTGTTTAGTTTCACACTCGGCCTTCCTCCTGCGTGGTTGACCGTGAGCCCGGCGTCACATTGTGTTAGAGACGGAGCGGACAATAAGTCGAAGGTGTCTGGGGAACAAGAGGTCCACGCTCTCATTGTCAGGGCAGTGCACACATCATTGTCCGGAGTCTGGGCTACACTCCCCTCCACCCAAACGTCGGAAAGGCAGGAAGTGATGTCGTCAAAACACAAGACAAACGCCTCGGTCAGAAACACAGGAGGTGATGTCATCCATGCCGGCACAGAAGACGAGACGATTACTGCTCAAGCATCGTAAGTGCACTGTTCGATAAGGGGTCTTGACTGTCTTTTGAATTGTTTTGTATTTTACATTAAATGAAGTCAAATGATCTCAAATTCAATGATATGACGGTCTTTCAAGCTGTGTCGCTGGAGGTTTTGATGTCTTCCTTTTCATCATGAACTCCATTTATTTTAGTTTAACTTCAGCCAGCAAATTAACAAAGTTTCCTTTTTGCTGAACTGTTAGAGAAGATGGGGTTTGGATTGACTTTTTAACTGCCCTACAGGCCTATGGTAAGTAAGTAAGTAAAAAAGGTTGAAGCACAGGGTCCTTGGCAACAAATAAACAACATTTGGTCTCCGCATCACGATGTGAACAGTTTGGACGAACAAAAGTGTATTGCATTCTTGCGGTCCGTGTTCCACTGTCTTCTACCCCCCCTAAACCTCAGCTTGAGCCCCCATGCCCCGTCCCCCTATCTCCGGGTGATCAGTAGCACCGCCTGCAGAACCATAATTGCGCCCTCTCTCTAATTGCCGAGTGCGGACAGCTCCTCGCCAAAGCAGATGGGGCAATTTGCATTCATTATGAAGAGAAACGAGGCCTAATCACCGCGCCGCCTTTGACTGACAACATCAACATCCTGTTACTCCCGCCGACGGTTCACGCCAGCGGATTATTACGGGATCAAATTGAATTCTCGAAGCAGCTGTATAACAGAGAAAACATATTCTCGGTTTCTCAGCATCTGTACGAAGACCGTTTCCTCTTTGTTCCTTAACCGATCACCATCCACTTAGCTCTAGATGGAAATAAGAGCGATTTTTCTGACATGTAAAAACGCAATCAGACATTTTTTCCAGATTTGTGCGGCCCTATTTCCCACTACACTCAGTAGCCTTTGTTTGTTGAAAGGTTACAGTAAGAATTAATGTGGTGCTTGACATTTGGCAATGGCCAAGATCTGCATCTCATACTGAATGGTTGTTAATACCACTCACTCAAATCCCAAATCGATATCAATCTCTGGCAAAAAAACTGATGCTAATTTCAGTTCGTTGATGCCTTTGAGATGAAAGTAATCTTCCAACAATCATGTCCTTATGAATAATGTGTCCATGTTTCATCCTTCCATCTACCTTCTCCCGTCTATCCAGCAGCAGGGAAAGTCATTCAAAAAAATAGAAAACGGACTCTCTCATGTTTCAGCCTTGGTTTTTCCATTTTCTTAATAGAATATTGTCTTAGCCATATCAGAAGAAGCAAATTGTCAATTACAAAAGAGTGATTTCCATGCACTCGCACAGTTTCACTTAATTTTTTTACCGTGATGTAACAAACGCAGGTGCACATGGTTCTTTTGGGACTCTTCCTGCGGCAATGTTATGAAATTATCATGCAGAAATGGACGGAATTTGCTCTGCATGTTGGATTATTTTACCTAGGGCTGGGTACCGCTAAACAAGACCAGTTTGGTATCGAAATAAAAGTTTAGGTACTTCTGGTATCGAAAAATAAAAGTACCCAAGTTCTTAAGATCCCAGTTTTGATGCTTTTGGTCCAGGGACAGCAATAACGGAAGTCTTTTACACATTTTTTTCCCCCTTATTTTTGCCACAACTTCTCTCCTTCCTTTTCCCTCATTATTCCCCATTTTTCACACATTTCTTGACATTGGAGATGAGCCTGATATTGTAAATTTGCAGATCTTCCAAACATTATTGCTCTATATGACAAACATTCTCCCCTCCTGGAAGCGCCACCTTAACGTGGTGGAGGGGTGTGAGCACCTGAAAGATCCTAGGAGCTCTGTTGTCGGGGGCTTCGTGCCCCTGGTAGGGTCTTGGTGACGGGTCAGACAAAGAGCGATTCAGAAGCCCCTTATGAGAGACCAACAGGCCCGGTTAGAACCATGAGGTCGTCCTTCTGTGGACCCACCACCAGCAGGAGGAGCCATAAGGGGCTGGTGCAATGTGAGCTGCCCCCACGACCCGAAAACGGAAAAGCGTAAGAAAATGGATGGATGGATGACAAACCTTCTATGGTGCCAAGCCCTAATCTTACCTGCCGCTGACTTCATGCTGTTTCTTCACGACTTGGCACACAGACACACGTGCGCTACAGCTCATTAGCAGCAGGTCACCGAATTCTCACCATCAGCCTACGGTGAGCCTTTACAAGCGCGGTAATTGACAAACCGGTTCATCTTGACATCCCTAGCCTCCTCCCAACAGGACATGGTTGAAACTCATTTCCAAATGAAGGAGCAGCGACTCTCAGCTCCTCCCGAGTCACTGAGCGGATCTCGTCCATTCTTTCCCACAGTTCATGTCCATGTTTAGATACTAATACATTTTCAGCTGTCGGAACAACCGCTGATGTGAAACAAAGGTGCCAAATCATAAGTATCCCATGTGTTTCACCAAAAAAGTTAGCAGCCTTTCTACGTAATAACATGGAGGATGTTTCTTTGAGTGCCAAGGACAATCGAAATCATGATTTCCTGATGATTCTGACCCGTTCCGATTTGATTGGAACTAACTTGTCAGCCCTTATGAATAATACATCCACGAGGGCCATCGAGCTACGCGTAATCACAAGGTACTGACATTTGAAGGAAATTCTCAGAATCACATTACGGCCCGCGCGGCTTACAAGATTACAATTAAAGTGTCAAGTCCATGTTCTCAGGGCTAATCCTATATGTTTACATGTAGTCTGATGCCATTGGATAACTGGAAGCGGCGCATATAGCGAGCCTGTTTGGTGTCTGGGACGTCCTGTGAAGATTCTGAAAACATAGAGGCTCGTCTGTTAGCTTATCCTGGGCCAAATGTGATTAGCGGATGGAGGGAGGAAGAGGCGATGTTATTAGGTTAATGTAATGGCCGACGGCAGCGTATTCATTTGTGTCAGTGAGAGAATGAACATTGTACAGGTGAAGATAGAGGAGATGACAAAAAAACAAAGTCAATATTCTAGAAAACATACAATAACTGCGAACAGATTCTGACTTGATTTGTGATTTTGGCTGCAGATGAATGGGGGAAAAAAATATATTTAGTGTAATCGATTTGAAACTTCTGCTGCAGATTACTGACATAAAAATGAGAGAAAATTGGTAACACTTTACATAACGGGCCGGTAAGTCCGTGGTACTTATAGTGGTAATTACTAGTAATGACAGTGGTACTGACAGTGTAATTACAGTGGTAATTACAGTGTTACAGTGGTACTTCTTGGTACTTATTGTGGTACTTACAGTGGTACTAACAGTGGTGAGTACAGTGGCAAGTACTAGTATTTACAGTGGTAATGCTAGGTTATTATTGTGGTACTAAAAGTCATAATTACTAGTAATTAGGGTTAGGATTAGGGAGACACAGAGTTACCACTGTATCGCTCATTACTAACAGATACAGTGGTAACTCTTACTAATGAAGGTCATACTTCTATGTACTTTGATACTTTAAATGATAGTTTCTAGTAGTTTCAGTGATACATCTGTGGTACTTATTGGTAATTCAAGAATACTACAGCAGCAATTCATAAGTAGTAAATGTGGTACTTCTACAAACAGACGTCATTTCTAGGATTGTGTGACTATAAAACAATATAAAACAGCATTAGGGAAAACAAGAAGTACAACCTTCATTACTAAGAGTTACCACAGTATCTAGAAGTAACTTGTAATACTCACTATAGTATCCTTTAAGTACCACAATAAGTACCTAGAATTACCCCTGTAATTACCACTGTAAGTACTAAGGACTTACCGGCCCGTAATGTAAAGTGTTTGGTCATTTTATGTTTTCATATAAAATAAGACATTCTATGCCAAAAAAGTCAAAATGGCCGGTATTTTCAGCGACAAAATCTAAATAATGGATATATACCCAGGTTTAAGGTTATTGTATTATTTTGTTTGCATATCCGCTACTAAGATATCAGTGGTGGTTTCAATAGGTGGGTTTTTGTGTTCAAAGCTCAATAAATCAGGCTATGATCTAGATATTAAAAACTCACTCTGAAAAATCCTTCAAATATTCTTAAGTCCAAAACGGGGCAGTTTGGAGTCTGTAGGAGCAACTAAAGAGGTCATTGCATGATTGGAACAAAAACCTCATTTGGAGAAAAGTGGTCCTAATGTTTTGTAACGTTTTGTAACGATGTTTTGTAATGTTCTCGCACATGAGTGAGAACATTTCTCCGGTCTTTCATACAGGTGGCTACCAGAAAGAAAAATACCATACTTGGATTATAGTGTCATCTCAGGGACCCATCGCAGGACATGTGGATGTAAAACCTGTCAATATTTGTGAATGAATGTGGGAGGAAAAGCTGGCTTTGCGAAGCTACTTCTGGGATGTCTCCGCCTCGCTCGCGGACATAAAATAAGCATCGTGCGGGGTAAGTTTTTATACTCTGAAAACTAAGATGTTAAGGGAGGAACCCCTTTCACCTGCCGTGTCTTAAAATCAAGCATCAGTTCATGTAACATTTCAAACATGAACATTTGAGAGAGCACTGACATAGACCGCTGAGCATGAGTGAGGTCTGGTATAAAGTCCCACATGTGAACACTCCCATGAACCATCTTTGGTCCGGGAGGCACTCATGGTCTCTGTCTGGTTTTATTTAGAATCAAAGGAAATATACATTTGAATGCGTAAAAGCGAGAGGTGACAATGGGGAGAGACAAAAAACAGGCCTGAAGGTGAGTTTCCTTCCTACGGGAGCGCACCGGCATGGGTCACTAGAGAGTGTGATTTGGTGCAGGCTTCCCACACTGTTTTTTGCGTTTCACTTTCAGAATAACCTAAAAGTGCTTTTAGAATAACTCGGTCAAGACCACTATGGGAGTGTCCAACGGGTGGCGCTGTGGTGCCACATTCAAGCTGATACAAAACTACTTCCTGTTTACCAGCAAAGACGTATATTCATTTGACCTCTCTGCCCTACTACATTTTCCAGGCAATGCAATGGATTCAACAAGTGCTGGACTCTTTCAAACGCTTTCTATTTGCCCATGCAGTATTTTATCTGCACTCTTACCTTTTACTGTAATTGATAAATCTGTTTGTATTGATTTTATCTGTTTTCTTGTAATTTTCTTTTCAACTGTAAAGCACTTTGAATGGCCTTGTGTATGAATTGTCCTCTACAAATAAACTTTGCCGTGCCTTTCCAAACAAAAAACGCCTCCTTTTCATTCTCGAGCCGAATGCCCGAAGGGAAACTGCCGTTGCTTAAAAGCTAGCTTTGTTTTGCTATAAATCTAAATAAGGCAAATAAAGTTATGTTGTAGTTGTATTTCCTCGATTGTGCATTCACCCTCATCCAGTCAATGTGTAACCGTGCCCGAACCGCAATCTGTGGCCCCAAAACTGGAGTGGCTTGGACTCTCGGTGCAAACTTTTGAAGAGCGTTAGATTATGCCTTTTGTTGACGTTACATCGGCTAAATAATTACTTCTTTGCTAATTCCAACCTTTCAAAGAGTGATTTCGAACGCGTTGCTTGATCCTGCAGCCCATCGTACATTGCAGATCTTGATTAACATCTGAATTTTAAGAGTTCCGTTGACACTTTATCCTTATTTTGACTCATATCAAGCACTTCTGTTTGCGTCAGACACTGTCCCACGAACAGAAGTGAGGACGCCCTCCGGCAGCAGAGCAGCGACACGTGACCGCTAGCAACATGACCGTGAGCATGGCGAGGAGCTTTAACGCAATTTAGGAATTTGAGATAAGTGTCCAGCGTAAGTGTGTTCATGTGAGCGCCATTCACTGGGGAGGGAGAGGGGGAATTCCTACAGTCCGGAATACAGTCTACGACATTCTCTTTAATAGGAGAGAGACATTCCGCAAACTGTCGAAGCTGTTGGTGTCTTTTGAAGCGAGAAAGACGGTAATCGCAACTGAGGAGTTTAAAAGTGGCATGAAAGAGCACTGGTTTCCTGTTTGACAAGGCAACATGTCAACTGAACTGCCTTTTAGATCATTTCCTGTAGTACATTTTTGAGATCGTCCTTGAATATTGTGATCACTATACTGTTGTATAACTGTTATATTTGAACACGGGAAGGAAATCAGCACCACTAAATCATGCTTAAATCGTGGTTCTTCTGTGGGGAAGAAGGTGGCTTCCCCTCTCCAGGTCAGTCCTTGCCTCAACTGGAGGAGTTCAAGTATCTCGGGGTCTTGTTCATTAGTGAGGGACGGATGGAGCATGAGATCGACAGACGGATCGATGCGGCGTCGGCAGTGATGCGGTCGCTGTACCGGACTGTTGGTGGTGAGGAGGGAGCTGAGTCGGGGGGGCAAAGCTCTCGATTTATCGCCAGTCTTTCTTTCCGACCCTCACCTATGGTCATGAGATCTGGGTGATGACTGAAAGGACAAGATCGTAGGTACAAGCAGGTAGTCTGAGCGCACCCTTAGAGACACGGTGAAGAGCTCAGGCACCTGTGAGGAGCTCGCTGAAGTGGCTCGGGTTTCGGAAGCCTCCTGGTCACCCTCTCTGGGGAGGGGTTTCTATGGGAGGAAGCCCCAGGGAAGCCCCAGGACACGCTGGAGGAACTACGTCTCTGAGCTGGCCTTGGAACGCCGGAGAAGGTAAGTCTGGTCATCTCAAGACTGCTGCCTCCACAGCCCGGGAGCACATGGATGGATGTACACATAATGGGACCAAATATAGGCTAAAATGAAGCCTACATAGTAAAGACGTGATCAAAACAGCGTGTTGAGTTACTGTGCGTGACAAAAAGAATCCCATGAATCTCAGTCAGATGCAAGTTCGCTGTTATTTTTGCGATATACTGTGCGACAACTAGCAATATAAGGGCAGGGCCAATTCAGACGTGGACAGACTCAGTTTTTGCTCTTCTGAAACAATAACACGACTGCAGGATCATCAAAGCTCTTGTGTGGCGCCGTGTGAAGTGGCCTGCACACAGATACTTCTGCTCTGCTTCACCACTTCACTACCCGGGCCCGCGCCAACCAGAACGTATCAGCCGGAAGGGACAGGGGTGTGAGTGGAGGAGGAGGAGGGGGGGAAGGTGGGCCGCAGCATCTGACTGGGACTGCAGAAAGAGCGCGGGGCAGGGGTGTGGGAGAGGGGCCTGTGCTGGGATGCATCAGTCAGCGGGACAGGAGTATGGAATATTTACGCTTTAAAATTCCCATGCTCCATTTATGTATTGTTTGACAAAAAAACATGGTGGGATTTGAAAATAGTGTAACACCAGCAGAGGGCACACTTCTTCCTCTTACCCTCACCAAAGGTCATGAGATTTGGGTAATGACCGAAAAGACAAGATCACGGATTCATGAAAATGAGTTTCCTTCGCAGGGTGGCTGGGCGCACCCTTCGAGATCGGGTGAGGAGCTCAGTTACCCGGGAGGAGCTCGGAGTAGAGTCGCTGCTCCTTCACGTCGAAGGAGCCAGCTGGGGTGGCTCGGGCATCTGTTCCGGATGCCTCCTGGTCCCCTCCTTCGGTAAGTGTTCCAGGCGTGTGCTATTGGGAGGAGGCCTTGTGGAAGACCCAGGACACACTGGTGGAACTATGTCTCCGAGCTGGCCTGGTGTCGCCTCGGGGTCCCCCCCACAACAGCTGGAGGAGGTGTGCGTGGATGGGGAAGTCTGGGCATCTGAGACAGCTGCCCCCGCGACCCAGCCCCGGATAAAGCGGAAGAAAATGGAAGGAAAAACTGTCACCGATCGTTGAAGGCGTTTGGTTTTCCTATTGGCAGTGTCGAACAGGTGCGTTCATGATGGAAAACTTTGAAAAACATATCGGTGAGCTCCATCAGCTACACTCTTTCCCTCCAGTCCCGGCTTTAACCTCCTCCCAGTGCTCCCTGGTCCACGTCGGTGTCAAAGACAGGCCCGGGATGGGTAAAAGGAACGAACACTTATATTATATTAATAATATTAAAATGCGCCTCAATGCACGAAGCCTTATTTGATCATGTAAACAGGGGAGTTGAGTTTCTCAGTGTACATAAACACCCAATCCCCTAAACAGCCATAACCGGATTATGGCTAATAACCGGAATACTCGAGCGCATGTAAACGCACTCAATGTCAAAACGTGAAGATTTCTCATCATATAAGGCCTTGATTTCCTCATTGGGGCCCTGTTACAGTTTGCTCAGCTTACACTGTATACTGGAAGCGTCTTTGCAGGAGCGGGCGCGTATCAGCCGGAGTGGAGGGGGGTGTTGAGCGTTTGTACGTGAGCGTATCCGCCGAGGGGACGGTCGAGTGATCCGGGACAACAGGGGCTTGTGCTGGGCTTTTGTGAACCGGGGCTGCACTCAGTGTACGGCCGGGGGGGACAGGGACAGAGAGAGAGACAGATACCACCAGAGAGGCACTCAACACCACAGTAATTACAACACGCCATGGTCCACCGTCAGATCATTGATTCATTTACCTTAAAAAACAAAGTAATCACCTTCATTTTGTGATTTTTATATAGTTCCAAACACATAAAATTACAACAGGTTACGTTGATGGTCTAGAATGTGATGATGACATAATCTCAGATAGAGGACAGGAGCCAGTATAGTCATTATTTAACTCTAAACCTGCCATATTAATAATCTAATGGCTGGAAGTCCTTTTTTTTAAATGAGTTATGGGGATTTTGGATCTTTCCGCCGAACGGGTGCCATTTGCTTGTTGTACTTCTTCAAATTTGAAGTTTAAATTTCTACATTTTTCAACATTAAATGTATTTTTTTTTTTTTTTAACTATACTTTCCATGCTTTCTCACCCATGTTACCATTGATATGAGTAACAGGACTGAAAGTAACAGGACTGAGATTTTAGCATAGAATTAGCCAAAACATGAAATATATAGATATAGCATTGATGCTAATGACATGTGGACATTGAGCACATTTTAATGATTTGTCAAAGATTTGGGGGGAAAAATTATGTACAAATAAACAAATAAATACTTGAAATCGTTTAAGTTGCGGACCCTGAATCTATAATCTATAGAAGTTTGACGTTTTCAATGGAATTATGGAAATAAATAAACTTTCCATGATATTCTAATTCTTTGGAAGGGTCTGTATATTAAGAAGTGATTGAAAGAATTCACTTTTGGTCTTCCCATGACCTCGAGAACATCCAACATCAGCCTTGTGTTGACCCTGTGACTTCTGGAATGCTACTTTTCTTTAGATGAGACAATGTGTTAGGGCAAAAGGACTGAGTCAAAAACCAGGGACATGATTCAAATGTGTATTCAAATTAAACAAATATATATATATTTTATGTTAAAGTGTAACATTAGAGAGCCGGAACACACCACTTTTACAACTTTTTCAGCCTTTTAGACAGTTTTATTAAAATGTTCTATCATATATCCTAAATTTGCAAGACGGTCAACGTGTAGAAGACACAGAGGAGGGGACAGATTTTTAAAAACTCCTTCAAAGGGAATCCTTTTGGATTTATACCCTCAAAGCTATGGAGCACCCAGGACTCAATAGAGAATCAGATTTGTCAGTATTTTTGTGAAATGTATGGATTTAATAATTATTCACATTTCTCTTTATGGTTTTGTAAAGAATGTACAGAAAAGTGTATTGTACATATTTTAATGTTTTGTATTCTATAAACCAGGTGACAAGGAACACACCCACCTTGGACCAACCCACTTGGGACATGTGACCAATACTGTAAACTTATAGCTGTACAGAGGCAGCCATCTCCAGCTTGCCCTGAGGAAGGCCTAGAGCCGAAACGTGTTGGCAATTTTGTCTTATCATGTTTAAATAAAGGCTTTTTATTATCTCTACTTTTGGAGTGCCTCAGTTTGTTTGATTTTTTGCTGAAACGGATCCCTGCACTGAAGAGCACCCAAAAGACCAAGTTTATACAACTTTTGTACATTCAAGTAGCACTCCAGCCTCCCAATTTTTCACCGTGTAGAAGACTTTGCTTAGTGAGAAAATGTATTCACTGTTTAATTTGAATGCTTTTGGATACATAAAGTTCCCTTGGGACATGAATGGCCCTTTTGAATAAGCTATTTAAGTGAAAACAAATCAACAAAAAAAAAAACTTTGCTTTGTTTTTTCCCGTTCAAAGCTCAATAAATCAGGCAAGGGATAAGGGATTAAAAAAAAAAAAATCTCAGAAAAAGATGTTCAAAATCTTGTTAAGGGGTTGGAGTCTAGGAGAAGTTGTCGCCAGAGTGGAATGAAAACCTCATTTGGAGAAAAGTGGTCCTAAAGCTCTGTGACGTCTGCACATGTGTGTTTATACTTCTCTTTAACCGCTGCTGTTTCCCAGAAAGGAAACGCGTCCGTAATTCTGAATGACTACCACGGAAAAACGTCCGGTGCCGTGCAATATAGTTGTTATTTCCGGAAAATCTTCAGCCCGGTAGTTAAAGGAATAGGCCACCGTGTTTACATACTGAGTTATGTTCTTACCTTAGCTTTGACGAGTTCTTTAGGACCTGTCTGGTCTTCACCCGTGCCTTCAGTCACGTAAACACAGGAGTAGTTTGAAATCTGCGCAGTAATCTTCACTTTACTGTGCGGATGCCAAACTACTCCTGGTATTATTACGCCTTACAATATAGTCCCCCTTTTATCCGCTTAGAAAATCCACATTGTTTAATTTTGTGTAATTATACTTTGTAGTGTAACACTTCACGTAACCATATTTAAATAGGGAAAACGTGGAAGAGCTTGGTAGCTTCTATCTTGACCTGTTTTGGAGCTATAGAGGAGAGAGGGAGAGGCTAAATGCTAACGCCGTCTGCGCTGTGTTTACGTGACTGAAGGCACGGGTGAAGATCAGACAGGTCCCAAAGAACTCGTCAAAGCTAAGGTAAGAACATATCTCAGTATGTAAAAACGGTGGCCTATTCCTTTAAAGGGACTATACGGAGTTTAAAAATGTTAAAATGAAGTAATTTCCCACCCCCTACATGTTCCAGCCATGTCCTAATGTGTAGAATGAGCTCAGACCTGTTCACCACAACTGCCTCTAAAATCCTGCACCGTCACTCAGAAAGGTGTTAATTCGGGTCTGAAGTGCCGTCATGCACGAGCTTAATACAGAAGGTGAAGTTACACATATGACCTGAGGTGGCAGTAGTGAGAATAAAATGGCTAACTTGCGTCTAGCCCAGGGGTGTCAAACATACGGCCCACGTGCCTTATCCGGCCCGCGAGATGATTTAATCCGGCCCCTGTTAAATTCCAGAGTATGTCGAGGAAAAAAGTAAGTCTCTATTACAAGTAAAAGCCGTTGTTATTAATGAAGCTACAGTCAAGTTGGGGCTTTGACCAAATCACAGCTTATTATTAAATTTTATTAAATGTATTGGAAAATTGTTCACTATTATCTGCGGAATTTCAGCCCGTGACCCAAAATGAGTTTGACACCCCGATCTACTCCGACATTAGACTCTGGCAAATACACAAACACGTGAAGGGAGAAAACCAACATCGACCGCTGTGTGAAAAGTCGATGTTCACACTTGCAGGTCGTACGTCAGATGCCCTTCCGTCCCGTCACATTTACCCGTCGTGTGAGCTTGAATTCCTGTAGATCGTGTGTGTGTGTGTTTTTTTTTTGTTGAAGGGTAGATCTGTTTGGTGCCTGGTCGAGGGCCTCGCTGCCTTCATGTCCGGGAGCGGAGCCTGCAGAGTGGGCGGACAGACACTTCTTTTTTTTTTTTTTTCCTGCGCTGAGTGTTGCGTAAGTGTTGAATGTGTGCATGTATTTTTGATGCAGGTGGAGGCCCTTGATGGAGCGGCGAGTGCCAGCAAGAAGCCAGCACTCGCCGCTATCTCCCATTCCCTCCAATCCTTCTCTCTCCTCTTTGCATTATTTATTCTTCTTTTTTTTTTTTTGTATGTTCGGGAGTGGGGGGGGGGGGGCAGGATTCAAAGGTCACTAAATCAGGCCAGTAATCGCACATCAACAAATCCAAAAAGGGGGAAGTTTTGCCCTCCAGTGTCTCCCCTTAAACGCTTCTATTTCTGGGGCGTTTCCGACGTCATCCAAGTCGCTGTAATCTTGGAAAACCATGAATCGCTAATCAAGCTAATTCCCGCTTTCCCGTTTTGTCCGATGGCATAACAAGTGGGAAGCTCTTCCGCATTCAGCAGCAGCCGGCGGCGGCGGCGGCGGACCAACGAGTGCTTGTTGACTTTGTATCGAGCGCCGCGTAATTCACTGAAAGGCTGAGCTCGTCGCGCCCGTTGCTATTAGAAACGGTCATCCGGAAAGCTGGAGGTAGTGACACGTTCCCACATGTGCGCGGATAGGGTTTCACCGACCGTTGGGACGCTTACTTATCAGGGCCCGCACACCCCGGTTGTTCGGGCAGTGCGGGGAGGAAGCTGCGAAAAGGAAAACCGCAATCTTTTGTTGGTGTTGTTGTTGGGACAGTGTTGATTTGGAGATTGTTGTTGAATTTGAGGATGCGTTTCAGTCGGTCTCGGAAGTTGCATTTTGACTTCTCTGCGTGATGAAAACTGACACGCGGTCCGGGTGTTTGAGCTCTTAACCCCCACCTGAGCGGAGCGCGTTTTCTCCAGTTTGGCTTTACCCAAATCTAAAAGCTTCTTGGAAAGAGCAATAAAAGAGGAGCAAAAATGAGAATGAAAACAAAGCGAAAGAGTGTAAAAAAAAGGAAAAAGCAAAAAGCAAAAGACACAATAAAAAACAACAAAAAGCGGCAAAAAATGACAAAAAATGCCCCAAAAAAGTGACAAAAAATACAACAGAAAAGTGGCAAAAAAGGCAACAAAAGAGCAAAAAGTGACAACAATATAGGAACAACGCAAGGAAAGGAAATATCAAAATGATATCTAGCTATCTATGAAATGATATTTAGCCAAAAAGTGACTAAAATGCAGCGAAAAGTGACAAAAAAAAATCAACAAAAAAGTGGCAAAAAAGGCAACAAAAAAGTGGCAAAAAAGGCAACAAAAGAGCAACAAAAAATAAATGAAAAATAAATAAATAAATTAAATAATAATAAAATAAATAAAGTGACAACAATACAGGAACAGCGCAAGGAAAAATATCACAATGAAGCTCTTCAGTCAAGAAGATTTTCGATTTGGGTAAAGCCAACAAAAACAAGAAACCCCTTTTAACAAATATTTCAATAAAATAAAATAAAAAAATGAAACCTGGCACCTACAATTCTTTAGATTTTGTCGCTGAAAATATGAACAATTTTGGCCAGTTTTGCACGAAAAAAGATTGAAAGGGGCTAGATGCAAGTTTGTCATTTCATACTCACTACTGCCACCTCAGGTCATACGTGTAACTGCAGCTTCTATATTAAGCTCGTGCATGACGGCAATTCAGACCTGAAGTAACATCGTTTTGAGAGACAGTGCAGGATTTTAGAGGCAATTGTGGTGAACAGGTCTGAGCTCATTCTACACATTAGGACATTATTGGAACATGTAGGGGAGGAATATACATTATTTTAAGATTTTTAAACTCTGTATAGTCCTTTAAATAAAAACAGAAAAAACAGAAAACTTGCAAAAGATTTTTTCCTCCTCATATTTATGCCAGAAATCTAGAACAAACATTTAAACCTGCAGCGTCTTGCCTTAGATTGAGTTGAGTTTTGAATATTGATAAAGTGGGACATTCCCTGACAGTGAGAGGAAAACTTCTCCAGATCCTTTAACCAGCTTCAAAGCTAGAAGCTTAAATCGTTTGTATTTGTCTCACTGTCAAAACTTTCCGACATCACGACCGGAACTCAGTAACTCAGATAAAGTGGTTCACTACAACGTGAATTCAATAGTACATGGTAACTTTTCATTCACTCTATTTGTACGAAAAAGCCGGCACACATTCACACACGGCATATGCAGACCTGCAACAAAACATCGCAAAATAATCTACATAAAAACACCCCCATGTAAGACAACACAAACAAGCATTCAATCTTTTTTTAAGCAAGTATCAAATCAGAAAAAAGAACAAAAAACACAGCACAAAGATTAAGAGCACTATGGCCTTTTTTTTTAGATAGTTGGGGTGCCACAAGGCTCCATATTTGGCCCCCTACAGTTCATGATAAGTCATATGTCCATGAGAAATTTAGTCCAAAAGCAATGATAAATAAATAAAGGCACACAAATTCAGAGAAAAAGGAGATTTAAACATTCTAAAGGGAGCAAGTAGTACACAATATAATGTACAAACATTTGCAATTAAAAAAACGTATGAGTGCCATTAGGATGTACTTTCAGTGCTGAATTCACTGACGACATTAGTAGTAAATTCACATAATTTACCAGCTTTTCTGTTTTTATTGTTTCAACACTTTTAGCAAAGCTTTCTTTTGAGCACATTCTTACCCCAGTAGCAGATCCTTTTACTTTATTTAAGAAAACAATGGAACCAGATATTTTCTGAAACAAGTCTTCATCATTCGATAGGCCTAAAGGTTTTGAGTCAAGTTTTTTTAATTTCAATATTTTTCCTCCCGGAATCATAAACATGGTGCACTCGTGTAAGAAATCAATCTTTAATTTCACTGATAATGACGGCCTTTTGGTTCTCAAGCCGATTATCGCATCACGAAGCATAATGAGCTCCGCACGTGTTCCCCCCCATCAGGTATTCCGTGTCCACATACAGTATATACTATAGGTAAGGCCTGCAGTTGTGTGCATACGTATCGAATCAAGCCATGTTTTCATTCATTCCCACACTTGGTCTTTCATCCCTAACCGTGAGCACATTCTGAGTCCCGGTGTTGCGTGGCGGCGGCCGGGCCTTACCTCCACGATGTCGGAGTTGGTGCGGCTCTCGTGCGGCTCGTTGTACTCCGTGTACTTGAGCAGGACCTTGTCCATGTCGGTGCTGGCGTACTGGAACAGCTTGTTGGAGCTGTTGAAGATGATGAGGGCGATCTCGCAGTCGCACAGCACGCTCAGCTCGTACGCCTTCTTCATCAGACCGAACTTCCTCTTGGTGAACGTAACCTGGAAGACACGCAAGACATGGACGTTTAGACAGAGAGTGAGTATACCAGTAAGTTTGCGTGCATAAAAGAATGATATCAGTGGGTCAGTTGAATATAAGTCGAGTTCCAGTCCCATGCGTCTGCTGCAGAGCCTTGTCACGTCTTGGCGGCTCCCTCTCGTACTGAGCCATTTGCCATTCGTTTATGTCGAGTGCTGTCTAATCCAAAACAATAGTCCAATTATCGAGGCTTTCATTGCGCCCCTGACAATGCCACTGTTGCCAAGGTGACTGATAACCAGATCAGCTCTGCTCCTTTGGACGGCCTCAGCCTCTGCTCATCCCAGGGAGGTCACTGTCCGAGAGGCTGAGTCAGACACCCCCCTCACCATTTGAATATCTAGTGATGAGTTATTGATTGGCCAGATTTGTTTACTTACAGGATCATAATCAGTTGACTATTTTTGTAGAAAACAGCGAAGAGTTTTCAGGTTAAGCCCAGTTAAGGGAAAAACTACTGAAAAAGGATGTTCCACTTTATTAAGCAGATCATCATTAACAAGCAATATGGGAAAGAAAAAGGGACTTTCTGCTGATGAAAAGCGTGAAACAGTTGAATGCCTTGGTCTAGGTATGAAATCCTTCAATATTTCATGAAAGATTAAGCGTAGTCATCGTACTGATAAGAGATTTGTGGATGATTCAGACACACTCGGGTTGGTGCAGATAGAGGCACGATGAGGACGGTTTCGGTCAGACAAACACATCAGATTAAGAGAACAGATGCTACAAAGCAGCATACAGGTATTTGAAGCTGCTGGTGCCTCTGGAGTCTCCCGAACATCCAAGTGTAGGACCCTCCAGAGGCTGCAGTTGTGCATAAACCTTCTATCCGGCCTCCCCTAAACTGTTCATTGAAGCTGATGAACAGAAACGGCTGCAGTGGCTCAGAAATACATGAGGACTCATTTTCAAACAGTCTTGTTCACTGATGAGCGCCGTGTAGCCCTGGATGGTCAGATCAATGGAGTAGTGGATGGTTGGTGAATGGCCACAATGTCCCAACAAGGCTGTGACATCAGTAAGGAGGGGGCGGAGTCATGTTTTGGGCCAGAGTCATGGGGAGAGAGCTGGTCAGCCCCTTTAGGCCCTTTTAGGCTCCCTGAAGGTGTGAAAATTACCTTTGAAAAATATGTGGAGTTTCTGACTGACCATTGTCTTCTATGCTACAAAAGAAGAGACGTGTTTCCCCTGAAAAAATCCTCTTCATGCATGACAACGCACCATGTCCTGCTGTAAAGAATACCTCTGCATCACCGGCTGCTATGGGCATAAAAGGAGAGAAGCTCATGATGTGGACCCCCTCCTTTCCTGACCTCAACCCTATTGAGAACCTTTGAAGCCTCAACAAAATAAACTTCTATGAGGGTGGGAGGCAGTTTTCATCCAAACAGCAGCTCTGGGAGGTTATTTTAACATCCTGCAAAGAAATCCAAGCAGAAACTTCAAATCTGCGAGTTGTCACCATCAGGTTGTTTTCCTGCTATTTGCTCCAACCACATTCATGTACTTGAGGTGGTAACGTATAAGTTATACTTTGAAGTTTAATTATGTACAGTATATGAAAGTGTCCTAAAATGTTGTCAAAGCTGCATAAGGTAAAGCAGGGGGGGTGGGGGGGTGGGGAATCATGTGTATATGTAATGTACATTGAACTTGGAATAAACAATCACAACCAAACACATCTTAATCACCGTCTTATACTTTGTTGGTTATAAAAATGCAATATTGGTCTAAAACAGCCTGGATAAGTAGGACCTTGTATGGACCTAACTATAGCCAATGGAGAAGATCCAAAGATTACTCAAAGATGTGCGAGTGGGTTGAAACGCAGCTCCAGGTATGTTTTTGTGAAGATTGTTGCACGGTTAAAAAGCTCTGAACATTAACACATTCAAAAAACTGGCTTTCTTAAATAGTAGCCACTTTCTTGCTAATACGCTAATACGTTAACACGCTAAAACGCTACGCTAACCACTCTCCTCTCTCCTCACGGACACGCCCCGCCTCTGTTTATCCCGAGGAGGTCGTGATCCGGAGGGCAGGAGCCAGCCTGCTGAGTCAGTCCGCCCATACATTACTCCATATACAGTACAGATATCCATGTAAGCATAAGCCCGGTAACGTGAGCCGCGCGCGGGACAGCGGGTCATCCATCACTGGGACGGTATGAGCGCTCCCCCCCCCCCGCCTTTGCAAAGTCACTTTCTCGTCCCGGGTGTGTGGGCAGCCTGGGCTTCTGCGGTCAGGCTGACGCGTGTTATCATGTTACACTGAGGCTTAACCGTACGCTACAGTCAGAGGGAAACGGGACGAGAGACGGAGATACGGCTGAACGTGTCGGGATTAGATCAGCCGTTGAGTTTTCCAAATCTGAACACAGATCACGGTGGGCGTTTTAAAACACGCCCAGGATCATGAAGTTATTGTAATACCATTTAGATCAGGGGTGCCCAAAGTGGGGCCTGCGGGCCAAATGTGGCCCGCCAGAGAGTGACCTACTTTTGCGCTGCTATGGTTAACACTAACTCTCTCCCATTCATTCTCAATGGTAAATATGGATGCAGTACACTTTTTGGCCACCAGGGTCAAATTGGGGGCGCTGTTTCACTCCTTTCGCAAAGTTAAGGTAACACTGTTGTGCTTGTACAGAGCATTGTAGCATCAACTTTCACATTTTTCCAACTTTTATTGCAAAGATTGTTGACAACAACAAAGGTCATGTTAAAAATTGACTTATATAAGAATTTATACTGAACTGACAGTTTCAAAATGATCTAATGTGGCATTTCCTTTGATAGATTCTTTGTTAACACATGAATGAGGTAAAGTCACTGTTGGTACTGCACATACAGGTGGTGCTGTTGTTTACATTTTGCACTATATTGCTACAATTGTTAATTCTGTTCTACCAAAACTAGGCTTTTGCCATAATTAACATTTGTTTTGATGTAGCATGTTATTTGCATAGATAGAATCAAATGCAAATGTGTACCGAAAACATAATAATATAACTTTTATTATTTGCAGTTACGCGTTTCACCCTTGACATCGCCATGTTTGGCCCGGGACCCACCTAGTATGGCAAGGGGTGCGTCTTATACTCCGGAGCCACTTATGTGTGATTTTTTTTTTTTTCAAATACATAATTTCACATGCCGCTAGAGGGCACTGCAGGCTAATCGACCAGCAGAAAGAAAGCTTGGAGTGAGCGAGGAAAGCGCAGGTTACTCTTACCCACGAAGAAGAAAACAAAACAAAGCTAATCACGGGCTAAAGCTAGAGTTCACAAATGAGAGCTTGAAAATCGTGCTGCCGGGAGAGGCTTGTCAACGGTGCAGTTTCGCCTCCGTGCCCAAGCCGTTGCTAAAGTTCAGAAGATTTCAATGGATTTAGTGACTTGGAGTGAGATCGAGAGTTTGATGTGTCTTCTTCTCCGGAGCGACTTATAGTCCGGTAATCAGGTAGATCACGGTAGCTCATATAGACTCCATAATCTACCTGCAGCCTCTCGCCTTAGAAGCTGAAAAATAAAAATCGATCTTGCATGATGTTGATATTGACATGGTTCAGAACATGTTTGTAGGTGTAGACTACAGGGTTAGCAGCTTTTACACACGATCCCGCAGACACACAGGACATTCAGTTCTCTGCAGAGGACATTATAAAAGGATATTCTACTGTACGGCCCGTGTAAGAAATAGCCTCACATTCACGAGGCAGTGGACATCCATAGATCTTCCCCTTGTACAGGCTCATTATGGGCTGCAGGTGGCCGGGCCAGCTTCACAAAGAGCCATGGTAACAAAGCAAATCTGCAATTATTTTGATTTTAAGGTTTTATTTTTGAAAACAACAAAGGATTTAATTTATTAAGCGTAAAATCTGCTTTGTCTGCAGTTTAACATTTTGTAGAAATGAGCACTCCCCATTTTTACACTTAAATCAAGTAAAGCAAGATCTCATCGCACTGAAAATCGGATACAAACTTCATTTACTTGAAATAAGATTGTTGTTGATCTTTTTCAGCGCGGAGAATATAGGACTATAGGCTAAAATGTGCACCGTCACTTTAGTACGCCTGCTGCTGATTCTTTAGAGCAGGGGTGCACATCTGCAAACATCTTGAACAGAACAAACTGCTTTTACTAGTGAGAGACATGAAGCTGGTCTTTGGACATTATTATCATATTAATGTGTCGACTGCAGCAGCTCGTGTGTCATCCAGGTGTGAGTCAGTCAGTGACCTCTGAGTCTGGACTTGATGAGGGTCATGACACTAAAAGTCTGCTCACAGACGTAGGTGTGACCAAACTTTTACTTAGACTGTTGTTTGTTTTATTCCGTTATTTTTCTCTCTAACACCAGACTAACCATATAAATGTCTGTGGTGACTGAATATTTTTTTTGACCATTTTGCATTTAAAATAACTTATATTTGAGCCGCATCAGCTTCCTGGTTGTAGCTACGCAGCGGCGGAGTGATCTGCTCGGTCACCGGATCTACAGTAGTTTGTTTACCTGCGGCCGGCATTACTACACGTGGAATTCACAAAGAGGCTTTCTACAAATCAGATATGGCAACGTTTGGAGGACTACCCTCTACTACTACATGATTTTCAAGAGGTTTTAAAGCAGGCTACTAGCCTAGACTAGACTCTGGATAACTAGGAAATGAGGCCCTATGTCAAAAATTCTGAAATATCCTTTTAATTTGAGGGAGTAGGGAAACGGCGCCCCAAATTTGATGATGGTGGCCTAAAAGTGTACTGCATCCATGCTGTAAGGGCCTACCATTGTGAATGAATGGGAAACGTTAAGAGAGTTATTATTAACCACACACGGCTGTAAAACCTCAGGCGGGCCAAAGGAATTGTTCCGGCGAACCAAATTTGGCCCACAGGCCCCACTTTGGGCACCACTGGTTTAAAGTATATCAGAGTTTAGAATTGAAACCTGGTATAAACTGCACAAACTGCTCATCACTAAGCTCCGGTCGGACTACAGTCCTACAATCGGCCCTGGCCTGTTTGGCTAGTCCGAATACAAACACAAATCTCCCTTCCCTCTTGTAACCGTATTGCAAAATGATATTGCCGTGGCAACTATGCCACACAGGCTCTAATACATATGCCACCTCCTAACGCTGCCGCTGCCTATTGACCCAGTTACCTGCTTCCCCCCGGCGCCGCGGCTGACCTGCCTGTGCGCGCTGCGGGGGAACTGATTTGTAAATGCGTGCTCTTAGGCGGATGATGGAGCGGTTAAGCCCCGGCCGTGTCGCCTCCGCAGGGCAGCGAGCGAGCAGCGGGCAGGACGGGGGGACAGCGGGCAGGGGCAGACGGGGTGGGGGGGGTGGGTGAGGTGGTGCTGAGAGAGGAGATCGTTCCGGATGGGTGCGCACAGCGAGCCCCAGAGCTGCTGACCCAGGTATGGCTTCATTATAACCTCCGCGGGGGCAGCCAGTCCTCCCCGTGCCCTCTACTGACCGCACAGAGCTAAAGCTGGCTGTGATCAATAGAGCAAGGATTTGAATGCGACACACTGGGGTCAGCCCATTCATACGAGCGAGCGCGAGAGGTAACGAGAGGCGGAGGGGCGGCTGTTAGAGGCCAACTTAAGACGAGGCGCTGCAGGTGAACAGGAAAGAAAATGTTTTTAGATATAACAGTTTAAACGCTGTAGGTTACTCAACACTTTTTGTTGGAACGGATGGTAGTTCTGGCGGCCATTGCAAGAGGACTGATGCTCAAAATCTTACTTAAGTAGAAATATAGTAGCCTGCCGTATTTTAAATCTTACTCGTAATTGAGTTACTGTAATTGAGTACTAACTGCCAACCACGCTAAGGAAAGCAGAATGGAATCAATGGCTGCATAGATGATTGAATACTTTTGTATGATTTGTTATGAATTCTGTATGATTTTGTGTACGATTTGTCTATGATTTATGTACGATTTATGTTGGTATGCCTTGTATGTCTTATTTAATAAAAAGTTTAATAAAAATTAAGAAATGTAAGTTTTGGCAGCCATCTTGTGACTGGCCCTTCTATCCCAGTACAATGTAATCAAAAGGGAAACACCTGTTATTTCCTTAACACTGTTTATATCTATTATGTTGTTTCATGACTCTTTGATAATCGTGACTGAGGCTGGGTACCGTTCATTTTTTTTCGATACCACTACTTTAACGATACCAGCTTTTCGGTACCGGTGCCTTAACGGTACATTTTCGATACTTATGTTATTTCAATTGAGTTAAAATAATGTTTATAAAAAGTATCGTTCAGGAGAACAAACAGCACAGCGGCACAAACACGGCACGGCATTTAGTGAGCTGTATTTCCTCAACATTGGTGCATTATACCATAGATACATTGCATTTATCATGGCGCCATTGATTTGCTAGTATCCCATTAGCCAAATATAGTGGCTTGTACGCATGTTTTTGCTCCTGTTAATCCCCCTGCTGCCAGTGGAGGCGACGAAAGAGTCAATCAAATGCCCCTTCCCAGTAGGGCTGCTCGATTACTGAAAAAAAAACAATCACGATTATTTTTGTCATAATTGAAATCACGATTATTCAAACGATTATTTGTTGCCTTTAAAAAAAAGTCTATATTTTATTTATATATTTATAAAAAAAACTGCTGAATATTTTTCTGTTTTCTGAACAGTCATAAAAGTACAAATGATTTCAAGTTTGCCTCGATTAAGGAGAGGTCTCTGCTTCACACCTGCCCCCTGCTGGCCAGCCCTCGCACCTGCGCAAGCAAACTGAGCAGCGCGGCCTGATGACATCATTACACAGCGCTGTTTGTTTCTATGTCAGGCAAAATGCGAAGGGAAAATAATCCCAGCGCAATGAAATAATGCAAGTCTGCTTTGCAAAAATTGAAATAAAATTGAAAAAAAAATTGAAAAAAAAAAAAGAAAAATGGTCTTTTTTCGATTATGCTAATTTTGAAATTGTTTAGTGTAATAATCGAAATTGTAATCGAATTTCCATTAATGGCACAGCCCTACTTCCCAGCATGATTTATAACAATGTAAATGTGGCAGATTCATTGGCCTCCATTATGCACGACATGCCCACTTTATATGAAAACTACCTGATGAATGTACTGACAAAGCGACACGGTTGAAACCCAGGACTTTAAGTGAAGATTTATGTACTGGATTTCTGGGAATTAAGATTTGAAATAAAGGCAAGGGTCTGGTTATTCCGAGATGACTTTTGCGACACCAAGCCACAGACATGCTTGAGGTGCAGCCCTCCAGCTCACCGCGGCCGAGTTTACCCAGAAAGGCGGCCGCACTTACCGCCACTTTCTCATTTCCTTCGCCCACGCTGAGCCCACTCTATGGTAGACCTGACCAAAAAAAAAAAAAAAAAAAAAAACCTAACATCTCCGCACTGCAACTTCCACCTGCTCGCTCTCTTTAGAAAACTCTTCGCGCACATTTGAGAAGGTCATGATTGTGAGGAAACGAGCGGGAGAGTCGGGGTTTACGGCTAGCGTCAGGTGGAAATAGCATCTGACCTTTCGCAGCTGGCTCCTGCAAGTCCAGCCCAAGATATTAGGCGCTCCGTTTGGAACTTGTGCCTTCTCAGCTTGTTTGCACTGTGTGTTTTTTTTTTTGTCGACATTGCGATGAATGCCTGCCTGACACTGGGCTTTGATTCTGTCCAAACTGTTGAGCTTTACACTGAGAAGATCAACTGTTCAGTCACCGGGATTATATTTGTAACAGAGAACAGAAGCTTTTCCTCCACAAACGTCACTGCGAAGGAAAGTGAGAGAGAACTTTCCATCTCGAAGACCTCAAAAGTACGAGTGAGCCGTCATTCGTGCTTTTGAGCTTCGTCAGCAACACTAATGATCTTGCTCTTGGCAGCAGGCAAAGTCAAGTAGGATGTATGTGAGATACACTCATTGTTTGTTCTTTGAAACGTTCCCAGGGTTCAGCGTTAGCATTCACTGTGTCATTGTCCCATGTTCAATAAATATTGGTCATGTCGTGTTAAAAAGTACAGAAATACTGTTTTAAAGTAGGAAACAAATGTAATATTTGATATAAATATAAGTGAATGATTTGAAGGGTTTGACAGAGGAAACTCCATGAACAAATGGAGCTAAAGTCTCTGCATCCTAGCCTGGTTCTACCATACCCTCGGACTCATTTCGTTTTGTACAAGGGTCTGGACCTTCACAACTGGGGGGTGAACTCCTTTGAAATGATTGGATCTGATTTTCTCTAGCGTTTGGTCGTGACGTACGTAATGCGCCCGAATGAGTGAAGCAGCTACTATAACTCTATCATAACTCTATCATAACTCTATTATAACTCTTGGGGCATTCCTTGCACATTCGAAGGCTTCAGTTTTAATTTCTGGATATTTGGGAGCTGAGCCAGAATGGATTGAAGAGCTTACGTTACTTTCGTATCCGCCGCCATTGCCAAACTACAACCAGAAAATGCAGCGCAAATGCTTGACGTCCCCGACAACTCCCGCTCGCTGAATTGTAGATTAAAATTCAACCGATGTAACGCGGCCACTGAGATCAGGCCCTGACGTTATTTTCCCTGTGTAGGGAAAATAATTTAAAAGTAATTAAAAAGTAATTTAAAAGTAATAATTTAAAAGTATAGTGCAAAGTGAAATAATTTCCCTACATTTCCCAACAATTTCCCCCTAATTGACCAAGTTTACGGATGGCCTATAGGCTATATGCATCCTATAAAACTGGGAAAAAAAGATAGAAAAACTGCATATGTCATATCTGAGTCAAAGAGTCATGAAATAACTAAAAATAGATTAAAAAAAAGTATCAAGTAAATAAGTCCATTTGATTACATTGCACTGGGTTAGAAGGGCCAGTCACAAGAACTGCCATTTATTCCAACATATTACTAATTTATTGCCATGTCCTATCTAGAGTTTTATTAAAGATCTTTGGGGTCAACATAGCTTCAGATAGGGAACAGATAAGGAACCAAACGGCAACAGATACGGAACTTTCAGAAACTCTTGAGCAAAAATTTAAGCCCCTCCCAATGGAGGTTAATTTTCCTGCTGCCGAGAGAAGGATCATTAGTGCTGCTGACGAAGCTTCTTGAATGAGACGCAAAACGTCCAACTCCTAAAGTACAGAGAACAGACGTCTCGACGGAGACAACATTTACACATCAGAGGATTCAAATGAAGTTTGTGCAGAATGTGCTAGTCTCTATCTTTAAGTATAGTGCAAAGTGAAACCATTAGGAACGTGCAATAAAAACTCTGCTAACTTTCCAACACGGTACGACGCTCAACAAAGTCAGTTTAGCAGAATCGAGGCTCCTTCATGACATTCAAATAGAAAATGAATTCTTTCAAACCCACAAGTGACTTTAGTGGAAGACGTTGACCGGCCGTTCCTGGACAGAGTGCACATACGAACATATGTAACCACTCCTGACACTTGCACCAGCCGACTGTCAGTCACACGCTCTATCAGTGTCTGTCCCCGGGCCCCTGCTTCTTCAGAGGGCCCCGCAGCACAGAGACCTGGGGGGGGCCTGGAGTGTGGCACCAGCTGGCAGACTGACCCACCCCCCGGCTCCTCCGCCCCGGCCCTCTGCCCACGGACTCAGGGGCCGCAGCTCTGTCTGCACGGATCAGCTCAGACGGACAGCTGAGGGCCCCGGGACGTCTCTGTGGGAGGGGCAGCACACGTCCGCAAAGGGGGCCCGACCTTGGAACAGCATTAGCTCTGGCTGATGCGAGCTGCTTCACTGTGGGCCGGCGCAGAGCTACAACGAGCCGGATTTTGTCTTTGCGAAATGACAGGCGGGAGTTGTTCAGATGGACGGTATTGTCACCAGGACCAACTGACCATGAACAGTACAGTCTATACTTCGGAAAGTACTTCTGGTAAATACATCTGGTGTTATAATATGTAGGTATAAGGACAAAAGAACCCACTTCACAATGGAAGCCAATCAATGCACGAGCCAATGCTGCACAGTTTGACGACAATCCTCCCAGTGTAATATATGCACAGTCGCATTTAACAACATTCTTCTCTTCCGTCAAGTCTCAATCAACACGGCGTTTAGCTGCCAACCAGATACGCTCAGGAAGTCCTAATGGGTACACTGTCTCCATCCCCAGAGGGAGGGAAAGAGAGGGAGGGGAGGAGAGAGGGAGAGAGAGAGCGAGAGAGGGAGGGGAAGAGAGAGAGAGAGAAAGAGAGCGAGGGAGAGGAAGAGAGCGAGGGAGAGGAAGAGAGAGAGAGAGAGAGAGGGCCGAGCAGAGAGAAGGAGGGGAAGAGAGAGAGAGGGAGAAAGAGAGCGAGGGAGGGAGGGGAAGAGAGAGAGAGAGAGAGAGCGAGGGAGGGAGGGGAAGAGAGAGAGGGAGAAAAAGAGCGAGGGAGGGAGAGGAAGAGAGAGAGAGAGCGAGGGAGGGAGAGAAAGATGGAGAGAAAGAGAGGGAGGGGGAGAGAGAGAGAGAGAGAGAGAGGGAAGAGAGAGAGGGAGAACGAGGGAGAAAGAGAAGGAACAAGAGAGAAAGGGAGGGAGAGAATGATGGAGGGAAAGAGAGGGAGAGAGAGAGAGAGGGCCGAGCAGAGAGAGGGAGGGGAAGAGAGAGAGAGAGGGAGAAAGAGAGGGAGAGAAAGATGGAAAGAAAGAGAGGGAGGGGGAGGGAAGAGAGATAGGGAGAACGAGGGAGAAAGAGAGAGATAGAGAGAGAGAGGAAAAGAAAGAAAGAAAGAAAGAAAGAAAGAAAGAATAGAAGAGAAATATAGAGAGAGATGGAGGAGAAGAGGGGGAAAGAAAGAGAGAGAGGGGTTATGGGGAGAGGAAATAGTGGAGGGACAGAATTAAAGTGAAAGAGGAAAGGAGGAGAGAGGGGTGGAGAGAGAAAGAAAGAAAGAAAGAAAGAGGGAAAGAAAGAAAGAAAGAAAGAAAGAAAGAAAGAAAGAAAGAAAGAAAGAAAGAAAGAAAGAAAGAAAGAAAGAAAGAAAGAAAGAAAGAAAGAAAGAAAGAAAGAAAGAAAGAGAGGAAGTGGTTGAGAAAGCAGAGGAGAGAGGGATACATTAAGGAACGGGGAAAGATAGGGAAGAGGAGAAGACAAGAAAGAGAGGAGATACAGTAGAAGGTGAGAAAGATGGAAGGAAGGGAGGTACTGAAAAGGGAGGGGAGAAGAGAGAAAATGTGGGGAGAGCAAGAGAGAGGAGAAAGCAAGGGACAGAGACAAATGAAAGAGGGAGAGGAAAGAAGAGGAAGTGAGCAAAAGAGAGAGAAAGGGTAGGGGGAGAAAGAAAGACATAAAGGGAGGTGAAAAGGGAGAGTGAAAGAAGAGGGGGTGAAAAGAGAGAGAGAGAGAGAGAGAGAGGGAGGGCCCTAAGGCTGGTGATGTGCCGCCGATCGACCCAAAATGAGCCGTGGCAGCGCGGGAATTCAACCCTCCTCCGCCCGGCAGCCAAATCATCGCACTTTTTAATGACTTGGGCAATTACCGGCACTGAGTCGGCGTAATGGCGCCCCGCGCTCACCAGGCGACACACCGGGGCCATTTCCCAAAACGTAACCAAACTGCTGCGGCCCGAGCTAATCACTATCATTTGGGAAGTGGATCGGTCTGGGACAAAGGCACGCGCTAAACTTAGTTCTGAGGCTCGAGTGAAAGGCACTGGTCAAAATGGAATGAGGGAAACTGTGCAGGAAAGTCGCTCCCTGTAAAGAAATGCTTCATGTGCTGTATGGTGCTCTGATGAAACGAGGGAATCGTTTGGGGAACTGTGGAACCGTGGATTGTGTGACAAAAGAATCATGCATTTGGGAAATCAGGGGCGTGTCAAGACATTTTTTCCCCAAAAGGGTGCTTAGCTATTCTGTGGTGGCACCGGGACTGGCCCATTTGTTTCAGGCTTCAGAAACTAGGGCCAGGAAACGATTAAAAAAAAAAATGCAAATTTAACACTATTTTAATTGTGGATAATGATATTGGAGCCAATACTGGAAGAAATACGATATTGGCTCCAAATATCCAATACCTGTTTTGGTTTTCACCGACTCGTGTGGCCCTTAATTTTGCACCCTTTCAAGATCCTAATGTCAAATGTACACTCTAAAAAAGAGCCTTAAAAAAAACATACAATCATATTTTTTTCTGCTTCTTTTTACCAAAAAATTCAGTGGCTTTTGCGTCATTTTGATTGGCTGTGGGCTCCAGTGGTTTTCGGGTCAAAATGACCGAAAGCCCCACGAGGGTTTCACCGAGTAGAACTTAGTGATTATGACACATATTGTGAGGCTGCACCTCATTTTGAAGCACAAAACCTGGAGAAATAAATCGAGTTATTAGTTTGTAAACACCACTAATCAAAGCCGAAACTATGATCACCTAAAGTAGCCTAATAAAACAAAAGGTGTTTGTATAGTTTATGAAATGCTGTTAAAGAATAACTGATCTGTTATATTTGTAATGCACAAGCTGTAATGATCAGATCACTTTATGTGAGTTGTTAATATTAATGTAACGTAAATAGCCTGTCATATACCCAACTATAGTTATCGTAGAAAAGTCCAGTGATCCTGGTTTGATGTTTTTCCATTAGTTTAATAATAGATATAAATGATAATTTATATGTAACATTTCATTTGCAAGAGAAGATAAGACTTTATTGATCTGACAATGGAGAAAAGAGAATCATTCACTTTTCTCAAGCCAATTTTAAAGGTCCTATATCATGCAAAATCAACTTTTTGGAGATTTTAGCCATGTTGTTTTGCCATTTCCTTATCAAAACCCCTCAGATTGGTTTTTGGCTTCATTCACGCAGTTCTCAGCAATCCTCCTGAATCAGCAGCTGCTCCGCCCTCTGCTGGTGAACCACTGAGTTGTGACACTCTGACGTCAGAAATGAACGGAAGTGCCCGACGTCTGTAATGTAATGTCTTACGGCCAATTTGTAAAACAGCCCTTTTCATTATTTCTGTTATACCGTCAATGGTTGTAAGAAAGAAAGAAAGACATTTTAAAAAAGGAAGAGCTGGACGTGACCGTGCCGCGCTGCCCCTGCAGAGGACACTCGCCAGAAGTTGGAATTTCTCTCCAGGATTCAGCGACTATCACCAAAATAGTGTTTTTCTGTGACTGTCTCTGATGTTTGGCGAACCTTCGCCAGAATCAAAGTGGATTAAACTCTTATAACCAGCGACGATGGAGCAGCCGGAGGGTCAATCAAAACGCGTGTTAGCTTGTGTGTTAGCGTGTGTGTGTTAGCTTGTGTGTGTTAGCGTGTGTGTTAGCGTGTGTGTGTTAGCTTGTGTGTTAGCGTGTGTGTTAGCTTGTGGGTTAGCATGTGTGTTAGCTTGTGTGTGTTAGCTTGTGTGTTAGCGTGTGTGTTAGCTTGTGTGTTAGCTTGTGTGTTAGCGTGTGTGTTAGCTTGTGTGTTAGCTTGTGTGTTAGCTTGTGTGTGTTAGCGTGTGTGTTAGCTTGTGTGTTAGCTTGTGTGTGTTAGCTTGTGTGTTAGCTTGTGTGTTAGCCATTTATGAAGCTGTGCAAATGTCAACTCCTTGTAACTGCAATGTGCAGTAACTTCACTTTTTGCTGTGATATTTATTTTTCTCCTACTGCAAAAGTTGCATCGGCTGCATCAACTCGAGGAGAGGGGGCGGAGTTAACTGAATCCAAGCGTCTTGTCTTCCGGGTTTGAAAAATACCTCCAGAAAATACTTATATTTCTCACAAAAATGAGTACTCCATGGTGGTAGCAGTACAATATATCACATAAACCTATACTGTAATTTGGAATGGCTAAAATAGCAAGATACAGATCCTTTAAGAAAGTATGACTATTATTTACACCCAACAAATAATTGCGATTTTAAATAGTCCAAAATAAAGACACAGTTTTTTCTTTCTCTCTTTATCTATCGTCTTTAGTCATGAACTGGGATGTTTGGGACGCGTTTGAAATGTTAGGAGCGAATTTGGACACAACTAACAATTCAAAATTTCAAAAGAATGAAAGCAAACTATGTGACATAGGGCCTTGGAGTTAAGATCCTTAACTGTTGTGGTTCCTTTCCTTTCTGCCTCGCCCTCTGTCACAAACACCTGCTTGATACCGTGTCACACAGCTTCACTTCAGCTCCGACAGTACACACCTCCACCTCCACAGGTGCTAGAAACGCCCTGTATGAATTCAGATCAGCCAGTTGATGATAAACAACTTGGAGAGGTCGACAGCCTTTGTAGTTTGTGCGATCGCTGTCAAGAGAGTAACTGTGACTTTGAAGCTCTCTATAAGATCCACAAATTACATGCATAATAACGGAAACATGGAAGCAAAAGACAGGTATATCTGTATACGAGGAACCTAAAGTCAGTTTGACATTACAGCTGCATTACAGACACACTCAGGAGAGCCGTTTTGTGTGAGTGAGGCTGTGTCAAAGGGTCATAATTAGTGTGAATGCTCAAATCAGCGCAGTCTGTGGAGTCGTCTGCTTATCACGGCCCATTCATCTGCAATCAGACAGTCGGCGCGTCTGCAGACAGCGACTGGGGGAGCGGCTCAAACCGCACAGACAGGACGGAAGGAAGTGTCCCGAGAACACGAAAAAGTTTCATGTGGCAATAAGTCATTTCACTGTCCCGCTTTATGCTTTGTTCACGCTTTTGCTTTGTTTTTTTATGACTTCTGGACGCCTTAGCCTTGATATTTTGCCAAACTTGCCTCATGCTTTGTTTCATTCGTGCATGTTTGAGTAATCCTGCAGCTTGACTCCTTCTCCAGAGTTCAGAATACCGGCCTTCCACCTGCTGATGTCATGAGGTACATAAACATGGCCGTCAGTCAGGGGAGCAGAAGAGGACGCAGCGACTTTACACTTTCTAACATTTAAATAAAAGACTTTTTTTTCTGAGTTGTGCCAACGGAAAGACCTCATTAAAAACAATACATAAAAACACACTCAGTTCTCTCTATTTGTTTGAATAAATGCTAATTGGTCAATGTTGTTAATGTTGTATTGCATTCAAAGGGGCTGTGACTGTAGGCCAGTGGTTCTCAATCGTTTCAGCTTTGGGGCCCCCCCACACGCGCCTCCCATAGTCCGCGGCACCCCTACATATTTTGCTATATCTGCATTATAAGCCTCATGTCTTAGCCTATGTTATAATGTGTCTCACATGAAAAGAGCTGTTTTAATTCAAGAATAATGATAGGATGATACAGGTTGCTGTCACGGTTCTGTCTCTCATTTTCTGTTCTCCCTTTATTTTGCTTAGTGTTCTTGTCCGTAGTGTTTTATTTTGACTTGTCTGTTCTGTCCTTGTGATTTTGCTTTGCTTCCCCTTTGTTGATCACCTGCCCCGCCCTAATGTGTTTCACCTGTTCCCTGTTCCCTGTGTATTTAGACCCCTCTGTTTTCCCTTGTCGTTGTTGGATCATTGTCGTTCATGTGTCTGTGTCCTGGTTCAGTTTTGTGAGTTTTTGTTTTTTGCATTTTTGTCCTTGGAATCGTCCATTAAATTTATTTTCAGAATTTTGGTTGGCTGATTGCATCTGGGTCCTCATTCCACCTTCGCACCTCCAAACCACGACAGTTATATTGGTCACAATGACCTTTTTTAAAAAGTTCTTCTTATCCATATACAGAGCAGAGAAAAAGTAAGTGGAATTGTGTCATTTCTCACATTTCTGCCTAACTTGGTCATTAAATGTGGTCTGATCTTCATAAAAAATTCTAGGAATGATTAAACAGTGTCTGCCTGAACTAATACCACCCAAACATTTACATTTGATGTTTTATTGGCCACAACCAGTGCTTAATTAGATCCCCCATTTGTGGGAGCGCATTCCCATAATTTTCAGTTTTTCAGAGTATAGGATCCGGGAAATATTCAGGAGGATCCGGCAAAAATTTCATCTGATATAATGGTGTTTAATGAGAGTGTTCTGGCAAATGTTTAGGCCTGTTCCCCGAACCCACCACAGCAGATCAAAAGTGTTCCTGAAAATACTAATTTACAAATCAAGCACTGGCCACAACATGTAAACATTCACAGGACAGTGTGGAATAAGTAAGTACACCGCCTGAATCTAACTGAACTGCAGCAAGAGGAATGGTCCAAGATTCATCCTGATCGTTGTGAGCGTCTAATCTGCAACTACAGAAACACAGTTACTGCTGAAGAAGAAGGATCAGCAGCTATTAAATACAGGGGTTCACTTACTTATTCCATGCATGCTGTGAATGTCTGTTTTTTCTACAAAATATCGAGATATACTTCCCGGGCCCTGAGGCAACAAAACAGCCCCACACCATGATTCTCCTGCTCCAGACTTCACAGTGGGGAGAGGGTTTAGATGTTGATGTGCTGTTCCATTTGTTTCCACACATGACGTTGTGTGTTCCTCCCAAACTGTTCAACTTTGGGTCCAACAGTCCACAGTATATGTTTCCAGTGGTGCTGTGGAGCATCCAAGAGCTCCTTCGCAAACCAAAGTTGAATAGTTTGGGAGGAACACACAACGTCATGTGTGGAAGACAAATGGAACAGCATTACCTCCAGAGGGACAGTTACTTAGTTCTTCTTTAAATGGACCAAACCATTGCACACAAGCTAATCAGAATGGATAATCCCTTTCTGGTATGTGGTGATAAAGTACCAGCAGTGGATGAAGATAAATATTGTAATTGCTGCTACCGCTGTGGGGATGCTCCAGTTAGCCCTTAGCTATCACAGACGCTGTAGTATCCCGGGGCTGTCCCTACATCATACTTATATAGTAACGCTGTCTAATTGCGCCACTCGGGCTCTTCCTTCATGCTCATACTCGGGAATTACGCGCCTGGCTCCGCGGCCGGCAGCTGGGTAAAAGATCCAAATGCCTTCCTCTGACAGCCAGCCCAGCGGCGCATGCTAATGGCTAATGGTGGTCCCCCAAGTTAGCGGCGGGGCCCTCGGGGAGTCGTCCCTCTGGAAACAGACCATAATACCCCCACATACATCACGGAGAGCACCGCATCCAGAGAGTTTACCGCGCGGCCTTTTGAGTTGGGGCGCTCTGTGCTGAGCTGGCGAAAAAAGCAAAGCGCGAACTAAAGAGTCTGGGAGCGGCTGATAAAGTTGCTCACAATTAATGACAAGCACGGGCCAAAACAATGCATTTCACCATTCAGCAATGTCAGGGAAAAGGTTTGCCATTTTGTACAGTGTTACATAATCACTTGAAGTTTTTGGACTTCTTACAAATGCCAAAAAATATGACAGAATAACGGAGCTAATGGAGCTGCCGAGTGTTGGTCAGTCGTGTTGAGAGGTTATTTTTATCCAAATGATGCAGAAGTTTACACAGACTTTGTGTGAGGAGATGAGGGGGAACCCAAAGTGGACGCTCTACCTACACTGCCTCCAGACTTTGTTAGCATGTTCTTAGCTTGTATTTTAATCTGATTTAAAGGTCCTATATCATGCAAAATCAAGCTTTTAGCCATGTTGTAATGCTACTTCCTTATCAAAAACACCACCAGAGTGTTTTTTGGCTTCATTCACTCAGTTCTAAGCAATGAGCTGAGCAGCTGCTCCGCCCTCTCCTGTTGTGACACCCTGATGTTTTTTTACGTCATAGGGTCAGACAGGAAGAGCCCGACGTCTGTAATGTAATGCTTTAAGGCCTGATTTTAATTCATTAAACAGCTTTTTCATGATTTCTTTTGTAAGAGAGAAAAAAAAAAAAAAAGTGCCCGAGGCGTCCGCACTGCCCCTGCAGAGAAAGTGCACTGAAAGTTGTGAAGAAGGAGCTCTTTCTAACCTACTCTGGACAGTAGGATCTGTTTCTTTTTCTTCTTCGAATTCCTTTCCGGGATTCGGCGACTATCAGCCAAAATAGTGTTTTTCTGTGACTGTCTCTTGATGGATGTTTGTTGAATCTTTGCCAGAGTCAAAGTGGATTAACTTTTATAACCAACCTCAAAACTTTGCACACCGTGGCCTACAGGCGTCTCTAGTAGCAGACTTTAAATGAACTTAGACAAACTAAAATGGGCGATCTGACTTTTTTCCTACATCCGTCCAAATTGGGCCGGGGATCCTGACAGGCCGCTGAAGCCCGCGCAGACGAGCGAGCGTGGGGTGGAGGTGACCTGCTCAGTGCCCCTCACCAGAGCAGGTGTGTCGGGTAATTGGTCCTCCGTGCACCGGGGCTCACAGACGGAGGAACCAGCGGAGGTTTTAGCTCTCGTTCAGCCTGATCATTTGGCGCGTGTGGGCACAGCAGAAGCACCAGCCGACACCTGTGAGTGAGGACATCACAACCAGACTTCCACACGTGCTAATGAGACACGCCGAGCCGGGCCTGGCAAAAAAAATAAAATCTGCTTCCACACTTTTGCAGGCGCGTAAACGAAAACACCAAAAATCATTGCAGCGGAGTAGACTTATTGGAGCTCTGAACCACGTTACAACAACAACATAGTCAGAGTAGAATCTTCATTACTTCAGGTAAAAGACAAAGTATTATGTTCGAAAATGTGCCAAAAAAATGATAGAAAATGATAATGGTAGAAATGATAAAGATTGATCCCAAAAATATGTCGATACAGTCTTTATCGCGACAGCCCTGTCCCTTTCTACGGAGTACAATAATGAAAATGTGGACTGGCAAAACAAATTAGCTTGACTAATCCGTTGATTGACATCAGGAAGCAACAGTCCAGAAACCATCATCGGACCCATTCTTAGCCATTAAGCATAGCCTGGGAATACCCATGCTGCTGTGTGCGCTCGAATCCTTTCGATCGGCACAGCAGCCTGGGGACCATGGCCGAAATCTTCACATGGATTTAGGGACCGATACACTATTCGACAGACGGAAGCTTGCAGTTTATTTACGGATCCAACATGACAGCAGCAGATCAGACCGTGTTCTAAATAGTTTAGCTCGAGAGTTTACAGCGGGCACGTCATACGATACAATTGATACGACTGGCTATAGCTACGTGCAGACACATGATAGACATTTGTAGCGCCCAATTAACGGCTATGGACGATCGTAAACCACACTTCTCCTATGAGGAAATGAATTGGTGGTCCCCAGACTAGCCCCAGGCTACATTAAGCATGCAATACGCTTTAAAAAAAAAAGCTTGGGTTGCCGTTAAAACCAGTTTGGGCAATGAACATAAATGGTCTCTACAACTTTTACAATCCAAACCTACAGTAGTTAGACATCAGTGACTGAACTCTGGCGGTTCTTAGCTTTCAAATGAGAAATAGCATATCCACCAATGGGTGAGGAAAGCCCTTCTCTTTGGTCCTCACGGCGGGGACCTAACATTGCTGTAATACCACCCCCTGGTGGCCAGGGGCGGCTCCAAAAGACCCTTGGTAAACAGGGTTCTTATGTAGCTTTGGAACTTGTTTGGACTGCTTAAAAGCCTGGCCCCAAAGAGTTTTTTTTTTTCTAAATATTGCTATATTTTTAACCACGCTGTTTTTTCTACATCATCAGCATATATTATACAGCAATAAAAGTGGAAGCCTAAGTCTATGATTGACAGGCTCTGGAGCTCTGTGGAGGCTTGTGGTTGTGAGGGCGCAGCTTCCCGCCTTTTTGCCCTTTTAAGGAACAGGCTTCGTAGGAGGAACTTGAGTAGCCATGTTAATATCACACTCAGGATCATTACTATGAATGGGCTGAATAGCTAGTCATCAATCTCTTGTATGCTATAATGTCCATATGTTAATGCTCCTGTCTTTTTAAAGGTAACCCAAATCCATTTGCAATCACCTTAAAAAAAAAAAAAACAGAATCGAAGTAACAGCCGTGGCGCGCGTACCACATTTTGAAGCACCCACATTTCCCACTTCCTGTTTTAAATTTAAACTCCGAACGGATTTTTCTTTCCTTGAGTAGGGTGCCGCGTCTCCCGCTGTCCCGCCCTGCAAATGAGAGGGTGCCGTGGGGCTGCGGGTGCTTTAATCACACACCCCCAGAGCAGCTGCACCCACGGGGCCTCGAGGAAGCAGGGACCCAGGGGTGCAGCCAGGCCAGTGCGGTGGAGACCGGGCTAACCTCAGCTCACTACCACGCCTACGGGCCCGCGATGCCTCATCTCCCCGGCTGGATGAACGCTTGGGTGGATGGAAATACCAGGGCGGCAGGGCAATCAACAATGTCTAGAATTGAAGATTTTTATCTGTAATTGAGCCATCTTGAGCACAGTAGTTTAGACGGGTGGTAATAGTTGTTTTTTTTCTTCAGTTTATTGTAAAAGCAGACATTGCTGAAATAGATATATATATCAGACTTTGTTGTGTATCTAATTAGAATGGGTTCTATTAAGCAATGCCTGTATGGTATAGGTGAAAAAAAAACAGTTTTGTTTTTATTTTTTCTGGTGCCAAAAACAGACATGGGAAAACCGTCTGTAAATGTATAAACATTCTACCCCTATTTTTCCTTTATAAAACTTTGATTTCTAACAGAAGCAAATTAAGCTACATTATATTTCATGTGTATTGCAGCTTGTGTGGTATTTTAGGATATGATGATGCACTTTTAGAACAAAGGTTTACTGTCATTTTTATGCCTGAGAGTTGACAGTATCGAGTATCGTCGAGTCAATATCATCTAGGGCTGAAACAACTAATCGATTAATCGACAACTAATCGATTACTAAAAAAGTTGTCAACTATTCCAGTAATCGATTAATCGTTTTCTTGCAAACACAGACTAAAATAGAGCAAAAAAGACATGACAATTATGTATTTTGGATGAAAACCTACTTTGTTTTTAAAGCGAGGGTCTGTAGTGTTTTGTACATCATATATTTCATTAATATCTGTCTTTGTCTCATCCAATCAGAAAGCAGAATTAGAACAAAGAGCCTCCTACAAACGTCTACTTTTAGTTTACTCCATCAACATGTCCTCAAGCGGCGCCACTTTAGCTTATGTGATTAAAAAAAAATGAAGAAATACAATTTCCATGCACCTTTCACAGCCAAGCGATTAATCGTAAAAATAATCGTTAGTTGCAGCCCTAATATCATCGTTTATCGTGATACTTTCCAGCCTCAATATATCGAACTTCAATTTGGTTTTCATCACAGGCCTACGAGAGAGTAGTTGAAACTTTTGCTTAGTTTCATCGTGTGTCGCCGACATTAACATTTAGTCATGGCATTACAAGTAAAAACATGCAACTAATTCTGACAAGGTAGCTTAAAGCAGAACTAAGTAACTTTTTTTACCTTAATAAATCCTTCTCGTAGTCCCTCTGGGGGTAATACAAGTGTTGATTGGAGGGTCTTTCCCCTGGTGTCTCTTACCAGAAAACCACACTTGCAACTTTCCCTTCCGCCGACCCGGCAGCCCCAATGCACACAAATGGAAAAACACCTCCCTGGCTGCTCTCAGTTGTCGACAAAATCACTTTTGGCTCACATTTCTGATGTTTATGACGTGGCGGACAGGTAAGTCCTGACTGTATTCTGTCTACAGCTTTCGGTTTGTTGATGAACATTTTGAAAAACGTTATTTGGTTCATCACGATCAGAAGACACTAACAGGCTAACGGGCAAGGCTCATTGTGGACTAGCAAAAAAATATTTCAATTGTTTAATTTGGTTGTGGCACAATGTACAATATCTCACTTTCCCTTCGTCTTCTCTCAGCGTTGTATTTACTCTCACGGACAATTAAGGAGAAAAAAACCCCCGCAACATGACAGCTGCAGTGGTGCTGGTGGCCTCTAGGGGCAAAAGTTACCTAGTTCTGCTTTAATGTGGCCAACAGCTTTAACCAGGTAATCACCGGCCTTCATTCGCAAAAACGACGTGATGCATATAAATCCACTTTTGTTATGCCTCTTCTTTAATGGAAACGCCACTATTGACATACTGCCCACTGCTGGCCCGTGCCGTTACTGCGATCCAGACCAGTGACTGGATAAACCAAGTGGACAGCCGCCATCTCACGTTGTAAACACTGTCTAGGCGTGTGTTCAAATCTCCCTTTGGCTCGTCCTCTCATGTTGTGTAACTCGGAGCGCATCAGCAGAAGTCATCGGCGTGTGCGTGTGAGTGTGGGCGCTCCTCGTGACACCCACCTGCCTGTTGCGCTCGTCCATGATGCGGGTGATCTGGATCTTCTTGCGCCCCATGGCTGCGCCGGCTCCCGTCTGTACAGCACCTTCGAGGGGAATCAGATCAACAATACACTGGCCTTCTGTGGCGCGCTCCTAGCACATGGTTCTCCTCGCTTCACCGCGGAGCACCGGACACCTGCGAGAGGGGGGGGGGGGGGCGAAAGGGAGGAGAGGGAACAGTTTAGGCTTTGAGATGAGCTGCACGGAGCCGCGGATCAAACAATCGGGCTGTAGGTGATATTGTTGCAGTGTTTTTCTAAACCAATGCAGAGAAGGAACGTTTATGTATCTTTAAGATTTCAGCTGTGCTTGCAAAACGTGTGTTAACTGCATTACACTTTCATAAGTAATATCTAAAACAAACAAAAGTTACCTGCCCCCCCCCACCACCTGTATACATATTATAAGCCTTTAGAACAGTTTTGCTTCTTTGTCCCATGGATCGAAGACATATCGAAGCATAAAACTTTTATTTTTCTAAGGTCTGTTGTTTTTGTACTCCCGAGAAAGGTCACATTTTATTACTACCTTGATACATTGTACCACACTAACTTTAGTACATTGTAATCTGCTTTGCAACAATCTGTAATAATTTGTACCGATGTAGTACATACACAGTGGAATAATGTGTATTAGTACTTTGGAGGTACATAATGTAATAAGGCATAAGACCTTTAGGGTCAGGTTTTAAAGGAATAGGCCACCGTTTTTACACACTGAGATATGTTCTTACCTTAGCTTTGACGAGTTCTTTAGGACCTGTCTGATCTTCACCCGTGCCTTCAGTCACGTAAACACAGCGCAGACGGCGTTAGCATTTAGCCTCTCCCTCTCTCCTCTATAGCTCTATATATCTCCTCTATATATATACTTACAATATAGTTCCCCCTTTAATCTGCTTAGAAAATCCACATTGTTTAATTTTGTGTAATTGTACTTTGTAGTGGAACACTTCACGTAACCATATTTAAATAGGGAAAACGTGGAAGAGCTTGGTAGCTTCTATCTTGACCTGTTTTGGAGCTATAGAGGAGAGAGGGAGAGGCTAAATGCTAACGCCGTCTGCGCTGTGTTTACGTGACTGAAGGCACGGGGGAAGATCAGACAGGTCCTAAAGAACTCGTCAAAGTTAAGGTAAGAACATATCTCAGTATGTAAAAACAGTGGCCTATTCCTTTAAGGTTAGGGTTAGAGTTATGTCTTATTACATTATGTACCTACCTCCAAAATACAAATACAAATGATTCTATTGTGTATGTAGCACATAGGTACAGGTTATTACACATCGTTACTAATTACATTGCACTAAATTTGTCAGGTACAATGTATCAAGGGTAGTGCAAAATAAAGTGTTTCCCAGATCAAATGCTAGCTTTAGCCATGCTGCTAGCGCAAATGCCCAGCGCTGTTGAGGCATTAGCCTACCGGTTTATTCATGCATCTTTCTAATTATTAAAATGTCTATCCTTCAAACTTTACACTCTGTGACAGGAGGAGGTGGACCAGTGCGGGACAGTCTGAAACAGGGGCAAACCCAGGAGGCACTGCACCGTTTCAGAGGGGCACCGAGGGCAGCCAGAAGGTTATGTATATGTAGCCCTACCTACAAATACATGCTGGTCACGTTGGGCCAAAATGGCGGCGCGCTCAGTCGCAGCGGTTCAGGACTAACATCTGAACAAAGATGAAACATTTACTGACTGAGTGTTTATCTGCTCATGCTAAGAAAAAATAAAAAATCATGTGCTCCTGGTTCTGAACTGACTTGCCCCTATCGCTTTTTTCCTCTTTGCATTATTGTCACTGAAGAAAGGAAGAGCAGACATGTGCTACTAGAGTCAATTCCTAACTAAGGTTCAATTATGTTCTGTCCAAATTTAAGGTCCAAAAGTGGCATCAAAACGTTGGTGTTATGGTAGCATTGGGCTAATGTGCATGCATTGTCCCACACTCGTCAGGCCTCGTCAGGGTGTGAACCCAACCCAGCACCTTCTTGCTGTGAAGCTCCAGCTCTAACCGCTGCTCCACCATGCCTGATCAGGTTGACCAGGTTGACCATTTTCTCCATAGAGTTGCACTGGACATTATGACATCAGCACATCCTAGAACGTGAACCTATTCCGTAGCCCTGCCAAACCAGAAGTACATATAGGCCTGTCACGATTGCAACATTTGAAGTGTGATATATTGAGGCAGGAAAATATTGTGATAAACGATATTATCAACTCCGAAGATCCAAAATACGATCAACTCTAAAGCAGGAAAATGACAGTAAACCTTTGTTGATCTAAATTTCTTCCAAAAAGAATGTTACTTGAACTTCTATGCCCTCAATTCATTGAAAACACTCAATTTAAGACTTAACACTTTTACACCTTTCACCGTCCAATACTTCTCAACATTTCTGAAATAAAGATGGAAGGGTAAATGGCGTAATGATGGTGGAAAGTCTCACAGAGATTCATAACCTCCTTTACTGAGGAGTTCTGGATCCTATTGCGCATGTTTTTACACCCAGTTTGCCAATTAAAAAACACTGCGAGCTTTTACCAGAAATGTTTTTACACTCTACTTTATTCAGGAGTTTACCAAAGTCACATGAAGTTTCTTTAAGCTCTCCACAACCTTCATGAAGAGGCAAAACTTAAATGTCCTGGTCCAGTCGATGACCTTGGAAGCTACTTACGTAAAACTATAAAACATAACCCTGAATTTCCTAAAAAAAAAAAGGGTCCAGATCAGACTGAGTCCACGGCTGTATCTGCGGCTGCATTTGTGGCTGTGTAATAGTGACAGAGTGCGAACATTTATTTGCTTTAGCAGGTCGCCGCGCTCTGACGCTCCGCTCCCCTGTGATTAAGAGTGCCGCCATCGCGGGGCTGACAGGGGCCCATCTCTCTAGAGGGCGTGGGTGGGGAAGGGGGTTGAGCCGGAGCTCCTCCCCTGGGCACCTGTCCTGTCGGAGAGCAGATAGAGTCACAAGTTCTCCCCCCAGAGTCGCATTCATCACCGGGAAAACGTCTGACCGAGTGCAGGTCCCCGGTGGCGGCGGAGCTGTGTGAGGCGGGAGGGTGGAGGTGAGGAAGGGTGAGGCGGGTGAGGTCCGTGGGGGGCCTCAGAGCTGGCACAGAGAGGGGGAATGAGAGCGTCAGCTGCTGGCATGTGCTCAAAGCCTGGCATCTGTACCCGGGGAGCTACACTATAGTGGACTAGACTTCGCTCACCTTACCTAGCAGGTTTACATTTGCCACGATCACATGATAAAGGGTCAGGGTCAAACTTGCAGAGGTCAAAGAAACGATGTAACTCTTAAGTCATGTTGCAAAAAGCGTTCAAATCTGTGGCATGTTGATTCTGTTGACTCTTCACTGTGGGGCGAATGAATAATGCTAGACTTTAGTTACTACTCATTCACTCCAGACTCAGAGGAGGTCAACTACTATTGTAGCCACAGCTGCCTTGGGGTAGGCTAACGGAAGAGAGCCTGCCTATCTGCAGCATCTGCCCTCACCACCACCACTAACCACTCACTCACACGCTACAGACTGCTTATCTACTGCAGTAGCAGATCAAATGTTTCTTCTCGGACTCTGCAGAGAACAGCTGCTCTCATGGAACCGGAAATAATAAATATATAATATATTATTACCATGGAACATCATTTTAGTCAAATCTTTAAAACAATCAATTACAGTTCGGTTGTTGCGGGTAGTCCGGGTAGTCAGAAGGTTGGGGGTTCAAATCCCGGCTCCTGCAGGTGCAGACTGTCGTTGTGTCCTTGGGCAAGACACTTCACCCAATGCCTATGTGTGAGTGGTTGGTGGTGGTCAGGTGGAAGGTCTGGTGAAAGTCCAGACCCCTGTAGGAAATGCAATGAGTACGAGGGTATGGTAAAACCAGGTTTTCTAGATGGAATGTATGCGTAGCCATGGTGATGGTTCCATCCGCAGAGAAAACCTACCAGGAACCCTGAAAACTCTTCACCTTATACCACCCCGCCCACTTTTGCCTCGTTTTGCCTTTTTGACCTTGCCAGGTGCATTGAGTTGCCTTGTGTACGAAATGCGAGGTATAAATGAAGTAGCCTTGCCTTGTCTCTGCACTTCCGTTGTATTGACACTTCCAGTAGAGCGCGAAGCCCGTTCTTTTAAACGGAGAACGAGGAAAAAGGTTCACAACTAAAATCTGATGTTTAGTCGATTGATTTGTGTAAATGTCCAAATGGTCATTTGCACCAACAAGTCAACACTGCACCGTTGTGTCGTAGCTGATTTTATCCAGTCCTATGTAAACTGATAGGAGAAAGGGGGCGGGCACAATTCATGCCGGCGCCCACGCGAACTTCCAAAATAAGGTGAATAGGTTGTGCTCATGCAACATCGAAACATAGAGTTTAAAGCTGTATTATAGAACTTTTTATGCAAAAAACTTGATATTAATATGCATTTGTCCTTTTAATGTCTCAGCAGATGTATGGGTGGTTAGCATGGCGCCTCTACTCTTCATCACAGTGGCCTCCCATTGTTTTAAAGGTTCCTGGTGGATGATGGAACCATCTCCATGGTTACACATAGTACATTCCATCCAGAAAACCTAAAAAAAAAAAAAAACTGCAAAAGCTATTGATCCATCCACACAAATGACTTTCAGCCATGAACAATAATATGACGCCACCGAATAGTGATTCGATTATTTTTTGCACCACACAATACTTTTGCTGTATATTCTAACAGTCCATGAAGCCCTGTCTAAGTCCATTCATGACAGCACAGTTTGCCAAAGAAACACAAGGACAAGACTACGGCGCCTTCATGTACGCGACAGATCAATGGAAAATTTGTCAGACAAAAAAAAATGACATCGACAAACAAAGCAAGAATCCAGATTTATATTTGCGGTTGAAGGTGACGCCCTCTCAGGAAAAGTGGAAAGATAAACATTTCGAGAGCCGTTTTTCAGCCTCTGCCAACAGTGTTATCAAACGTCTTTGTCTCTCCGCGGCGCTCGTTTGGGTGAGTAAATCTTATGTAATTCGATGAGGCTCAGATGATGCGGTAGAAACAATGCCGGCTCTGTTTCGGTGTGAGAGTGATTAGGACGGGGGGACATGTGATCTCTGCGGGGAGCTCGGTCCGTCGCCAAACTAAAGGACACTGCCGTCGATTGGAGATGGAGCATGGAGCGAATGTTTGTTTTATCTGACTTTGCACTACAGCTGCTGCGACGCGCCCCCCCCCCCAGACGCTCAAACAGATACAAGTCTGAGGTAAATTACTCACTGCTCCATCAACAATTGGTTGCATGACCGACTTTCCAGGACTTCCGATGGAGTGCGGTGGCTTTTCATTGCCAGTTGTTACTTCGATATGTTATAAAAGGCAGTAATGAACCTAAATAAAAACCTAAAGGAATGAATCAAAGCACAGGAAGCTTTTTTTTCTCGGGCGAAAAGCATAAAATGGTTAATGGAGATCCGGCAAATGGACTCTTTATAATGTTTCTTCGTCGGAAACATACCTGGAGCAGTTTTTTCACTGTACTATTCATGCAGCTTTGAGTGATCTTGTTCGCTTTGCTTGTTTCTTCTTCTACTGCTGAAGTGCTCCAAGCTATACTCCCTGACTCCTGTTGCCTCAAGTGCAAAAAGGAGCTGTCCTCCGCATTTATAAAGCCCACAACCCACTGACCGACTCATTCTGACCAGTTCCACGCTCACAAATTGTGTTCACCGCAGCGCCACCCATTTGTTAGCGTGCAGTTGCCAAAAAGTGGAAGCTTGTATTCACTGTTTTATCACTCACGTCTGATTCCCACTGCTGAGAAATCCCGACCAGCCCAGTCTCACACTCGATACCGTCTTTTCCACAGATGATTTCAAATGTAAATGTAAAATACAAATGCGGAGATCCCTAAAAGAGTGTTTTTAAACTACTAATATGGCTGATATGCCAAACCTTAAAGGGGCTAGATGCAAGTTGGCCATTTCAGACTCACTACCGCCACCTCAGGTCATACGTGTAACTGCAGCTTCTATACTAAGCTCATGCATGACGGCAATTCGGACCCGAAGTAACAACTTTTTTAGTGACAGTGTTTAGAGGCAGTTGTGGTGAACAGGTCATTCTACACATTAGGACATGGCTGGAACATGTATAGGGGGAGGAAAATACATAATTTGAACATTTTTATTTTCCCTTTAAGGCAATACATAGCAGTTTTGTCCCTTAACATCTCTAGTTTTAATGTCAAAGCACAACATACGCTGTATATTTTAAGACATTTTTCCGGACTTGAGCTTCAGATTTTGTTAGGAAACCACCACCACATCACCACATGTGTCCAATTCACAAATACTGCCATGTTCGGTATCCACCTGACACAGGAAATCCCCCTTTGTAGTGCAAATATGGTCATTTTCTCAAAAGGACTTTTTCCAATAACTTTTGCAACCGAATCTCCACTTCAGCAGCTCCTACAGACTCAAAATGTAGCAATACTTTTGAACGTTTGCTATGAGGGATTTTTCAATATCTAATTCCGAGCCTGATTTATTGAGCTTTGGACCCCAGGAAACATGAATTTGGGGACGTCTCCAGCTCATCTCCATGGTGTTGTTGATTAACGGCAGCCAAATATGAGATTTAAACAGGTTATGTCCTCATCCAAACAGTGTGTTTGATGAATGTACCAGTTGTGCCTCTACAGCTGTTGAATTGTTCCACGGCTCTTTTCTCCACTTTTTATACTCGTGTGTGTTTGCTAGCACCCACAAACATGCCAGATCTTCATGGTAACTCTATTGCTACCCAAAATGTCACGCAGTGTGCCTTCATACCTGGCTTTACTTTAATTTGGTTGTCGAAAATAGAGAACTTTTTGGGCATTTTGTCCTCATGTTCATATCAGCGATCAGTGCAAGATGTGAAGGTTTTTCCCTGCTCACCTGCAGCGTCTCGCCTTCAAACAGACATAAGCGTCTGTTTAGGAGAGAGCGAGCCCGTTAAGTGCGGTGACTGACTGTCGTAGAGGGCTATGCTTGACTCCAGCCTTATCTCGCCACAGTTTCCTGTCAACAACGGCCTCTCCCTATATCTCCACTCCAAACAACCACCGTGCTCTCTCTCATGCCGCGCTTTATAAATCTATCTCGCCCCTTTTTTTTTTTCTCGTCTCTTCCCCCGACTCCGAACTCCTGACTTCCTCTATTCATCCTGACAAGTGGCAGATGGGTCTAGCAGTGTCCGCCCGCGTCCCTCAAGACGGGGAACATGTGCAGGCTTGGTGACAGCGCTAGCCTTTTTCACAATCAATAAAACATGGCCAATTCCCCACGTAATTACCCAATCCGGCAAGCGCGGCCTCCCCACAGATTCCCCTCTTCGCGCAAAGTTGAGGAATTACTCCCCTAACTGTTGTCCTATATAAAGTGTACGGTGAAAACGACGTGGCGGGCATGTGGGTTTTTTTTTTTATGCGGCGCGAGATGTTTAATGAGCGGAGAATGGGGCCACCGCTTTTGTGTATCGGCCGGTAATGAAGCGCGGTAAAGCGGGCGTGCCGTGGTAAAAAAAAGAAAGAAACACTTTTCGGAGCGTTTAAGCGCGACGTGATGTTTGCATTAGGGCGGAACTTTGAGCAATCCGGATGCTTGTATAGGAGCTCTGTTGTCGGGGGCTTCGTGCCCCTGGTAGGGTCTCCCATGGCAGGTCCTAAATGACGGGTCAGACAAAGAGCCAGACCAACAGGCCCGGTCAGAACCATGAGGCTGTCCTTCCGTGGACCCACCACCTGCAGGAGGAGCCTTTAGGGGCTGGTGCAATGTGATTCGGGCAACTCCAACAACTATGACCCGGCAACGGAAAAGTGGCAGAAAATGGATGGATGGTAAAAAGTTTAAATAGTAAATTTTGCATAATACTCTCCCTTTAAGATGTTTCTTCTACAGCTCAAGTGCTATTTATTTCCTAGATTACAGAGGTGGTCAATACATAGTTAAAGCATAACCATCCCCAGACCCCCACATGTCTATAGAACCTCGGAAGAAAAAAGTATAAAAATGGCAGCGTATTGGGAAATGTCCAATTTACAAGTGTTATGTTCCACTCCAGAACAGTGGGGGGCAGTGAGCATACGTACTGTCAATGCCAAAGCCTCACAACGAAGAAGGTTTGCGTTGTACAGGCGCTGAATGCGATTTACTCCCAATCTAAACTGATTTGCACAGTAAAACTTCTGTATTTTAAAACAGTACTCAGTAACTTGTTAACCTTAATATATCTTTTTCGTAGTCCCTCTGGGGGTAATACAAGTGTTGATGGGATGATTTCATCTCCCCCTAGTGTCTCTGGCCAGAAAACCCTGCTCCAATCAGGAGGCCCAATAATGGAGTCACGAACAAGAAGCTAACTCTCACACGGACAATTAATGGGTAAAAAAACGCAACATGCTACGACACCTGCAGTAGCGCTTATGGCCTCTGGGGCATGAGTTACTTAGTTGTGCTTTAACTTAGGTAATACTTTGACTGAGCAACTTTGATTTTTTTATTGGCGTAATATTTACTACTGATCATGTACTTTGACCACCAATGCATACTTAAAAGTTCACAAACCCGTTCAGAGCCGCATTAAAGTGGCATCTATTGTTCTTGCTAGCATGCCTAAAAATGACTTTCTTATGTGATCTTTTGGATAATAATTCCCGTTGCTGCCTGCAGAGGGGGCTCAATCTTTGCTCTTCTCTACAGAGACATTATTTAAAGTTTGAAAATATATTTAAAAAAGAATGCTGAGGTACTAAGAAGGTCTACAGGCAACAATTGTGCATTTCCACCATAAACTGTTGAAGTAGGAGTTCCGCCGCTTCAGACACTTCCGGCGCACTCTTCATCCATCCACCCACCCAAGGGGGAAGACGAGACCTCGACTTCCTGAACCGCCAACCCCGCCACCCCACCTCCGACTTCCTGTTGTTCCCTTAAACCAACCCGTCCACACCACGCGCCTACGAGGGACTGGAAATGAGCCGGAGACAGGGACGTCGCGGTGGGGCGGGGGGTGGAGGGCGCGTGGAGGAAAGGGCGGAGTGAACAGTGAACTAGTATGTGGAAGACTAAACACTCATGAGAGCCTCTCGCCGTTAACTGTCAGTCTGTGTCCAAATCATAGGCCACGAGGTTTGGAGGAGGACGCGTACGGGCAGATACTCCAAACTGGAAGGATGACGGGAAAAAAAACAGCCTTCCATCTCCTCGTCTTCCTCAGTAACATAGCATCGTCTGAAGTAACTGTCTATATCTACCTCTTTGTCACTATCTTACTCTTCGTTGATGACGTTAAAGCCTCAGCTTCGCAAGATTGTCTCTCCTCACCCTTTGGACCAGAAAATCTTAGAGGGGAGTCTTCAGATATAACCTTTCAGAGCTTTCTACAATGGTATAACGCTCCTTTCTCGTTAAAATCATTTGACACTCTTGCGGCAGCTATTCGTAATTAGTAATATTTTGAATTATTTAAAACATTCTAATGACTTGAACAGCATGAGCTTTTCTTAAATTATCTTTTGGCCCATGACAGGACAGCTCAGGGTGAAAGGGGTGGAAGAGCACTGAGAGACACTCAGCAAAGAGTCTATACCAGGGGTGCCCAAAGTGGGACATATTGCTACAATAATTGATTTTGTTCTTCTAAAACTTGTCTTTTGTAGCATACTATTTGCATAGGTAGAGTTAAAGGCAAATGTATACCAATAAAAGAAAATAAAGTGACTATTTTTATTTGCAGTTTTATGTGTCTCACGCTGACATCGCCGTGATTGGCTCGCGACCCTTAGGCACTTCTTCATTTTGGCCCTCGAAGACAAAATGTTTGGCACCCCTGGTCTATACACACTCTCAGAAATAAGGGTACGTTAGGAGACCATTTATGTACTCACAGGTACAAATCTAGAACATTGTAACCCAAGTGGATCATTATTGGTCCTTAGGATACATTATTGAGCCTTTTGGGAGTAAAAAGGGTACAATCCAAATTTAAAAATTTAAAAAGCACATAAATGTACCACCTTGGTTAAAAGGGTACAAAGACGTACCACAGATGGTCCAAATTTGAGCATAGAGGGTACAATATTGGCCCCAAGTACGGACTATTTTGAATTCATGCGCATGAATACACAAACAACAGTGCCAATGAGGAAGGACACTGTCGGTAGCGCTTCGGTCTTTTGATCACTTTCCCGCGGGCGAGGACACCGGACTTGGACGTCCTCATGGAGGGACCGGCTTTAAGGGCTCTTTCCACCGAGGAGCTTTTAGCTAAAGTTGTTCAGTCCGGAATAGATGTGTCCGAGGAGGAAGCCAAACGATTCAGGGGTAAGTTTGAACAAACCAAGTACTAGAAGTTGAATTATTTTGTGAGTTATATATAGCACAAGTCAGGTATATGCGCACTAAGCTAGTTGAAAAGTGACTCCAATGCTGTTTAAACCACGACCATTGTAAGCCCACGTCTGGGTCCAGATATTGTTTTATCTGTGTTTTATGTGGATGTTTTGTCAAATGAACGTAATAAGTTGCGTTAGCGTTAGCTTCTGTTTGAGCGCGGAGCTAGCTTTGGGCGGGAGGCTAAGCTAGCGTCAACTCTGTTGCAATGCATATTGTATTAAGTATTGGTGTATATAGGTTACACATTTCACGTTACCTCTGGGGAAATTTAAGCTACCGATTCGAAGTGTGGAGGTAACCAACCCTTGGGCGGTAGTAAATTCTGTACAACAGTGAGTGGCCGCGTTAGTGTTAGGGCTGGTTCTGGTTTAAATCTAGCGCAGTTGGACCGGGATTTTTTTTCTGATTTGGGATCCTTTTTTCTGCTTTGGTTCCTTCCTTGTAAGCATAATTTGGCAGATTTTTCTAAATAACCGTTCGTGTTTTGGCCTGTAACTAATGCAGGGTTTAAAGTATTAAAGTATTTCCGGCTTGAGGCGTCTGGCGCAATCAAAGTGTATCAGACTGCAAATTATTTGTCCCGTTTTTCCGCGCATTTGTGAAAGACTTGCGTTTCCCGCACTTCTTACGGTCCATGAATGCATCTCACACGTAGCATCGCTGGTACGTGATTCGTCTGAACCAAAACAACTGCCACGCGGAGGCTGTAGCTACTTTTGTTATGGATTAAGTTTTGCCAAATGGACGCTATGACCAGACGAGTAAGAATCGGATAAAGAGGCGAAGAGCAGCAGGTTCTACGTCTGATCCACAGTGAGTTTATTTACTGTTTCTGTGAGGACAGTCGGGCTAACGGGGTCCCATCACCCGCGCTTAAAATAATAAAATAAGCCCTAAAAGCACGAGAGCGCGGTTTCGGACCTGCCTTCCTTCTGCAGCCGTGTGCGCGGTGAGACAGGTGTACAGAGTCACGCTGCGTAAACCCCCCGAGCTGCTGCCGCTAACCCGCTGTTAAAAGCGAAACGTAACGCCTACATATTGAACAGAGCCTCGTACTGTCAATAATATCCGATTCGAGTCTATTTGTTCCGCAAACAACGCACGCAGTGGCGTGCTCACGTGTATGGGCGCTGGTGCTGACCCACTGGACATAAGCTAAAAGTGGCTCCAGGTCATTATTTTACAGCAGTTTTACTTTAGGCTCAGTCCCAATAGCTCCAGCCAAATCTAACCAACAGCCTGATTAACAAACATGTATGACACTTAATCCTTTACTTACTAGATTATTTTGAAAAATATTACACTTTACATTTTGGTCTATACTTGTATACTTGGAAATACATTAGGTCCAAGTGCAGAGTAAATGTGTAATAAAAAACTTTTAATAAAAAATATTGGCCTAGGCTACATTGCCTATATACAGTAGCCTCTATCTAACGTTTTTTTTTTTTCTTTTAAAGTACCGATAAGAGCACCATTAAAGTACCAGATCGACAAGGAGTATCGATACAAGTCCTGGTTGAGCGACAGAAAGTTCAGGCTCAGGATTTTTTTTCACTTTATGCCCTGATAATGTTAGTTAGACACTTGGTCTGCTCACCGTCAGTGGCTTTGGTTTTCTTCTCCGTTCAAATAAGGATATCGTTGTCTAGATGTACATTTACCTTTTGTGGTAATGAATAATGTTGTGAATTGATGTTAAACCAGTGCTAGTTCAGTTTGGCTTGAGTACTTTCCACGGATCAATGTTTAGGGGCCTTTATCCATAGCCGGTGAGAATGCCAAAGTGGGGCTCCATGTTCTCCATGGTCTCTTTCTTGGCGATTTTATGTTCGTGCTATGCTGCTTTTAAACTATATTTTATTGTTGGGGAGTAAACATGACTCAGACACGAAATGTTTTGGACAAAGGAGGAGAATATCCACCAATTACGTGCAACACAATCATATACCGAGTTCAAAATTAAAAGATGGCGGCGGGCACATGTTCTGGGTTAGTAATGGGAAGACAACGTGGGACAGTGAGGGAATCTTGAGTACTTTCTATAAGATTGCCCCTTGATCCACATGTGCAAATGTGGTGTCTACTTTGGGGCTGTGGCTGTTTCTGTCGTGGGTTTATTCTTTATCTGTTATGCCAAGTCAACTTGACTGCAAATCTGCTAATCAATAAAAACTTTTGAACTCACAAATAAGTTAGAACTTTGTGGTTTCTGGCATAAAATTCAGTCTAAACTGAAACTTCTGTTCCAGAAACCCTCACTGCATTTAGTCTATTGTCAGTAAGTTGCTAATTTTATGCAATCTCTTTTTTGTAGAAAATGAGGTGGATGGAGAGACGATTGACTGCGGCTTGACAGAAAACATGATCACTTTTTTGTTCCAAGGCTCTTTCAAAAGACAACTTAAATTCAGTCAGTTTGTTAACAGTCTGAAAGAGACCGTTTTTACACTCACACTTGAACCTGTGCCACCAGAGGTATCACCAGAGGTACAGCAGTCACCATCTGGGACATCCAGGTATAAGAACATGAAAAAATGCACACTTTAAAGTTGCATTAGTATTTAAAAAAAAGTATTGAAAATGTATTACGTTTCTCTTGAGGCTTCTGTATACACACTGAAATGTTTTTTTTCTCATTTACTCAATTACAGATTGCCAACAAATTTTGAAATCCCATCATTCCCTGCAAATGTACAGCACAAGCTTAATAACAAAGAACCATGTCATAGGAACTCAAAAGACAGACACATAATTGTGAGAGTTTTGTATGAGGCTATGGCACAATTCACAATGTAAGTATGTAAATTGTGGGCACAATTGTTAAAGGCACAGTTTTAATAATGTTAATGATATCTCGATCTTGCCATTGTAGGTATCCCACGAATTCAGATTACGTACAAGTGGTAAAAAGGCTCATCGTGAAATATCCTTTCCTCAAAGACATCGAAGGAAATGGTTATGTAAGTGTTTTGTTTCAGTTACTGCCATACCTTAAATAATGCTACACTGCATCCAGAATAATTTGGAGGTTGATGCTGCATGATAAAAGCAACATTTTATTCATAATTGAGTTTTGAACAAGAGGGCTTTAAGACTTAAAAGCTTTGCTTTAGAAGCATCGTGATTTAAGCAAAATTAAGCTGCAAAGATTAATGAAATTTAAACTAGCAACAAAAAAAGGTTGATGCTTAGTTAAAGGAATAGGCCACCGTTTTTACATACTGAGATTTTTTTCTTGCCTTAGCTTTGAGTTCTTTAGGACCTGTCTGGTCTTCACCCGTGCCTTCAGTCACGTAAACACAGCGCAGACGGCGTTAGCATTTAGCCTCTCCCTCTCTCCCCTATAGCTCCAAAACAGGTCAAGATAGAAGCTACCAAGCTCTTCCACGTTTTCCCTATTTAAATATGGTCACGTGAAGTGTTACACTACAAAGTATAATTACACAAAATTAAACAATGTGGATTTTCTAAGCTGATAAAAGGGGGAACTATATTGTAAGGTGTAATAATACCAGGAGTAGTCCGATGCCAAACTACTCCTGGTATTATTACGCATTAGAATATAGCTGTAAACACAGCGCCATCTGTGCTGTGTTTACGTGATTGAAGGCACAGGTGACGACCAGACAGGTCCTAAAGAACTCGTCAAAACTAAGTTAAGAACATATCTCAAGATGTAAAAACAGTGGCCTATTCCTTTTAACAGCAAACAAATCCAGAAACAACTGATTTAATGAAATGTAGAGGATTATTATAGGGTATTCCAATGAAGAAGTGTCCTTGTTGGTTTTGGATGATTGATTATACATGCACTGTAAATAAAAACATTTTCTATCTTTGTCAAAACTAGCAAACATGGCACATGTCATTGAAACGGAAGTTTAAACTGGAGCGTGTGCCTTTGGTCCAATGTGATGAGGTTCAACGGTTCAAGAGAAAGTTTGGTCATCAAAATTCAAAGAAGTCCTGCGACTCTGCAGCTGCAGCTGCAAAACGACAACGTATGGTCAGTACTCAGTGTGTGTCTACCTTTTCAACTATTATGCTTTGTTTTAAAAATGTGTTTTTCCTTTTACTTTTAGGAACCAAACACCCTTGCAGAAGATTCAACTTCTATTGATGCTCACGTGAAGATCCTAAATAGCCAGTACCAAAAGATGATTCCTGATCATGCAATAGTTCGAGATCGCATGCAGCGAACATTTGCATGGCGTCAAAAAGAGATAGCTGACGGAATGTCTGTGGAGGACATTGTGAAGAAGTACCCCTTTTTAAGTACCACAAATGGAGTAAGTCTTGTGTGTACATGTTTATCACCTCTAGTTTGCCTTTTAATCATTGACTTCTACCCCTTCTCTCTAGCTGGCTGATGAGTTGGAACGTATCCACCCAGAAGTGACAAACTTATCAAAGAAGTTTAAAGAAGAGTTAAAATTCATCAGTGCAAAAATACTTGAGCAAACAAGAGGGAAGGCTTCAATCTTTGCTCACTACCAGGATGCCAAAGATGAGTCCCTGACTGAAAATGCACAAGGTATGAATTGGTGGCATACAGTGACTTTTTGTGTTAGGTAAGCAGTGGGAGGTGGGGGGGGGGAGGAAGTTAACATCCTCAACAATCTCCTTTTGCAACATAACATAAAGGAAATTATTCTCTCGACACTGAAATGAAATTGAACAAATTATTTTTTAAACTCTTTTAAAAACTTCGGGAATAGAAAGTGCACTTTCAGCAACAGATGGCATATGTAGTGTCCTGGCGCACTGATGCAAGCTTTATCATTGTTAATGTAATATATATATATTACAGTACTATTTCTTTTTCCACAGATATTGATCTTCGAGCAACTGCCATTTTCATGCCGATGTTTTTTAAAGAGAAGATCGACCATTTCATTACTCTTGGAGAGGTATGTTGTAAATGTTTTCTTAACTATATTTTTACTACATTTATATAGAAAAATAAGATAACTCTGTCAACTGGACTTAAGTTTCAAGTGTGAAGATGCTTCACTCATTCGAGTACCTTCAGCTTTATTTATCTTGTCATGTTTCATCTGCTGACAGCTTAAACATGTCAAGATAATTTACATCTTAAGACCATATTAGTCATCAAATGATATAGTATATAATATACATTTTGTTATTTTCTTTTACAGCAAGACCCAAAACATCCGTATCCTACTATTCAGCTGCTGGAAGGAGACTGGAAAAAGACATTCACCACCAGAGTCCCAACCGTGGTTAAAGTGGACAGCGTGGAGGTGTGCCGTTGTTCAGGCATTGAAGATGGAGTCATCGCTGCATTCTGCACATACTTCATTTTCAACATTCAGTATCCACACTGCCTCAAGAACACTTTGAATTTTCTTCAAAGATACGTTGCAAAGATATCACTGGAGGGGGACCAACCTTTGCCAATAACTGTGAGCCGCAAAATAAATCTACTTTATTGATGCCACAGCCATACCATTGTCCAAAATGTTCCCGCAGAGTATTCACAATAACTAAATTAATCCAGCACATTGGACTAATCCATGCCCATGAGCCCAATTTCCAAATTTCCTGTGGAATTAATAACTGTTGTTCCTCTTTCAAAATATTTGAATCTTTTAGACGGCACGTATATCGCAAGCATTTTAACAGTAATCCTGTAAATCACTGTGCTGTGGAGGACTTTGCTCTAAGTGACTCTGAGAGGGACATTGAGATGTCATTAGTTGAAGATTTAAATGAACATTTTCCATCCGATGCTGCACCTTCTATTGATGAACTTTTAAAAGATTTTAAAAATAATTTGTTCAATTTCATCTTAAAGTGTCGAGAAAAAAATCTCCTTCCTGTTTCCGTTCAAAAGGAGATTGTTGAGGATGTCAACTTCCTTTTTTGTTTTTTCAAGGAGAACTATGATGCTTTTATAACCTATCATTTGGAAAAAAACGGTTTCAATATTTCTGAAATTCCGGAGTTGGCTCATGTGATCCAGTCAGATGATTTTTTCAAAGGAGCAACAGCAGCAATCCAATCCCCGTACTGCATTACTGAACACTGCAAAAATGCACTAAAAATGACACAGCCTGTCGATTATAAGCTAATAGATGACAAAGGAAAAGTAGTAGGTAGCTGTTCATATGTGCCAATCCATAAGGTCCTCAAAAACTACTGTTCAAAAGAGGAGATCAAGGATCTTTTGTTTTCCAGCCATACACCAAAGACTGATTTTCTGTCTGACTATTGTGACGGTAATATTTTCAAAGAGCACCAGTTTTTTAAGGATCATCCACATGCTCTGCGTTTGCACTTATATGAAGATGAATTTGAAGTGGTGAACCCTTTGGGAGCAAAAAGAAACAAACACAAACTGTGTGGATTTTATTATACAGTTGGTAATTTAGACAAAAAATATAGGTCACTTCAACGACATATTCATTTGGCTCTGTTGGTTCGCTATTCATTTGTGAAAAAATGTGGTTGGGACATTATTCTGAAGCCTATGCTCAATGATCTAAAACAACTAGCAAGTCATGGATTTAGTATTTCAGTTGATCAAAAGGAATACACTATTTTTGCTGGTCTTGCTACTATATCTTGTGACAATTTATCTGCACATATGCTTGGAGGATTCACAATGTCATTCAACTCTGGGAGAGTATGCAGATATTGCATGGCAACATATAGAGATGCCAAACAAATGTTCAGAGAAGAGAACTTTATTTTGAGAACTTCTGATGTTCACAAACAGCATCTTCTGAGAGTACAAGAGTGTCCCGATGACAAAGCAACCTATGGTGTGTACCGCCCATCTCCCTTTGAAGTACTTGATTATTTTGACACAACCACAGCATTTCCACCAGATGTGATGCACGATTTATTAGAAGGGGTGATTCCATTGGTTATGAAATTGGTTATTGTCAAAGCTCACACAGAAAAACACATCACAATAACGGAGATTAATCAAGAACTAAAAAGACTGTGTATTGGTCAGAATGACAAACATAACAAGCCTGTTCAATTGTCAGAAAGACTGCGTGCTGTTGGTATTACAGGGTCTGCATCACAGAAATGGTGCCTATTCAGATTACTTCCATTTGTCTTGGCTCCTCGTGTTCCTTTAAATTGTAAATATTGGAGCACTTTTTTGTTGTGTAAAGAAATTACAGAGATTGTCATGGCACCTAAGGTGAACAAAGAGAAGCTTCTGTCACTCAATGCATTGGTTGAGGAGTTTTTGACAGAAATGAAAAGTATGTTTGGAGATGTTATTACACCAAAATGTCATTATTTAATCCATTATGCTAGACTTATGGAAATGTATGGCCCTTTACGTTTGTTATGGTGTATGCGATTTGAAGGTAAACATCAATATTTTAAAAAAATAGCCTTCACATCTCGAAACTTTATGAATATTTCCAGCACTCTTAGCAAAAGACATCAGTTCAGACAATGTTGGGAGTTTTCGTCAGGCAGTATGTTTGCAGATTTTGAACATGTTCCAGGGAAAAGCATTGAAACACCATTTGTTTCACTTCCTGTCGGACTTCAAAAAGCACTGACAGCTGATGGTCAATTCTGTCAGAGGGACTTTACTAAGCCCATGCAACGTGTTTCCCTAGTGACTGTGAACTGTGTTAAGTATGCAGTACATGATGTCTTCATTATTGGTTTGGTGCATTCTGAAAGGATTCCACTGTTCCTAAAAATCAAATACATTTTGAACATTGATACAGAGTGGATTCTTTGTGGAAAAATGTTAGTTCCTTTACGTTTTGAACACCATTTCTTTTCCTACTCTGTTAGGCTGGATGATGATTGGATTTTAATGAGACCAGGAGATGAAGTAGATCATCAGGCGTATGATGTTTATTCTGTTGACAACAACACGTTTCTGTCCATTCGATATTGTGTTTGAAACATGTCTTAAGTTGTCAATTAATTTGTTTGCTGGTAACTGTTCTTACTCTGCACAATGTAACAGCTGGGCCTGAATTGAATTCAATGAATTTAAATAGTTGAGATGGATGTACTTGTTAAATAAAATTTACATAAATTTAAGCCAAATTGTTTTATAGCCTCATTAATACAAAAATATTTGAATCCATAAAAGAACAAAATTGTGCCTTCTACAAAAAGGTACAAAAAAGTACCTTATACAAAAAAGGTACATCATTTGTTTAGGTAAGGTACAGAATTGCCACTAACAAGGTGCACAATTGTCCCTGTAAGGTACAATACACACGGGTCCATAAATGTACCCCACATTAGGGGTACAAATTTGTCCTTGTGAGGGGCCTGCCCCAGTGACAAGAGATTGTACCCCTATGAGGACAAAGCCGTACCTTAATTTCTGAGAGTGCAGACATCGTAGAGTAACGGAACATCCACTGCAGACGCTTCGGATACCAGCACCGATGTCCGACAGCAGCTACATCCAGAGGGACAGCAGAGGTTTGTTTGGGGAGCAAGGTCATGGGGATCTTTTTAAGGGGGCAGAAGCTGCTTGCGCCATGTCAGAAGAAAAGAAATGGAATCCTCGATAAGAATTTTCCAAGCAACAAAATGTAACCCGTGATTCCATTACATGCCACTCTGATGCCCCACCTTCGAATGGCCGTGAAAATCTATACCTGTATGCGCTTTGAGTCCGCCGAGAACAAGGAAACAAGTTTGTAAAATTAAACTTAGTAGCGGAGAAGCTGAAAACTCCTAACACAAAGGAGTTGGCTTTGAAGCGAGCCCCCCTTCTCTTGCAGTCTTTGCCCGTCCCGTGGATGCTGGCGAACTTGCCCTGACCACAAAATGATTTGGTGGGTCGCTCGTTAGACTCGGCTCCCACTGGCGAAAACATTAGTCGGCGCACTTTTGTTTTTCCTGCGCGGATTCTGGGCCGAGAAAGTCAGTGCAGAGAGACTTTGAAAATTCGGATGCTGTTGGCGCTCTCTTTGCGGTTTGGTCCGATTTAAGCCAATGGAGCTTGTCAGAGTTCAGAAAATATGCTTATTTTTTGTCGGGGAGTAACAAGGTGGCGGACAGGCGTCGACGGGGCCTTTCAGAGCAGACTAACTTCAACTCACGAACTTCAACGGAGACTTTTATACTGCAGTGCGGGAGAAACAGTGGAGTGAACACGCATGGGGCCTGATCTTGTTGAACACACTTTGAGATCTTGCAGCTCCTAGACTGAGCGCATTTAAGTGGGAAATACGTGAGGTCGAGAAACACCCATGACCTATGATGTTATGTACAACAACCTTTTTTTCCTCAAACCAGACTCCGCAGCCGGGAAGGAGCGAGGGGAATGGGTTGTGGGGGAATGGTGCTTTCATTTTGGTGCTTTCGTTTTGGTTCTGTTAACGCAATTATGGCCGAGCGAGTGCCGACCCGAACCACAGTATCTTTCTCTCGGGACACGAACATAGCTTGGATCACAATGGGGTTCACAAAGTTTTTAGTTTGACTTGTTGAGAGCTTTTAAAGGAACAGGCCACCGTTTTTTTCCATGCTGAGATATGTTCTAACCTGAGCTTAGACGAGTTGATACGTACCTGTCTGGTCTTTGTGCCCGTGGAAGAGCGTGGTCGCTTCTAACTTCACCCCATTTGGAGCTATAGGAATATACTGGAAGAGGCCAAATGCTAACAACATCTTTGATGGTTTTGCATGACTGGGGGCACGCACAAAGACCAGACAGGTACGCATCAACTCGTCCAAGCTCAGGTAAGAACTTATCTCAGTATGTAAAAACGGTGGCCTGTTCCTTTAATGCTTAAGGAAGAACACAAGGCAGCCCGAGGAAACAAGGAAATGAATGTGAGGCTGCCATCAAAGTATGGCTCTTGTCACAAAATCGCTCCTCAGTCGACCTTTTCTCTTTTTATAAACAATGCCCACTCGCAACAGGTGCAGGCACCACCTCTGCGCCACTCGGAAGATAACCATAGCGTTTTGTTTGCGCTGTCCTTGCGCCAAGCTTAAAGGAATAGGCCACCGTTTTTACATACTGAGATATGTTCTTACCTAACCTTAGTCGAGTTAATATATCCCCGTCTGGTCTTTGTCCGTGCGCTCTGTCACGCAAACAAGTCACGCAGCTTCTATTGACGGAAGTGAGCGGGGGAAGTCTTTAGGAGTTACTACGCGGACGCTGTGCTCCTGTATCATTACACCTCACAATATAGTTCCCCTTTTTATCTGCTTATAAAATCGACATGTTACATTTCTGTGTAAATATACTTTGCATGAAAACACTTCACGTAACTTTATTTAAATAGGGAACACGTGGAAGTGCTTGGTAGCTTCTATCGTGAGCTTTTTTGGAGCTATATGACATGTGGGAGAGGCTGCGTATGTGCTCCGTTTGCGTGACAGAGCGCATAGACAAAGACCAGACGGGGATATATTAACACGTCTAAGGTTAGGTAAGAACATATCTCAGTTTATAAAAATGGTGGCCTATTCCTTTAAGGGGACTATACAGAGTTTAAAAATGTTAAAATTAAGTATTTTCCTCCCCCTACATGTTCCAGCAATGTCCTAATGTGTAGAACGAGCTCTGACCTGTTCATCACAACTGCCTCTATAATCCTGCACTGTCACTCAAAAAGTTGTTACTTCTGGTCTGAGGTAGTAGTAGTGAGTATAAAATGGCCAACTTGCATCCAGTCCCTTTAAGATCTGGCCCATGAAGTGGAATCTGGCCTCGAGATGGTTCGACTGAAATTGGATGAAACACTGTTGTTCCTACACCACTTACTCTCCGGTTACGTAAGCTTGAATCACCACTCGGAAACAAACGGCCAATTTCACCAGTTTTCAATCTTCGACGCAACAGCACACGCAGATCTAATCCAAGTAGACACGATGAAGCCCACAGACCACTCCAGTTCCCTCCTGACAGACTCCATTCAACGTCCCATAGACACAACACCAACATGCCCGCTTTGTCCCCACGCGTGCTGTACCTGCCAGTGTTTGCCCTGGGGTTGAGTGGAGCTCGGCCAGCCTCCCATGATCCCACTCTCTGTCCCTCTCTCTTTCGTGTTCTTCTTCTTCTTCTACTCCTTTGTGCCACGCTCTTATCTCCCGCTGCAGCCCTCGAAGGCAGGATCGCGGGCCCGGTAGCGTGGCTATAGCGCTAATGTCTCCTGATGCTAATCTGACACGCGCCTGATCCCCGAAACAAGGAGGGTTTTTTTTTCTTTTTTTGCCACGGTTACGTCTTCTCCGACTTCCCCCGGACCGCTGGTTTAAAAAGTGGAGACGTACAGACTTGCAGTTTCCAAGGCGACTAATGGGGAGGTAATTAATAAGAGCGAGAAAGGAGTGAGAATGGGGAAGCGAACGAAACTGTGGAGAATGAGCCTATAGTTTGGATAATGGCGCGGTGGGGGAGCGGTGAGCAATCCTGCCCCTCAAGCAAAGAGATTGCAGGTTTGGATTTGCCGGATCTCTCCGGTCCCTGGCGAGGAAAACAAAGACTTCTCACGCAGTGGTCAATGTTGAGATGTTCAGCTGTAGTTTTCTCCCTTAACATCTTACGTCAGTGTAAACAAAACAAAATCCGACATTCTTTAACTTTTCACAACTCAGGACCCCTTCCATAAAATATAAAATCATCATTTATTGTAATTTCAGGTGCAAAGCATTTAGAATCTTGGCTTAATGATGTCAGGTTGGATACAAATTCAATGTCAGAAATGTAAAAAACATTGTCTCAAAATCATCTTGCGACCCCCAGTTTAGTGTCCCATAAACCCCACTTTGGGAACCACTGCGTTACTTCCTTTTTCGTTTTATTCGAATTCTGATCCTGATTTATTGAGCTTTGAAACGCTTTGAAGAAAGAAAAAAAAGGAAAATGGCACCAATACGGAACACTTTATAATAACTACACCTCATTCAGCCTTAATAAATGTTGAATTAGCACTTATTTCGTCATGAACACTTAATTAATGAAGTGTAAAAGTGTTAAAATTAAGTGTTTTCCACAACTGTCTCTAAAATCCTGCACTGTCACTCAAAAAGGTGTTAATTCGGGTCCGAAGTGCTTAATATAGAGACTGCAGTTACACGTATGACCTGAGGTGGCAGTAGTGAGTATAAAATGGCTAACTTTGCATCTAACCCCTTTAACTAATGAATTGTTCATAATGAATTTATCTGTTAACACATCCTATGTATTAAGGCTAAATAAGGTGTAGTTATTATAAAGTGTTACCTCACTACCTTCTTGCTAAATTCGTTGCTGACAAAGCCTCTTTGGGGGAGAGACAAAATATCCACAACACTCAAAGCAAGACCAAACCCGTGCAGGTGACAGCTTAAAGGAACAGGACACCGTTTTTCCCTACTGAGATATGTTCTTACCTGAGCTTAGACAAGTTGATTCGTACCTGTCTGGTCTTTGTGTCCGTTGAAGAGCCTGGTCGCCTCTAGGGTCACCACGTTTGGAGCCATAGGAATACATTGGGAGGGGCCAAATGCTAACAATATCGTTTTGCGTGACTGATCGCACGCACAAAGACCAGACAGGTACGTATCAACTCGTCTAAGCTCAGGTAAGAACATATCACAGTATGTAAAAACGTTGGCCTGTTCCTTTAAGAACCTTTGCTGTCAATGTCATCATCACAGTCCAACATGAAGAGTTTGTGATTGTGGTGAGTTTTTGGCTCATGGATTGAACAGTGCATCACAGATTTAATACAAAAAATAATTCTGGGGGGAGAACGGTTTACAGGGCCTTTCATGTGGTCAAAGTTGATCAGGTTTCAAAAACAGTAAACCACTTAGACGTGACTAAAAATCCAGGAAGTCTACGAATGACGCCTCAAGTTCAGAGTGAGCATCCAGCCGACATGATGCTCAGACACACGCTCTGTATCATCAGGGGACGCGGGGACAGGGGGACAGGAGAGGACAGGGAAGAGGACGAGGTGACTTTGAGGAGACGCCTGGGGCTTTCCTGAGAAAACCCACTGACATTACATTAATTTGCGTCTTTCCTATAGGACAGCGAGGGGGGGGGGGGGGTGCAGTCGGGAGGAGTGAGGGGGCTCCGCTGTGGCTGCGGGCGCCGGACAGTACAGTGGGACGGACACACACACGGAGCAGACAGCGACATGATGGACTCACTCCTCAACTGACATCACACACTGGCACCGCCTTGTCAGGGGGTGAGACTAATGGCTGGTGTACACTGTGTGATTTCTTTTGTGGATTTTTAGATTGTAAAGTCATGAGCTGCACTCGTCCCCACTGTGTCACGACCAAAGTTTATTGTAGAGAATATCAGGCTAAAGACAGCATGTGTTTTTCTGAGGCAAGTGCCGGATGCTTGTGTTGTTTGTTTCCACGGAAAAGTGCAGGGAAATTCCTGTGAAATGCAGAGTCAGACCCGCTCACGCCCGGCCTCTGCTGCCTGTGACTCTGGCGGCGTACGGTGATGACAGAGATCATTGTTGCAGCGAGAGGATGGCTCACTCTGCGTCTAGCCTTCCAAAACATCAGACACTGCCTGATGTCGGTCGTAGGTCATCTTCGGTCGTACGGCTGTTCTAGTTTAAATCTTTGACCCTGTCTCACTGTACAACTTACGGCCGAAGATTTTCTCCTCAACAAGTGATTATTCGCCGCAGACGGACAAAACCGTGCAGTGTACACCCGGCTTAAGAGGAAAAGGCATAGAAGTCATAGAAATTCCTTCAGCTATCTGAGCCTGTTCCTACAAATGTGTACATTGTGTTAGCCGTCGAATCCTGGATCCGTTTGAACTGAGTCAGGCCCTATGTAAAAGTATGTCGAGTTATGGCATGTCCATTTCATGCATTTATTTATGTTGTGTGGTTTTTCTAACTTATTATAAGATGATGTTTAGTAGCCATTGGATGTTTATCCGACCCTGCGAAACGCAGAGACTTGACTGAATGTGATTTAGCTCAAAGGCCACTTTTTTGCAAGTTTGTATAATTAAAATGAAAAGGTCTGCACATTCATAAATGATTTCAAGCTTGGCTTTGATCGCACCTAAATGTGTTTGATGGGTTGACAACAGCTGAAAATATCTGGATCATACGTAATTAGCAGTGTTTGATGGCTATTGCTAACGGCTATAGGAAAAATACATAAAACAGGCTAAAGGACGCTGAAAAGTTTCCCAGAGTAGCCGGCTCGCTAACTGCACATACGTGAGGATCTAGCACCATTATTCCTTTTTATGGTAAAAATAACTACTGTTTCACCAATTACTCCACCACCACAAATGGTCAATTATGATGGACTTTCAACCAAATAAAATTAAAGGTACATGGAGAACCATGCTAACATTAGCTTCATGCTACAAGCTACCGGCTAACTTTTTGGTATTTTTTACATATAGTGTAGTTTGTGGTTTACAATCTGCTGTGTAAAAACATTCATAATGACTATTCGATAAAAAGTGTGTGTAATTATTGACAATTTAGATTTTTTTTTTGTGGAATTTACTGTTGCAACAGTCAGATAATTCTGAATCTGATGATATCGATATCGCAATGTCCAAGTCAGTTGTCAAGCAATGCAGTGTTTTGCCCTTACTCAGTGGCGTAGCAAGGGTACCAAAGGGCCCTGAGCAAGAATGTGGGGCAGGAGCGGGTCACCTGACAACTCCTATAATGCAGTTCTCTGCATACGTTTTCCTCAGAATAAAAGGCAGACATTCTTTAGGGCATGAAGAGCGTTGCAATAAACCGGTTTCACTACTAGAACTATAATAAGTAAAAAAGTCTGTCCACTGCTCATTATAAGTTAACGTTAGGGAACCATGACTCACTGGAGCATGTAGCAGGATGGGGATAAACAGCGCCACGGAGCATTGATGGAGAGATGATGTAACTGCATCAACAAAATCATGAGGAAGACTGTGTATATTAAGCGTTTACTGCAGGCTTCTGAATAATCGGTTGGTAAATGGGGGCCCTTGACTGTTTGAGGGGCCTTTGCAGCTGTTTGCCTTGCCTTATGGCAAGCTACGCCTCTGCCCTTATTTCAAAGAGACCTAGGTTTCTGCCAAATCAAGTTTCATGATCGTTTAAAAGTCCTCTGTTGCACTTTTTCCATCCTTAATAAAACTATGCTTAAGGCGGGTGCATACAAGGATACACTGGAAAATAGACCTATCGCACGACCAAAGACGAGCTGCGACCAACATCAGGCGGTGTCCGATATTATCCTCTCACTGTAGCTTAGCCTAGCCAGCCATAATCACGTCTTTCTATTGAAATAAACAGAGGAGAGTAGACTGGCTGGCCTAGCTAGCTGGAGATAGGATCTCTGTCAAGTGTGTCATCAACTACATACAACAACAACAACAACACCGCCAGAGTCACAAGCAACAGAGCCCGGGCACAAACAGGTCTGTGTTTTACTCCACGCTTACGCTCTTTTCTGTGGAAATGAACCGTGTACAATATATATGTTATCAGTAATAGAAGTAATTGCAGCCTTTCCGATGTGCTCATTCAAAGTGTGATTTACTGTCATCGCCATCGCACTTGCATCTGTAAAATAAGGTATAATAAATGGGAGTGACAGTGTGATTGTGAGCGAGCGTGTTAACTACCCGGCGCCGTTGTGCGGAGAAAGCGGCCTAAACAGCGCTCCCCTCCTCCCCGCGGTCCGGAGCATTGTAACATAATTACTGCTGGGACAGGCCTATTCCCACTGATCCATTTGCGTCAGTCAGGTTGAGCTCAGCCAATGAGCGGGCCCTCACTGTTCTCAAGGATACAGACATGACCCTCGCGCTGGAATCGCTGATCGCTTTCAGGAAGTCGAGACGCTCGGGCTGCGCTCATCCGTGTGTAATACAGACAAACTTTCTAGAAAATACACGAAAATGAAATATGGTTGTTGATTCATGAAAACATATACAAAAATATATATCTCAACATTTTGGGGACTTTCCAGATAACGATAATATTTGCAGTGACGAAAATGAGACTACAACTTTGAATAAAATGTCCAGATATTTTCATTGACTGATAAAATACTGAACGTAAATGAAAGGAAGGAACTAAAAACATCAAAACATCCAATGACACTTTGAAAGAGCCTCAATTCAATGCCCAACATGACATGACCTCTTTCTACAGGTAAAGGTAATTCAGCCGTAAAAGCTAGAGAAATAACAGCTCCAACATGCACGAATGACACCAAACACAACCTCAGATCTGTTTTCATAATGAAGCAACATTACAGCACGGTGAGGACCTCATGAAAAGGCCCTTTCAGGTAAATCCCTGCATGCATATTTGAATCAAAGAAAAAAATGCCAGCTTCATTAATGCGAGTGAAGATGATGAATTATGTCTTATTAAATATGAATGGTCTTGATGAGAGAGTGCAGCATGTGCGCGCTGATATCAGGAAGTCGCACGCCACAGAATCCTCCAAAAAGGAATCGGAAAGAGAGCTTGTTTTTAAAACGTGTAGTGAAATACTGTATCTATTTGTTTGGCTTACGGAAAGGCGCGGCAGGTGAAAACATCAATTTAAAATTCTTAGCTAGTTTGAGATATTTAGCTATCATCAACGTCTCAGTAATGTCGGACCTGCATTGTTTACATGCGAGCGTTCCATGTGTGTTCATTGACATGCACTGCCCCAAACAAATAAACAAATGAATAGATGGAAAATGGTCTTAATTCATACCACCTTCATTAGGCTCAAAGTGCTTTACAGTAAGGAACCAGTCCCCCATTCACTCTCTCATTCACACACCCATGTACGCCGACACTGGAGGCAAGGAGGCTGAAGTGTCTTGCCCAAGGACAGAGTTCACCTGCAGGAGACGGGATTCGAACCTCCGACCTTCCGATCATGAGACGACCCATTCTACCATCTGTGCCACTGTCGCCCCAGATGATTTGTCCTTAAAAAAGTCAAAGGTCACCCTTTGCGGTGCATAGTTTATGACATTTTGTTGGAGGCAGGGATTTCACGCCCATAACAGCAGCAGCGCAGCGTTCCCTCGTCCGCGATTATTCATTCACACATATTGACATGTTTGGTATCCACGTGTAGCACAAAAGCCGCATGTATAAGCGTTACAAACTTAATTATAGTGGCCATAACCCCTTTGCTCTGCCCAATCCCGGCAGACCTTGGAGGCTAAGAAGGAAGTGCGTGGGCTGTACTTGGGAAACACCAGGAAGCCTGGGGTGAATGTAGAGAGTAAGTGGTTGGTGGTGGTCGGAGGGGCCAATAGCAAAGACTGGGTGCCTCGCTTCCATCAGTCTACCCCAGGGCAGCTGTGGCTACAACAGTAGCTAACCACCACACAGTATGGAGTGAATGAATAATGATGACAGCGTAGCGCTTTGGGAAACTTGGCAGTACAGGCTTGTAAAGCGCAATACAAGTGTAAGGCATTATTATTATCATTATAAACTTTCTGTCCCGTTTTCTCAAAAACAAGGTTTTCTTTAAACTCTTGCAAGAACAATGGGCTTTAAAACCCAAAAAACAAGACAAATTTGAATGTTTACAGATCCTTTTCACTTACAGCTTCTACAAAATCAAACAAAATCCAAAATCCTCTCCAAAATCTTTTGAACTAGTATATAAATACTATAAACACACATTCAAACCGGACTGTTGTAGTTGCTGAAAGAATAGGCATTTGTGCATAAAAATAAACAAAATGACAGAAAACGTCCCTCATTTTTAAATCAGTAATGTACAGGTATAGTTTGATTTATCTATATTTCCCCTATTCTCCTGTTCATGTTCGACCTCTGTTTGTGAATTTGTGAGTTTCCCCCACACGCGTCCTTCACATCCATCTGCACGGCGCTCCTCTCTCGTCGCCCGTGTTTGCGTATTGTCTCCGTCTCCTCCCCGTGGACCCGCGGTAATGGCAGCTCGGTGTGGCGCCCCCCGGAGGAGCCCCGGAGCCGCGTTAAGTGCCGCGCCGCCTTTTGATGTTCCGGTAAGCGCGCGGTTTGGAGATGGAAAAACAGGCCAGATGAACCCAGATGTTCCTCCGGGGAGAATCCTCAGGAGCAGCGTGCATAATGCGCCTCGGCAGATCAGATAGTTAGATCTCGCATATTCAGATCTCATAATCAGCGCGCAGCTTTTGGAATAATTGCCTTAAAAAATGGAGAAAGAATGAACAGGGTTTTACTTTAATTGACTTGTTTTTGTGTTTTTTTCCCCCCACGATCGAAGCCATTCACCGCACAAAGCCACCAACTGATCAAAATCAACATTTATGGTTTGTGCACAATTCCCAAAACCATAAGTCTTTGTGCGTGAAACTGATTTTTCTGTTTTCAATCATGGAAAACTACAGAAAACCAAGTAAGCATCCCTCTGTAGGTTTTAAAGTCCTCCAGACACAATAGAGCAGTGAGGTGCTAATGTTTAGCCACAGCAATGCCAAACCAACACAACAAAAAATCGAATCCAAACCCTAAAAAATAGTTACCCTTCATTTGTATGCTTTTCTTCTTATGTAAGTATTATGTGAGTTTAGAATAATAAATCGGCAATTGAGTATTATTAATATTAGCGGTTTCAATGTTTTCAAAAGATATTCTATACGTTTGTTAAGTGGTGAGGTCACAGCTCTACTTCCGGGTACCGAGATGTGCGAGAACTTACAAAAAACTCTTTAATACCACAATCGATATTTCTGAAACTCAACAGAGAGTTACTGAACATACTTATTTATCAGGCCCATTAGCCAAAAATACTGTACCTACTGCTGTAAAAGTAATATTCACCAAAATCGCTAAATCCGGGTTTAGCGGAGATAAATGCTAACGGCGCAGCGGCTACGCTAACCCCGGAAGTAGTAACTTTAGTAAATATAACTTTTTTAGCAGTAATTGTGGCATTTTTGGCTAATGAGTCTGAAAAATAAGTAGGTTCAGTAACTCTCTGTTGAGTTTCAGAAATATTGATGGTTGTTTTTAAGAGTTTTTTTCTTACATATTTGCCGGTCTGCTATATAGATACGTATAGATACAGACGGCATTTCTGGAATCGCCCATTTATGGTCATGTTTGAAGCAGTTCAGGGGAGAAAAATCTAAACGTTCTATAATGACTCCAAAGCTACTTTAACAAATGCTGAATTATCAATATAGTTTTCAACCCAACAAAGATACAAAGACATGGTGAGGAGCAAAGTGGTTCAACAGCCCATAAATACAGAAGAGAAGGCTAACATCGTGCTACATGCTAATGCTAGCTATGAGTATGACCGTTTTTTTTTTCAATTCTGCTGAACAATCTGCTGTGAAAAAACATCCATTAAGGCCTGATTTAGACTTGACTTTATTGCTAAAAAGAGTGAAAAATGATGTATCCCAAAAATTAACTTCCCCCTTGGCTAAGATATCTCCTCTCTGATGTGCTGTCTCATGAATTTACTGTAATTACAACAGAGTTCCTAAATAAACTGAATGAAAACCAGCTCATTTCAATGCGCTCGCACAGTTTAAATTTCATTTTCACGGTTCTATTCTGCACATGGTTCTTTTGGGACTCTTCCTTTTGGCAACGCATCATGCAAAAATGGATGAACATTGGATTATTTAACCTGCCGCCGTCTTCATTTGTCTGGTGCAAACTCACATCCGCTACGGCTCATGAGACGTGCTAGCGGGGTTGCCGTGGGTCCTACAATTCGTACAATTAAACCCACCGCGAGCTTTAATAACCGCAGTCATTGAAAAAAAAACAGTTAAACTTGACATCCAGAGTGACGAGCCAAAACATGAAAAAATAGAGAACTCAAAATCAAGCATGTTGCATAGATGCCTTTTTTTTTTTTAAGCGCATTGTTTTATCAAGCTCTGAACATACAAAAATGAAAAGACTCAGGATAAATATTTGATTTTTCCCCCTCCCACGTTATGCTGCACTGATGGCTCTGTCCGTGTACCGTTACATAAAAGGTTGGTGCAATCTGAGCTGGAGACGGCCCAGTGATAACAACAGCATTGATCCTGCCCCTACGCTTATGCTATGGGAGGCTGGCGTTAATGGAGGGACAGAGGGCCCTATTACTGAATGGATGTTACAATCAGACAGCGGCAGGAGCTCCAATGGGTTCTTTAGCAGCAACGTTTTACAGCAGTAAAGAGAGTCGAGATAGCAGATACTTCACAGAGGAGACGGTTAGCGCTTGTGACCAGGTGAACCCACTGTGATCATGTCTGTCAGTAACATTTGCTTGTCATTTTTACTTTTGTTGGTTTAGCTATAATTAGGGCTGCACAATATTGAAATAACTTGCGATTGAAATAACCATTTCATATATGCTGCATTCAATTTAATCACAAATCGCAGGTTTTTCAGCAAGAACAAGTCATCACAAAGAAGCACAAAATCAAAACAAGGGTAAAATGCAACAAAACTTGGAAATGTTTCACTAGACCCGAATTTTTACACATTTGTAAGTTCTGTTCATTGTTGTGTCGATCTCAGTCGGATCAAAACTTTAGTGATGTTGTGATATGTTGTGGCTTCTTCCGATACGGATATTGCATTACCTAATATCGTAATACCATATTATTTGAATCTGTCACATTTATATTGTTATTAAAATAAATGTATCCAGCCTACGTTGCGCTTTTCTAGATTTTGTGAGTGCAAACAATATTAGCCTATACGTGCAACTTCCATGGTTTATTCAACACTAGCTAATCTATAGCTGCTATCGCTAACGTTAATGTGTAAATTAGGCCTAATGCTGAGTATTTGGTGATTAGAGAAGTCACAAAGGGCATGATACACGGCCACCGTGTGGAGCTAATGACCCTCGACAGTGGAGAGCGATCGAACATCTGGCTCTTATTTCACTTCAAAATACATCTGAATCATCTGTGAGGGGGTCGGGAGTGAGACTGGCCATTTTCATGAATGAATGAATGAATGCACAGACCTTTTGAGATCTTACTTTAAATAACAATTAGCGTTACCAAAATGAGCTAAGTGTCAAATCATATTCAGTTCTGCTTTTTGTGGAGTCTGATACACATCCAATGGCCTCTACACATTTCCTTATAATATGTTAAAGAAATAGGCCACCGTTTTTACATACTGAGATATGTTCTTACCTTAGCTTTGACGAGTTCTTTAGAACCTGTCTGGTCTTCACCCGTACCTTCAGTCACGTAAACACAGCGCAGACGGCGTTAGCATTTAGCCTCTCCCTCTCCCTCGCTCCAAAACAGGTCAAGATAGAAGCTACCAAGCTCTTCCACGTTTTCCCTATTTAAATATGGTTACGTGAAGTGTTCCACTACAAAGTATAATTACACAAAACTAAACAATGTGGATTTTCTAAGCGGATAAAAGGGGGAACTATATTGTAAGGCGTAATAATACCAGGAGTAATTTGGCATCCGCACAGTAAAGTGAAGATTACTGCGCAGTAAAGTGAAGATTACAGCACAGATTTCTAACTACTCCTGGTATTATTACGCCTTACAATATAGTTCCCCCTTTTATCCGCTTAGAAAATCCACATTGTTTAATTTTGTGTAATTATACTTTGTAGTGGAACACTTCACGTAACCATATTTAAATAGGGAAAACGTGGAAGAGCTTGGTAGCTTCTATCTTGACCTGTTTTGGAGCTATAGAGGAGAGAGGGAGAGGCTAAATGCTAACGCCGTCTGCGCTGTGTTTACGTGACTGAAGGCACGGGTGAAGACCAGACAGGTCCTAAAGAACTCGTCAAAGCTAAGGTAAGAACATATCTCAGTATGTAAAAACGGTGGCCTGTTCCTTTAAAGAAATTATATAAATGCCATGAAACGGACATGTCATTCCTCACCATACTTCAACATATGGCCTGGCTTAACCATTCATTTTATTACAGAAGTATGCATTTGTAGGAACAGGCCCAGATAGCTAACTCCATTTCTATGATCTCTATGTTTCCATTTGAGATGCGAGCCTGAATCGCATAATTGGTAAATATCGGGACGCCTATTGCCGACTGCAGGCAAAGTCATGTGGTTGGTTGACAGGAAACGCATCAGTCATTTAAATAAAAAATAAAAAAAAGCATTGACAGATCTCTGCGACAACGGTGACTCAATAACAAGACAAAGGAAACGATTAAAAGTGTGCTTTCTGCTGGTTTAAAGACCATGCTTGACACTCTTATGACAGCCTGATTTTCAGCTTGTTTATACATGTGATTAGATTGTTTGCTCGGCGGTTGTGTAAAAAAATAAAATAATAATAAGTGTATGTGTTTTCCTTCTTTCCGGCAAGGTCAAGGGGGCAAAAGCAACAGTCGAATTGAGTCGTGCAGCATTTCCTTCTGATTTGACATGAAGATTATTAGACGTTAAGTATGTATTTTTTCGCTTTGTCTATTTTGGTTCATAACCACGTAACCGTATGAAAGGAGCGCATTCATTCGGCGCAGATTCTGAGGGGGATTTCTGCCTTGATGAATCAGATGATGTGCGCTTTGTGTCACATGAACGCTACGTGCAAACAACAGCGGGGAGAGAGGATACCCCTGGAGGCTTCCGAGGAATTCCACCAGCCCTTCTGTCCGCTGTAAATCAGAAACCCGAAAAGATTAACCTAAAGTGATTTATAGAAAGGCTGTGATTTGATAATTACATAGACTGCACTTGTTTAATGTCATCTGCATAAAAACGAAGTAGGCTAGTGTCTCCATGGGATCTTGTAATGGATAAAAGAAGCGGACCCTGCAGCATAGAGCTCTATTAAAAACAAAGCATGTCATCCAGGAATGTTCCATTGTGGTAGAGATTTTCACACAAGCAAGAGGCTTATTGAAACTCCTGAGGGGAGGAGTCAGGACTGCCATAAATCCATCTAAATCTTACAGGCTTGCAAGGAGAAAGTCCAGCTGCTCATGGGATATGAGGAGTCCGTTGTACAGTGGAGACCAGTTGTGTCTAAGAGGCAAACAGGCAGGTGGGTGCTTTGTGTCACATGAACGCTGTGTGCAAAACAACAGCGGGGAGAGAGGAGACCCCTGGAGGCTTCCGATTGATTCCACCAAATGTAGGGCCGGGACAATACGCTTTTGTCAAAATGCAATACACATCATGATACTTAGGGGCCGATACAATGGTGAGTGTTGAGATTAAGTAATACATTTACCTAAAAAGTTTAGGAAAAGTGTCATGAGTGCAAAAGTTCTAAAGCAAATGCCCCCTGATGTACACATAAGTCTTGACAAAATGTAAATTTATCGTTAATTGCAGTGTTTCTGTTCCTGGAAAAATAAAGATTTCAAGGTATAATGCCTCTCAGATATTGGCCAACAGAGGCCAACTGCAAATACCCTGTACTTTGATAATCAATACTTGGTATTACAGCAAAAGGAAAACATGGAAAATGTTGATCCGAGCTCAAAGTAATACCTGTTTTTGTCAATAAGTATAGGGGTATCATTGTTTGTTTGGTTGTTGTTTTTTATTCAACCTTAGTTTAATAAGAACTTGGACGTCCTGACCTCTGCCCTCAGAAGAAGAAGAAGAAGAAGAAGAAGAAGAAGAAGAAGAAGAAGAAGAAGAAGAAGAAGAAGAAGAAGAAGAAGAAGAAGAAGAAGAAGAACTTTATTTATATAGCGCCTTTCACAGACATGGTCACAAAGCGCTTTACATGAGACAATTGTACATTCACTCCATACTCGGTGGTGGAAAGCTACGTTAAGCAGAAATGTTTCTGGTTCTAAGCTGAGACGTTAAGGATTGGCCGTATCTTCCGAGACCATCTCAGTAAATATTGCACTTGTATGCAAACAAATCACAAATATTATCACTATCATTTTTTTTTTCTTCTCCAAACCATTCAAACCTTTTACATGCATTTGAAAAAAACAAAACAAATCTTCCCTTTTTTCACATGGAAGCCAAGTGCTGGTTGCTACGTTGTCACCTAGATCTGCAGCCCACAGCACACAGATGGAAGCGGACCCGGCTGAGGGGGGTGTGTGGAGAGAGGGGGGGGGGGGCAGTGAACGACAGAACAGCGGAACAGCGGGCCATTTCAACACCTTGCATTCACAGTCACACCAAAGAGAGCAGGGACAGGCAGAGATGAGAGGCTGGTAAAAAATAATGATAATGGTCCACATTGAAGAAATAAATGAATGCTGGAACTGTAGGTGCATCAAAAAAAAAACTCAAAACATAATGCAAGCGATACCAAACGTGCTTCATTTGGAAGAACTGCTAATGTGTTTAATATTTGCCAGTGTTAGATAGTTAAGCTACCTTGTTACTCCTCGGGAAAACTCCTGCGATAATAGATATAAATATAGCCTTTATTTGTCTATCACGTTTGCCGACACTTACTGTAAAGCCAAACCAAGCCATAGAAACGACGCCACACAAACAACAGCTTGAAACTTGTGAACTTGTCATCGCCAATTTTATGTCGGTTCCTGGAAAAAGGGAACTGGTGTCATTCGAGACTTTCAGATCACTCACCACAGAGCTCTGAATCTGCACATCATAATTCGATGTGTGATTATTTTATAGTTCTTAGGGAACCACTGCGATACATGACCTTCCCTGAGCTTTGTTGATGTATTTATACTGAGACAAACTAAAGCTACAGCCCACGATAAGGTGCATCAACTTGTAGCATCCTTACAAAGAAGTGAACACTTGAACAGCAGACACAGATGTTTGGCAACCTGCATTCGAGGCAAAGCAGCAACATCTCCATGGAGACGAGACGGCGATGTCCTGCTCCCGGTCTGACGAGAGACGAAGCCGCTCAAAGAGTTCATTTTTTTACCAACTAAAACATCCGCATTGAAATGTAATCCTGGATTTCATTCTTAACGTGACAGTGTGGCTTCAAGCAGAAATCCTACTTGCAACACACTGTTCTTTTCCATTATTCCATCATTGCAAATGCACAGACCAAACGTGCCAAGTTCGGTCATTTTCCATCCCCGGGCGTTCTATTTGATGTACTAACAATTGCGTTGGACACAAACCACCATCGTGGCGCTCGAAATTTAATGAGACATGTAACACCTCTCAGTGTGTCCTCGGATCTCAGCACGTTCACGGTCAGCTTCAAGCCTGGATGTGACGCTAATGTGAATCATAATAATGCAATTAAAGACGTTGATATTTCACAATTTGGCCGCATCGCAGTGAAAAAGTGGGTCAAGCTCTACTTCTGCTACAAAAGACACTAAAAACTACTGTGTGTATTGTTGATTACCCCATCCATCCATCCATGCATCCATCTATTTTCTTCCACTTTTCTGTTGCCGGGTCGTGGGTGCAGCTTTTGGAGCTGCCCAAATCACATTGCACCAGCCCTTTATGGCTCCTCCTGCAGGTGGTGGGTCCCCAGAAGGATGGCCTCATGGTTCAAACCGCTCTTTGTCTGACCCATCACCTGGGGCCTGTTTGCCCTGAGAAACCCTACCAGGGGCACGAAGCCCAAGACAACATACCTCCCAAGATCATTCAGGTGCTCAAACCCCTCCACAACATTAAGGTGGCGGTTGTGGTGGTAAGTTTAGTTAGAGTTAAGCTAGTAACCAAACCGGCGCCATTCGGCCTGGCTCCCTGCTGTGTGGTTAGACCGGTTCTCCTTCCCGTATCCCAGACAGACAATAGGCAAGGACGACCCAACACCTTCCCCACAAAAGATCCAGATCCTGGGTCTGGTCAAGATCCTGGGCAGGGCCGTTTCGCACCTAGAAAGACACTAGGCGCACATGGCCCACTTCACATGACAATGGTCTCCTCCCAGGCAAAGCGCCTCTTGGCCGTTTGCATTTACATCTCCAAATGTATCACCATGTCTTTGTTCTGTTGTACCGCCTTTCATGTATGTGTGTATATAACCAGCTACGAAACCTTGCTCCGCAGATTTGCGCACAGATCCGTCTGAGCGCACAATCTCCGCATGCGTAATAAATTCACATGTTGACTAGACAAACTTCTCTTAAGCTTTATTAAGTAAGAAAATCCACAACACGGTTCCAGGAGGGGTTGATTACCCCAGCAATCTTATATTTTGCAAGACACATCAGAAAGACTTAGACACAACATTGTCTACAAAGCACGGAGGCCAACGCAGGTGAGGAGTCTCCCCGAAGCTCCCCCCGCAGGCAGCAGTGGGAATGACTTCAGCCAAGCAAGCGCTTCATGTTATTTCTGCCCGATCTTGCTAAAGTTTTCAGTCTTCCCGAGTCATGACAAGTTGCAGAGAATCGTGTCTCGTCATGTGGAGACTCAACGATTGGACTCGTGTAATGTGAGCGGCAGAAAGACGCGACTAGACCCCAGTTACAGGAAATCAAACATGTCCTCTTAACCCCCACCTGAACCAAGCACATTTTCTCCAGTCTGACTGTTACCAAGAAGACGAAAACGAGGATGAAGAACCAAAAGTGAACACACGCAAAACAGCGGCCAATGACAGAGCGGAATACACATACCCCATGGCTCAATCCCTTTTCATTTCTCTATCCTGACAGCGGCACAAAAAACAAAGCAATGGCCACAGCGAGCCCCACGCAGAACAAACAGAAAAGGTTTACAAGAACAACTTTTTCCAGCCACGTTTCACCTGTGGTTCGGACAATCCTTCCCTCCGTCTCCTTTTCTTGCTAAATCCACTGGAAATAGGCACCACTTCTTCACGTCGCCTACTTTAAATTTCCATTAGCGAGAGCTTTAAACAAGTTCAGGAAGACTCGTACCTGCTGCACTGAACTTGACCCTGTTGACCAATCCAAACAGTGGCTTTATCTTTGCCGATCTGGGGTTCGTTTTGTGTCTCTAGAGACATGAAAGAGGACAGAGACATACCGAAGTAAAAGACTGGTGGTACTCTCCCAGTCCCCAGTCATTCTGTAATCACGGCAAGTATAGTCGAGTAGTGTGGACCCCCGATTCTTCACAAAATGGTTTGGCAAACTTCACGGCGTCCCAGCAACAAACTTCTAGCGTAGAACTGTTCAGAATTCAGTGTTGGATTATGGACTTTAAAATTGCCAAGGACAGTTTCGCGTTTTGCCTATTGCGCGATTTAATCCAGAAGCACCCCAACGGTAGAAGAGCAACCAAAGTGAACAGGTTTACTGCAAAAAAGTCGATTTCGCTTGATGTCTCCTCTAAACAGTTAGTCTAGAAGTGTTTAGTAGAAAAGAAACTATCACAGATGTACAGTAAGTTCTGTAGTTTCGGACGCTTTGACCTCTTGCCCAGTTACGGTTTAGCGAAAAAGTGTTGTCTCTATTCTGCACACAAGGTGAATTCCCTTTGAAAGCATCAACAGGGGACTCTCAGAAAGCACATTATATACAGTATTTATCTCTGTTTGATAACGCAGAGGGTATGGTTAAGCATGAACATTTATCAGGGTCATGATCTGCTCCTCAGTGCTTGACACGGCTCAATGGGTTTCCTTGAGTATTAATAGAAAAGGCCTTGGGAAACGATCAGTGTGTGTGAAAAGAAAAAGATGAAAGATAAGGTCAAATATAGCCACGCGTTCTATGTATAGATTCAGCTTCCATACATTTGTAATTCTAAGAACTTGTGATCAAGCAGTAGGAGTCATGTGTAAACAAGATTAGCTGTCATAATGGTGTAAAGTCCCAAATGGTGATCTGCTGAGGCTGAGGGGCATGAATTAAAAGAGAGACATCTCATATTTTCATTTGTTTTCTCGGCATAAGAAGGAGAAGAAGATTTCCACAGGGTTTCTACAGTTGGCAGCAAATCAAATTTAACGTGTGGAGTTTGTATGTTTCTCTCCCCACGTCTGGATGGGTTTCTTCTGGGAGCTTAGGTTTCCCCCATCAACCAAAAACATGCAGAATAGGTCTGGAGATGGGTCCACGGGCGGGTGCTGCAGTGCGGTCGCCCACTGCTTCTTACAGGTTGTCCCAGAGGCATCGCAGGCTGGGTCAAATGCAGAGAATATATTTCCCTATGGGGACAATAAAGTACCTTAAAGGAATAGGCCACCGTTTTTACATACTGAGATATGTTCTTACCTTAGCTTTGACGAGTTCTTTAGGACCTGTCTGATCTTCCCCCGTGCCTTCAGTCACGTAAACACAGCACAGACGGCGTTAGCATTTAGCCTCTCCCTCTCCCTCGCTCCAAAACTGGTCAAGATAGAAGCTACCAAGCTCTTCCATGTTTTCCCTATTTAAATATGGTTACGTGAAGTGTTCCACTACAAAGTATAATTACACAAAATTAAACAATGTGGATTTTCTAAGCGGATAAAAGGGGGAACTATATTGTAAGGTGTAATATTACCAGGAGTAGTTCGAAATCCGCGCAGTAATGTTCACTTTACTGTGCGGATGCCAAATTACTCCTGGAATTATTACGCCTTTCAATATAGTTCCCCCTTTTATCCGCTTAGAAAATCCACATTGTTTAATTTTGTGTAATTATACTTTGTAGTGGAACACTTCACGTAACCATATTTAAATAGGGAAAACGTGGAAGAGCTTGGTAGCTTCTATCTTGACCTGTTTTGGAGCTATAGAGGAGAGAGGGAGAGGCTAAATGCTAACGCCGTCTGCGCTGTGTTTACGTGACTGAAGGCACGGGTGAAGATCAGACAGGTCCTAAAGAACTCGTCAAAGCTAAGGTAAGAACATATCTCAGTATGTAAAAACGGTGGCCTATTCCTTTAACCTAAATACAACATTTTTCTAATGCCACAAATGCTAAACATCTGGAATATCTCATTTCAAATAGAACAAGCTTTCTGAAAAATATCAAAAATTAAACTTGGATATATTCACTGTTCAGTTTTGCCAATTTCGAGAGGCAAAAGCGACTCAAACGACACGAGTAATAATTCCACCTAATCCGCTAATGGGTCCATATAAGACAGGGGTAAAGACGGGGGCACGAGGCTAAAACAAATTCAACTCTGCAATCGATGGACATTGTTAGAGCAAAAGACACTTGAGGGACAGGGGCAGATGAGCCATTTCCTGCCACGTGGTCAAATAATGAGAGGAATCGCATCCTGCAGGTGCTCAGACAGACAAGAAAACAAGCAGAGGGACCTTTCCTGCTGTTCCGGGGGCCACACAGGGGCCAGTGCAGCTGCGGGGGCCCCGGTACAGTTACGAAGACTGAAGTGACAGACTACTGCTGCAGGAAGTGTATCAGCCGAGCAATGCAAGGCTTATTCGTGCGATATGGTCGAGATTCATGGGCGTAAAAGACGGGGGACGTAGGGAGGTCACAACCACCCCAATATTTTTGTCCAAACATATTTTTTTATTTTAGATTTCCTGTGTTTCATTATTTATTGCAACATGAAATACATAAAAAATAAAGAAATACAGAGATTATTTACTTTATTTACTTTACTAGTGATGTAATTCTTCAAACCAAACACAAAACAGAGGCAATATTGTGATGTTTCCATAGAGCATGCCATAAAAAAGAAAACAAAAAAACTTGATGAGCTCCAAAAATTACAAACTTTGTACTATCTAAACACGTTTTATGTTTAGTCTTGAAATAGTCTTGAAATAAAAGGAACAAACATTACATGAAAAAAGCGTATCCAAACTTTTGACCCGTCCTGTATGTAAAATAATGCACTTCCCGATCCAAAAATAAATTGCCACAAAAAAAAAGGGTAATTGGAGCCGTGGCGTTGTTTCAAAAAGCTTCTGCGATGTTAAAAGATCCAGTTTGCTTTGCTCTTGCATTGACGATGGGAGAGTGTGACCACAGTGCAAAGCCTTCTCCAAATGTCTTCAATGAGAATCCAAAAAAATAAGTCCAATTTTTTTACCCCATTGGCAGAAGAGCCCATCTGACATGAAGACAAAGGCGGTCATTTATCAAGGCAGGTGCTGAATAGCGGGTGCAATCTGAAAAATTCGATCTGCCATAGATACAGACGGCATCTCGTCATAGAAGGGGGCGTGGCTTCGCCGAGGGGGGGAAAAAAGAATCTTTAGAGAAACACTTTCCACATTTTCCACAGTTTTTTGCCATTTTCTGGTGGAATATGAACTTATTTATCACACATAAATAAAGTTAAGTGCAAATCGGGCCCATATGGATATTTTCTCACGGCAGATTGTTCAATAGAAGTGAAAAAACGGCAGTTGTAGCTAGCGCTAGCTAACCGTTAGCATTAACTCGATGCTAACATGTAGCATCAAGTTAGCATTCTCCGTTATTTATGTATTGATGGGCTGTTGAACCACTTTGCTCCTCCCCATGTCTTTGTATCTTTATTTAGTAGAAACTATATTCATATTTCAGCATTTGTTAAAGTAGGAGTTTTCTCGAAATTGTTTTGCCCCTTCACTGTTTTCAAACATGACCATATATGGCTGATTCCAGAGATGCCGTCTGTATCTACATTGTGGGCATGTTGCACTTAATTTACCATCTGACGTTGCCTGTATTACGGTATCAGGCCACAAAATCTGATATGCAAATAAGACAACGCTGTGTGAGTAAAAAATGCATAAATGAGTCTGCAGTTGATCCACTTTAGCATGTGCTACTCGCTCTGCACACGAGCAAACGCTTGGTAAAATGAAGTGTTTTGAAACGAGTCAGAAACATCTCAGAACAAGTGAGAAAATCTGGGTCAAATGCCCGACTAACTCTTAATACAGTATATCAAAACAATTTAAATTCAAATTATATGATACTCAAGTTGAGACATTTAAACTCATCTAGATATACATTTTTTGGAGTGCAAGATCTGGACCTGGACAATTACTACACCGTCTCGTCGTTCAATAAATTCAACACAGACAATACATTTTTGGGCTCCTGAAGTAAGTTGTTTCATTGCATTCGTTTCTGTTGCATTATAAGGTCTTCGATATTGTCGTTTATCGCGATATTTTCCTGCCTCGATGTATCAAACTTCAGATTCTGTTTTCGCGACAGGCCTAAATCTGGACTCTGTGATGTCCGATCCAGAAGAAGAAATCCATTGATGGGATGAATCAGCTTCTCCTTCTTTGGGCGTGTAGTGTCGCTGAACCTAAACCAGCTCCAGATCAGAACAGTGAGCGTGAATCAAACAGCAAAAAACAAAGACTCTACTGAAAATGGACTTGTTTGCTCCCATGTTCGTGCATTGTAACGACCGCCTCGACATGGCGTTTATTAACTAGGCCAGCATCCCTGCGCCTATAGTCGCGTGGAGCCTGTATTTGATCTGCTGCAAATATAGATTCCTCCTCGTGTGTGCGCGGACTCGACTTTGAAGAGGAAACTTTCCCCGCGCACGCCATGTCTGCGCGTCTGGGGCCCCGGCTCCGCACGCGGTCTCCGGTGGAATACGCCGTTTTCCCGCGTCTACAGTAAAACAGCGCGTTCCGAGGCAGCGGCCGGGGAGGGCTTTTTGATCTGCCAAATGAGATTATAATGTATTCTTTTGATTCGTCTGATTGTAATTCAGCGTAAGCGCAGCTCGGCGACCAAGAAGTGCTTCTCTTAACTTGTTTGGATTTCATTCCAAAGCCGCATTCATTCATTCATTCATTTCCAGTCATTTCACTTCGATCATGTGCACAATTCTTTTAGGGCTGAAACGACTAATCGATTAAACGACGACTAATCGATTATTGAAATAGTCGACAACTATTTTAGTAACCGATTAATCGTTTTCTGGTTCACACAGATTAAAATGGAGCAAAAATGACATAAAAAATGTAGTATTTTTGATGAAAACCTGCTTTGATTTTATATTTAGGGTCTGTAGTGTTTTGTACATTGCAAATTTCATTAATAGAGCATTCAGAAAAACACTTCCCTTTGTTTACTCCATCAACACCAGTTAAGCGCCACTTATAATGTGATAAATGTGATAAAAAAAATGAAAAATAAAGTTTTCCTACACCATTCACAGCCAAGCGATTAATCGATTAATTGTAAAAATAATCGCTCTTTCATGTGACGCCTTCGGGGGAACTTGGTTTTAACCTAGCGCTAAAACATTAACAATAGGGTTCAACGATAGGGTTTTGAAACAAGACTTTTAGTGGCATAGAACAGTAGCGCTGCACAATATGTCGCAAAAAATATCGTATCGCGATATATGGGGTGATGTAATATCTGTATCGCGAGAAGCTACAATATATATCGCAACGTCACTAAAGCCTTCATCTGACTGAGATCGACCATTTTTTGCAAACTCAGTTCGGCTTTACCTAAATCTAAAAGCCTTTTTACTGAATCACAACATTTTTGTAACTCGTTTTTTTCTTTTTTCTCGTTTTTGCCGCTATTTTGACTCTTTCGCTTTTAGATTTGGGTAAAGCTGATCAGAAGAAAATGTGCTCGGTTATGGTGGGGGTTAAGAGGTCCAAAATTCGTTAAATGTTAGTCTTATTTTTACACAACAAATACAGTTACTTGTGTTTAATTAGAATGGAACTCATCGTGTTGAAATGGTTCGTTGAAATATCGCAATAATATCGTTATCGCGATATCGCACGGCCGTAACGCATATCGCAAGTTACTTCAATATCGTTCAGCCTTATGAATAGATCTTCAATAATATCTTTTATCGCAATATATTCTTGCCTCAATATATCAAACTTAAAATATTGTTTTCATGACAGGCCTACCTTTGAAAAATATGTACAATAGGTTCCTCTGCTGAAAAAGAGGTTTGGACAGTAGGATTTTCCTGGTTTATCTAAAGTTTTGAAAATTGTGAGGAAAAATACCTGTGATTTTTCTGACCCGCATTGCAACTTTTTTTCTCCATTTTTCTAATGTTATAATCTAGGCCCTTTAAGTTTTATATTGATTTTCTGTGTTGAGCTGATCAGTGTACCTTTAAGGAAGAATCCGACATCAAGTGCAAATAAATGTACAAATGATGATACATTTTGAGATAAAAATGTATTGTTTATTTGTGATTTACAGAAGGGTAAGACGATGTAGTAATTATCGTGACAGCCCTATCACACTGTCCCATCATCGATACAAAATCTCAGTGGAAAATGAATGCAACTTTGGATCTTCTGACTTTGAAGAAGCAAATATGTGCTGTAATCAAAGCTAAAGGCGCGCCAAACAAATACTAAACCGTGTGACCTTTTTCCAAAAGGATGTCCCTCTTGTATCGCCCCATGTGTCCCTCTTGTATCGCCCCATGTGTCCCTCTTGTATCGCCCCATGTGTCCCTCTTGTATCGCCCCATGCGGCTCCATAGTAATGGGCCTGTCCACAAACACAGCTGTGATAGACCGGTGGTGCGCTGCTAAACCGCGCTGGCCCACAGTGCCACTGATGCCTTCACCCACTCAGACGTTCACCGTGTCAGGCTGTGGTTCTCCGGCTCTCCGCAAACACCCAGCCCGAACAATGTGCGAAATGAGTCAACAGATTTACGGGTGTGACTCTGAGACACTGTCTCTGCGGAGCTGTGCCTGAAAGATCAACAGTCTCATTGGTCGCGATTCACCAAACGACTAAATCTCTGATCTCTGGCAAAATTCTTGTACCATGGTTGTTTCTTCTTCTACTGCTGGAGCACTTTCGTTGCATAAAGTCCATAACCAGGACCCATCGTGAGCTGTTCCACACTCTGTTAAACATGGCCTCATCGATTTGTCAGCATGTTGTGAGCTAATAAAGTCTTGTACCTTCTGTTTAGCAAGAGGCCATTTCCATTTGTTTTATGTACGAACTAGCGCAACAAGACTGTATTTTTAAGGGGAATGGAAACACGTGTGGAGACTGTACGGACAATGTCAGCGGTAACAAGTCAGGAACTTTAGAGGTTCTGTTTGTCACGCTATAAAATGATCTTAAAATGAGGTACATTACTCAGACTAAGTCAGGGCGGGGTGTAGACCAGGGCCCGGGGTGTAGACCAGGGCCCGAGCAGCGTGAGCTGAGGAGACAGGAGGGTGAGGAGGAGAGGTGCCTCTGTGGATGAGCACAGGAGCATGAGCAGCCCAGAGGATTATTATTATTTAAGCTCATCTTGATATTGACAAAAAACTACATGGACAAACCAGATGTATGTTTTAGGTGTAATGCCTTTGCATTATTTATTAGTATTTATGCTAATCATAAATGCAGAGCCTTATCATAGATTTGATAGGACGAGGTGGGACTAACTTGTTTATTAAGGTCCACAAGGTCCACATCATGGAACACTGTGTTGTGCATGTTATATTAAATATCAATGTCAGTGATTGTAGTTACACTGTAGGAAAAAAAAATCCTGCTTTTTTTTTTTACAATGGGGGGTGGTGCCCTATTTTTTCATGGTTGAGCACCTGCCCCTCAAAATGTCTGTGCAAGAAAACATGATAAGGTGCCCGAAAGCAGGTTGATGATTATATGTCCAACTCAATGCCCCTTAACTGTTTACCATTTGCATTGTTGACAGATTTTTATATAAACAAAATGAAAAGTGGTCATGTACGTAATTGCAATATTGGTCAGAAAGGAGTGGTCAAAACTTTTGACAATGTAATTAAGTTACATCCACAGCAAAAGCTCCAAACAGTTGCTTTAGACAAATATGTTCAATAAACAGTGTGAAATGGCCGGACTAGAGCAGCAGAAACTAATGGACTGATGGTTTAAGAAGCGGCTGGTCGATAGTGCACTCGTCTCTTGCCCAAAAGCTGAATTAACCCTGGGCCTCCCTCACTCACCCACTAGCCCAGTAACCTGAGCAGACTGGATCATAGTGGACAAAGCAGATTAGCAGCAGATTTACTCTCAGGTGTCCTCCTGTGGGACGTCCCGACAGGAGCAGGTGCAGAGGTGAACCACTACAGCTATTACATCAGGGTCCGGGACAGAGCAGCAGACCTAAGCGCCCTGTCTGCTGAGTGCGCCAAACGCGGGGCTTAGAGCGCGCACGAAGAGTGAAAAGATCCGTGGGCCTCGAGTAGCCTGGCCGGACACAACACATGCTTTCCCTGTTCTTTACAAAGGTGTGGAGTTTGGGATCAGGGGGATTTCTGATTTCTCCAGTTCCAACGGGTGTGACTGACAAGCATACTGAGAAAATATGATATCACGGCATGCGGCGTATTTTGAAAACAAGGGAGTTTTACATTAGAGCCCTTAGAGCAAAGACTAATGTGAACAGTCGTCGTTTTTGCCACAAAAACTTCAGGAAACAAGGGCAACTGTTCATTTTAAATGTTGGAGAATTCAATACAAATGTGTAGCGGCTGTTTCAATCAATGTACAAACATAATTTAAACATTTTTAAACTCTGTATAATCCCTTTAACTTTAGATTTGATTGGCTGTCAGCAAAGCTCCAGACGGCTGAGTGAGATTCGGACTGTTGCCATAGCATTTCAGTTCATTCAAGGCATCAAGGCTATCATTCCTTACCATATAAAAAGAAAAGTCCAACAACCCAAACTTGAAGTCTATTAATGGAGTATTAATTGTCCATTAGGCTGATACTAAAATGTGAATAAAAGGTTTATAATTTCTTGATCAACTTTCCGATGTCACAATTTCCTTCTTATCATAACTCAAGAGTTGAATAGCTTCATTCACTTCGCTTCCATCAGTCTAACCCAGGGCAGCTGTGGCTACAATAGTAGCTTACCACTACCAAGTATGGAGTGAATGAACAATGCAATGTATGAGTGTCTAGAAAAGCACTACATAAAACCAATGCATTAATATCATGACAACATTGTAAAGGGTAAATGAAGCAGGTTTCTGCTTTGACTTACGCTGAGTGTGTTTATGTGGAGTTGCATGACTGACAGCGGCTCAGGTGGTGAGCTGGTTGTCTGAACAGTCCTGTGAACGGTGTATGTACACTGCCTGACCAAACAAAAAGTCAGCAGCTGGATTTATGACCTGGGGGTGCTACAGTTTGTCAGTTTGTCTAGGTTCAGCAAGAAAGAAAGAAAGGACAACCTGAATCATTAACATGCGCTGTCCCAAAATAAACCAACACCAAACCAATGACCAAGTTATTCCCAATGGATTTCTTCTTCCCTGATGACCACCAGCCCCAGGGCAGAGGTTATCATGTCCTATTCATTACCAAGATGTGTAATCTGAGACGCGGCGTTTTTGCCGTGAGTTTTGATGGGAATGATTGACATTCAGATCAATCAAATCAGAGGTGGTTTGACCCTACAAAAACAAAATAACGAAATACGGCAGCTTAACTGAGTACAAACACATGAACTGATCACGCAGTGGAGAGAATCCATGTTGGCAGATCAGGCTCCTCTTAAAACTCTGTAAGCTCCTATGTGCAATTTCCAAAAATCGACAGGTAAAAATAAAATAACCCTCCTCAGGGTTGTCACAGGAGGAAACTCCAGCTTTGGAAACAATAATATTCTTTGGAACTTGGCTTTTAAGATGTTTCTGACACGTGTTAAGTCCCCAAAAGATTTCTTGTTATACTGCTCTTTCTGGGACCGCAGTTTGCCACTAGGGGGTGGTAGTGCAACGATGCCAGCAGCCATGATCCCCCATTTTCTTTCCCCTTCGTTGGGTTTTGATTTTCACGCCGTTGAAGCTCCGATGCCCCCTCAGTCAGCTCGTTGGCTGAATCACCACATAAACCATCTCCCCACATTGTCACCGTGTCGTTCCGCCATTTGATTTAATACTGCACGCCGCCCGCTCGCATCCGGTATCCAAACAAAACCCCTCTCCGTGAGTCAGCGTGTTGTCTTATTGTCGCAGAGCGCTGGCATTTCGCGGCCGCGTGTCCATCTCCTCCTGCATCACGACAGCGGCGTTAGCGCAGGAGGTAATGAGCGCGCATTCAACACGCCGGTCCCAAACGGAAACCACGGCTCACCACAGACACCGGGGGCCGAGCCGGCAAAGCAGTGCGACTTTAATACTATACATATTATTAACATGACCTATTTAACACGCGGCAAACAGGAGCGCGCCAGTCCCCGAATGACCTGGCAATGTCAGTGGGTTTACTGCAGAACGATCACTATAGCGATCAGCGAATCACACAGACTGACATCGAGGTCCATGATACAGTAACAACAAACTATCGTCCGTGATGCAACTTCCATATCACACAATATATCGCAAAGTCACAGAAGAGGTCCATTTCCAAAACCATCAAAACCTCTGCAATGAGAAAAAACCTCTACAAATTAAATGGGAAAAGTACAGAACACTTGAATGAAGGTCATCAGACATGTTAATGGAAGAGGCAGAACAGCTATTTTTGATTCCTGAAGTGTAGGTTTTGTGCAGTGTTAATTTCGTCAACTAAAATATTTAGTCTTAATTTTAGTCAAAGTGATATTTTTGACGACTAAAATAGGACTAAAACTAAATTAAAACTTTCTCATGAGACTAAAACTATGACTAAAATGTCCAGATATTTTAGTCGACTAAAATAAGACTAAACAAAAATGAAAAGGAGAGACTAAAATCATCCAAACTTCTATTGAGCGTCTGAAAGAGCCTCAGATCATGTAAATTCTCTGCCAAAGGATCAGCTCTGAGCTTTGTTCATGTGGGAGAAGCTCCATGAAGCAGAGGAACAAGATTAAATATGATTATAATGAATATTATAAATATAAGTCGACTAAATTAGTCTTAATTTTAGTCGACTAAAACTAGACTAAAATTGAAAAGTTTTTTTTTACTAAATCTTGACTAAAATTAAATTACATTTTAGTCAAAAGACTAAGACTAAAACTAAAATAAAATATGTTTTCAAAATAAACACTGGTTTTGTGTTTATGTGTTACCATCGTTCAGTGACGTTTGCTTTTGCTAAAAAAAGAAAAAAACTTTGAGGAGAGAAATGCGCACACAGCTCAGATCAGGGGCTCTGTGTCTTGGCGAGATGTTGCTTTCAACAGGCCAGACTTTTACAGTTGTTTATGCCTCAAATACCCTGGTTCTAGTGAAATAGCCGATGCGCGAGTCCCTGTCCTCAGTCAGTGGCTCTACTAAAGCACACGAGAACGAAACCAAAGTGTAACGTCAGGCACAGCTCATGGACTCGCGGCGTCTTTCTTCGCTTCGTCTTCATTCTGGATTTTTCTGAGATAAACAAGACGAGGAGCTCCGCGTGACGTGAACAGATTCATCACTACACCGCGCAGCGCAAAAGTCGAAGAAATGAAGCGGCCTGAGACAATACAGAAACACATGAGCAGACTATTTCACAATAAAGCACATGGCTCGTGTTTACATTTCTCTACAAGTCAGAGACAATGTCTGGAGGACATTTGAGAACAGGGATGATGATGGATCTATCGCTGTATTTGGGTTATATGGATGTTTGGACAGCACACGAACAGCAGCAGATGCAGGAGTGAGCCAGGGAGCTGGAGTCTGAGATTAAAGGTGAGATTAATGTGACTTTTTACACATAAATGCATCGTTTACACCGGTTGTTTAAATAGTAGTTACAGCACGAGCTCACAAAGTTTTATGTCTTTTGAGTTCACTTTGGGATATAATGTAATTCTAGGAGTTTGGTAAAGAAAAGTTGTTGTTTTGTCAGCGCCATGCCACGCCCCCTTTTAGTCGACTAATCAGGTTGACAGCCCTAGTCACAGAAGTTGCTTCTGAGCTCTTTGGGTCAGAAAAGTCCGAAATGTATTTTCTGACCTAAAGAGCTAAGAAGAAGCTTCTGTGACTAGAAGCGAAACGTCCTCAACTTTACCAAGACCCAGTCCAGTCGATGATTTATTTGATTGTTTAATGGGCAAGATCATTGAAAATATCTGGCATGTGTTTAATGACTGAAGTAAAAAGCTACTACTACTATTTAACTTGGGTTTATTTTCAAAAGTGCCAACATTTTTGTTTAAAAATTTGTAAATGTTTGGCTCTAGTCGTAATTTTCCTATTTTTTTTTATCCATTTGAACCTTATTTTGGATTGATATCTTGAGTATGCAGCCCATACAAAAACACAAAATTGCTTAAAGCATGTTTGGCTCATCTTGTTCAATATAAATGCCTGTATTGTTTTTATGTATTGCACTTTTCCCCACCACAAAACGCTTGTGATCAGCCTGCCCACACACTTTGTGGAGTATTAGTCAGCTGCAGCGTTTGTTAAGGCTCTGAAATGCATTTATGAAACAATGAGATTCCCTTCGCGGTGCACATTGTGAACACATCACAATGACACGCATTTCAGGACGTGCACGTCGAGCTCCAAACTATAAGGTTGGTTTTGTTTTTGTTTATTTGGCATCGATCTACATTTAGATTTGCTTCCCCAGAATCTCTATCCAGGCTGCATAATTACTCGCAAACAAATCTCAATTGCAGTTATTTAGGTGGAAGCGACAAACAGCAGATGATAGTGTCGCTCTGGTGTCTTGATGTTCTCTGTTCACTCTGAAGTCTAGACCTCTGTCCAGATTCCAGTCTTTTCTCATAGGGCACAGGAAAGCTCATCTCATCGGTCAATGTGATGAAGATCAAGAGGAAAGAAAAAATCCACATAATTTATTCACTTAACCCCCACCTGAACCGAGCACATTCCCTCCAGTTCGGCATCACCCAAATCTCAAAACTTCTTGAACAAAGCGTCAAAACAGCAACAAAGACACAATAAACAAGCTACAAAAACAAGACTGAAAAGTGATGAAAAAGCAACAAAAACGTGCCAGAAAAGCAACTATAATACGATTAAAAAGTGAGAAAAACAAGACGAAATCACGACAAAAAAAGCGTTAAAAAGCAGGAGAAAAAAAGTTATGAAGAAAGCAACAAAAACATGATGAAAAAACTGCATAAACAAGACCAAAAAGTAGGGATGCACCGATACCAGTATCAGGTATCGGCCGATACCACATACTCATACTCGTACTCATTCATCAGGTCCCGATACCAGAAACCGATACTTGACGTGTGGCCGGCGCTCCTACGGGACGCAGCGAACAAAACTGAACAATTCTTCAGTGTAAATCCAATATCCCTCATAGAGCTGACTTTATTACAGACAACACTCCTTAAATCAGAGTCTGTGCTGGATTTAACCAGAGCTAAATGTTCTTAGTGCAGCAGCGTGGAGTCTGCAGTGTTTACAACATACAGGCTAATGTTGCTAATGTTGCTAACTCGCGGCTAACAGTTCTGGAGATTCTTACGCCGTTTTATGCCCAGGGGCTCATTCATCTGAAAAACTAACCAGCGACTAAAACGTCCTCAGAAAATCCAAAATAAAGACATAACGCATGTCCATATTGGGCAAAACAATCAAAATGCTAAGTTGTTATAAACACACGAGAAAATCCACACGGAGCTGAAGTAAAGGCGAAAAGAGACCATTTAGCTGCAGTAATAAGTAACATCTCAATACTAATTGTTAAATAAAAATACATTAATGAATAAAGCACAGGCATTGAGGAGCTTTTGGACATGGGCTGCTCTGTCTATGATGGACAGTGCAATAAAAATTAAAAATGATAATAAATAAATAAAATGGCATCAATTCTGATATAACTTCACTTAAAAGTGTCGCCTACTTTACTCAGGGAAATGTAAATTAACTAATTACTAACCAATCTGCTGTGAAAAAGTCAGTCTATAAACCGTCTATTCACTTCAAAAAGTATGTTGAAGGAAATGCCTTGTACTCGTATCGGTATTCGGTAGGGCTGAAAGATATATCGTTATTGTATCCATATCGAGATATGAACATTCAAAATATTAAAATCGATAAAGCAAGATACATTACATTTAAATCAGTAAAACGACACTCTTTTGTATTATGATTTTATTTTCTGAAAAATGCTTAGTTTTCGCCATTGTTAGATCGCATCGTATCGAGATATCTGGCATGAACATCGAGATATGAATTTTTGTCCATATCGTTCAGCCCTAGTATTCGGTATCGCAAGTACTTCAATCAAAGTACTTGTAGCGGTTTTAGAAAAAGTGGCATCGGTGCATCTCTACCAAAAAGAGATGAAAACACAAGAAAAATGCTTCAAACAAACAAATGTGCCTCAAAAAATGTTTAGATTTGGGTAAAGCTGAACTGGATATTAAAATCCCACGCCGATTATTGAGATGGACCAAAGTAGCGATTGCGATTTCATATATAAAGGTATATCCTTTGTGTTTGTGGACGATCCGTTAGCATGGTGCACAGTCCACAGCTAACTGCGCTCGCACACATTATCTGGGCCTCTCCACATTCTGCAGGCAGCCTCCAGCTCTCACACCAGCGCGCCGAATCCCCACACGGCCGCACTGTTGACCGACCACAAACAAGACGCCATGGAGACAAGATGCTAGCAACAAATTCAATGACTAATGGGTGTGAGCGCTCCGGCCAGCTCTCGCACAAGCAGGAAAGTAACAGCATGTAAACGGTTATTAGATTTATGCTTTTTTAAGGAGAAAGGGACGGCTCATTTTTGGTCTGAAAGGTGACAGGTCATCACTTCAAAACAAGCCAGTACAGATGACGACTTTGAAAGCTTTGGGCGAATCATTTTGAGTTTGTTGTTGTTTTGAATCAGTTTGGACACTAAAGCACAACATTTGCAAAGAGGGGATCCCATCTAACACTTTCTTCATATATATAATATAATATCCAGTAGAGCCACTTCCTGATTGTCCAAGTGAACTACCATAAGCCCCTCCCGGCCCCTTCTCTTGCTCCCCTTCGCTGTGCGGATGTTTCAATAAAGGCATGATAGCCGCTGGTGAAGATTCAAAGATTACTCAAAGCTGTTTTTTTGAATCTGGACATTTGAACGCTCTAAACCTCCCAATATTCAGTCGCTGAATCAGTTTTTACAACAAACAAAATACCGTAGTTAGCAGCACTAGCCTCACTGACGCCGCTAATGCTAGATTTTACACGCACGTATCTCTTACACAAGAGCGCACATCGTATCGTCTGACACCAGGCTTCACTGAGAACTCTGGAGGAGGTACAGCAGTTCCATGTCTCAGCTGGAGGACGTTCTCAGCCGCTCTGACTCAGGAAAATACGAGGACGAACACAGAAGGATCACAGTATCTGAACGTTGATTGGCTTGAAGCAGCGCTAAGTAACTCGTGCACCCTAGAGGCCATAAGCGCCACTGCAGGTGTCGTAGCAAGTTGCGTTTTTTTTACTCATTAATTGTCCGTGACAGTAAATACTACGCTGACAGAAAAGACAAAGGGAGAGAGGGATATTGTACATCCAATTACACAATGGAAATATATATTATTTTTTTGGCTGTAAATTCTGTTTAAAGGAACAGGCCACCATTTTTACATACTGAGATGTGTTCTTGCCTGAGCCTAGATGAGTTGATTCGTACCTGTCTGGTCTTTGTGCGTGCGCTCAGTCACGCAAAACAACCAAAGATGTTGCTAGCATTTGGCCTCTCCCAACATGTTCCTATAGCTCCAAATGGGGGTGAAGCTCTTCCATGGACACGCGCAAAGACCAGACAGGTACGCATCAACTCGTCTAAGCTCAGGAACATATCACAGGATGGAAAAACGGGGGCCTGTGTCTTTAAGTGGCGATCGTCCGCAATTAGCTTGCCCGCTAGCCTGTTAGCTTCTTCTTCATTGTTCCATTAGTGTGTATTGGTGACTTCGACCCGGTGGCAGTCAAGTTGCAAACATGGTTTTCTGGCCAGAGACACCGGAGGAGATGAAAGACCCTCCAATCATCCTATTAACACTTGTTTTACCCCCAGAGGGACTACGGAAAGTATTTATTAAGCTACTTAGCACTGCTTTATCTCATTATGTTGCGAAGCTCCTCACATTTATATTTAGTCAGCCTGTAAATATTTTGTAATGACTTGCTTTAAGTTTATAAAGCAACGTCAACTGTCTTCCTCTGTGCACGCGTGTTATGAACACAGCGCCGTTTACTGGACAAAGGCATGCACTGCAGTTACGATACGATATACTTTATTAATCCCGAAGGAAATTCAGTACCAGTTCCAGTGGTTTTGTTGACGCCTCATCGTTTTCATATAAAAGCAGATCGAGAGAGGACACGACTGCTGCGTTTTACTGTGAATATCGCCTTAACCCCTTACCTCCCACCTGAACCGAGCACATTTTCTCCAGTTTGGCTTTACCCCAGTCCAAAAGCTTCTGGAAAAAAGCTGTGAAAATAGCGATAAAACTGAGACAAAACAATGATGGAAATGTGACAAAACAATGAGAAAACGTTGACAAAAAAGTGACGAAAAATTTATGAAAACGTGGTAAAAATGTCACAAAAATGTCACAAGAAATTGACAAAAAATTGAAGAAAAAATGACAAAAATGTGACCAAAAAAATGTCAAAAAAAGACAAAAATGTGACAAAAAAATTACAAAAATGTGATAAAAATTTGACCAAAAAATGACCAAAAAAATGACAAAAATACGACCAAAAAATTACAAAAATGTGATAAAAAAATGACAATAAAATGACAAAAATATGACAAAAATTTGACAAAAAAATAACCATAAAATTACAAAAATATGACAAAAAAAATGCAAAAATGTGATAAAAAATTACAAAAATTTGATAAAAATTTGAAGAAAAAAATTACAAAAATTTGACGAAAAAATGACAAAAATGTGACAAAAAATGATTTTTAATAATGACAAAAATGTGACAAAAATGAGTTGAACACCCAACAAAAAAAATTATGGAAAAAAAATCTGATGACGTGAGGAAAAAGATCCTCTCGGTTCAGGCGGGAGTTAAGAGGTTAAATATGGCTGGGCTCAGCATTTTTTTAGTTTGAGTCACTATTGTAATAAGAAAACATTTACAGCCACTGTTGATCAGATCTCCTTATGTTGGAAGTCGTCAGAAAAGTCCCGTACTTTGAGCGTCAAAGTAAATGAAATACTCGCACTGACTCATCTTGACGTGCAGCAATGTTGTAGCTTTCCTTTTCTTCTTTCGGGCTATAGTGTGGCCTCATAATCTGACCTGCTCTTTTAGATCATAAGTAGTATCTTACAGCTGAACAAAATCGAAAAATACTCTCAGCGTCTCGCAAAAATTCACAAAACATTCAGTTCTGAGAGAAACTGCAAAATGATCAGTTACTTTCCACAACACTAGAGAAAGAGAGAGGTTTTTTGGCTCCGCGATGCAGCCAAATGCTCCCCTGCCCACACACTCTCTCCTCCTGGAAGGACTAGAACATCTGATCATCACCTCGCGTTTTCTCCAAAGAGGACACGAATGCACCGGCGAGCTGGCAGGGAAGTGCTAAAACATGTCGGCGACTGCGCGGGGCAAATAAACAGGACCACAGGTGGCCAAAACGGAATCGAGCATTACGCTATAGGCTGACATCTGACATCGAATAAAGCGGAGACGCACCGATGTAAATGGATTCCAACAGGACGGCAAGGTTTACACCCCGGAGAAGAGATCCGGGAGATGATTTCAATATTTATGTTACCTATTCGGGATTGAAAACATTACATTTAAGTGAAATCAAGCCAAATATCAAAATGTAGTATCCAAAAAGACATTGCTAAATCAGATTTGAAATGCTTTGCACTTAAAGTGATTATAAATGCTCATTTTATTTTGCTGATCTAGTGATTTTGCCAACCCCTGATCTACCCCCGATCATTGTTTATTGACATTAAAGGCTGTGCACCTGATTTTTTATTACAAAGAAAGAAAGAGGGAGCTACTGAATTACAATGTTAGTTTGTATTTCACAGGGACGGTTTATGGGCACATTTCACGACATGCAGGGTCACTTTTCAGGGTCATGGTCACAGAAAGACTAGAAAACCAGCCTGCTTTTATAATGCTTTATTATGTTTTTTTTCCCACAAATGCCTGGAATTACAATATCGCCTGCTAAAGGAAGACCCTGATAGAAAATAATCTGGTATAGACCTTCAATTATGTGATTTAACATTGATTAATATCACACAGCAGAAACATACATCATGACAGGCCGACCACTGAATAACTGGTATAGTGCTTAATAAATGTAGTGGGACATAGGTGTAATATGCTGTGAATTTTCGATGGCAATTTTCCGAGGGAATTAAAAGGAATTTATTGGAATTAATCAGAATTATCAGGAATTTATGGGAATATCAGGGACTTACTGGGAATATGTGGGAATTTATGGGAGTTAACAGGGATTAACACAACTGAGGGATGCTTCTTTACAGATATAAACTGGGGCACATGAATATGATTCGTTGGTACACACTGAAATATCGATCACAGAGAGAGGAAAACAGTCTAAGAAAATCCTCTTCGCCGTGTCTGAGCACCAGCGCTTGAAGAGGGCAGTGTTTTAGGCTGTGGCCGACATGCAAGCTGATTACAGATACATATTACAGATATATGTTCACTAAGTGCACACAGTATGAGAATATTATATTGTTTTTAAAGTCTACAAGTTAGTCTGTTCTGTTTAATGCAGATCAGACACAGGCTCCGCCCACTCCTCCTGTTGGTCAGTGTTTGTCAGGATGTGAGTGAGTGACAGGTGGATTCAATCCTATTAATCATTATACCCACCCACTTCCGGTCACGTGCAAATAACGCACTGATTTCTAGCATTGTTTTTAAATATTAAAGGGATACTTCAGGATTTTTTGACATAGGGCCTCAAGTGTTGCTGATTTCTGGAGATATTTTTTTTGTAATTCATGCAGTTCTTATCTATATTTGAAAAGTTACGCGGCGCTAGGCTAGTGCAAGGCTAGCGCATTGCTATGGTAACTAGTAGCCTGCATTAAAAACAGTCTGACCCGCTCCACAGAGCACCTGAGGCAAATCACTTATAACGCCAGAATAACCATATAAATGTCTGTGTCGAATCATTTCAACCATTTTGCATTTAAAAGACCTTTTATTTGAGCAGCATCAGCCTCGTGTTTGTATAAGCTACGCTGCGGCGGAGTGATCTGCTAGAAAATAGTCCCTCAAAATGCGATCATTCATGTGATGCAAGGTCAGTTATATTCCAAAAATTATTCTATTGACACAGACATTTATATGGTTAGTCTGGTGTTATAAGTGATTTGCCTCAGGTGCTCTGTGGAGCGGGTCAGCCTGTTTTTAATGCAGGCTAGCTGATACCATAGAAATGCGCTAGCCTTGCACTAGCCTAGCGCCACGAAACTCTTCAAATATAAGAACTGCATGAAAAAAAAATATATATATATCACCAGAAATCAACAACACTCTGGATAACTAGGAACTGAGGCCCTATGCCATATATCCTGAAATATCCCTTTAAGCGTTTAACAACACGGCACCTGCTAATCAGCTATGTGCTAACTATCAACCATTGCGTGGATATTTTACAAGAAAGAAAACTCTCAATACTTTAAGATACGGCCAACTGATTTTTATAACTGTCCAGTTTATAATCTTTAAATTAACTTTGCATGTTTTATGTCCATGAGTTAGCACGTACCTGGTTAGCAGGCGCCGCGCCGTTAATTTCAATATTTGACTTTTTCAAAAAATGCATGCTAAATATAAATGGATATTTTACGTCAGATCCAGACACGTGACCGAAAGCGGGTGTGACTGTTGAGCTCTATTGGAAAGAGGAGTATTAAGTGGAAGTAAGTTTAGAAAAGTTGTTTTGTTTTGACCCGATGATGTCGTCCTCACACTTCTACGGGTCGGGGGTGTGACATCACCAACAACATCAATAACGGATAGAGCTAAAGTTTGTGTCTGCGGCACAAACTCATAGCAGACATTTGCGGCTCCACCGGTTCAGACAAACACTCTGCGGGAGGTCATCCGTCCGCAGTCGGGTCAGAGAGAAACCCTGCCCTCGACCCACTTCGCGATCCCTCACCATCAACAGTGCTTTCATTCATTAAATCGAAATGTGTGTCTCCAAAAAGCTTCTCCGTTGCAACTCCAACTATCGCGAGGATCACTGCGACTCGCTCGACAGAGTCAAACAAAGAGTGACATTTTGAGAAACCGAATCTCGAGGCTACAGTCGTTTCCCCCCAAAGTCATTCCATCCTAGCAGGGGCGGACTGGGACTGAAAAACGGCCCTGGACTCTGACCAGCCTGGCCCAAATTAGCGTGAATGCGACACTTCTTGACCGAAGAGCAACAGTGTAATGCCTGATTTGAAAGCTAAGACCTACAAATGTGATTGAAACTTTTTGTCACATTTTTGTCACATTTCTGTCATGTTTTTTGTTGCTTTTTCATCACTTTTTTGGTGTGTTTTCATCACATTTTTCGTCACTTTTTGTGTTTTTTTGGGGGTGGATTTCTTGTGCATGCGTCACTGTCTTGTGTTTTTGTTAAGTTATTATGGCTATTTTGTTGGTTTTTCATTGCTTTTTTTTTGTTGCTTTGTTATGTTTTTGTCATGTTTTTTTCTTCTTCACTTTTTGTGTTGTTTTGTTGCTATGTAGTTGTGTTTTCGTCACATTTTTGTTGTGTTTTTGTGGATTATTTGTTGCTTTTTTCATGGCTTTTTATCGTTGCTTTTTTTGTCACGTTTTTTTGTTGCTTTTCCGGCACATTTTTGTTCCGTTTTTCATCCTCGTCGCTATTTTGATGCTTTCCTTTTAAGCTTTTAGATTGAGGTAAAGCTTGGTTAAGGCGGGGGATAAGAGGAGAAAATCGAGAGGCCAGACTGGCCCTTGAGCCGGTGGCCCCTCTGCGCTCTTCCAGAATGAACACACGGCCAGTCCGCCCCTGCGTCCTAGTATTTGACGGCGAGAACGTAGAACTTAAGGAAAAAAACGACGCCGACAAACGCACAAACGTCGATTCATGTGTCATTTGAAAGGTGGGTGAGTTGAGAACCGCATGCCCCCCCTCCTCCCCCCCATGTGATCGGACAGGCCATCCCTTTAAGCACAAGGGGGGGGGGGAGTTGTTGACATGCAAACACCGCTGCTGCCACTGCTGCTGCTGTCATGTAAGCAGGGATCACCCAAACCACAACGAGCGCAGCCTGTAAAACAAAGATGTCACTGTGTTCAACAATCAAATTACCGGCCTCGCAAAAAGCGGGACGAAGTGAGACTAAACCAAAAGACACAAAGACACCGAACTAGCAATCAAACCCAGACTAAGAGAGGATAAGAGAGGATTCAGGACTTCTTCTTGGGAAGACATAAACAAAAACACAGCTTAATCGGGTCTGGAATGACTTTTACGCACTTTTACGCACCTTTTTTGTTTTGTTTTTAACTGCACTTAAACCAAAACAAAACAGGACAAAATCTGTGATATTAGTTTGAAAATACTCGTTCGCTCCTAATGACCCCTGGCAGCTCTGAGCGTGTTGTTGTCACGGCTCGACGATGTTATTACATGTACACCGCGGCGTCACTGATTGCTGTTTTGCCCGCGTACACCGCGCGCCTCGCTTGGCCCCGTTGCACTTTCGGCGGAGGATTACCGCGCGGTCCCAGTACAAGATAACGAGACACTTTTTTTTTTTTTTCCGGGGGTGGGCGGAGGGGTGTGTGGGGGGGGGGGGGGGGGGGGGGGGGGGGGGGGGGCAGTGGCAATTACGCACGGGACACCTTGTGAAAACAGCGCGTTTAGGATCCCGGGATCAAGGGCGTAAAAGTTTACTGGAATAGCCTGGCACAAGAGGGGGGGTGAATTAAGCATAGAATGAATAAAACGTCTTTGCGCGCGTCATTTGGAGCGTTTTGTCGAAATTGTCATCCAGGGAATCTTCCTGACGCGCTTCCACACACGCACGGCAGAAGTTGGTCCCAATGTCAATGTGTTTTCTTATGCGCAAAACCGGGACTAAACTTGGATCATGTTCTAGTAATAAGCGAGTGAAAGAGAAAGAGAGACGCGGGAAGGAAAAAAAAAAGAAAAGTCTTAACCAGGAAAACATGAACTAAAACAAGGTCTGTGTCGTGACTAAACCGAGTGCAGATCGGGTCTGAAGTGCAACGTGGGACTAAATCGGGTTAAGTTTAAATTAGGTTGTGGAGACAGAGAGGAAAAACATACATCCAAACAGGGATGAACCTGATCTAAATGAGGTCGAAATCTGGAGGAAAAAAAATAAAATCTAAAAAAAAACAAGACCAGGCTTGAATTATTGCAGCTCGGTATAGGCAAAGATGGAAAAAATAAAATAAAAGTGGGTCTAAACCAGGACTAATCCGCGTCCGAACCAAGTGAACACGGGACTAGATTAGATCTGCTCTGAACCAGGACCAAACCAGGTCCGCATCAAGTTCCAGTCAGGTCCAAACTCGTACTAAACCGATCACACGCACACGCACACGCTCCCAAAACAATGTCCGAAACCACGTCCAAACTACAGGTCTAAAATCAAAGCCTGACCAACGTGATGGAGCGGAGTATCTGAAACAAACGGGCTGGGTACACGTCCTCCTTCCAGGCAGCTCTCACTCACGCACTCCCCGGTCTCCTTCGCGAAACCCGCGCCCGCCAGAACCTAAGCGTATCCATTACAGCCACTCACCTTTGCGCAGAAGTCAGTTGGGGGCTGGGTTTAGACGCGCTATATCGGTGGCTCCTGCTGGATAAGAGTATATTTGGGTGCACATTTACGCGCCGACTGCTATTTTAGGGGGAACCGGACAAACTCAGAGGAGAGGAGCCAGACTCCGCTCTTGTCAGTGAGAGACTCCGCCCCCCCTTTTTGCCTTCCCTCGCGCTGTTTGCACCCGCAGGCTGGAGCCGCGGCGGGTGCGCGACCGCGGATTCACGACAGTGTGTTTTGTTGTTGTATCTGTGATGTTTTATGTGTCTCTTAACCCCCGCCTTACCCGTGCGCATTTTCTCTCCAGTTTGGCTTTATTCAAATCTAAAAGCTTCTCGACTGGAGAGTTTACAGCCAACCCCTTATTTGAAAGCTAAGACCTACAAAGCTGGTGGAAAAGAACATGGCAACAACGCAAGGAAAAATATCAATTTACATCACATTTTTTCCATCACTTATTTGTCACTTTTTGTTGTTCTTTTGTTGCATTTCTGTCTCTTTTTCATCACATTTTGTCTTTTTCGTCACATTTTTGTCTATTTTTCATCAATTTTTTGTTTCTTTTTCATCACTTTTTTGTCTCTTTTTCATCACTTTTTTGTCTCTTTTTCATCACTTTTTTGTCTCTTTTTCATCACATTTTGTCTTTTTCGTCACATTTTTGTCTATTTTTCATCACTTTTTTGTTTCTTTTTATCACATTTTTTGTCTCTTTTTCATCACTTTTTTGTCGCTTTTTCATCACTTTTTTGTAATTTTTTGTCTCTTTTATGTCACATTTTTGTCAGATTTTTGTCACATTTTTTGTCAATTTTTTGTCTCTTTTTCGTCACATTTTTGTCTATTTTTCATCACTTTTTTGTCGCTTTTTATCACATTTTTTGCCTCTTTTTCATCACTTTTTTGTCTCTTTTTCGTCACATTTTTGTCAATTTTACGTCACTTTTTTGTCTCTTTTACGTCACATTTTTGTCACTTTTTCATCACTTTTTTGTAATTTTTTTGTTACTTTTTTGTCCATTTTTTGTCAATTTTTGTCTCTTTTTCATCCCATTTTTGAAATTTGTTGTCACTTTTTTGTTGTATTTTCATCCCATTTTCTTCTCGATTTGTCGCTATTTCAATGTTTCTTTTTTTCCAAGAAGCTTTTAGATTTGAGTAAAGCCAAACTAGAGAAAATGTGGGGGATGAGAGGTTAGAGAAGCTGTTCTGGACGTCCAAGCGTCGACTCAATCCAAGCGCAGGATGAGAGCAAAAAAAATCTCACGTAATTTCAAGTTTTATGGTTGTGGAAAGGGGTTTATTTAAAGTGATGAATCGCAGCTGATCTCCATGGCAACGCAGGACAGTCAGCAACACAAAAGATCTTTCCATGGACTTAAAGTGAAAGAAATCTCCAAACAGAAGATTGCCAAACATTGTTCCTCATCAGTATTTGGCAGTCATTGGATTCACAAACCACAACATTGCTTTTATGGCAGAAAGGCCTTCCTATAATGGCCAATATCACGCTCATGTTTTTGAGTTTTGTCACCACTTTTGGACGCCTGCTAGAGAAAATAATTGGACCTTAATTTATGTGCTGACCGAGAAGACAATGAACTTTGGAAAGTTTCATGTGGATTCTCTCAGTAATGAAAAAAAAACAGCCAAGAAGACAAAGTTCGACAGTTGCCATATTTTCAGCTGCCCACCGCCTCCATATTAAACCAAAGTTGAGATGCCACGAGGAGCCAGTTTCTCCTATTAACTGCATTACACTTTCACAAGTCGTATCGAAAAAGAACATTTATGAATTACAAAAATGATCATTAGTATCAGTCACTGGGTCCATGATCTCTCTGCACAAGACCCAAAATGTCCTCAAAAACAAAATAGTTTTACCTCCATATGATATTATAGGCCTTTAGAACGCTGTGTCACCTGAAACCCAGCAATAGGAAATGAGTCAGACTGCTATGAAACTTCTTTATCTATCTCTATCTATGTCACTTCCTGTCAGCAGCTGCAAAACTCAAAAAAAACTTTTAAACTTTTCTGCCAAACATATTTCTTCATTAAAATTGCTGCTTCACTGAAATGAAATGATCATTATGCAGCTGATGAACTTGCAGCTGATGTTATCCTCCTAAATAAGTCATATTTTCAAAAGCATTAAACCTGTCATAGGCACTGTAAGTCTCAGAACTCTGGTAGAATAGAGTCCAACAGCTGTGACAGAGCGCTAGTCCGCCCTTATGTTTACGCATATTAAGTAGCCATGTGCTTGTGGTGTGTGTTTAGCGCCAGGCCTTCAAATACAATAGAGCTGGGACGGCCTTTAGGCGCTAACAGGGCTGAGGTAACAAGTGCCAGTTATTATAGGCAAGGCAAGTTTATTTGTAGAGCACAATTCATACACAAGAAAACAGATCAAATCAATAAAAACAACGCTGCCTCACCGTGTTTATTATTGACTCTGGGAACCACCAGGAGACCCCTCCCTGAAGTTCTCAGGGCCCGAGATGGTTCATACGGCTGTAGCATGTCAGAGATGTACTTTGACGCTAAACCATGAAAAGACTTGTAACAAGCAGAGCTGTTTTAAAGTCTATTCTCTGAGCGACAGGAAGCCAGTGCAGAGACCGGAGCACTGGACTAATATGGTCGTATTTCCTGCTTCTTGTCAGGACTCGAGCAGCAGCGTTCTGGATGTTCTGTAGCTCTGACAGTGAGCAGCCGTTACAGTGTCTAACCTGCTGAAGACAAATGCATGGATAAGTTTCTCTAAGTCTGGTTTTGACACTATTCCTCTGATCTTAGCAATGTTTTTCAGATGGTAAAAAGCTGCTGATGTTATTGCTTTGATGTGGCTGTTTAAAAGATCTATATCATGCTATTTTAGCCATTCCAAAGTTAAGTATAGGCATTTATATGATATATTGTACCTCTACCACTATTGAGCACTCATTTTTGTGATAAATATAAGTGTTTTCTGGAGGTATTTTTCGAACCCAGAAGACACAACGCTTCGATTCAGTTAACTCCGCCCCCTCTCTCCGCACATACTTTACCGTAATATAAATAAACAGCAATAAGTGAAGTTACTTCACGATGCAGTTATACGGAGTTGACATCTGCAACACAGCTTCATAAATGGCTAACACACATGCTAATATGCTAACACACATGCTAATATGCTAACACACAAGCTAACCCGCGTTTGGATTGACTCACCCTCTGCTCCATCGCTGTTTACATTATGGGACTCGCGTTGGTTATAAAAGTTAATCCACTTTGATTTAGGCGAAGGTTCACCAAACATCCATCAGTGACAGTCACAGAAAAACACCATTTTGGTGATAGTCGCCGAATCCCGGAGAAAAAAACAGCTAGACGAGTGGCCTCTCCTTGAAAAAGGTTGAATAAACTCCCGTCCTCGTAGCCAAACGCGCTTCTTTTTCTCCGTCCGTGACATTATCGTTAGGTAAGAATAAAGAACAGGTGTGTCCAGTTATAACGAGCTCCATCTTCAGCTGCAGCGCAAACATGACTGATCTGTTCAGATGCTCAGGGGTGTTTGTTTTGGCCACAGCTGACCTAGAAGCACCTCGGGCACATCCTTTTTTATTTTTTTATTTTTAATTTTAATTTTATTTTTTTCTTTGTTTCTCTCTTATGACAGAAATAATGAAAAAGCTATTTTACAAATTAAAATCACGCTGTAAGGCATTACATTACAGACGTCGAGCACTTCCGTTCCGCTGTTACGTCCCAACTGAACAGGTCAGTCGTTCACCAGGAGAGGGCGGAGCCTCAGAGAGCAGGATTCAGGAGGATTACTGAGAGCTGCGTGAATGAAGCCACAAACCACTCTGGGGGTGTGATATAGGACCTTTAAGTTCAGGTCTGAGTCCATGATCACTCCTAGATTTCAAACCTGGTTTTAGTGAGAGAGACTCAAGGTGACTGATAACACAAGTTGTTTTGCCTCCACAAACTGATCTGTTGGATGCAGTGACAGAGTGAATCTACAGGCCCATGTCCACCAGCCGTCAGTGAAACGTAGATTTGAGTGTCATCTGCATAGTTGACACTCAAATGTCAACTCTGCAGAACCGCCCTGCATAGTTGCATCTGCTACTGCCGCTGTGGTCTTTACAGGGGCTTAAAATGATGGACTATTTTGTATTTTTTTTTTCAATTCGACTTGAGCAAAAAGATTCATTTAATTTCACCGGTTGTTATTTCACATGCACCTGTTAAATTGTTTCATTTATTAAGAGCAGACCTGGGAACCATTTCATCCAGGCGTTAAAGAAGCTGAACTCTCTCCCTTCCCTTGCTCCTCTCCGGGGCAATATGGGCTGGGCGAGAAACGTTTCAGATTTTTTCACTGTACTCCGTATTTTATCCGGGGCTGGAGCACCCACTCAAATCTTTGGGTACCCCGGCGAATTTGCCCTAATTACAAAATGATTCAATAAATATAGCTTAACCTGTAAAGCCTCGATTCCGTTTTACACGAGCTTGGGTGGTTCTTAAAGTTAAACCACGTGTTTGGCCCACTTGTTTAGCTCTACAGGTGGAGCGCCGGGTTCCAACTACGAGACTGTCAGTTCAATCCCGACCCTGACTTTTTTTATTATTATTTTTTTTTTTGACTGTGCACCCACCGGGAAGAACATAAATCGGCGCCTATGGTTGTGAGTGCAGCACTTTGGGGGCAGTTTGTCTCTCTGTAAATGTGCCACATAACATCGACCTGACCTTGACATTGACCTGCCCTCACTCCTTCCCTCTGCTTCCACCTTCCCAAGCACCACCAGACCTGGATCATGAGCAAATCCAGACAAAACCAGGACTAAAACTGACCTAAATTGAAGTGAATTATGTCTGAACTGGATGTAAACATGTTTGTACCTGGCAAACTAAACACATTACTAAAGCATACTTTTTTTAAAGGGGGGGTATTATGCAAAATTGACTTTTTCAAGCTTTACATCATGTTATTCTGTCATTCCCTCATTAAAAACAAGCCTGAAGTGTTGCCTTGGCACATTCACGTATTTTTGAGTAATCTGTAAAAACTCTGATGGCGGCTATTTTAGGGATAGGTTTGCCTGAGTCCTCCTAGGAACGCCCCCACCTCCTGGAGACGCCTCCGAGCTTTCGTCACCAGCCGAGTAACCAACCACTGCTCCTCAGCAGAACCCCCTCCCCACTGATGCCACAGACAGCGTGTGGGGGGGGCGTGTCGGAAAGGCTCAGAGGTTCTTAAAGAGACAGAGGCCTATTTCAAGACATTCACTACAGCCATTTTGAGAGAGCAATTTTATACAAGGCAGTTATTCTAATTTACTGCATTTACAGACCAACAGAAGGTTTGTCATCATTGTAGTGTGATATAGACTGGTGCTATGTGATTAAAAAAAGCATAATACCCCCTCTTTAAAACTCTAAGAACAATCAATGAAGTCTTAAGCCAAAGCACCACAGTCCAAGAACCACCGCCTTAAGAAAAAGGAAAAATGAGAAACAATAACAAGTAACAAACATTCAAATATGCCTGACAGTATAAATAAACAATGCGCCTGAACTATTTCGGGAATTCAATCGTGTTATTGATGTAACTTTACTTGACAATGTGGAAGAAAACCCTTGTAACGAAAGTTTGCAAATGTCATTTTAGAACGTCTCCAAAAAAAAAAAAAAAAAAAATTTTAAAAAAGCAACTGTCGTGAATATGCGGGTGCTCCGGGTCTGCAGGCTCCCTCCCCTCTCCTCCTCGGGCGACACACACACGCACACACACACACGCACACACGCACACATACACGTTTACTTTCCCAATGGCATTTGAACGCGGCGTCAGATACTGTACATTTCGAAAGAAGCAGCGAGACTCTCCCCGGCAGTCTCCGCTTGCTTTTTTCTTTTACGCACGAGATCACGTCGCTTTCACCTTGGCTTAGCAGAATTATGGGAGGTCATAACGTCCAGAGAGGCGAGATTTGTCCAAGCACGACTCAGGGTTCAAGAGTTAGAGCGTGTTTGGTGCTTAACTTTCTATATCTGCACGGCTTTTCGTCGGTAAAGTTGGACAAATCCTCCCATTTCACTACTTCCTGGTAAACCCCCCCCCCCCATACGGCAGCGCGCGGTGGAATGACTGGCACGCGTAAAGTTTTCTGCCTTTTTTTTTTTACGCGCAGCATTTCGATGACTTTCTCCCCAGCTTGCCCACGCCCCCTCATCACATTATACCCCTGACGTCACATTTGCGAAGACAACGGGGCCGTGGAATTCGGCTTTGATGCGCGCTCCTCTCGTCCAATGGGATGCTCCAGCGCCTGTCGAGCGCGGCCAGTCGCACGGTGGGGAAGGGGGCGGGCTCTGAAGGGGTCACGTGACTGTGTGTGTGTGCATGTGTGTTTTGGACTGACAGCGCCGTGAAGGACTGAACATGAGCGCAGGGGAGAAGCAGGTGCTCCAGAGCCAGAGCGACGCATGGACGCTTTTTTTTATGTGCGCGAAAGTAGAGTTCTATGGGCGAATGAAGACGAGACGACGCAAGTGAACAGGAAAAGTATAGGGAGATTTGGACATATTCAGTAAGTTGCTGATATTAATAGAAGAAGAATATTGCAGGGGTTTCTGCAGGGGCGGACTGGGACTGAAAAACAGCCCTGGACTCTGACCAGCCTGGCCCAAATTAGCGTAATTGTGACTTCCACAAATACATATTTTAACCTCTTACCCCCCGCCTTAACATTAACGAGTGCATTTTCCCCAGTTCGGCTTTTTATTATTATTTTTTTGATCGGTATCATCAGCAAAAAGAACGGGAAAGGTGGTCGTAGAAACAGAAGCAAAATCATTAATATAAATAATAAATAATAATGGCCCCAAAATTGAACCTTGTGGCACACCATACTCCACGGAATTCCTTTTAGATTCATGTTTTTTCATACTAGGCTTTACCCAAATCTAAAAGCTTCTCGACTGGAGATCAACAATGTAACGCCTCATTTGAAAGCTAAGACCTACAAAAGTGATGAAAACTTTTCGTCACGTCGCCACATTTTGTTTTTCTAAATAATTTTTTCTATCATTTTTTGTTGTGTTTTTTTGTCCGTGTTTTTCTCATGTTTTCATCCTCTTTTTCTCGCTATTTTGATGCTTTTCTGTTTAGCTTTTAGATTTGGGTAAAGCTCGGTTGAGGCGGGCGGGACTGGTGGCCCGCGAGCCAGTGGCCCTTCTGTGCTCTTCCAGAATGGACGTATGGCCAGTCCGCCCCTGGGTTTCTGTCTCATCATATTGCACATAAGAATAAGTTATAAGTTTTATTATTTAAACCGGCCCACTCATTTGCAGATTCGTAGCTCACTTTGTAGAGCATCAGCCCAGAGTGCGGCAGTTTGCTAAACCGGTTCTACCTCTTTTTACATCGGCCGCCCCACGAGTCCTTCTCAAATAGTGGGGCGCGTGTGACCAGGTGGGTTTACTGTGACACATTGAGTGCCGCGCTGTTTTGGGGATTTGGCTGTTGAGTGCCAACAATCCAGACCCTTTTTCATGATATTTGTAGCATCACAGCATATTCTATGCTATAGCTATGGACACGTGTTGTGGCTCGTTTGAAAGGTGACACTCTAATCTGTGAACAGTTTCATTCTACGTGCCTCAGTTCCTGAGCAATCTAAGGTAAACAGAGGCTAATTTGAATCAAAATCAGTGTTTTTTATAGAAATGGAGACAACAGGGGTTTTACGCAACTCTTTCCTTTCTGATTAACTCCTCTCTCCTCTATGGACAGACACTAACGGGAAGAGGTAAATGCCTAAATATCTCCATTTCAAGTCAATTTTCAAAGACAACTTTGTTGACACGTTTTGAAACACCGCGTGTTGCCGCAGATCGATCTTTATCGATTTTTGGGGCGTGTGCATTTTAACAGTCTGGTTCTCAGATTGAAGACTTTAACAGGATGTTTCTCAGCCATCATTGGACCGATTTTGACCATTTAAAAACTCAGAGAAATGTTAAAATCTTAAATGTGCTATTGAGCTATTTGGGAGCCATCATAACTGGCTCTTATTGGTGAACCGATCCAAATGATCCGGCTCATCAGAAAGAGCCACAAAAAAAACTATTAACTACATTGCAATATCTAACCTGCAATGTTCCCTAGTTTGGCCTTAAATATAGTTGTGTTGACATTATACTAAGTTTCAGCTTGTCATAAAAATAGCCCAAATCGCCCGGTAACTGCAAACCGGAGCTGCTTTTAATTAAATTACTTGAAATATGTTTTTTTTTTTTTTGTATCACTCTACCTTCCGTGAGTGCTTATTGTGCAGAAAAGTGCTTGTAGAAAGTTGTCTGCGTGCGCGGCTCATTTGTATCGCGGCTGCTCCCCGGCGGACGCTGCTGCTCCCCGTTCGGAGGGTAATCCCAGAGGAGCGCCGCGCGTCTACTCCTCTCTCATTCCGCCCAAACTCCCCTGGGCTCGGCACGGGCCTGCACCAGACGCAGCTTAAGCGTAATGGCTTCTAATGGCTTTACAAAACGATGCGCCTCTCCAGCACTCGCAAGGGAAGTTCTGCGTAGTTTTACTGTTAAAAAAGAGTCGATAGAGCAGTTGTAGAACGGACGGTAACTTGGCGGGTGCTTCGTCGGACTAAACCTACTGAATATGCGACTTAATATGAGTCATTTAGGCATTGACACGTGAGACTGCTTTTCTGGATGTATTGCTTTATAAAAATGTAAGCTTCTCACTTGTTTTGCAATACTGGCTTACAAACCTGGAACATTTACTTATGTAGAGTTTCTGAGGGTCTGTACTTTACTTATTACTTAGTTGTGCTTTTGTTTTCTACTTTTATTTTTTACTACTGAGGCCATACCTGCTGCTGTGCCCAATCCCGTCAGACCTTGTGCTGAAACGAGCAGATTGGTAAGCGCTCTTACGCCAAACCGGATGTGGTTCAGCGTCCGCCATGGTAAGTTGCTTCCGAATTGGTAAGTCAGTTAGGAAGTAGTTAGGAAAAGGAGCCTCGGTGCTAACTATCATGGCCACTTTAGCATAGGGACCTCTGATGCTAACTAACCGTTGATTAGGAGCTATGTGCCATCCCACAAGCCACTGCTTGGGATCATTTAGATTTATTTTTCTCCTTAAATGTCTTTGTTTGGACACTATGTTGTTGTTGGACACTGAACAGTAGGGGGCGACATGCACTTTTGTTTGGCCTGCACTCCACCAATAACTTTAAAGAAGAAGAAAAACAGCTGTTGGTGATGTCACTTTCCCCTGTTTAAGGATGGACGGATTGTGCAAATGCTGCTAGTTCTCTAACTGCATAGATCTAACAGTCGACCCCATGAAAGGTTAAGGAGTTAGTTGCTAGTGTTAGTGCTTAGAGGCTGCAATTTGATGGTTTCAGACGCAGCCTTGGAAGCTAAGCAGGGAAGGACCCGGCAAGACCTGGATGGGACACCGTTTGGGAACACCAGGAAGCCTAGCGAATGTAGTGAGTGAGTGTGTGGTTGGTGGTGGTTGGAGCGGCCGATGGCGCAGACTGGTTGCCTCGCTTCCTACCTCAGGGCAGCTGTGGCTACAATAGTAGCTTGCCACCACAGAGTATGGAGTGAACGAATAGTGCAAGGTAAAGTTTCTTTGAGTGTCCAGAAAAGCGCTATATAAAACCAATGCATTATTATTATTACTTTTACTCCACTACAGAAAAGTAAAGCTATTACTGCGCGGATGTCAAACTACTCCTGGTATTATTACGCCTCACAATATAGTTCCCCTTTTTATCCACTTAGAAAATCCACTTTGTTTAATTTTGTGTAAGTATACTTGGATCGTGTAACACTTCAACGTAACCATATTTAAATAGGAAAAACGTGGATGAGCTCGGTAGCTTCTATCTTCACCTGGTTTGGAGCTATAGACGAGAGGAGGAGAGGCTAAATGCTAACTCATCTAAGCTAAAGTAAGAACATACCTCAGCATGTAAAAACGGTGGCCTGTTCCTTTTAGGGATGCACCGATACCACTTTTCCTAAAACCGATACGAGTACGAGTACTTGGATTTAAGTACTCACCGATACCGAATACCGATACGAGTACAAGGCATTTTCTTCAACATTCTTACTTTTTTCACAGCAGATTGGTTTGTAATTAGTAAATTTACTCATGTACATTTCCTTAAGTAAAGTAGGCGGCACATTTAAGAGCAGTTATATTAGAATTGTGCTGATGCCATTTAAGTATTTATTTTTATTTTCATTCAATATAATTTTTAATTTTTATTGCACTGTCCATCACAGACAGAAAAGCCCATGTCCTAAAGCTCCCAATTCCTGTGCTTTATTCATTTATGTATTTTTAATTAACAATAGTATTGAGATGGTTACTGGTTAATGGTCTCGTTTCGTCTTTACTTCAGCTCCTGTAGATTTTCTCGTGTGTTTGTACCATCTTAGCGAGTAGCTACAGCGTTTTCATTGTTCTGCTGCAGCTCATTTTCGCTCAATATAAACATGCTGTATGTCTTTAATTTGGATTTTCTGAGGACTTTTTAGTCGCTGGGTTAGTTTTTCAGATGAATAAACCCCTGGGCTTAAAACGGCGTCAGAATGGCCAAAACTGCTAGACGCGAGTTAGCAACGTTAGCCTGTATGTTGTAAACACTGCAGACGCTGCAGCACTAACAACATTAAGCTCTGGTTAAATCCAGCTCAGACTCTGGTTTAGAGAGCGCAGTCTGTAATAAAGTCAGCTCTATGTGGAATATTGTATTTGCACTAAACAATTCTACAGTTTCTTGCTTCTTCTCTCCTCAGCTGAGAGCTGCGCCTCGTAGCTGCGCCTCGTAGCTGCGCCTCGTAGGTGCGCTGGCCGCACATCAAATGGTATCGGTTTCTGGTATCGGGACCTCATGAATGAGTACGAGTATGAGTACAAGCATGTGGTATCGGCCCGATACCCGATACTGGTATCGGTATTGGTGCATGCGTAGTTCCTTTAATATAGAGACTGCAGTTACGCATAAGACCTGAGGTGGCAGTAGTGAGTATAAAATGACCAACTTGCACACTGTTCTTGAAATTACACAAAAAGTATTTGTAGAATGAAATGAATTGAGTTTAGATGCAACAGTTTAATAGTTGGTGCCCCCTCCCCCAGACCCTGAGTGTCTCTGCTCCGCCCCTGCAGCCGCGGTGCAGTGCAGCTCAGACGTGTCTTCCCTCTCTTTGCCGTCCCCTGTTTCCTTTCCCACTTGCCGCTGTGAGCGCAGACACCAGAGAGCACGACATGACGCAAAAGTTTTGTCAACGGTCACATTGGTGCACATTTAAATGACTTCCTTCTCATTGTTCTCGTTGCCGTTCATCAGTGCTGTTCGATCACATTGGCCTCAGTGTGGTCCCCCTCGGAGACCTGATGATCCTGTAAGTGTGACCTGACCCACACTTGCAGCATCTAAACTGAAATGTACGCTCTACTTTGGACACCTATGTATTTTCCACATCAAATACTTTACAGTACGTTCACTCAAGTAAACATTTTGCGGCACAACTTGTGCTTCTACTGGAGTCATATTATTTTACTCAAGTCATGAAATCATGTAAAAAAATAAACATCAACAAATTAAAACCATATATATAAAACTGTATCTATCCATTATTGCCAACATGGTGCCTTAATATTCAAACATACACTGACAAAAAACTTGGAATACATTTTTTTCCTCCTTTTTGTCAGCAACAGACAGCTAAAGCTTATCTCTAAATGTAATATTTTCCCTGTAAACCAACAGTGTCTGGCCTTAACTGGCTCTAGACGACGCTCATCGGAGTGTTCTGCGTGGAGAGAGCTGTTTGGATTGGGTCGTGTTCTCAGATTGGTATCACACCCTGTATTAACACTGTCGACACCTCCCTCCTGAGAAAGTGATGCTGACAACAAGAACACACCGCAAAACAAAGCTGCCAGTCTGGGAGTTCGAGCTGGGGCCATGACTCTGTTCAACAATGTGGAGTTCAAAAACAGTACTGTGAATTGATAGATAAATAAATCTGTGAGTCAATCAGATGTTTAGCTGAACCTAAACCTGACCAACTGCAGCAACACCTGATCAGAACAACAAGAGATCAATAATGCAATCTCCCTTTCTGTGGATGATGAATAAAAGTAGATATAAGATCTTTGACAGTAGTTATCAGAGAAACATCACATTTCAGTAGACTTTATGCTGTGGATTTGGTTTGCGGTTGAGACTCTGTGCAGTGCTGTAGTAGTGGACCCTTCCTTGGAGAGGTGCCACATTGTGTTTTGTTCTTCGAGACAGTGCTTTGAAAGCAGACAGCTGGCATTTCCAACATTACAGTCGACCACAAATAGACCGCACTCTTCTGTCCAATTAAAAAAGCCTGGTGGGGAAAATTCTGCCTGGAAACACAAGGAGCGCTCCGATCTGAGAAGGTTAACTGTTGTTTTTTTGAATGGGAATGATCTACAGCAGACAACACATTAGTTCCTAGTGCTTGGCCTTGATGTTTGCACTCTATCTCCAGTGCTTCTGGTGTCCTGTCCAGGTAATATGTGGTCATCCAGATGCCATTAGGGCAGGTGACCGAGATACTGCACTAGCGGAAGTTCAAGCTCTTCCTTCTCAGTCTGGGAGTTTGTCAAGCCACCGAGTCAGCCCATTTCTCAAGACATGACGCTTGTAAACCTTGAACACAATGGTCACACACAGTTCCCAGAACTTTGTCGTCAAGGCTTGACAAGAAAGTCTTGTTCTTGATATGGACAAAAAGCAAATCTGCCACAATCACTGCAATATTCTAAACTAAACTGCTAAGATTTGAAAACTTTGGCAAGTGGTGCCTTCTCAAACTTATATTCAAATGTGTTCATTTATACAGAGACTAAATGATAACAGAGTCACCAGAGGCTCCATCAATCACAAAGGCCACACCACCTTTGCTCTGCCCAATCCTGTCAGACCTTGGAAACTAAGCAGGGAAGGGCCTGGTCGGTACTTGGATGGGAGACCGTTTAGTAACACCAGGAAGCCTGGCAAATGTAGTGAGTGAGTGAGTGGTTGGTGATGGTCGGAGGGCCCGATGGCGCAGACTGGTTGCCTCGCTTCCGGCAGTCTACCCCAGGGCAGCTGTGGCTACAATAGTAGCAACTCATTACCCACAGAACTTAAAACCAGATCTGAGTTTAAAATGTTCACTTCTTGGGGTCAAGTCTTGGCTGAAAACAAACCAAAGCTGTACCCATTTGTAAATATCACTGAGTCTGTGTGAATGTAGGTGTGAGTGTATACAGTATGTATGTCTGTGATTGAAAATGTTTGATACAAATGTTGTATTAATGTATTTTATTATTGTAAATTGTGTAGAAAGGCCCAACCAGAGACATGAGCTGTGAATTAGCACTAGCTAAAAGCCCTTGTAACTATGTTGATGTATCGGCCCTGAAAAATGAATGAATAAATATGCGAAGGCAGTAAAGATCAATCTATGAAGCATTAATATAATTAATTGATAACATTGAAAGCAAAGAGATCAGGAAAAATGCTTCCAGTGTCACATGCACAGCTAAACAACTGTTTTCAACCCCTCAGAGTCAAGGCCAGTCTCAAATCCTTTGAGTCTGTTCCAGATTTGAGCTGCATAAGACTGAAACGCAGCCTCATCGAGTTTAGCCCTGACTCTGGGGCCAGTGGAAGACCAGACCTTGAAGTTCTCACGGCTCATATGGCTCTAACATGTCAGAGATGTACTTTGGTACGAGACCGTGTAGAGACTCGTAACAAGTAGAGCTGTTTGAAATCATTTTCTTTGAGCGACAGGAAGCCAGTGCAGGGACCGGAGCACTGGACTAATGTGGTTGTATTTCCTGTTTGTCAGGACTGGAGCAGCAGCGTTCTGGATGAACTGCAGCTGTCTGACAGCTCGTGTAGAGAGGCCGGTGAGCAACCGTTACAATAGTCTAACCTGCTGGAGACAAATGCATGGATTAGTCTCTCGGTGAAAACATACCTTTGATCTTGACAATGTATTTTAGATGCAAAAAAGCTGCTATTGCTTTGATGTGGCTGTTAAACTTCAGTTATGAGTCCATGATCCCTCCAGATTTGAACTTGATTTCTTTGTTTTCGAAAGAGAGAGACACTTGTTTCTGTGGGCCAAAGACAATGATCTCAGTTTGTCAGAGTTTAGCTGGTGAAAGTTGTTTTGTGTCGACATAATGATCTGGTCAATAAATAAATTAAAGTTGTATAAAAAAATGTGTGTGGGGTCTGAAATATGACTAAAAAGAAGCATGTATCCACAGCAAATACTCACGGAAACATTACAGACAACTCTTATTCATCAGACAAGGCAAAGGTTTACTCTATAAGTGGGTCTTGCGACAATGTCAGGAACAGTGTCCCATCATCCGATACTGTAAGTCAGTCTGGCCCTGCGCCTGTGAAGTGTCATGTATATTTTTTTAGCCGTTTCCTTTGCAGTATCCATCGCCGGGCTACATCTCAGCAAAGTTCACAAGCTCCAATAGTATCTTTAATATCATTACGTGAGCTCCAAGCCCATTTATTAACGGCAGTCTCATTAAGAATTGAACAAGGTCAGTAATGAAGCTGCTCTCACCATACTTCACTCTGTCGTGAATTTCCACGTCTCTTTCATTAATCACACTGGATGAGTGCAACAATCGTCCAGCGTGTTGCTAGGTGACGTTAGTGGACAGCGACGATGGGGTTCATGACACTTTTTCTCCCTGATCCACCCTCTAAATTACAAAAACATGACACGCACAAGAATAAAGATTATGGTACCGAAAAATAAATAGTAATATAAAGTAGTATCTGTGCATGTACCTGTATATTACTCCCTCTCTTCCCCAAGTTTAGCAAACCCCAAAGCAGGACAGTGCTCGTTGCCTGTCTCAATGGGGTCTCAACTTGTGTAAGAGTTGCTAATCGTGTTGTTCAGGGGCGGACTGGCCATATGTCCATTCTGGAAGAGCACAGAAGGGCCACTGGCTCTAGGGCCACCGGTCTCACCTCTCGCTTTACCTTACCCTTACCCCCGGGCGAAACCGAGCTTTACCCAAATCTAAAAGCTTAACTTCTTAACTCCCGCCTGAACCGAGAGGATCTTTTTCCTCATGTCATCAGATTTTTTTTCCAACATTTTTTTGTTGGGTATTCAACTCATTTTTGCAACTCTTTTTTTTTTTTCATTTTTTGTCACATTTTTTGTCATTTTTTCGTCTAATTTTTGTCATTTTTTTGTAAATTTTTAATCACATTTTTGTCACTTTTTTTTTTTTAAATTGTCACTTTTTGTGACATTTTTGCCACTTTTTCATCAATTTTTCGTCTCAGTTTTGTCACTATTTTCACACCTTTTTTCCAGAAGCTTTTGGATTGGGGTAAAGCCAAACTGGAGAAAATGTGCTTGGTTCAGGTGGCAGTTAAGGGGTTAAAAGAAAAGCATCCAAAAACAAAAAATGTGCTGAAAAAGGAAAAAAAAAAGGGACAAAAAAGTGACAAAAACACAACAAAATGTGACGAAAACGTGACGACAAAGCAATGAAAAAAGCGATGAAAAAACAACAATAACATGAAAAAAAAAAAAAGAAAAACAAGAGACGAAAACACAACGAAAACACAACGAAAAAGTGACAAAAAAGTGACGAAAACACGCCAAAAAAGCCACAAAAAAGTAATGAAAAAGCAACAAAAACATAACAAAAATGCAGCAACAACGTGACAAAAAGTTCCCGTCACTTTTCTAGATTTGAGCTTTCCAGTGAGGCGTTACAGTGTTGCTCTCCAGTCAAGAAGCTTTTAGATTTGGGTAGAGCCGAACTGGAGAAAATGCTCTCGGTTAAGGCGGGGGGTAAGAGGTTGACATGTGTATTTGTGGAAGTGTCACATTTACGCTAATTTGGGCCAGGCTGACCAGAGTCCAGGGCTGTTTTTCAGTCCCAGTCCGCCCCTGCTGTTGTTTAGTTCATGATAAAGACGAAGGAGTTCCACTGGTCTTAACTTTCGAAGAATCACTGCTCGAGAAAAGTTAGTTGGGTCTTGGGGTCAGAAACGGGTGCAGCCACCACCGTTTATTTTGGAAGAGTCACTGGAAAACGTTACTGTTCTCACCCAAACACAGAAATGGTGCAAGTGTTAGCTGCACCCCTTGATCTCGAAGGCGTGCCAGATGAATTTCTCAGCGCAGAAGATTGAAAGAGTCGGTCCGAGCGGTCAGGATAGTGTCGCTTCCGATAACACCACAACAGACCGCGCGGCCGCCACGTCTTCGCCAAAGCCAGCTACCAGCACAATCGGGCAACTGTTCAAGAGTTTACGGAACAAAGAGGCAAGCGGGTAAGCCGGCGACCCCGTCTGAATCGGAGGCGTGTTCCTGTGCTCGGTCCAACTGTTCCCTCCGTTTCGAGCAACATGTTCAGTTCACTTGACAGTTTTGAGATACATGTCGCGGTGTTTTTTCTTCTTTGCACCTCGCAAAGTCACGAAACTAGTTTTAATCTCGTTGCTGAGTTTGTGCGTGGCTTTTTTGAGATCAGCCCTTCTATAACAATTTAGCATTTCACTGCTACGTCAAAGTATTTGCAGCTGAATTTACCTGTTCCCTCACAAAAGCGGCGTCCTTCAGTCCCTGACAGACTTCACTGCAGGCATGGAGTTGTAGCTGGGGGGGCAAATTCCTTTCATTTAGCATAAAAAAGAGCACTTTTCTTGCTAAACTGTTTGATAGCCATTTAAATTTGACAAAGGGCTTTTTTCAATCGCACTGACCTCGAGAGGAATATACTGTAGCAACAGGGAGGGAACGTCGTGACCAACAGCCGGTTCCAATTGGTGCAAAATATGGCTACCTGTTTCTTTACCGACTCTTCTAGACGTCAGTGTATCACCCCGGTGCTTTTTTTGTTCACTGTTTGTGTTTAATCTCCTTGACAGCCATGCCCCTTCTTATTTGACCGACACCCTGTTTATCCGAAACCCTAGTACGGTCTTAAGGTCCGCAAACCAGTTCTCGCTCGAAGCCCCCAGAGCCAGGCACAAATGCAGGGCTTTTCGATCTCAACATTATCAAGTCACAGAGCCCCCTTGTGTGGAGATTAAAAGCAATTTGACAACAGACCGGTGTGACAAACAGCCTCGGTCGCCCCTAGTTTGCCAAGTAAAACTTAAAACTTTTTCATGTTTGTGGAAATTCCGATTTGGATCGAGCGTTTCGGAATGTTTTTCTCTATCAAGACTTCAGGACAATTCTGGCGTTTATTCAGTGGCAGCTGGTGATGTAAACTCACTATCAGATCTTAACACATTTACTGCTGCTGGTCAGACTAAAACGAAGCATGTATCCACAGCGAATACTCATGGAAACATTACAGACGACTCTTATTCATCAGACCGACAGCAAGGCAAAGGTTTACTCTATAAGCGGCAGTCAAACAGCTACATAACATCATTTAAACAGCAGACTATTACCCTAAGCATAATGATATGAGCGCATAAAGGAGTCATTTATGTCTTGCTAAAGTTAACAACATTGCTGAACCTAGACAGATGTGCACCGTGGTGTAAACATGGACGTACCCATAGCATTGAGTAGCGCCGCATCCTTATGTCTGTTTAGCCTCATTAAAGGAATAGGCCACCGTTTTTACATACTGAGATATGTTCTTACCTTAGCTTTGACGAGTTCTTTAGGACCTGTCTGGTCTTCACCCGTGCCTTCAGTCACGTAAACACAGCGCAGACGGCGTTAGCATTTAGCCTCTCCCTCTCTCCTCTATAGCTCCAAAACAGGTCAAGATAGAAGCTACCAAGCTCTTCCACGTTTTCCCTATTTAAATATGGTTACGTGAAGTGTTACACTACAAAGTAAAAGGGGGAACTATATTGCATGGCGTAATAATACCAGGAGTAGTTCGAAATCCGCGCAGTAATCTTCACTTTACTGTGCGGATGCTAAATTACTCCTGGTATTATTACGCCTTACAATATAGTTCCCCCTTTTATCCGCTTGGAAAATCCACATTGTTTAATTTTGTGTAATTATACTTTGTAGTGGAACACTTCACGTAACCATATTTAAATAGGGAAAACGTGGAAGAGCTTGGTAGCTTCTATCTTGACCTGTTTTGGAGCTATAGTGGAGAGAGGGAGAGGCTAAATGCTAACGCCGTCTGCGCTGTGTTTACGTGACTGAAGGCACGGGTGAAGATCAGACAGGTCCTATAGAACTCGTCAAAGCTAAGGTAAGAACATATCTCAGTATGTAAAAACGGTGGCCTGTTCCTTTAAAACACCATAAACACACGGCAGTTTCCCCACTTCATCTCGTATCGCCGCCGAAAAAGAAAAGAATATTCGTATAATCCGCCGGTATTTGCTCGATTCCCATTGTGCTTGAAGAGACCGCGTGCAAGTGAAAGTGACCAATGAAGAGTCTCCAGGCAGAGACCGATCACTGTCGCGTTTTATGTGTTCTAATTATAGTCCTTTTTTTGTTCTTGTGGTAAAAAAGTATAAAACCACAATGAGCATACACAGTATTGACACTAAGTGATTAGTTATAATATAAAATATATACAAAAAATGAAACACAATTTCTTTTTTCTTGTTGATTTGTAATGATTCTTCATAGCAATCGTTTTTTCAACTTTTAAAGTGAGGGTAAAATTGTTTTGATCATTTAGACACCATCTTCGTCTCCTCGGTTAGTTTTAAAGCTGCCTCCTCTATAGTTTTACTTGGCATTTGGAAGACAATGTGCCTTTGAGATCCGAACACAGAACTATACAACCTCCCCCCAATAGAGTGCATAGCACGCTTTTCCAGAAGAACCTTGCAACTCCAAACTGTTTTTAGACAATCACTCCTCTCCTCGCCGGAGTGAGACATCTGCAAAGGCGTGATGGAGGCGCGTGACAGACTGCGCCCCGCTCCCTCTGTCGGCTTTTCGCAGCCTGTCTGCCCGACTGGCTGATGCTGGAGATTGCATCATGAGCACTACGAGAGTGTTGGCGGGGCAGTCAGCAGGTGCCATCGCTTCACATTCTCGCCGGGGCTCGGTGGTGGAGCTGCGCGGAGAGGACAGGCGCGTCAAGGCAGCGCCGGGAGGGGGTGAAGAGAGCGGGTGGGTCCCACACTCTCTGCTGCCTCTTAGCTACTGCCTCATCGGTTCTTTAGATACCGATCCCGCGTCACGGCAATGCTACGGTAATGCGAAGTGGCAGAGGGATCGGCGAGGCGACTTGAGATATCCAGGAGTTTAGCTGTCGGCCGTGACCGAAGAAGACATGGTTTTCAAACAAGACAAATAAGGCTATCATTTATATTGTACTGCACCACTGTAATGCATTCATTTGAAGAGATATCATTTCCGTTTTCACGACAATGCTTTTTGTCTTTTTGAGATGGCTGATAGCATTGAACAGATGCTGCATTCAAAGTACAAGTACGTACAGTAGGTCCATCTCTGCCATAAATGCTTAGTTTAAACCAGGGGCGGACTGGCCATATGTCCGTTCTGGAAGAGCACAGAAGGGCCACTGGCTCGAGGGCCACCAGTCCCGCCTCAACTGAGCTTTACCCAAATCTAAAAGCTAAAAAGAAAAGCATCAAAATAGCGAGAAAAAGGGGATGAAAACAAAACAAAAATGTGATGAAAAGGCAACAAAAACGTGAGAAAAACACAACAAAAATATGACAGATATGACAAAAATCACTTTTGTAGGTCTTAGCTTTCAAATGTGGCGTTACATTGTTGCTCTCCAGTCGAGAAGCTTTTAGATTTGGGTAAAGCCCAGTATAAAAAAACATGAATCTAAAAGGAATTCCGTGGAGTATGGGGTACCACAAGGTTCAATTTTGGGACCATTATTATTTATTATTTATATGAATGATTTTGCTTCTGTTTCTATGACCACCTTTCCCGTTCTTTTTGCTGATGATACCAATCAAAAAAATATAATAATAAAAAGTAAACCTGGGGAAAATGCACGCGGTTAAGGCGGGTGGTTAGAGGTTAAAATATGTATTTGTGGAAGTGCACAATTACGCTAATTTTGCTTTTCAGTCCCAGTCCGCCCCTGGTTTATACCAAAAGTTTCAGCAGTTTGACACTTGCATGGCTGCACAAACGGAAATTCAAGTAAAACTCTGCCGTTGAAAGGACCATGAATGTGTAGTCAAGACCAAGTTGAAGTGAGCAATCTCAGTCCTGTTCAAGGTCAAGGTCAAGGTCAATTTTATTTATAGAGCACATTTACGAACAGCTGGCACTGCCCCAAAGTGCTGTACAGATTCATAAAATAAAACAATCAACATTTAATACAAATAGAAAATAAAATCAACACGAGAAAATGTTCAGGCTACAGCGAAGGCTCTGTCCCCTCTGCTCTTCCGCTTAGACCTGGGATGGTCTAGAAGATATTGTTCAGCGGACCTCAGAGCTCTGACAGGGCTGTGCAAAGATATCAACTCTGACAAATAAGGTGGAGCTAATCCATTTAGACATTTCTGTTCAGCCAGTGGAGGTTGTCAGTAGGTTCAAGTATTTGGGTGCCCACAAATTTACTTCCTCACGAAATGTGGATGAGATCTGTAAGAAAGGCAACCCGAGACTATATATGATTAGAAAGCTTTGGAGGCTTTGGAGTGGGCCCACTGATTCATGAGAAGCGTCCTTGTTTTTAAGATCACTGTGTGGTTTGGGTATCTCACGGTGGCAAACAAAAAATGGTTGGTCAAGGACAAATATCACTGATGTCCTTACTAGACAGCTATGCGCACTGAAGCCAAATCTGGTTACACCCCCCCCCCAATCCGACATTGAGGTCTAATTGTCGGAGTGGGGGCATTTCCATATTTTATCAAACATCCCGGTATCCCGACACACGAGATAAGTATTAAAAGTAAGTGGGCCTACAAGAACTAACCCTAACCTTACCTTAGCCCTAACCTTAAGGATAGTGGAGTTTACAAACTGAACAGGCTGTCAGAATGGAGGTACCAAAAAGTGTCGGATTGGCGAGATGTCGGAATGGAGGGTTGTCGGAATGACGGGTCGAACCCCGCCAAATCCACCGTCAGCACCCCTTGTTCTACGAGTTTAGCCTGATGTCCTCTGGGCAACGCCACAGAGCCCTTTAGCTGCAAAGAAAAGGTGTGTAAGGGCTCATTTGTGCCTAATGCAATGAGCCTACTGAACAATTCAACACATGAAATTGTTTTTATCACCAACTTATTGTCTTTGCCGTGTATCATTTATCACTTCATCTGTCCTGGTTTGTTGTGACGTGTGATTTTGTAAGTGTGACGGTGAACCAAAGACTAATAAAGACAATGAGGTTAATCTGAATCTAGTTTTTCGCATTTTCGCTGAACTTAACACCAGATCATGAACTAGGAGCTCCCTGAAAGTTGTGAAACCCTCTTCTAAACTCCATGTGAAGAATTTGACATGATAAAAAAAAGCAGGTTCAGAGCTTTAAACTTCTGAAGGCCTGCGCTTGCACCTCATCGATATTTACAGAAAAATCTCCGACACATCCTCAAACTGTGTGCTAGTGTTTGGCTTCCCGTAGCGAACTCTTCCAAACCCCATTGTGTGCAGCGGGTGCCGTCCCCTACAGTGACTCACAATGTGCGAACAGCGGCTCTCGTGCTCTAATCCACCACAGATAATTTGGTATTCATGTTTTACAGACGTACTTGAGAGAAATCCCTCCATCTCTTTGGCAGGGGAAAGCGGCCGCGGGCATGTCAGACGTTCTCTCTCCGTAAAGCCTTCTTTTGTTCGCTCCCCCTCCCCAAAAAGACAACGCTCTCATCAGCTTTCTCTCGAAGGTAAATACCGGAGGCCCGACTCAATGGGGCACATGCCGTTTTCCTCACAACACCTCATACATTTGCGTGTCAAGCTGCGCGTCACAGATTAAACGCGCTTTGTTTTTGGGGGGCTGGTGATTTATGGGCGCGATGGCGGGGGCAGAGGAGCCGGGTTGCCAGGTTTAAGGAGGGAAACGAGCGGGCCCGGGGACAGAGACAAACTGGCAAAAACACGCGAAGAATTTGTTTGCGCGATAGTTTCACTTCGCGAAAGGTCCCGCTCATGTTGAAACCGGCTCTCAGTTCCCTTCACTTCAGTGACTTTCTGAAAATATCAATGAATAAAACTGTAGGAGGGGTTTGTGAAAGTGATGGAGTGAGTGGGAGGGGAGCGTAGCGAGGCAAGGGCGTACAGCTGGCTGGATAAGACCATAAGATGAGCCAAAGGTCATCCAATGTACATAGTTAGCCGAAAGTATTGCTATTAGCCGATTGAATGCCGATAAAAGGCCCATATCTCCAGAATCGAAAGTGATAGAGACTATTTTGCAATGGAAAGAGTCAATCAGAGCCTTAAAATTTGTCCTCCCACAACTTCCTAGGCCTCAGGGGAACTGAAGAAACATCAGAGTGAAATTCTGTCAGAACTTTGTGCACATCGGATCGTATTTTAATTTCAGAACCATAAGAGACAGAACCATAAGGCGCTGACGAAGCCTTTTGGATGAGAGGCGAAACGTTCGACACTTCAACTACAGAGTGCAGAAGATGACTGAAGAACCTTCATTGAAGATGGACAACGCCTGTATGACTGAGAGCCTACACAAATACAAGAGATCGAGAATTACCAACGTCAAATGAGCTCCCTCTGAAGTATCTACGAAACAGGAATGTCTTGAATAAATCAGCCCTATGCGCCTAATAAAGCGCCTCCTGCCTCCTGCTGTCACACTTAAAATAAGATAAGATAAAACTTTATTGATCTCACAAAGGAGAAATTCACTTGTTACAGTCGGCGTTCAAGAAGAAGAGTTAATAAAGTGCAGCTGATACAGAGAGATTATTGCACATTACAGTCTCTTTTGTACAGTCTGACAGCAGTGGGAATTAAGGCTTTGCGGTAGCAAAGTCTTCCACTTAGAGAGCTGCTCAGCTCTTCCACAGTCCCGTGCAGTGGGTGGGAGGTGTTGTCCATGATGGAGGTAAGCTTGGCTAACACCCTCCTGTCCCTCACCTCCTCCACAGAGTCCAGGGGGCAGCCCAGGACGGAGCTGGCCCTCCTGACCAGCTTGTTCAGTCTGTTCTTGTCCCGCTCTGTGCTGCCCGGGGCCCAGCACACGGCAGCGTAGTGGAGAGCAGAGGCCACCACAGAGTCATACAAAGTCCTGAGCAGAGGCCTGCTCACTCCGAAGGACCTCAGTCTCCTCAGAAGGTGGAGGCGACTTTGGCCCTTCTTGTACAGGGAGTTGGTGTAGTGGGACCAGTCCAGTTTATTGTTGAGGTGAACACCCAGGTACTTGAAACTGTCCACCTCCTCAATGTCCTCCCCCTGGATGTTTAGCGGTGCGTGCGGTAGTGGCTTCCTCGTGAAGTCGATCACCATCTCCTTCGTCTTACTGATGTTCAAGCACAGGTGGTTGCTTCAACACTGACACATTCTACAGTTGGGAAGCGATTATAGACAAGACGTAGGAAAAACATTGGCCATGCATATTGGCCTCGGAAAACCCTGTATTGGCCGACCTCCATTCAAAGGTAAACGACTTTCAAGGTGAGCTAAACCTCTGACTGGGAAAAGAGATGGTTCAGATTATAAAACCCCCATGGCTAAAAGAGCTTAAAGAGGGGGTATTATGCTTTTTTCAGCCACATAGCACGAGTCTATAGCACACTACAATGATGACCAAACCTTCTGTTGGTCTGTAAATGCAGTAAATTAGAATAACTGCCTTGTATAAAATTGCTCTTTCAAAATGGCGTTAGCAAATGACTCGAAATAGGCCTCTGTCTCTTTAAGAACCTCTGACCCTTTCCGACACGCCCCCCTCCACACGCTGTCTGTGGCATCACAACAACACTGCGCTCGTTGTCTCAACTGTATTGAAACTACGATCGGTGCATTTTAATTTTTATTGTTGGAAAGGAGCTACTGTTTATCACTTTGTGAACAATGGCCACACAGGATATTATTTGGAGACGAACCTTCCACACCGGACGCTTGGACGGGGCTCTTGCCTGAAAAATAACTGCTGTTTGGAGGCTATCTCTTTGCATCTGCCATGCCCTATGGATCTCTAACTATACCCCCATGGACGACACCAGGATCTGCAGGAGCCCATACGATTCAAAAGACGGACATTATCTGTGCAGGTGGACAATGTTTTTTCGAGGTTACCCCGTTAGCTTGTTATAATCGACTACAGCTCATTGTTGATGAAAAGTCTGCAATAAACCACAAATGTGTAAAGCCAGGCTCATTGTGTGATCATCGTAAAGGCTGCTTCGAGTAGTTGCTGCTTTATTGACGTTATGTGTGCATAATATGCTGCCTGTTTTCAATGAATGTTGTGAAGGTGAAGGTTGTTAGCTTGTCGCGGCTAATAGTGCCTTAGCTCCGGGAGAAACCACTCGGCTACGACTCACTGTAGATGAAATGTGAGCAATAAACAACTAAATCAACAAGCCATGCTCCGTGTGTGATCATCATAAAGGCTGCTTCAAGCAGTTGCCTATTTTAGTGACGTTTTCAATGCATAATATGCTGCTTGTATTCAGTGAATTTTCCCGTTAGCTTATCGCGGCTAGCTTGTTAGCTCCGGGAGAAAGCCACTAGGCTATGACACATTGTAGATGAAATGTGAGCAATAAACTTCCAAATCAACAAGCCAGGCTCCGTGTGTGATCATTGTTAAACGGTTCTTTATGTATGTGGTGGTTTTATTGACTTTATGTGTGCATATTTCTCGTTTTCACGTGATGACTCGAGGTTTAGCTTAGCATTAGCTTTCTCCGGAGGCTCTGTGCATCCTCAAGGCCCAGCGCAGAACCAGACACTGAAAGAAGCGTTCTTGTCACCGGTTTTAATCCTGGGTGCTTCGGTAACAGAAACACTGATGTGTGTCTTTGTAAAAGTCTGCTGTAACTCCGGTTCACAACACATGAAGCTAATCCTCCATGATGACTCTGTTTACATCTTAGGGCTAGACACTGCGGGGAGGGGGTTCTGCTGAGGAGCAGTGGTTGGTTACTCGGCTGGTGACGAAAGGTCGGAGGCGTATCCTGGAGGTCGAGGGCGTTTCCTGAAGGACTCAGGCGTTTTATCCCTAAAATGGCCGCCATCAGAGTTTCTACAGATTACTCGAAAATACGTGAATGTGCTAAGGCAACACTTCAGGCATGTTTTTAATGAGGGAATGACTTAATAACATGATGTAAAGCTTGAAAAAGTCCATTTTGCATAATACCCCCCCTTTAATAAACTGTGTTGTTCTCTCATCAAATAACAGACCTGGTTTTCGAGTAGCTAGCGAATCTTTGAGTAGCCTTTGAATCTTCACCAGTGGGTATTCTCAGCACCTCTGAAAAAGCTCCTCTTGAGGTGCTACGTATCCTGGAAATGCACCTCCCCATCTCTTGCTAAGCTTCATTCTTTCATCAAGAAGTAAAAACACTCACCGAAGCTTCGAGTCGCACAGACAGTTTTGCTTGCTAACACTGGAAATACATGCACACTGTTATTCTGTGTTAAAGCAGTACTAAGTAACGTGTTTACCTTAATAAACCCTCCCCGTAGTCCCTGTGGGGGTGATACAAGTGTTTGTGGGATGATTGGAGGGTCTTTCATCTCCCCCTGGTGTTTCTGGACAGAAAACCATGTTTGCAACTTGACTGCCACCGGACCGGAGCCACCAATACACACAAATAGAATCACGAAGAAGAAGCTAACAGGCTAACGGGCTAAGCTAACTGCGGGCTAACGTCACTTTAAACAGTATTTACAGCCATGTTTGAGTGAAAAAAATGATTTCCATTGTATAATTGGATGTACAGTAACCCTCTGTCCCTTCGCCTTTCCTGTCAGCGTAGTATTTACTCTCCAAGACAATAAATAAGTTAAAAAATCGTAACTTGCTGCTACACCTGCAGTTGCGCTTATGGCCTCTAGGGGGAAGAGTTACCTAGTGCTGCTTTAAATTGTTGCTGTTTTTATGAGATTTTATTTTGAATAGTTTGAAGTTACTACGGTCTATTATTTATCTACCAAGCTCTTATGTTTCATGTCGCGCGATTGAACCGAGTTTGTGAACCTCATTCTAGTTCAATTTCTTCATTGAAACAGCTGTGCAGAAGAGAGTAAGAGGAGGCGGGGTTGGGAATGTGTAAAAAACAGGAAGTGAAACTGCCGGATATTTTGTGTCAGCTGTTTTAGATCAATATTGTATTTGCGAAGTGTAAGATATTGATAAAGATGTATGTTGAGATTCTCCATCATACTGCACTATCCACTATCAGACTATCCAGACTATCAGATCTTAACACATTTACTGCTGCTGGTCAGACTAAAACGAAGCATGTATCCACAGCGAATACTCATGGAAACATTACAGACAACTCTTATTCATCCGACCGACAGCAAGGCAAAGGTTTACTCTATAGACGGCAGTCAAACAGCAACATAACATCATTTAAACAGCAGACTATTACCCTAAGCATAATGATATGAGCGCATAAAGGAGTCATTTATGTCTTGCTAAAGTTAACATTGCTGAACCTAGACAGATGTGCACCGTGGTGTAAACATGGACTTACCCATAGCATTGAGCAGCGCCGTGTCCTTACGTCTGTTTAGCCTCATTAAAACACCATAAACACACGGCAGTTTCCCCACTTCATCTTGTATCGCCACCGAAAAGGAAAAGAATATTCGTATAATCCGCCGGTATTTGCTCGATTCCCATTGTGCTTGAAGTGACCGCGTGCAAGTGAAAGTGACCAATGAAGAGTCTCCAGGCAGAGACCGATCACTGACGTGTTTTATGTGTTCTAATTATAGTCCTTTTTTGTTCTTGTGGTAAAAAAGTATAAAACTACAATGATTATTCACAGTATTAACATTAAGTGATTAGTTATAATAAAAAATATATACAAAAAGTGAAAAACACAATTTCTTTTTTCTTGTTGCAATGAGTTGTAGTGATTCTTCATAGCAATCGTTTTTTCAACTTTTAAATTGAGGGTAAAATTGTTTTAATCATTTAGACACCATCTTTAGTTAGTTTTAAAGCTGCCTCCTACTGCATTATCCACAGTCAACTTCGTGGACCTTTTGACAAATGTTGAGAATGTTTGAATGGGTCTTTACAGGAAAGTACTACCTTGAATTCAAATTGTTTACCTTGGGTGTGTGCTTTTAAGTCTTCATTTTTGATGTGCGCTATCAAAAACAGTGGACAGTATTGCGCAATCAATGAATAACAAAAGTAGAATAAAAATATCTTATGTGCAAGGAATAATCGCTATCAAACGAAACATGTAGACTCAGCTGTTGTTATTAATTACTTCGTCTGCAGCTTCTGTTTAGTTTTCAGTCTGCGGAAACACGTCAAATCACCCCGAACTGGCTACAGAGGCGCAGACTTGGCAACCCGGTGCGGTGAGGTGAGAGTGTAGGGCGGGGGGTGCGAGGCCTGTCAGATTTGTCTTACAGAAGACTGATCTATAGCTGCTCGGAGCGTGCCCAGTGCGACACACTCCTCTGCCATTAATCACCGGCCGGGAGCAGGTCTTTGTCTGCGAGACGCCGGACCAGCTATCAGCAGCCAGCAGCGTCTGCCGTGTAACAGCCCCGCTCACCAGCTCGTCGCGGACAGGCTTTAGCGGCGAACACCAGCACGGATCCAGGTTTAAAGAGATTTTTTTTTGTTTTAGTTCCCAAGACAAATAACCAATCGGAGAGCAGAGCATAAAGCTTCCACTCTCTCACCAGCCCGGCGCCTGCACCCGATCAAGTACTAACTGTAGTCTAGCCTGAAGTTAAAGTGATAGCATGTAAGATTCCAAAGAAAGGAGAGAGAGACAAGATTTCAAAATAATAATAATAATAACAATGCATCGTTTTTATATAGCGCTTTTCTGGACACTAAAAGACGCTTTACATTGCATTATTCATTCACTCCATACCCGGTGGTGGTAAGCTACTATTGTAGCCACAGCTGCCCTGGGGTAGACTGACGGAAGCGAGGCAACCAGTCTGCGCCATCGGCCCCTCCGACCACCACCAACAACTCACTCACTCACTACATTCACTAGGCTTCCTGGTGTTACTAAACGGTCTCCCATCCAAGTACCGACCAGGCCCTTCCCTGCTTAGCTTCCAAGGTCTGACGGGATTGGGCATCGCAAAGGCGGTATGACCGGTATTTACCAAAAGTAAACAATAAAGTCCCTCTCTTGCCCACCCCTCCTGATTGGACCTAAAAGAGGGAAAACTAGATTTTAGACAGGAAATCTCATCTCATTGGTCAAAGTGGTGGCACCGGGGATTCTGACTAGCATCTGAGATCAGGAGAGGGAGGGACTTTACGTAGAAAAAATGTAATTGTTCAATATTGCAAAATGTCAAACTTCAGGCCCATGCAGTCAATTATACGAAATCTAATACATTTATAAAGCATTTAAACTTGCACACAATCACTTTAATTAGTATGTAAGTGCTTGTTGTTGCTGGCGGAAAAAAAACACGACCGTGTAATTTGAGCCAGAATGTTTTTTCATGAGTTTGTGAATTCATCTGGCGTCTCAAGGTTACAGGGCCAGGGCTGTTGAAGGTTTCACCTGGAGCTCCCTCTTCTGACAGCAGTGGGAGTGACTGACTAAAATATTTTTGGTTAGCAGTTTCACACATCTACCGAACCACTGGTGGATGAAGGGCCCGTCTCACCTGCCTGGAGACTAGCTGAAGACTAGTTCGAGTTGCAGCTGGTCAAGGGAGATGTCTCCAGTCACCTTTCAAGTCTCCATGTGGTCTCCGAGCGGTCTGAGAGGTCTACGCTGTTTCAAGCAGTTGAGTTGCGAATGCTATTTGTTGTCCTCAACCAGTGAGACGTTTCTGTGAATTCCCTGCAATGTCTCTGAGGCTTGTTGGATACTAAGGAGATGTCAAAGAGACTCCATACGACTCTCTCTTTGCAACACTGCCACAGCTGCCTCAGACCGGTGAGAAAGGCCATTAAGGAGCTTTAAAAATGTGGAGGACAATTTTGGGTTTTATCAGTGAAGCAACAATAAACAGGAAGTACAGCAGTAAGAGAAGACAGGACCAAAGTGAGGATCAAAACTGATCCAGGGGCTCTGGAAAGGGCCCCTACAGGTTCTGCACTTTGGTCGCCCACTCCCCCTTACAGACTGAACACCAGTGGCATTGAAGAACGGGACAAATGTGGAGAACAATTTAAAGGAAGAGGCCACCATTTTTTACACACGGAGATAAGTTCTTGCCTGAGCTTAGACGAGTTGATGCGTACCTGGTTGTTGTGTGTGCCCTCAGTCACGCAAAATGACCAAAGATGTTGTTTGGCCTCTACCAATGTATTCCTATAGCTCCAAACGGGGGTGAAGTTGGAAGCTACCACGATCTTTCACGGGCACGCACAAAGACCAGACAGGTACGTAACAACTCGTCTAAGGTCAGGTAAGAACATGGGGCGACAGTGGTGCCAATGGTAGAGTGGGGCGTCTCATGATCAGAAGGGCAGGGGTTCGAATCCCACCTCCAGAAGGTGCAAGACACTTCACCCACATTGCCCCCAGTGTCTGCGTACATTGGTGTATGAATGGGTGAGTGGATCCTTTCTGTAAAGCGCTTTGAGTGGCTAATGTAGGTGGAAAAGCGCTATATAAGTTGAGACCATTTACCAACATATCACAGTATGGAAGAACGGTGGCCTGTTCCTTTAAGACGTACTTCAAGTGCACCTTACTTGTAGGTGTCAAAACAATGAGTTGTTGAAGAAGCATCGTGTCACTGTTCGCCAATCACAGCCTGTAAGCATAACATATAGCATATCTCAAGCGAGAGACAAGTGCATTTATAAACTGTGAGAAGGACAGCGGTAGGTTTAGCCCACCACGTACACTTATAATTACCTGACTTTTGATACAAGGTTAGTCATTTCTAAAGAGTGTGATGCACTAACTTTCCCCATGACTAGACTAGAGGAGCCCGGACGCTTTTGCTTGGATGCCCAAAACTGGTTGTCGTTGGTGGGCTAACGTTTTGCATGTAAAGATGTAATTCATGGATACATTTTCCATAATCCTTCTCGAAAAGACTAAATGAAGTTCTTACCTTTTGCAAAAGTAAACACCGCCGCCCAGGCCGTATCAAACTCCATGAAGGACTAAATTTGGTAAAGAGATATTGAACATTTTTGCTTTGTTTACCTAGAAGCGCCAAAGTTCCTATGTACAATAAACTCATCACATCTTTCCCGGTGCAGATCAGGCTTCATCCTGAGCAGCAACTTAGTGGGAGCTTCATTGTAACGCCCAGACTATTGTTCCTCTTTGAAAGAAGGTTACCTGGATATATCCGGGATTGCGATCATTCAACATCCCATAGCGGCTGATTCAGCAGGAGCCGCTAAAAAGCACGTTGACTTATAACACACTCGGCGAGCAGCTGACCGAACATGGCCCACTTTCTCCTCACTCACCCGCTCCACTCTGTGCAAGAGGAACGAGGCAGGGTTTGTTCCTCTAACTGTGCGCTTCTTCCTCCGTTCACGTGAGGCGTTCCGGACCGGAGAGTCTCAACGCAACGTCGTTTGGGAAAAGAGATGGATCTTTTTTAGCTCTGTGTTTTGTGCATTTTTTTCCCTCAGATGCCCAGAACAAACCCACTGCAGCTGAAAAGGGAAAAGGATTCATTTAGAGATATGAATTTGAAACTTTTGCTGTATATGACTGAAATATGAAATATGAGGGGGGAAAAGTATTGTAAGTTTTCCGTCACTGACACAAATCTAAATAATGGATAGAGACAGGTTTAAAACATATGTATATAGTTTTATTTTAGTTTTACTTTTCCAGAGGGAATTTTGGATGTCTTGTTGAGTTTTAAAGAGGGGGTATTATGCTTTTTTCAGTCACATAGCACCAGTCTATATCACACTACAATGATGACCAAACCTTCTGTTGGTCTGTAAATGCAGTAAATTAGAATAACTGCCTTGTATAAAATGTCTCTCTCAAAATGGCTGTAGTGAATGTCTTGAAATAGGCCTCTGTCTCTTTAAGAACCTCTGAGCCTTTCCGACACGCCCCCTCCACACGCTGTCTGTGGCATCAGTGGGGAGGGGGTTCTGCTGAGGAGCAGTGGTTGGTTACTCGGCTGGTGACGAAAGCTCGGAGGCGTCTCCAGGAGGTGGGGGCGTTCCTCGGAGGACTCAGGCAAACCTATCCCTAAAATGGCCGCCATCAGAGTTTTTATAGATTACTCAAAAATACGTGAATGTGCCAAGGCAACATGTTTTTAATTAGGGAATGACATAATAACATGATGTAAAGCTTGAAAAAGTCCATTTTGCATAATACCCCCCCTTTAAGAATACGAAGCAGATGAGCTGAAACATTTTTTTAAACTAAAATGGCAGGATTGACCTAGATTAAAAAAAAAATCCCTGTGAAAAAAATCCCTTTTCATTACTGTGAAGTCAAAAACTGAACTGAGACTGAAAACCTGCCCTGGACTCTGACCAGCCTGGCCCAAATTAGCGTAAATGTGCACTTGTGTCTTAACTTAGAGCATTTTCTCCAGTTGGCTTTACCCAAATCTAAAAGCTTCCCGAATGGAGAGCAACAGTGTAACGCCTCATTTGGAAAAAAAATACCTACAAAAGTGATTAGAACTTTTTGTCACGCTGTTGATGCATTTTTGTCATGTTTTTGCTGTTTTTTGTTTCTTTTTTATTACTTTTTTTGGTGGCTTTTTGATGTGTTTTTCTTCCAATTTTTTGGTCACTTTTTCTGGCTTTTTTCTTGCTTTCTTCATTGCTTTGTTGTGTTTTGGACACTTTTTTGTTGCTATTCTGTTTTCTCGTTCCTCGTTTAGGTCACTATTTTGATGCTTTTCTTTTAAAGGAATAGGCCACCGTTTTTACATACTGAGATATGTTCTTACCTTACCAGGATTAGTTCGAAATCCGCGCAGTAATCTTCACTTTACTGTGCGGATGCCAAATTACTCCTGGTATTATTACGCCTTACAATATAGTCCCCCCTTTTATCCGTTTAGAAAATCCACATTGTTTAATTTTGTGTAATTATACTTTGTAGTGGAACACTTCACGTAACCATATTTAAAAAGGGAAAACATGGAAGAGCTTGGTAGCTTCTATATTGACCAGTTTTGGAGCTATAGAGGAGAGAGGGAGAGGCTAAATGCTAACGCCGTCTGTGCTGTGTTTACGTGACTGAAGGCACGGGTGAAGATCAGACAGGTCCTAGAGAACTCGTCAAAGCTAAGGTAAGAACATATCTCAGTATGTAAAAACGGTGGCCTATTCCTTTAAGCTTTTAGATTTGGGTAAAGCTCGGTTAAGGCATGGGGGGTGAGAGGTTAAGGAGAAAATTGAGACGTCAGACTGGTAGCCCTTGAACATGTGGCCAGTCTATAGGTGGAGTGCCCGGCTCATATTTGTAACCCCGTTTCATTTTTTTCTGACTGGGCAGTGGGCACCCCCTGGGAAAAGCACCGCATTTGGCCCCCGGGCCGCACTTTGGGCACCCCTGCATAGATGCAAAACACATTTTGAGAAAATGACCCTTGAAATTACAATGGTTTGTATTTGTTACTGTGAAAATGTGGGTGATTTCTTGATCATCTATTACGGTAAGAGATCAAACTGACCCAAAACTTGAAAATTGATGTAAGGCATGTTTTTGATTTAAAAACAGCTAAAGCTTTAATTATCTCTCAAAAAAAAGTCCCACACTCCAGCTCAAAGTTTCCCCACATTGAGGGTGATGTTCTCTGCAAGGCACACACGGATGTATCTTTGGAAAACAGCCCGTACTTTGAATCAACGCCTCGAGATGCGGCAGATAACTCGCCTCGCTTAAAACCACATGCATCCAGATCAGAATCTCATCTTCATGCGCTCCTGTCGATTTGCGAACATGCCCCCGGTGGCCGCCATCGGGCATAACGGCGTGCCGAAACCCCACAGAGCGTGCTTTCAGCGCGGCCCGGCCTGCACGTGGCGGCAGTATGAGCAGCCACTGTTTAGCATTGATTACATTCAGCGCTCCGATGCGGTTTGTTTATGCTAACGCGGCAGGCCGACAGGAAGACTTTCTGTGTGCTTAGGCTAATATTTACATCCATGTATCAAACTGGCACCAAAGCGCATCGGCGGGGCCACGGAGAGTCGCGGTCTGCGGCTGTGTGCTTTAAAGTATGTGAATGAGAACACATGGGCTAATGAGAGGTTTATAGCGGCACATCCCTGAGCTCACAGTTTTCCACGGGATACGACAGGAGAGGAGGAGCATGGTTAAGTTCAGCTTTAGAGGGGTGGGCAAATTGTCATGTCACAGCTTATCTCCAGAGTAATGCAGGATACTCAATCAGCTTTACACGGACTTAAAGTAAAAAAAGGAGAGAGATGACCCTTAATGTTTTCCGAGCTGGGTTTAGTCTTAGGACTGGCGCTCATTCTGCTCTCTGACGCCCTGAGAACCAGGATGAAACTGTTTATAGCAACATTCACTTTTAAAGGTGCTATTCCTTTTTTTCTTTTTTATCCTGCCTATTGGCTTGTTTCATTGCTTTAATGTTTGTACAGTACTGGGCTTTACTAAACCATTGATTGATTGACATTATTGCTACTTGGTTACTTATTAAATGCTGCCTAATGTAATTTGGCAGTGTATGAAGCTGATCGTTGTCAAATAAAAAGTGGCTAAAAGTTTAAGAAGAGTTCATGGATTAGTTTATGTTCATAGAGTTCTTGAGTTTACGGCTATATCCACACAGACAAAACGCTTCTATTTTCAGAAACTTCCTTTGTAAGCACAAGGCCAGCTTAGTAAATGTGTCCACATGGGTCGACTCAGGTCTGTGGAAACGGCACAATTCGTCTTCCAGGCCTGTGTGAGGCGCTGTGACGCTAACACAGATAACAGAACAAGATGTAGAGGGCGCAGTAAACTTTTGTGCAACGTAAACAGTGCAAATGAAAGTGATTCAAGGATTTACGAGCTACAGAAGAGACGAGGCGGAGAGTTTATTCTTCAGACGTAACGGGACTAAAGCAGAAAAACCTGTCAGTGACTTTTACTGTCAGTCAAAAACACAGACTGACTCGTGTTTTTCTACTTGTCACCTGTGGCTTTGGACTGCAGTGGAGCAAAGAGCAGCGGAGTAAAACCATCATAGATCCATGAGGAAAACTCATTATAAGGTCAGGAGATTATGAATAACAGACACCACTCTGGAGCTGTGGCGTCATCGTTTTAGTAAAAGTTATGGAGACGTTGTAACAACAGAGCCACGTAAACAGTGTTTTGAGATCTTTCCACTCTGGGAGTTTGGAAAATGTTAGTTTACAGACGCCCAAAACGCCGGGCTCGTATGGACGATACACTGGATTGGTCCTCAGCTTGACTTCACATGGACAGAACCTAAAAGTTGAAGAAGAGCACACTAAGTTCATGGATTAGTTTATGTTCATAGAGAACTTGAGTTAATGTCTATATCCACACAAAGACAAAGCGCTTTTGTCCTCAGCTTGACTTCATGTGGACAGGCCCTAAGATAAACGCTGTAATTAAGGAGATACATTTAACCTGCTTCTTCCCTCACTATGTTTGCGTACCAGAACTGCTGCTGTTGATTATTCCTCCAGTCTCCCTCGCTTCAGCAAATTCACAACTAGCTCCGTGGGATCTTCTGTTTGTTTGGTGTTGGCGATCGTTCCTATGTTTGGATATGAAGTGTTGGAAATCAAGTTCAAATGCAAGAGTTAAGTGGATTCCGTTCGCACCCGCTCGTGCCCGAAATACTTTTCCGTCTTCAAACTTGAGCTCCTCACGCGTCGTGGCCTGTGTCCCCCAGTCACAGAACAGAGGAGGCCATTTTATCACGGCGCGCTGGGAATTCCCCTGCACTTCCTGCTGCCACTGACCTCCCGCCCCGCATTGTGTCAGCCGGAGAGGGCCGAGGCTGTGAGCCCAGAGAGAGGGGAGCGGGGCAGGGGTACGAGCGAAAAAGGCCAACGGTCCGGTGGATGGATCTGCTGGGGCCGCCGTTAGCCCCTTGTTCTGGTGATAGATTTCAGGTGACATCATCGAAGGCCAGCTGCACTCTCTCAATTGTTCAAACAAGAATACATTTTTGATCAGACATGGAAATGTTCGTATTACGCTGAAGCATGAAAAATGGGTTGTATATTCATTCGGTCGGTCCATGTTTTTGTGTCCTGTTAGCTGCCTCCATGTTAGCACTTGGCAAAGCTCATGCAGGTCTATTCTTCCTTCACAATCCATGGTGGCAAAGGAATCTACTCAGCTGTAGGAAAATAAATGGATTACTCCAGTTCCAATGTTAGCACCCAAGTATGGTGCTCTATTTTTAATGCTACAAACGCTTAATTTCTTGATGTATGGCGTCATTAGAGCTTTTAACCATGTTGCAATGTTGGTCTTCTTCCACTCGCCCATCTTTGAGTAATCTTTGGATATTGGAAGCCCCGTCCCTTAGTTACTGTTACTAGGTCGGTCCAGAAGTGGAGTTAAACATGTCATAACAGGGGAGAAATGTGTGTTAGTGACTTGGTTTGGTGCAATACCAGCGGGATTTCCTCTAGATTGAGGCAAAATGAGTTGTAATGTGCAGTAAAATATTTGAAATATGCAACGAAAGGGACACGACTGCTAAATCAGAAAAACGCCCTTGAGCTGCCAAATGCAACCAACAGTCGTCTGAACTAGTCATGCTCTTGCAGGTAAGTTTCTCTCCTTAACTTTGTCTAGTCACAGAGCTAAACCAGACAAGGACTGAAGCTGCGCGACTATATTATAAACATCCATTTTAAGCACCATGCAACTGTACACATCCCCACCCTAACCCATCGACTGTATATATAAATGGACAGCTTCTCCTCACTCCTCCCCGTTTACCATAATGACTACGGTCGTGGGGGAAGTCATGGCAGATTTACAGACTCTTCCTCCCCAGCTCTGACGAAGCATGTTCCTAAAAAGGGCATAAGGGCGGGTTCTTCACTGTAGCCTCGGCCCTTGTGTGACGTGTAGTTCGCGCTGCTCCAATGCTAACAGTCCGACCCTCATTAAGTACGAGATTTCTAAAATTCTTCTTACGAAAACCAGTCTGGTTTCTTAAATTGTGACTCACCCAGCGTTATCTCAGGAGGAAAATCTAGCCTAGTCTAGTGTTGAAAAAATTTAAACCAGGCGTTAAAGTTGTTTTTAAGGTGTCTAAACTCCAATGCTTTTCAATGGGGAACTAGCGGGGATATGGAGGTACTACAGCAATGGCGGCCTCCAGTGTCGTGGGCATAAAGCAGAGCAGCCAGCGGCCATTGCCCTAACCACACCCCATGACCTTTTCTCAACTGCCCCGCCCTCATGACCTTGTGCACTGTGTATTTCCCTTGTCTTGATGTTTTTACGTATGTGCTTTAACCGGATTGTAATTTTGCATACCTTCTTTTGAAAGGGGCATAGTTGGTTTCCTCATCCTCACGACCTGTGACCACTCAAACTTAAGCCTTCTCTGCCCGACTTTAAAGTGGCGGCCGTTGCTCCTGGGGTTTTTTTCGGCTTTCGGAGGGGAAAAGCAACTGGGCTTCAGTATTTTCTATGTCAGGAGATCCGGAGAATAACAGAGAGCACACGGTTGCTATGAGGTATAATTGGACAATGACCGTTTTGGCACGGGGTTTTGCGAAAGCTCAATTGCACACATTTACTTATTACCAGCTTTAATCCAATTGAACACTTTTCTTAATGACATTAAAGGCCCGGACCTCCGACAAACTCTCCCTCTTTCCTCCGTACCCTCCGCTGTGAGAAACCAGACGACTCAACCCTCTCCACTTGAAAAGCTCGGCGCGTGCCCACCGAGGAATACCGCTCTCTTTATGGAACGCACACATGATTAAAGAGTTCAACGCTGTAAGCAGAGTAATGGCTCCGCTGGGCTGAGCGGGAGCTCGGGAGATGCTGTACCCCCTCCCCGAGAGAGAACCACCCGAGCACTGTGGAGATTCTAAAATATACAAATGTATTCATCACAAACAGGCAGTGTGCAGGTGGCAGCGCGAGCCGGGGAGATGAGAGGGAGATTGGGGAGCGCGATAGGGGCGTAAGCAAACAGCTGCTAACTGCTGCTAACAACATCAACGCAGAGGCTTTTTTTTCCCCCAAAAGTTTTGTAGGTGCCAGACTGGTGACGACTGGCGCGGTGTTTACTTGGCAGTTTTCCTGAGAATAAGATGTTTTCGGATTTTGGTGGAAAGCGAACTGACATTGTAACTATTACAAAGGGCAAAACCCAAATAGCTTCTTCTTTTGTGATGGATTTCACAATGGTTTAAACATGCACTGTCTGATCACAGCACATTTGCCACAGCATCGTTGAGTGATATTGTTTTAATAGTTGAAACTCATCCAATATGGCAGACAAGATAAGATTATTGATCTCACAATGGAGTACAGTTTGATTCAACCCCAGAATTTTCTTTTATTTGCTTGAAATAAACATTTCCAGTGTTTAGGTACATTTGTGGGGCCTCGGTTTTTGGACTGGGGGGATGTGGCTAGAGCTTGACTGATATGGGTTTCTCAAAGGCTGAAGACGATTTGGGGGGATGTTTATTGGCCGATGCTGATGTGATGTTTTAGACAGATTTTTTAGGCCGATTTTTCCAAATGTCTGGTCTGTAATCCTGTAATGCTTGGCCACTCCAGCAGTGGGCGATTTTATTTTATTACTTTAGGAAATTCAATTATAGTTTCTGTCCCAGCTTTGATTAGTTGCTGTTAGCTTTAGCATTCTGTCGCTAGCCGCGGCATTTTGCGCAGCGATTGAAAATACAGGTTAAAAATAACTGAGCAAATCATATATTCACTGAGGCTTAGTGAAACTTATTTAACAAAATTGTATTGAACCACAACTGCCTCTAAAATCCTGCACTCAAAAAGGTGTTAATTTGGGTCCGAAGTGCCGTCATCCACGAGCTTAAAGGAACAGGCCACCGTTTTTACATACTGAGATATGTTCTTACCTGAGCTTTGACGAGTTCTTTAGGACCTGTCTGATCTTCACCCGCACCGGCGTTAGCATTTAGCCTCTCCCTCTCTCCTCTATAGCTCCAAAACTGGTCAAGATAGAAGCTACCAAGCTCTTCCACGTTTTCCCTATTTAAATATGGTTACGTGAAGTGTTCCACTACAAAGTATAATTACATAAAATTAAACAATGTGGATTTTCTAAGCAGATAAAAAGGGGGACTATATTGTAAGGCGTAATAATACCAGGAGTAGTTCGGCATCCGCACAGTAATCTTCACTTTACTGTGCGGATAGGGAAAACGTGGAAGAGCTTGGTAGCTTCTATCTTGCCCTGTTTTGGAGCTATAGTGGAGAGCAGGAGAGGCTAAATGCTAACGCCATCTGAGCTGTGTTTACGTGATTGAAGGCACGGGGGAAGACCAGACAGGTCCTAAAGAACTCGTCAAAGCTAAGGTAAGATCATATCTCAGTATGTAAAAACGGTGGCCTATTCTTTTAATATAGATGCTGCAGTTACGCCAAAGACCTGAGGTGGCAGTAGTGAACATGAAACGACTAACTTGCATCTAGCCCCTTTAAGTAGACTTACAAACATGTGTGGACTAGTTTCGTGTTATGTGTCTGCTGATTTTCACATGTCATGGCTAGAGTATGAAGTGCCAAGCATTTTGGGCAGCTTGTGATCCTCGGCACAAATGTGATCCAAATGAGTCAACTCTCTGTTTGGCGTTCTGTCAAGCGACCGCACCGCATGTGGAGCTCTCAAACTGATTTTCCCAAAGATGAACAACGTTTTGAGTGGGTTGCGTTGATTGCGGGGGCGAGCCTTTATGCCCTTTAGCGTACAGTAACTTTCAACCTGAAGGCGTATGCGTCCCACCATTGAAAAGTTTCTGAATTCAAAGTTCAGTGAAATACAACCGTTCGCTGCTCTTAATGCATTGATTAAATATTTAGCTCTAATTACTCCATTGTCCTCTCCCTCCCATCACAGTAGTATCATGTTTTCTGCATGTACCGCTCTCTTCTTTTAATGGCACAGCCGGTAGGAAAGTATTGAAGTGCACGAGACACTCAGCCCTCACCGGAACATGGCTAAATCAATACAGTGTACTATACAGCTCTGTTTATGGCGGTATGTTTGTCCGTAAGAACTTTACAGCATTTGTAATAAATATGTGGGCATGACAGGTAATCGGAGGTGTGCCGGAGATTCACTCGGGCCGCTCCGTTGTGTTGGAAAGGGTCCGGTCCCTTGCGAGCAATGACAGACTGATGGATGTTGCCGCGGTGATGGGACGCTGTTATTATTGTGGTCTATAGGGGGGGGCAAAGGCTAATCATCGCAGATTAAGAAAAGATCAGGAGCTTATTAAACGTATAGTACAACGCCATATGGTTTTTGACATAGGCGGCAAGGACTTAAGACAAGGAGGAAGCGATGAAGGGCAGGCAATTTCGAACTAGCACCTGCACACATGGGGAGGGGGGCAGTGCGGGACACAAAGACATGCACAGACGTGAAACTAGGAGGGAGTGTGTGATTTTATGATGAGAATGAAACGATAAGATAAAGATTCTTTGTTCCGTTCACCAGAATTGAAATAGATTTTCTCGTAAACCCTTAGCGCAGTTTGTGATTGTTGGTGGAAGCAGAGGGAGAGACGGAGGGGACGGAAGGGAGAGAGTTCAGCTTCCTGGCAGCCTTTTGTTTACTTGTTATGAGCAAAGATAAAGATTTAACTTCATTTTAAGTGTAGTTGTGCAACCACTTTGAGAACTTAGCTTTGGAGGCCGATTTCCCCCTAAATATTGCGGTACATTGCCTACAGCATGCCTAGTGTTATGCTACATCCATGCTTTTCTTTGCTAAATTCTAGATGATTATATAGTATAAGGAGGCTGAGTTTCTGAAATATTCCGCTGTTGCTTTATCAAGAACCAAAAGTGGATCATTGGTACAAAACCTGATGGACCGAAGAGACTGTGTGAATGGGTGCAGGGATGTTGCTGATGATGTTTCCTTGTTGGTTTCATCAGGACAGGACCTTTAGTGTGCGCTTTCCAACAAGAGTGAAACTTGACACCTCCAAATCTGAAGCCCATGGGTTTTCGACGGGGAAAAGGGCGGCACTTTCACCAGGCCAGTGAAGAGTCCCTGGCTCGATAGGAAAAGTCAACTGTACCAGGGTCTTGTGTATGACTGCAGGAGGAATGGAACCGAAAGGCAAAGCTCTCTTACCTCTGGGTCATGACTGAAGCAATCTGGTAGATGATATTTACTGTGTGTTTTCAACTTTCTGTGGGATGTACTTTCAGTGGACGCCTGTGTTCATGAAGATCGGAGAGTTTTTCTTGAAAAACTGACATTAATTTCATTTCAATCGTCTTGTCTATAGTTTTATAGACATATTTTTGGGCAGATCTGAGCTCATCTACTGAATACGAACAAGAAGTACAGGCACTCACAATTTCAGGTCAGAGGAACTAGCATAACCACATGCAACAAGACAATGGGCGGAGCACAATAGGATTGGCTTATCATGGTACCAGGGGTTACATTAATGGAAAATTCACTGTCATTTGGAGGATACTTTTAGCTTTGACTGAAATTTTTTAAGGCCGTCCGTCATTTTGACAGATTGAAAATCAAGCTGTAATGAAAGTCCAGACACAGCCCTTCTCTTTCTCTGAACGTGCAGGGATCTCTCCCTGGAACAGCTGCATCACTGTGGAACAACGCATGGTTTCGCTTTGCATTTTGCACGGCAACTAAACATTTTAGTGCCGTGATGGTTCTAACATCAGAGCTGAGAGCGCATGGATTTGGATAAATACGCGAAGGACAGCATACGGAGTGGGCGGGCGCGTAGTGCAGGTTCAAAGATGCTTGCCTACTGTTTCTTACAGTAAGTGAAAGTGAAATCTGAGTCTTAAAGAGGGGGTATTATGCTTTTTTCAATCACATAGCACCAGTCTATATCACACTACAATGATGACGAAACCTTCTGTTGGTCTGTAAATGCAGTAAATTAGAATAACTGCCTTGTATAAAACTGCTCTCTCAAAATGGCTGTAGCGAATGTCTTGAAATAGGCCTCTGTCTCTTTAAGAACCTCTCTGAACCTTTCCGACACGCCCCCTCCACACTCTGTCTGTGGCATCAGTGGGGAGGGGGTTCTGCTGAGGAGCAGTGTTTGGTTACTCGGCTGGTGACGAAAGCTCGGAGGCGTCTCCAGGAGGTGGGGGCGTTCCTAGGAGGACTCAGGCAAACCTATCCCTAAAATGGCCGCCATCAGAGTTTTTACAGATTACTCAAAAATACGTGAATGTGCCAAGGCAACACTTCAGGCATGTTTTTAATGAGGGAGTGACAGAATAACATGATGTAAAGCTTGGAAAAAGTCGATTTTGCATAATACCCCCCCTTTAATGTTGACGAGTAGATGACGTCGTCCTCCTTAGAGACTTTTACACACACGTTTCAACACATTTCCGTTGCAAAATTCATGATTCTGTTCAGATCGTGTTTAGTCTAGCTCCATTTTTCCTGCAATCTCAGATTTCTACCTGATTTTCACCATAGACACCCTGTCTATCACAGAGATAAATTATTGCTAGAGAAAACCGGGCCTGGTGCGTCTACCCAAACTCAGCGAGACACAAATCGGGCTAAATATTGGGCCACAACTCCTCTAGTTTATCCCGTGCTGTGGACAATGTTTACTGTAAATGAGCTCACCGGGGCCTAGGATGGGATTCTCTTGAACATTAGATCCAAACGGTCACCAGGCCTTGTTTAATTGTGTTGTGGTGGTGTCCCAGAGTGTACATAAGTTTTGTTGCTAAAAAACAGTGTCAACCAAAATATTTTCCTCTTTAATAAATGAACAAATAAAAGGCCACGCTGCTTCTGTGGAAAACCCCCATTGTAACACTCAATAGTTCTCTAGGGAACTATGAAATCATTTTTCTCACTCAGCCATATCATTTTGAAAGTACTTGAAGGAGGTTTTGAAGTATGCCTTCCTCCCCAGGTTGTACTAACAGCCTAACCCGAAAAGCGCTGTAGTTTCTCTGCGTCTCTTGCTGACATGAGTGTGTAGCGGTTGTAGACCATTGTACAGTGAAGGAAGCCGGTTTTATCTTTAGATTGCGCTGCTATTTATAACCAGAGGAAACGGTTGAATAATGTCTGGGTAACGCCACAGTGGAAAAACAGACAGGGCCCCAGTGTGTCAGGAGCTATTGTGTGCCATGTAGGCTGAATATATGTTGCATTATGTGGCGAACAAGACAAAACAAATGCATGACACTTGGGAACCCCCCGCATACACAACAGGAGAGTGCCAAGAGAATAAAACACACCATTCTGTCTCACGAAGAGAAATGGTGGTTTGGCAGGAACACAGAACTTCATTACTGATTGACACGGGGAGTCAAACTAAAGCCAGTCTACTTTGAGCCAGTCTTGTGCTTTCACCAAGAAATAAAGATATCGGTGACTATGTCCAAATGTCCAGTCTTTTCCCTATAGTGCACTGTACAGCGGTCAGTTGTGTCTGAATGTCCAAAGAGACAGAGATAGTCTGCAGGCCGTGAGGTGAACACTGTGGACGAACACCACATTTACCATGGTGTTTATGCCAAGCCGACCTCGAGCAGTGTTTCTCAACCAGACTTAATATTAACAGCCTGTCATTGGTCACTCCTCCCCATTTACATTAAAGGGATAGATGCAGGCGGCATCTCTGGAATCACCCATGTGTGGTCATGTTTGAAAACAGTTAAGGGGGAAAACAATTTGGAGAAAAATCTAGTCTTTCTACATTTAGTCAAAATCGACTGAATTATGAATAGATTTCTACTAAATGAAAATACAAAGACATGGAGAGGTGCAAAGTGGTTCAACAGCCCATAGATACACAAATAGCGGAGAATGCTAACATGATGCTTCATGTTTGCATCGGGCTAATGCTAACGGCTAGCTTGCGCTAGCTACGACAGCCATTTTTTCACTTCTACTGAACAATCCGCTGTGAGAAAACATCCATATACTTGACTTAATTTATGTGTTATAAAGAAGTTCATATTCCACCAGAAAATGACTAAAAAGAGTGGAAAATTCCCAAAACATTCTATTTTCCCCCTTGGCGAAGCCACGCCCCCTTCAGTGATGAGTTGTCGTCTGTATCTATATTTCAGGATTTTTGACATAGGGCCTCACTCTGGATAACTAGGAATTGAGGCCCAATGTCAAAAATCCTGAAATATCCCTTTAATGACTCCTTCTTATCCAAAAAAGGACAAGAAGACGGAGACTGAACAGCAACAAGCGATATTTGGAAACAAGTAACTGTATTCAGGTAAAGTTACAGTTACTTGCCTAATATCAAAGGAATACATTGCAGTACTTAATCATCAACGAGCCACTTCATATTCATAACAATAAGAAACAAAAGATCAAGACAGATGGGGAAAAGCTCTATGTTATTCTGTATTCTCTGTATTTTTTGCATTCTGAGTTAGTGGCAAATAAGTCCGTAACAGGCGATGTAGTAACGGAATGCGTTACAAAATACACTTTAAAGCTACAATCTGGTCATCTGTAACTAAATACAGTTTTAAAGTACTCTCCCCAAAGAAAACATGAACTCTCTGGTGGCAGGTTTTTAAGCGCTGCTTGAAAGGTGTAAAGTCTCCATTAGGACCCGTTTTACATAGTGTCTTTTAGAGTCGCCCATTTCCACACGGGGGTGGTGTCGCAGCAATGTCAGCTCCCGCCATGAGGACCAAAGAGAAGAGCTTTCCACGGTCACTGTTCTCAACAGGACGGTTTGTGCCCTAAAGTGGATGGGACTGTTCAGTGGGTCGCATATAGGGATGGGACGATAGGACATTTTTGGTCACAATTATCTTGGCCAAAATAATTGTGATTAATGATATTATCACGATATTTGTCTGAGGTTTAAGAAATTCACTTAAACTGCAGAAATGATGGGAATTAGGTAATAAAATAATCCTCTTCATTGTCTTCATTTAGTGAGATCTACATAAAGTCAGTATTAAACAAATGCTCAAAACTCAACTTATAATTACATACACAAATGAAATTCTTATTTGGGCATCAGTATCATCCGAGATTAGAGGTGTGTCCTGACGAAACTCCAGTTTAGAAAAACTGACCCGGAGGAGGAAGCAGCAAAAGAACTATGTATTTGTGTAAGCTAATGTGGCTAATGTTATACATCAGACACTAATGCTAACACTCAGCAATTTTACCTTTTACACCCGTGATATGACGAAATATTAAATCACATATTACATCGTCCAAATCATAGGAGATGAGTCTGCTGAGCATCAGCACGAGGGTAAGACGAAATCAAACTGAGCGCTGATCAGCCCTCGATCGTCTCGCACGCTAGCACCAAATGGAAAAACCAAGATTAACCGACTGCCGAATACTCAGAATAATTATTATCCACAGAAAATGCTAAACAGCTTTCAGGCAATGATCATAAAATGAAACAAAACATATTTAAATCAGGGAATAATATGATTGTATCGTCTTTCCCATCAGACAAATGTACTTCAATATTTTTAGATCGATTTAGGGATGTTCCACTGTGTGTGCTTTCCCTTGTCTTATTTAGATAGAGGCTAATACCCCACTACTGAAATATTAATCCACTAAAATGATTTGTCTTTATGCGTCTAATCCGGAGGGAACAGTGGCATAAAGAATATTAAGGAAATGACTGTGGAGCACATTGTGTTAGGGATTAGTGTTGTAATCTTATAACCTGAACATGGTGGCTTCAAAATGTCCTCCTAATATGTTTGGGATATTCATAGGCTTTTACTGCATATATATGCTACTGTATACAACCTTATTTTCTGTTGTTTGAATTAAATTGAATATATTCTTCCATTTTAAAATAGAAATGAAAAAGTAAAGATAATGAAGTAGAGGTTCTCATCAGCTCATGGTCGGGAAAGGATCAGCGGCTCTGATAACATGAAGTCGGCTCAGTTGATTTAAAGGCCCTATAGCGGATTTCTTTTTGCTTTTTTATGAAACTATGATACAGTAAGATATAGGGCTGAAACGACTAATCGATTAATCGACGACTAATCGATAGTCGACAACTATTTTAGTAATCGATTAATCGTTTTCTGGTTCAAACAGACTAAAATGGAGCAAAAATGACATAAATAATGTAGTATTTTTGATGAAAACCTACTATGACTTTATATTTAGGGTCTGTAATGTTTTGTACATTGTGAATTTAATTAATAGAGCTTTCAAAAAACATGTCCCTTTAGTTTACTCCATCAACACATCCTCAAACAGCGCCACTTAAGCTATAATGTGATAAAAATAAATGAAAAAATAACATTTTCCTAAACCATTCAAGCGATTAATCGATTAATCGTAAAAATAATCGATCAATTAATCGATTACAAAATAATCGTCAGTTGCAGCCCAAGTAAGATCTGACTTTGTTGATCTCATAATGGAGAATTCCACTTGTTTCGATTGACAAAGTGGTTCTGATGCAGAGGTTGCTGCACGTTTTACCTAGAAGTTATTGCACATGCGTTACAACGAATGCAAGAGGAAGCTACGGAATGAAAACGATCGTTTGGATAGGTGTGGTCCAAACTCATTCCTAGAAACGTTCATCGGCACATTTCACAACTGGGAGGGTCACTTTTCACGGTATAGTGCCTTTAAAGAAGATCAAATGTGGCGTTGATGGCGTTCACAGTCTGCATGACAGCTGTGGACAGGGGCCAGACTGTATCCACTGGGACGGCCCAACGGTGGGACTTAGTTATTGTGGTGCGGTGCCCGGTCTGGCCCTGTCATGAAAGCTTCTGGTCACGTTTTGAATGACAATACGAACATTGGCTTCGGGAGGCAAAACCTGAATGTATAAAATGATAAGAATAGCACCATGACAGGGAAAAAAAAAACAATCAGAAGTAAACAACAACAGTGATCACTCCTGTTGAGCTATACTGTTTTACCCATATTTGTTTCACTTTGGTGCATGGAGTGGCCAATCCCAATATGACCAAGCCCCAAATGCCTTGGCTAAAAAGAGCAAACGTCACCAATACTTTCACTGATACACAGAAAGGTAACACATAACTGCTGCTATTGTGTTGCTTTTTTGAGAATTGTTCTTGTTTCAAATGTTGAGCCGTTTTTGAACTTCTTTAACTCACTCTGCTCATTCCGCATGAAGGTACAGCCCCCAATAATGTTGCGCGTGGGTGTAGATTCATCCTCAACAAGGCGCTAATAAATGTTGCATGACCAAATGAGCTGAGGGGATTACCGGAGAAAGACAAAGGCGGTGGACGAGTATTGAGTCTGGCAGCTCCGGAGTGGCCTGCAGAGGTTGGCTGCGGCAGCTGGGGCTCACCGCGGTGTCTTTAGGTGACGCCCGGGCTCCTCGGTCCCCTCTTCTCCACCTATCGGGTTCTCGATCCGAGCAACGGAGACGGTCACGAGTGCTCAGGGAGGGCCGGGCCTGTCTCGGCGCATCCATCACTCCTGTGCCCAGTGTCTGACGCGTGGGCAGCGGCAGGACAACTCTTCATACAAGTTTGAAAAGCGCTGCCGGCCGCGGGGCTCGCAGAAGTTCGATGGAAGATTGGAGGTGGCTGATTGAACTGAGCAGACTTTTACTCGAGAAAATATCACCTTAAAGGGGTATAAATGCTGTCCAGTCTGGCTGGTGTACATCATATCAAACTATGCATCTGCACTGTCACTGAAGTCAAGATACTACATCCAAGAATAGCAGGTCGTGCAGGTGAGCAGAGCTGATGCTTAAAGTGAGAGTCTATATTATATTATTTTATATTATAATTTAAGACAGTGCATATAATTGACCGCCTGGGCTTGAAATGTGATGTAATATAATTAGGGCTGCTCGATTATGGAAAAAATAGTAATCACGATTATCTTAGTCATAATTGAAATCCCGACTATTTTATTGATAAAACTATGCAAAATATTTTCTTTAGACAGTTAAAAAAAATATTAAAGGGACTACACATAGTTCAAAAATGTTAAAATAATGGATTTTCCTCCACCTACATGTTCCAGCCATGGCCTAATGTGTAGAATGAGCCCAGACCTGCCTCTAAAATCATTAACTGTCACTCAAAAAGGTTTTAATTCGGGTCCGAAGTGCCGTCTTGCACGAGCTTGATATAGAAGGTGCAGTAACACGAATGACCTGAGATGGCAGTAGTGAGTATAACATGGCAAACTTGTATCTAGCTCCTTTAAATATGCTACCGATTCTAAGCTAATCTTCTATTAGAGACATCCCTGGCTCACCTGCCCCCTGTTGGCCAGCCCTCATACCTGCCCAAGCAAACCAAGCTGCACGGCCTGATGACATCATCACACAGCTCTGTTTGTTTATGTCGGACCAAAGCATGTGCCAGTAGCGCGTGAAATGCGCAGGGAACAGAAACAATCATCACAGCGGCGTGAAATAATAATAGTTTGCTTTTGATATCTGCTCCTGGAGAAGAGTTTTAGGGTGTATTCAGACCAGAAAAGTCCTTTGCTGGTTTGTTCCGGATCAGAAGCGAACTTTTTTTTTTCCGTTCGGTGCAGTTCGTATTCAGACTGAACTTTTTGCAAGAGAACTATATTTTGTAAACACATACACGTGTGTGACGATCGAGGCTCACATTGGACAGCAGTGACCACAACAAATGAAATAAAAATGAAAATTTGACACTTACTATGATAATAAAAGAAACGTGAGAGGCTAAACCACTGACCTTTAAAGGATCTATATCATGCTCTTTTAGCCATTCCAAAGTTAAGTATAGGCATTTATATGATATATTGTACCTCTACCATTATGGAGCACTCATTTTTGTGATAAATATAAGTGTTTTCTGGAGGTATTTTTCAAACCCGGAAGACAAAACGCTTCGATTCAGTTAACTCCGCCCCCTCTCTCCGCACATACAACTTTACCGTAATATAAATAAACAGCAATAAGTGAAGTCACTTCACGATGCAGTTATACGGAGTTGACATCTGCAACACAGCTTCATAAATGGCTAACACACATGCTAATATGCTAACACACACGCTAACCCGCGTTTGGACTGACTCACCCTCTGGTCCATCGCTGTTTACATTATGGGACTTGCGTTGGTTATAAAAGTTAATCCACTTTGGTTCTGGCGAAGGTTCACCAAACATCCATCAGTGACAGTCACAGAAAAACCATATTTTGGTGATAGTCGCTGAATCCCGGAGAAAAAAACAACTTCTGATGATGAGTGGCCTCTGCTTGAAAAAGGTTGAATAAACTCCTGTCCTCGTAGCCAAATGCGCTTCTTTTTCTCCGTGACATTATCGTTAGGTAAGAATAAAGAACAGGTGTGTCCAGAATAGGTTATAACGAGCTCCATCTTCAGCTGCAGTGCAAACATGACTGATCTGTTCAGACGCTCAGGGGATGTGTTTGTTTTGGCCACAGCTGACCTGGAAGCACCTCGGGCACATCCTTTTTTTTTTTTTTACCCTTCACTTTTTTTTTTCTCTTTCATCTCTCTTACAACAGAAATAATGAAAAAGCTGTTTTACAAATTAAAATCAGGCTGTAAGACATTGCATTACAGACGCCGAGCACTTCCGTTCCGCTGTTACGACACAACTGAACACTCAGTCATTCACCCGGAGAGGGATGAGCAGCTGCTCAGAGAGCAGGATTCAGGAGGATTACTGAGAGCTACGTGAATGAAGCCACAAACCACTCTGGGCGTGTTTTTGATAAGGAAATAGCATAACAACATGGCTAAAAGCTCCAAAAAGTCAATTTTGCATGATATAGGACCTTTAACCTCAGCTTCACCGGAGCAGCTAGAGGAAGAGGAGTTTTGTGTGGATGAAGGGGACATGGGACAAACTGTTGGTCTTGATCCTCCTTTTCTGTAATGCGTCTCGTACTTTCATTTAAGTTTGTTGAAGTTTTTTCCACTTTGACACCACGCTGCGGCGACCGCGGCTGTTCAGGAGGCGCTCGAAGCCCGTCAGCTTCATTTTCTCGCTAAACAAACGCATTTTTGTGTGTCTTTTCTCGCAGTTGGGTTAGTGCATCTGCCCAAATATCCAGGAGGCTCCAGGTCTGTCCACGGCTCATTGTTTGTAGCATCCATCCGATATTAGCATTAGCAGCCGCGAAGGGATAACTTTTCTCCCGGTGCCTTGCTACGGTGGCTTGTTAAGCCCAAAAAGGCGCATGTTTCCCGCAGTTGTTTCGGATCGACAGTGGTTTATATTCACACCTGGAGCAAACTGGACCAGAGTCCGTTTGGAAGCGACCGAGACCCCCTGAAAAAGTGGGTCTCGGTCCGGTTCTTTTATCCGCACCAGGATTCGTTTGTTGTATTCACATCTGCATAAAAAATCAGGTGCAGCTTTCAAAACGAACCCTGATCCGTTTAAAGTGGACCAAACAGTGCAGGTCTGAATACACCCTTACACTTTTCTGCAACAACCAGCCCTGGGCAAAGGACATGGAGGCTTCTAAACTTCGGTTCTCCTTTCAGCAAAAGGTGAGCACTTATCAGTAGAGTTACTTATTAAAAGATTTGATGGAGATTTGTTAGAGATTTAACGGATTTTAGGCTTCCGTGGATGGGACAGCACAGGTTGAAAGGAGCAGGCGCAGAGTTGTTCATCAAATTGCCCAAGTCAGGTCTAAAACAGTGTTTTCCGTGTTCATGGCAGCAGCCGTAACCACTAGAGACGAGCGGCTCCCAACCTTCTTTACTGGAAGCCCACCCCCCAATCCAAAACCACATCCCCCAAATTCATCAAACATAAACATGATGGCTTCATTAGCGTTTACTTCAAACAAATGAACAGAAGTCTGAGTGTTCTCTGCTCATGTGCTCCTTTCTTAGTCATATGTGACGGTATTTTACCATTTAATTTGCACAAATATGACCTGATCCTCTGACCAGAAGTTCCACACACGAACCACTAGACTATGTGGAAAACCTTATCACAGCTTCTTTTCCTTAACCTTTGAGGCCGACGTCATGAGGTCGACCCTGAGGAGCCTTTAGCAGGTTCCTTTAGCATCAGGAAAATCTGAACCTTCCTAACCCAGCGGGGTAAAACCAGGAAGTTATGTCATACAATATACGCTCCATATCCTCCTGCAATAAATTTGATGTTGTTAGTATTACAAACATAATCATTGCTGTTCAATTATTACTGATGTTCACCAAAGCCTAACCTTTGGTTCACCACAGACTCCGCTAAACATCTGTTCTTTCACAGCAGATCTTATGCAAATGATCCATATGGCTTAGGTTTCATTCTTGTAAAATGTAATCAAAAGTGCGTAACGCTGCCTTAAGTTCATAGATTACCTATAATAAACTTCCAGACGCTGCATGACCTGCTTTATACTTTCATATATTTAGGACAAAGCTCACGCAACAAAACTGTCCATCATTTCACTCTCATGTGGAGAAGATCGGGCGAGTTCGGAAGCCTTCGAGAGGCAGCGCAGTGGCTTGTGGGATTGGGGTTCCTCTTCAATAGGAGGTATTATAGGAACCATTCAGCTCCTTTCGTAACTCCCCCCTCACTGCACTGACACATTTGGACGTTCCTTGTAACAGCAGACGATGACTCACGTCTGGGTCAACGATGAGGGGAAGGAGGTTCCTTAGCTTGTTTACATTTTTAAGACGCAGCCATAGACTGGGAAAAGTATCATCGCTGGATCAGGGAAGCCATCGAGATCAGGATGTGTGTCAAACATCCATGATCCGGGACGGTGGAGCACACACCTAAGAGAAGCAGGTAAACAAAAACGTAAACACTAGCTTATCGGCGGTGCTATTGTTTTTTTATTACTTTTAGCAGCCGGGACACTCCATTACATCTCGCCATAATCAACATCAATTTTCAAAGAGTCTGTTCCAAATGAATAAACTTCTCCTAAAGGACAACAAAGGCCCTGTACAATATTTAACTCTATTCTAATGAAGCCTTGACTGCAGCTGTTTGACAAATTAAGACTCTGAAAACTCCACAAAAACAAAAAAAACATAAAGCGTCTCAGTACAAAGTCGAATGCGCACCGAATGATTTATGAAATTCACTTTACACTCATTATTTCCAGTTCTTCAGCCTTGTTCTTTAGGCTTCTTCTACTCCCTCTTTGTCATGGCCAATTGTGCAATATTACCCACATTACAGGCAGGCCGCAGCGGCTCATAAAATAAACTGCTCTCCGAGATCAAACACTCCAGTCTCAGTCTTCAAGAAGTCTGCGGTTTGGGTTTTATTATAACACCCCCTTCCTCTGGAGCAGTAAAAAAAAAAGAAAAAAAAAAGGAGCTTCTCCGTGTCATCATCCAAAACATACTTTCAGCCGACAGGGCCGCATCAATGACAAGACACATGAGGGGTCGGGATCATGAGCAGCCCCCAGGTTTGTCCTGTCCAATTATGTATGTTTTAAAAGTGCAAAAGTGTCTTTGCTGGCAGACGCTGAGAATATTGCCATTTCATTTATATACGTAGTATCTTAGTGGGGGGGGGGCAGACTCAAAAAGAGCCAAAATGACATGGGAAATGTTGTATTTCTGAAGAAAAAACGACTTTGTTATGAAAGTAAGGGTGTTTTGTATGTTGTAAATTTCCTAAACATAATCTGTCTGTGTCTCAGGACAATCATCCAATCAGAAAGCGCAGTTGGTTCCCCTCAATCCCAGCTCCTGTCCCAGTCTGTGCCAGTGCTGCCTCCAGTCGTTAAAGCTCTGGAGGTTCTTAGCATTCAAATGAGGAATACTCTGTTCACACAAACGCATGCTTGTGTTCATGTGCAGCTCTGAGCTTCCTACAAACATTCACTTTAAGTCCACTCCATCAACATGTTCTCAGCAGCGTTGGTTTGGCAATACAGGCTAGAGTCAGAAGACGTAGGGTTTAGACTCTGGGAGGTGAGTGCACCAGTTTAATCATTAAACAGACAAATCATTTAGGTTAACTCAAGTGGAAGGTGCCTGAATATTACAGTGAACCACAACCCAAAATAAGAACAACCTGCAGTCTTATGTTTCATTCAAGGTTTAGACATTTGGAAAAAGAATATAATAATATAATTTCTCATTCACAATGGAGTATTTCAAAACCACAAAAACAACAATAAAAGCTCTCACTGGACAACACCAGGCGCATTGAGTTGCCTTGTGTACAAAATGTGTGGTATAAATAAAGTTGCCCTGCCTTGCCCGTACAGAACCCCAAAAGAGGACTGAACAATACCCACTCACAATGAAGAGGAATGTGTCTTTCTGATTTGTCTCTTGAGTTAACTGGTAAGTCCTTGTATGTGATTAAATGTCCATGAGCTCAAACAAAGAGTCCAAATGCAAATGGAAAGAGGGAGATGACTGTACAGCCCTGCCGGACCCAGCACCCAGCAGGGCACACCAGGGTTGTATTGGACGAGCACGAGCTAGTTATCAGTTCGGTTCAGTGTAAATCAGTCATTGATATTCATGCTCACAATAAGACTTGCTTTGAAGAACTTTTGTTGCAATTAACCAAAATTACATTTCAAAGTCATAACATTATTTTGTAGGCTTGTGAATGCGATGGGTGGCACCACAAATTAGGTAAATTCGTTGTATTTATTGTTTTTTTTGGTAGGGATAGTGCATGTTAATGTACACACAACACCAGATTGTAGCCGACGGATTCATCCCAGTCAATTGTACAAGTTTTTAGTGGGAAACCAGACAGAAACCAGGGGAGGGTGATCACAGCGCAAAGCCTTCTCCAGCACATCCCAAACATTCTCAATGGGTTCAAGGTCTGGACTCTGTGTCGGACAACCCATCTATTAATTCATTTACAAAACGTGATAATTATATCTCATTCATTTTTGTTGATATTAGAGTCCGTTTTGTAAAAGGGGAATCCCCAGAAGCTCATCTCATGCTCCCTGAACCTCTTTCACAATGTGAGGCTGATGGATCCTGGCATTATTTGATTGTTTTAGTGTTGATTCATTCACAAATAAGTTATTTCACACGATGTAGCAGTTTCCGTTCAGTTTTTGTTCGTGTGTTCCTCGGTTCATTCGTGAGTATATTTTTGCTTTCTTTAGGTCAGTGCAATTACCGCGCTGTGAAATCTCCCAGCATGGGGCGGCGCACCGACCTCCGGCGAGTCAGCGCTGCCATCTCCGATCAACGACGAGCGGCCTTCTCTTTCAATTAGCCTCGCACTTGTCTGGGACGGGGACCGGGGGGGAGGGGCTTCACGGACACCCGCCCCAGTGACGCAGGAGAGGAGCAGGTGGGTGCATGACGGAAATATGCCCCCGTGTGCACCAGAGTGAGCGACGGACACTTCGGCGTCATGGTAACACAGCCGTTAGTCAGCGATGAGGCGGATCGTTCCCAGAGGGCGAGGCCCAGCAGGTGAGATATCGATTTTAAACTTTCGCTGTAGATTACTAACATAAATACAACAACAAATATAGCTGCAAACTGGCAATTACTGGCCCTCGCCGACCGCCCTGCCCAAAGCAAGGGTATTATGGCATCGCTTCTGCCTCATTTATTTATTTGTTTTCAGGGTTTTTTGGGTGATGGAACGCTATTCTTTTAGCAGGGGGTGCTTTTGGTATCTGATAAAAGTGAAAAGGTGCTCCGCGCTCAGTTTCAGTTAACCTTATACAGAGAAAAAAATAGCATGAATCACTTTATATGTGCAAACTGAACCATAACTCAGTTTGTTCAACAATATACCACTCTGTGCTTCGCTCCACGCACTCTATACGATTACAAGAGCCCCTTCACCAGCCCTGATGGCGCTCGGGCCTAAAAATGTATCAAGCAAAAAAACAAGCAAGGCTCCATCACATTTTTGTCATTTCTAAATGTGACTGATTTGGTCCTGTTTTAGTCGACGAAAACTCAATGCAGTTTTAGTCCCGTCAGTTTCATTTAAAAAAAAAAAATAAGAAAAGAAGTATTAGTCGCCCACTGCAACAAATTAATTTAGGTCGATGAGTATTGAAGATGAAGGCTGGAATAAGCTTTTGACAGACAGATTACATCACAAAAGGCAGAAGTTTCATTGTGAATATGGCTTTTCCCCAAAGTGGTCGCTCTCCTCGTCCTTTGATCATCACCGTCTTGTTCATCAACATGCTTTCTGCGTTCATTTAACGGGGCACAGCGAGCCTCATGTGAGCCCATGTGCCTCAGGGTGTGTAGTGGTTGTGTTCTCCGCTCCGGCTCCACGTTCAAGCATCGGTTGCAAACGTCTGAGTCTGATGAACCACTTTCTCCCATTTTAGGCTGTATCCACACAAAGACAAAACGCTTATATTTTCAGAAACTTTCTTTGTAAGCACGAAGCCAACTGAGTAAATGTGTGCGTCCACATGGGTCGACTCAGGTCTGTGGAAACGGCGCAATTCGTCTTCCAGGCCTGTGTGAGGCGCTGTGACGCTAACACAGATAATATAACAAGATGTAGAGGGTGCATGTGCAGTAAAATTTTATGGAATGTAAACAGTGGCTTTAAAAAGATACAAAACTGAGGCACTCAAAGAAAAGGTGCTGGTAAAAGCCCTTTATTGCAGCAGGGCCATTAGATTAAAACATTGCCTACGCGTTTCTGCCGTATAGGCTTTCGTCAGGGCAGTGACAGGGACAGGGACTGCCCTGACATGTTTTTCTACTTGTCACCTGTGGCTTGTGGACAACAGTGGAGCAAAGAGGAGCGGAGTAAAACCATCATAGATCCATGAGGAAAACTCATTATAAGGTCAGTAGATTATGGGTAACAGACTCACCTCTGTTGCTGTGACGTCATCGTTCTAGTAAAAGCTGTGGAGACGTAACAACAGAGCCACGTAAATGTCATTTTGAGATCTTTCCACTCTGGGACCCAGTTTGGAAAATGTTCATTTACAGACGCCCAAAACGCCGGGCTCGTATGGACGATACACTGGATTGATAAAATATCTTTGCGTTTGGTCCTCAGCTTGACTTCGTGTGGACAGGGCCTTAGTCTTGTCAACGAAAACTCATAAACATCTCGTCATGTTTATGTCACCTTTACGTTATCATCATTAAAACAAAGGTGTGTCAACGTAATGCTTTTGTTATAGTCTTTTTTGACGGAAACAACACCCATCATCGTTTCTCAGCGGCCCCAGGAACAAGGTGGATAAGCTTTCAGGCGTCCAGCAATATTCCAATCACCGCTTTTGCAGCTAGTAGTCATCTGGACTTGTTTCTTTTGATTGATCATTTGATTGGAAGTGTTTTGAAACTACATCAGCTCAGATGACAGCAGTGGTGTTAAAAGTCACAACTAAGTTTTAATAAAATACTACATGAAATGAGTCATGCTTGTGCGCTCTGATAGCCTGGTGTGTAAGGCCGCCGCACATGTGCCTGGAACACAGTTAAAGCGCTCCCTCGCATCCTGTTTTTTTTTTGTGTGCGTGTTCGGAACAGCGTGTACATCAGATTCAGAAGTGCGCGGGGCTAATAGCGTCCCGTCTGCTGAAAAGTCATGGATCAGGTCAAACGCACTGGTTGGTTTCCGCTGTGTTTATCTGTGCTGACCTCCGCATGAGCACAGCACGAGCCTCAGGGTCACGGCCGCTGCAGCACCCAATCCATCCAGCTCCGTCTTCTGAGTCATCAGACATGGAGAGGTTTGCAAAGAAGGGAGAGAAGGGAGGGAAAAAACAGTCGAGCACACGTGTGTTGAGTTTCTGGTAAATGGTAAACCCGGAATAGGGAAGTTTGCAGAACTATCAGCGGATTCTGAAAACTTAACAGCCTCATCAACCTCTCGATTCTTTACTTACACTATTTTAATTTTAACCTCTTCAGCCCTACGGACCAAAATAAATAAAAAAAACTGGTCTGGGCAGTTGGATGCACTTAGACACAAGGGGGCACCCTTCCAACCTTCTCAGTGTACATGTGAATTGACTCTTCAGAGTTAGACTTTAGGTCAGACACAATGACTGACAGTAACATGACACTAACTACAGTGTGCTCTTTGTTTCCTGTGAAAAGGCTGAGCCTCCATTGGTCTTCAATCACAGAGCGACAGGTGAAGAAGGAAGTCATGGAGATTCGGCTTTCATATCATATTCTGAAACATATAACTCAAAAATATGGAAAAAACAAGAAATATAAGAGAAATTCTTATGACAATTACAAAAAAAAAAACATGATTTATGCATACGGTGAAAGAACTATCCATATATTATCTGATGTAGGGTCATGTGTGTCCCAGTTTCTCTATGTCGTGGTGGGTCATGGTGGATAGGACTGTGGTAGATGTACTTCTACTTTGGAGAAAAAAGTTACTATAGTAACTGTGTTGAAGAAATGAACCTGAGATTCTTCTGTAACATCCGTCCACATCAGTCCCGCTGCACCACGACAGAGGAACTGGGACAAACATGACTCCACAGCAGATACGAATGACAATGGATTGTTTTTGTAGAATGAGAGTAATTAATGAGTAACTAACATTTTAATTATATGCAGGATTTTTCATACTTTTTACGTAGGAATACTCAGTCTTTTATTGTTCCGTCCAGCAGATGTGTAATGTTCTAAAGCAGAATCTCCATGACTTCCTTCTTCACTTCTCAGTCTGTGACTGAGGAGCAATGAGGCCTCAGCCTTCTTACTGTAAATAAAGAGCTCACAATTTAGCATCATGTTAGTGTCACTCGTGGTGTCTGACCAACAGTGTAACTCTGAAGCCACTCAAATCACAGTGACTCAGAGTAGGTTCGGCTCAAATGTGACCAAACGCCAAGATCCAAGATCTGACACTAAAATACTAAAACTAAGGACTTAACAGGTTAAAGCTTTACAGTTAGTTTCAATGACATTTATAGGTCTAAAATTATATTGTCTATTGCAATATTTTCGAATTGAACTGAATGAAACATGTTTTATATGAGGCACAACATTGTCGCACGGTTAAAAGCTCAAAAGGCCCAGTCCTCCCTTTAAACAGATGATACATCGTGTTTGTAAATTACTGCATTAGGTGCTACAGAGTTGTAAATTGAGACGTCTGCCTGAGTGACACCAGCCCTGGGACCGGACCAGAGCTGCGGGGTACATGTGGTGGTGGAGGAGCAGGTGGGGGGGGGTGTGTAGCTGTGGCCCAGGGTTGTTTATTCCAAATGGCACGTCCAGGTGGGATTTGGAGGAGCCTTGTGTCTCAGTGGAAAGAGCCCGAGGTGCAGGATGGTAAACAGGGCCGCGCTCACACACGCACCCGCGGCTCCCCCAGGAACACCTCTGAGCAGCTGTATCCTACGCTACCTGACAATGGATAGGTAAAGGAAGACCGACCGAAAGGAGCTGTCAAACATGACTGCGGTATGATGGGCACGGACAGGGGTATCTACAATGCAGTTCTGGGAGTACAAGAGGCTCTCCTTTCTAAGTAGCACGGTTCTACATTTGTACTTAAAGCTGAACTCAGTAACTTGTTTACCTTAATAAATCCTTTCCGTAGTCCCTCTGGGGGTAATACAAGTGTTGAGGGGATGATTGGGGGGGTCTTTCATCTCCCCCTGGTGTCCGGCCAGAAAATCATGCTTGCAAATTTCCCTGCTCCGACCCGGAGACCCAATACACACTAATGGAATTATGAAGAAGAAGCTAACAGGCTAACAGGCAAAGCTAACTGTGGGCTAGCGTCACTTTAGCAGTATTTACAGCCAAGTTCGGTTAACAAAAATGATCTCCATTATGTAATTGGGTTGTGGCACAATGTACAATATCCCTCTCTCCTTTTGTCTTTTCTGTCAGCGTTGTATTTACTCTCACGGTCAATTAATGAGTAAAAAAAAGACACCTGCAGTGGTGCTTATGGCCTCTAGGGGCATGAGTTACTTAGTTCTGTTTTAAGCTTGATTTATAGGTACAAGTCATATGCATTCCTTCCTTTGTGCAGCAACACTTAGAATAACCTGGACTAAAAGGTCAGATTATGCCTTATTCTGGTTTATTTGATAATTCTGTGTTGCATTAGTTAAGAATCAGTTATGTGTCTAGTGAAGGACTTACGGCAGTTGTTTTCACGTGTAGTTGCACTAAACGCCAGCAGAGGGTTACGCAGAGGCTATGTTGTGGTGCAAAAAGACACTTATTTAGTCTTGCCATCAGGACAAACCTGTACCTGTTTTTTGCTTTGTTTGCACACTATGAAAGTTTTTCATATTTCAGTTTAATCCGTTTGCTTTATTGGCAATTCTACCAAGAGACTGTGAAAAATGTGGGCATAGTAACGCAATCAGCTGCGGGAAACTAAAAAACTGGGCGCAGGCTCTGAAAGTTTCTGGCTTTCTATTGAAACTTTTTTGCTCCTCTGTAAGTTATTATTGAACACAGGCTTGTGATTCTTACCTCCATGTGTTAACATGCGCAATGTTTCCTCTCTCTCTATTCTTAATCTTTATTTCCGCCCTATTCTAATTATAGGAGCTAGTTCCAAAATACCAGCCAAATTGCTAGCATGAACGAGCTTCATTTAGCCCACGCTGAACGCTATGAGAGGAAGCCACCCTCAATTAGTCCATCACTTTTCTACAGGCTACAATTACCACACGAAAGCAAATACACTGAATCAAAATGGCGCAGAAAGCAATATCAAATCCATATCATGTACACAATTGGAGGCAGCCAATGGAGGAAAGGAGGAATAAACTTCCTGATTCCGTTAGTTAGTTAGACCTGGCATGGATCGAGACTCCACAGTAATTCAATTCTACTACATGACAAGACAGTTAAAGTGGGCTAAGGCCTTTCACTGGGAAGTGTCATGGCTGAAGCATCACAGCAGTGGTTTTGACTATCGCTGTATACTGGAAAACAAACACTTGTAAAAGGTACAGAATTTAGAGGTTTCCTTGAGTAGATTTGGCCCGGGGGCCAAATGCGGCCCATGTAGCCCTTCAATCTGGTCAGTAAAATATGACCAAGCCTGATACGCATTGACTAAAACAGGTGAACAAATCCAATGTTTTTAGGGATGCACCAATACCACTTTTTCTAAGACTGATACGAGTACGAGTGCTTTGATTTAAGTACCTGCCAATACCGAATACCGATACAAGTACAAACGCATTTTCTTCAACATATTTACTTTTTCACAGCAGATTGGTTAGTAATTAGTTAATTTACATTTCCTTAAGAAAAGTAGGTTACACTTTTACATTAAGTTATATTATATTGTACAGATGCCTTTTTATAGATTTATTTTTATTCAATATATTTATTTTTATTTTTATTGCACTGTCCATCATAGACAGAACAGCCCATGTCCAAATGCTCCTCAATGCCATGTATGTATTTTTATTTAACAATAGTATTGAAATGGTTGCTTATTACTGCACCTAAATGGCCTTTGCTTCAGCTCCGTGTAGATTTTCTCCCGTGTTTATAGCAACTTAGCGACTAGCTACAGCATTTTGGTTGTTTTGCTGCAGCTCATTTTCGCTCCATATGGACATGCTGTATGTCTTCAATTTGGATTTTCAGAGGACTTTTTAGTCGCTGGGTTAGATTTTCAGATGAATAAGTCCCTGGGCATAAAACGGCGTAAGAATCGCCGAAACTGTTAGCCCGCGAGTTAGCGGCTAGTTAGCAACATTAGCCTGTATCTTGTAAACACTGCAGACTCCACGCTGCAGCACTAACAACATTTAGCTCTGGTTAAATCCAGCACAGACTGTGATTTAGGGAGTGTTGTCTGTAATAAAGTCAGCTCTATGTGGAATATTGGATTTACACTAAAGAATTCTCCAGTTTGTTGCTATTTTCTCTCCTCAGATGAGAGCTGCGGAGGTGTAGGAGCGCTGGCCGCACGTCGGTTTCTGGTATGAGGAAGTCATTAATGAGTACGAGTACAAGCATGTGGTATCGGCCTGATACCCGACACTGGTATCGGTGCATCCGTAAATGTTTTCATTGACATAAAAACAGATAACGAATTTGTTGCTTTTTTTGTCTGAGTTTAGACAAAGTTGTTTGAAATACACAACCGCAACCAGCTCTGCCCTCCGAGCAAGGTTAAAAACCCATGTGTCGTCAAAGGTTTGCCAGTACCTGCTATAACAGTATTCACTTTTATGGCTATTATTAACAACCTTCGAATGATGAAATGCGTCTATGCACTGTCCAAATTTCATCAGAAACTCTTGAGCGCCTCACATTATGCTACAACACCCCAACACCCGGTGCTGCACGCATAGAAACTTCCCAACACGGCAAAGGACTCTGGGACTCTGCGTTCCCAGGTAAGGACGCCCCCCATCTCTCCTCTCTCCATCCTCCCATCCCCGGAGCGGCTGACGTGGGGGACTGGGGCGCCCCCGCGGTGAGCCTCCCTGTCAGCCGAGACAAACTGCAGCTCCTGGGAGTGCCCTAGATCTGACAGAGCGCCGGGGCTCCATCCGTCACGTCAGGCGTACGTACATACATACATACATCCGCGGCGGTGAAGGGAAGGAGTCTGCGGCCTCCCCGTTCTGCTCGCGGTCACAGCCAGCCACGGGGCAGGCGGGCGGGCAGGCGAGCAGACGCGGGCAAGCTGTTCCTCTCCAGGTGCGCGGTAATGTACTTGTCCTTGATGCCGCCGCGCGCCCAACAACCGCCCGACAACGCAAAGACAAACACGTGCCTGCCGCGCTCTAATTACTGTCAACACGAGAACCGCAAGCACCCACCATTTTTCCTTTGTTTTTTTTTACAGAAGAGACTTGTAAATGTCAAACTACTGGGAGACCATTTCTCTTGTTCCTCTTCACTGATGTACTATCTGTAAGTGCATGTGTAAAACGTGATGAACAGACATATTTGTTCATTATTGCTCCATTTTTGCTTCCATGTTGTGTGTTGTCTGTGTATTGTAAACACTTCATGAGTTACTTTTTATTAACATTAAAGGGATATTTCAGGATTTTTGACATAGGGCCTCATTTCCTAGTTATCCAGATTGTTGTTGATTTCTGGAGATTTGTTTTTTTTAATTCATGCAGTTCTTATATTTGAAGAGTTTCGTGGCGCTAGGCTAGTGCAAGGCTAGCGCATTTCTATGGTATCAGCTAGCTTGTATTAAAAACAGTCTGACCCCCTCCACAGAGCACCTGAGGCAAATCACTTATAACGCCAGACTAACCATATACATGTCTGTGTCGATAGAATAATGATGAATTATCATGATCATGAACATGAATGATCGCATTTTGAGGGACTATTTTCTAGCAGATCACTCCGCCGCTGCGTAGCTTATACAACCACGAAGCTGATGCTGCTCAAATATAAGGTATTTTAAATGCAAAATGGTTAAAATGATTCTATCGACATAGACATGTGTCTCCAGAAATCAGCAACACTCTGGATAACTAGGAAATGAGGCCCTTTGTCAAAAATCCCTTTAACAAATCATTATTAAACATTTTCAAGTGAATTACAGTACAACTTAAAATGCTGTATGTACTATTTATATTAACTTGAGTTAGGGTTAGGTATGTTTTCATCTAGTTAGCAGACCTGTGATGAAGTGTGTGTGTGAAGGAAGGGGACTGATGGGACCAGTAGAAACATACGAAGGAGGAATCCATCAAGCTTTCTCCTCATTAGCTAATTAGCAATCTTCCATAATCAGCTTGAAATAATATTTAGAGGTGAATGAGGAACACAATAAGCATTGGCGACTCCCTGATATAATAGCTGGGTCTAAATGCACAATAACATATATAATATAATTATGAACATGTTCTTGCTGTGTTGTTGATTTAATCATGACACTATGGGTTGCTAGATCCTTGGACTAAAATTAGTTTGTGTGTTAAACCTAAAATAACTATCTCCAACCTTTTTGCTCTGTCACTTTGAGCTCATTTTGCTTCAAAGACGGTAGGTTTAGATCAGGGGTGTCGCAGTTGTTTGGGTCGAGGGCAGAAATTAGGCCCCCACGGCGGGTCGAGGGCCACATATATTGTAAAAGGACTGTGGCCTTATAAATAATGGCTTACACTTATTGTGCTTCTTCATCAGCCTGTGTCACACGTTTCTCAAAGTGCTGCATGAAGTCATTACCATTCACTCCACATTCAATGGCAGTAAGTTACTATTGTAGCCACAGCCGCCCGGGGGCAGACAGACCATTTACCACGTGGCTATAATATGCTGTTTATATTCTGTTATTATTTTTACATCCTATTATTATGTCAGCGTCCTCTGCTGGACAGTGTGGAATTATTTCCTTTTTTAAATTGAAGCTCCCCCCTAGTGGCTGGAGTGAGCAAACTAGTTATTTCTTTAGAATCCATAGCTCCACACAGGGATGGGCTAGAGATTTTTTTGTTCTACATGCTCAGGAATTCATGCTCCTCAAAGGGCCACATTGAATCATCACACCAAAAATGATGTCTTTATCTGATTTCTGGAACTTAAGCAGCATAATCTGATGCGTTATCTGATATAGACAGAATCGGATTTCTTTATGACATTTCACATCAGTGCACAATACACAAACAGCAAAATGGCAAATAAAACCAAAATAGCAGATAAAACAAAGATGTGTTTGACTTTAAGAATATTACGCCCCGTTAAAGGGGTAATTTAGGATTTTTGACATAGGACCTAATTATTATTTTTTTATTCACACAGTCCTTATATTTGAAGAGTTTAGTGCTAGGCTAGTGCTAGGCTAGCGCATGTCTATGGTAACTAGTAGCCTGCAATAAAAACAGTCTAACGCAAGCACAGTGCACCTGAGGCAAATCACTTATAACACCAGACTAACCATATAAATGTCTTGTGTGTGTAATGACTTGTATTTGAGCAGCATCAGCTTCCTGGTTATAAGCTACGCAGCGGCGGAGTGATCTGCTCGGTTACCAGATCTACAGTAGTTTGTTTACCTGCAGCCGGCGTTACTACACGTGGAATTCACAAAGGAGCTTTCTACAAATCAGATATGGCAACGTTTGGAGGACGACCCCATGATTTTGAAGAGGTTTTTAATGCAGGCTACTAGTTACCATAGACATGCACTAGCTTAGCACTAGCCTAGCACCACTAAACTCTTCAAATATAAGGACTGCATGAATTTTTTTTTTTTTTTTAATTCAAGAAATCAACACTCTGGATAAATAGAAAATGAGGTGAAAAATGTGAAAAATCCTGAAACATCCCTTTAAGCTGAAAGAGGTGAACAGAGAAATTTTGGATACAATTACTGCAGGCGAACATCACTTCCAAAGTCACCCAAACCAATAACATAACCCTTCTATTGTAAACGTGACTAACCACAATGTCACTTTTTTTTTTTTTTTTTACAAGGGGGCAGAAGAACATAGGCTTTGAAACGAGATGAGAAACACGGATCCGTCATTTGGAACAAAGAATCTGACGGATTCCTTTGCAATAGCGCAAAATGGGAATTCATCAACCCCTCCCCGCAATTAGCATACGCGGCTAATTATCATATGAAACCAATCCGGCACAACCAGCCCCGGCCATATAACTCCTTATTCTTTTACATTATCCCTATTGAGAGAGCGTGAATGACCCTGGCATTGTCTGATCTCTCCTCCGTTCTCTTTCCGTTACGGAGTTAAGCCAGACAGTTAATTATCCGGCGTTTTCGGGGGGAGGGGGTCTTTTTTTTTTCTTTTTTTTTGTTGCTTCGATAACGATACGCTTTACAGGGCCCATAACGTGAAGAAGACCGGCCCTTGGGGAGTCAGTGCGATGTCAGGCAATCTTTCTTCCAAAAAAAAAAAAAAGAAAAAAGAAGGACCTAGGCAATTAGATGCACCGTCGCTACCCCTGGGTTGTGTTATTGAGGAGAGTGGCTAGCTTCTCTAATGGGGGGTATTTAGGGCAATTATGATAAAGATGTCAGGCCGGTCCCTCTCTCGCCAAGGCGCCGTAGAGTGCAGGATCACACACGGGGGTAAAGAAAAAAAAAGAAGGCAAGGAGTGACTAAAGACGAAGCAGGTCCCGGGCGGGGGGCGGGGGGCAAACCGACAGCACGACTGCACTTAAGAAGAAGGTTCTCCAGCGAGCGGAGGTGTCTGGAGGCGCTAAATGGCCTAATCTGGTGGCGCAGTTGGGAGTTTTCGAAAGGATTCTGTGGCGGATTGAGAGAAAGTAAATGCTCCGAAAGGTCAATTAGCGCCTGTATGTTGGCATTTAGGTTCGTGTCTGGCCCGGGAGAGTTTAGAGAGGTGAGGTTATTTAAAGGAAAAAAAAAAAAACAGGGATACTATTAGGAGAATGCTTTGTTCAATGTATAGACAAGGGACAAGCATTAATTAAGTTTCTAATTTGAACATTATAGACACAGCTGACGGTAAACTTTTCAGACCGTGAACGCTAACATTTCCATCGAAAGATTAATACCATGCAGTATATCAGGCTAACTATTGTATACATGACAGTTTAATTTAATGTTTGAATTTAGAATATATGTTGTTTTAGATGAATAATTGTATTAAATAGTGTGCCAATATTTTTCTTTTTACTGTCTTGAAATCGTCTTGGTGCCCCTGGGTCAGTGGCTTGTGACCATGAGACCATTTGATGACCAGGCCCCCAAAGGCATTTGACATATTTAATATAGTATAGATCAGGGTCATGTGACTTTACGTGACTTACTGTGCGGTTGATGTTGGAAAATTGACAAATTATGATCATTTTTGTCAAAGTGAAAGGCAAGCCAGTGTGCCTTGTATGTGGCGAGGAGCTGGCAGGGATGAAGAAGGCAAATCTCGAGGGCCGTTGCACCTCTTCAGTGCCCTTCGTTGGAGTTTGGGAGCATTCACAAGACTGACCCAAACTTGGAGAACCAGCTTCACTGCACCTGACATCAGATGCCTCAACAAAGATAAAAGATACCAGCCATCGCATTATGTGAGCCTGAGATGCATAGAAAAGACGATCCTCCATCCTATCAGTCCTACCTCAGTGTTGTATGAACTCTAGAATGTGTTTTTGCTAACTTTGCACTTCATAAAAATGTATTTGGTCCTTGATGTGAGAAAGGTTCCACACCCAGGCCCTAAGGGGTGTGGAACTCACTTTGGGAACCACTAGTTCAACTGTTGGACGTATCGACTCTCACTCAAGAAGAAGCTTTATCGTCTTTATCATCAACACTAATTCTTGTACTTGTAGTGGCACTAGTACAAGTTAAACCCCTCCCACTGGAGTTTAATGCCTGCTGCCATGAATAAGTTATTAGTCATTAGTTACTGACGAAGCTCCAACGAGGCTTAACATCCAGTACTGACGTTACAGAGTACAGATGATGGCACAAGAATCTGTCTTTAGAATGGACGACCCCACTACGAATAAGAGTTTACAACATCACAAGTTTAAGCTTAAGGGATGCTGCATTTGACCCATCATTATATGGTAGCCATACATGACTGAAGGGTTTACGTTTTAGGATGATGGTATTGAGAAAACAAGACTTGATATCAGCTTCAAACAATTAAATAAATGCTTGTTTTCAAAGTACTTAGAATGCAGAATGTATACTGTCCTTTCTAGCAGTTGTAGTACTCAGATTTTCACACATTTTGGAGCACTTTGTGGGCTTGACCTTGTGTGGTCTTGGTCAATTTTATTTCTATAGCACATTTACAACAACCACGGCTGTGATTTAATATCGCCAAAGACGTTGGGAGTCCATGGCCAATGTAAAGCTGTTTGGACAAATGTTACAGTCAGCCAATCACCTTAACCAAACATCGGTCCTGGGCAAACAACTTTGACATTGGTCCTGGACTCTTAATTACTTGGTGATATCAGATCCAACATTGGGCAATAGTGTCTTATGACCTTAAGAGCTACATTTATATAGTTAGAAGCTTCTGTGACTAGAAGTGAAACATCCTCAACTTAACCAAACCCAGTCCAGTCGATGATTTGACCTTTTTCTACAACGGATACTCGATGGATGAATGAGAGCCTTCACAAACAAAACTTACCATACCATGCCAACTTTATTTATAAAGCACTTATCTACACACTACACAAGTCCTAAAACATACAGTAACAGTGTAAGAAACAAGAACAAGCAGAAAAACCAAGTATAAAACACAAATTCGATGTTAAACAAGGTTCGTTTTTACGGCAGCTGGAAGGCTTGGTCGTTTTCCATAGATGTCCCCTGTAATATTAGCTTTCTAGAATTCTGAATGAATTAGGTGTCTGTCTTGTCCGCTTAATATTTGACGTCCTCGCATCTCTACCTCAGCCATCACCTGTCCACCTCGGCGTGTTAGACGTCTGTTGAGGGAGCTGACCAAAGCCCGTGGACGCCGGCGTCAGCCCGTTTGCCCGGCGCGAGCATATGCCCCACACATGGCTGGCACCGCTCGAAACGCACTCCGAGCTGGGCCATGTTTGAAGTGGGTTCAAAGGCAGAGGGAAAGAGCAATGTGTTCGCAGCATGTCTCCTGTTCCTCCGTGCGAGCGGCCAAACAGCTGCGCACCTTTTACGACTGTTTCCCTATCGCTGTCATTGCAATAACACCGTGTGACTGGGTGGATGTGAGGACAGCAGTGAGAAATCTTGACTGAGCCACTTTGTATCGGGATAATGGGGAATTGAAAGGGGGGTATTGCGCAAAATCGACTTTTTAGAGCTTTTTACCATGTTACAAAGTTGTTCTCTCGTCAAAAACAGATCTGGAGTTGGGTTTCGAAGCCGTTAGCGCACCCTCGAGTAATCTTTGACTCTTCTCCAGTGGCTCATCTTTGTTCTGTGGCTACAGCTCCCAAAAAACTCCTCCTGAAGTTCTACGTATCCAGGAAATGCTTTTCCAAACCTCTCGGATGTTTCAGGATTTTTGACATAGGGCCTCATTTCCCAGTTATCCAGAGTGTTGCTGGTACCTGGAGATATTTTTTTTTTAATTGATGCAGTTCTTATGTTTGAAGAGTTTTGTGGCGCTAGGCTAATGCAAGGCTAGCTCATTTCTATGATGTCAGCTAGCCTGCATTAAAAACAGTCTGACCCGCTCCACAGAGCACCTGAGGCAAATCACTTACAACACCAGACTAACCAGATAAATGTCTGTGTCGATAGAATAATTTTAACCATTTTGCATTTAAAATAACTTATATTTGAGCAGCATCAGCTTCGTGTTTGTATGAGCTACACAGCGGCGGAGTGATCTGCTAGAAAATAGTCCCTCCAAATGCGATCATTCATGCGATGCAAGGTCAGTTATATTCCAAAAATGATTCTATCGACACAGACACAAGGCCGTGGGAACCCAGGGTGCTGAGGGCGCTGCATCACCCCCTGGTGGATAGTTTGTGAACTGCAGGCAATATTAACCCCTTAACTCCCACCTGAACCGAGCACATTTTCTCCAGCTTTACCCCAGTCCAAAAGCTTCTGGAAAAAAGGTGTGAAAATAGCAACAAAACTGAGACGAAAACAAGGATGAAAATGTGAAAAAAGTGAGAAAACATTGACGAAAAAGTGACAAAAAATTTACAAAAAAGTGAGAACATTTTGACGAAAAAGTGACAAAAAAGTCACGAAAATTTGACAAAAATGAGATGACTGCCCAACAAAAAAAGCGATGAAAAGAAATCTGATGTGAGGAAAAAGATCCATTTAGTTTTGTAGGTCTTTCTAATGAGGTGTTGCACTGGCCTACGGGATTCGGGTAAAGCTGAACTGGAGAAAATGCTCTCGGTTCAGGCGGGAGTTAAGAGGTTAATAAATAGGATTTATGCACAGAAAAAGTATTTTGGGGGTGAATTTTGTCTCTCAGCGCCCCCTAACTGAAAAATATCTTCCCACGGCTCTGCACAGACATTTATATGGTCAGTCTGGTGTTATAAGTGATTTGCCTCAGGTGCTCTGTGGAGCGGGTCACACTGTTTTTAATGCAGGCTAGCTGATACCATAGAAATGCACTAGCCTTGCATTAGCCGAGCGCCACGAAACTCTTCAAACATAAGAACTGCATGAATTACAAAAAATAATATCTCCAGGCACCAGCAACACTCTGGATAACTAGGAAATGAGGCCCTATGTCAAAAATCCTGAAATATCCCTTATCAACTCATTCTCGAACCAACAAAGTGTCAGATGAAGATGTGTTTAACATCATTACGAAATACCCGCTCATGAAACTCGTTGTTTTCCATTGCCTTAGTAGTACTTTGCAGCCGAAACATTTCCACTGTTATAAGTGTCTTTAGTTCGCGCTTGAAATATTTTGTCATTTCCTGAGCTGAAAGAGGACCGAGATTTGGGGGCGGGGATTTCAAAAGAGACCAAATGCGCAATCATTTTCAGATTGCACTGAAGCCTTTGTGTAATGTCAAGATCAATACGAGCGATCGCGATGTCGTCACATCCGTTGGCCGTGGTCGGCATCAGCTACCAAAACATCCGGCGAAAACTGCAGAAGTAAACAATAACAGCGATCGCTCGTACGCTTTTGTAAATCAATGTATTTTCTCATATTGCAAAAGCCCTTCCACGGACATTGCGTAAATCTGGCGTTTCAGACTCCACAAACACCTCTGATAAAGTTGCGCAATAGTCCGAAGTTCCCTCCGGTCAGGCACCCAAGGTCGGGACGTGTTGATGCCTCGTGATGAATTGCCCGTGAAGGTAATAAAATATATAAAGCAGGCGGATCGGCATAGATGCAGTGTCTTCTTCGAAATAAAACAACAAAAAAAGCACTTGCTCTTTCCGAAGAATACCCAGGGAGTTGGGGGGGTCACCTTTAAGCCTCGTTGTTGTCACACCTGAACCTTATTGCTATAGAGGCTCAAAAGTAAAAGGTGTATTGACTGGATTGTATTATTCCCAAACAGGTGGCCCTGGGCAGATGAGCACTAAGATGTGAAAGAAAATAGTTTCCCTTATTCCTGTACTACCTTTCTCTGACACCTGACACCTCAGGTAAACCTCACCTCTATCCTCTCTCCCGGATATTATATATGTGTGGTTTGAGTGAGCACTACCTGTCTGTTCAGCTTCTTGTCATGATAAAATCCCCTTTAAAACTAGTTTGTAATCCAATGTGTTCTGTGCATGTCCTTGTTTTCATAACTTTATCGAAGCGTCCAATTCCTCTGATCCGAATGCCCACAATAAAGCTTGTCCTGCTTTTTTCAGACGGTGTTTCCGTTTCACTTGTGTCTTTATGATGTAGAAGAGATGGTTATGTTGTAGCTCCAAATCCTTTAATCCTCCCGTAATAATACCAGGAGTAGTTTGGCATCCGCATGGTAAAGTGAAGATTATTGTGCGGATGCCAAATTACTCCTGGTATTATTACGCCTTACAATATAGTTCCCCCTTTTATCCGCTTAGAAAATCTGCATTATTTAATTTTGTGTAATTATACTTTGTAGTGGAACACTTCACGTAACCATATTTAAATAGGGAAAACGTGGAAGAGCTTGGTAGCTTCTATCTTGACCTGTTTTGGAGCTATAGAGGAGAGAGGGAGAGGCTAAATGCTAACGCCGTCTGCGCTGTGTTTACGTGACTGAAGGCATGGGTGAAGATCAGACAGGTCCTAAAAAACTCGTCAAAGCTAAGGTAATAATAATAATAATAATAATAAATAAAATTGAAAGACAAGCATTTGTTTTATGACAGATATTTTCACCATTGAAAAATGCCTCATAAATGTACAAACAAACATTTATGAGGCTCATCCCTCCTAAGATATGACTGCAAACTTTACCAGGAGTGGGTACGTCTCCAGCTCGTTTCCATGGAGATGTGACGAAAGGCAGTAAAATTTGAGATTTAAACAGGTTAGTTTCTCATCCAAATCCATTCTTTTATAACTCACTGCAGTAATAGCATTTTCTGTGTTGAGCTGGTCATTAGGAGCATGTTTTGTTTTTCAAAATGTTACGCAGTGTACCTTTAAACCTCTAATCATGCAGAAATGCTACGTTTACTCTGGATTTCCTCTAGTGATGCTTTTCTGACATTATCTTTTTTTCCTTTCATACACAATGAAATATAAAAATATCTTCGTTTTGCCTGGAGATTTGGTGAGCTATATTATTCTAATTAGGTGTAAAACAGTTTTGGGACTTTTATTGTTATTTCAGCAGGACAAACATAAATATTGTGTTTTTGCCATGTTTATCTACGGAACTATTAACAGTTTGGACCCAGAAGTAGCTTATTTAAGTGTGTGAATTAAAGCTACACTGTGTAGAATTTTGCCCCAAAAATAAAATTGAAATACAAGCTTTTATTTTATGACAGATATTTTCAGCAATGAAAAATACCTCAAACGAACATTTGATTTAGCTGTGAGCGGCTCAGCTCTCCTAAGACCTGACATAACTTTGCCGGGGGTGGGTACGTCTCCAGCTCGTTTCCATGGAGATGTCGACTAAAGTCAGCAGAATTTGAGATTTAAACAGGTTAGGTTCCCAAACAAACCCATTATTTGATTTCTCACCGCAGAAATAGAATTGTCTGTTGAGCCGGTCATTAGGAGCATGTTTTGTACTGATGGCAACAGTATAGTCCAAAATGTTACACAGTGTACCTTTAACAAACATATATTCAGGGCTGCTGAACAGTGGAAGAAATAGTTTGTAGTTTGTCCTACGAGCGCTTAATACAAGGCTGTGCATGATGTTAATGTAGAGAAGGGGAGAGTGAAGAGGAAGTGCACACCACGCCTCAGCCGACCCTAAACGCAACAGACGAGGCCACCAACTGACTCGCACGACTCTTACACACGAGAAAAAGTGGATACGTCTTAATTTGTCGTTGCACTTTCATAAAAAAACACACTCTGATTGAACCCTGTCGAGCGATTCACCACGCAACAAAGTTCAAGAATGTAAAGAGTCCAGTGTGTCGGGAATGGAGGACAAACCTTTAACAAATGTGAGCGTGTGACCATGTTTTCTAATCCGTCTAAATAAGCCGCCGTGTCCTGCTGCCTCTGCACGACGCACGGGGGGTGATGTGAGTGCTCCTGCTGGGGGGACGTCACCCCGGTGCAGTGATGGATGGGCCCAGGGCGGGCACAGGGCGCCGGCTCCCCTACCTCACACACACACGCTTATATAAGAGAACAATGTGGCATCAGGAGACAGATGATTGGGGATTGATTGGCGCCGATAAACCTGGAAGTAGCGCCGAGGGTGACAAGTCGTGGTGAACATGACCGTGCCTCTTTGACCCCTGGAAATTGCGATGTCAGATCATAAAGGTATCTCTGTAAAGACATGAGATGCTCCGAATTTGTTCGTACAGTTATCAAGGTGTTTGGAGGGATCGTGAGAGCTAGAAATGAGTTTGGGCAACAGGCTAAGAGTTTGTTCTCAGTGAACTCTGACTTTTACAGTTTAAAAAGGTTTAAGTGTTTGTGTTGTTGTTTTACAGACAATTTTGTGTCGACCAAGTTTGTGTCACCCTGTGTGGACAGAGAGAGCATTCTAATTTTTAATCAGATCTTGGTTGTGAAAAGAGCCGGATCTTTTATTTTCTTTTTTTTCATTCAAGTTAGCACAGATCGACCCTGAACTAACTCAAGAATCAGCGATATTGATATATCATGTAATTATAAAGAGAGTTTTCTCATTTCTGTGACAGCGACCCTAAAAATAAATTAAGGCCAAACCACCTTTGCTCTGCCTGATCTTGTCAGAAGAAGAAGAAGAAGAAACTTTATTTATATAGCACCTCTCGCAGATAAAATCACAAAGTGCTTCACAAAGGATCACAGAAAACATTACATAATTTACATAAGACCTCGGAAGCAGAGCAGGAGAGGCCTGGCGGTACTTGGATGGGAGACCGTTTGGGAACATCAGGAAGCCTGGGTGAATGTAGTGAGTGAGTGAGTGGCTGGTGATGGTCGGAGGGGCCGATGGCTCGGATTGACAATACAATAGTAGCTCGCGACCACCGAGTATGGTGTGAATGCATAAAGCAATGTGTAGGAGATGCATCTATGTCTGAGTGTGTGCACGGTGCGCTTGTGTGTGTGTGCTTCTGAGGCGGGGTACTGACGTGGGCATGGGCGTGTGCACGCGGAAGTGTGAGTGTGTAAAAACGCGCACTCACCTGGGGTCCGGATGAGAGAGGTCTGGTCTGGGTAGCCACAATTCTTGTTGACTGCACTGCACCCATTCCATTTGTCATTTTATGTCCGTTTATCCCTTCTGGTTTGCATCATTTTGTCATATTCCTTTTAATGCGCTGTTATAGCTTTGTCCTTTTTTACGCAATAAATGCACTAGAAACGCAACTCTGGATCTCAGCGTATCTGTCACAATAGCCTCCTTGCGCGTCACAGAACTGAGCCATAGGACCCAGCCTCATATCCTCTCTGCGGCTATAAGGTTTGTTTGGAAGCCGCAATACAATGTAAAGGGTGTTCGAGTGTCCAGAAAAGCGCTATATAAGACTAATGATTTTTGATGTATCATTATTATTAAAAAGAGACCCTGCAAGTTGTGAAATGTGCGTTTAAACTCTTGTCTGTTAAGAATGGGGATGTTATAAAAACGTTAGCGATGATAAGGACCACAACAAAAAAATAATTTACTGGCTTCCTTTTTATGCATTATTTGTTAAAGGTCCTATATCATGCTATTTTAGCCATTCCAAAGTTAAGTATAGGCATGTATATGATATATTGTACCTCTACCACTATGGAGCACTCATTTTTGTGATAAATATAAGTGTTTTCTGGAGGTATTTTTCGAACCCGGAAGACAGAACGCTTCGATTCAGTTAACTCCGCCCCCTCTCTCCGCGCATACAACTTTACCGTAATATAAATAAACAACAATAAGTGAAGTCACTTCACGATGCAGTTATACGGAGTTGACATCTGCAACACAGCTTCATAAATGGCTAACACACAAGCTAATATGCTAACACACAAGCTAACCCGCGTTTGGACTGACTCACCGCTCTGGTCCATGCTGTTTACATTATGGGACTTGCGTTGGTTATAAAAGTTAATCCACTTTGATTCTGGCGAAGGTTCACCAAACATCCATCAGTGACAGTCACAGAAAAACAATATTTTGGTGATAGTCGCTGAATCCCGGAGAAAAAAAACGCTGAGTGGCCTCTTCTTGAAAAAGGCTGAATAAACTCTTCGTCCTCGTAGCCAAACGCGCTTCTTTTTCTCCGTGACATTATCGTTAGTTAAGAAAAAAGAACAGATGTGTTCAGAATAGGTAACGAGCTCCATCTTCAGCTGCAGCGCAAACATGACTGATCTGTTCAGACGCGATGTGTTTGTTTTGGCCACAGCTGACCTGGAAGCACTTCGGGCACATCCTTTTTTTTTTTTATTTATTTTTTTTTTTACTCTTTGTTTCTCTCTTACGACAGAAATAATGAAAACGCTGTTTTACAAATTAAAATCTGTCCGTAAGCATAGAATTAAGACATTACATTACAGACGTCGAGCACTTCCGTTCCGCTGTTACGACACAACTGAACACTCAGTCGTTCACGAGGAGAGGGAGGAGCAGCTGCTCAGAGAGCAGGATTCAGGAGGATTACTGAGAGCTGCGTGAATGAAGCCACAAACCACTCTGGGGGTGTTTTTGATAAGGAAATAGCATAACAACATGGCTAAAAGCTCCAAAAAGTCGATTTTGCATGATATAGGACCTTTAACAAAAAGGTCAGGTACAGGGCCTAGTCCATTTTTGAGGTTTTCATGAGTAAAACCAGATAGGTCTTCTTCCATTTTGTTCTATGAGTGATCAAACTGGTTAATTGTCACCAAATTTCATCACATAGACTTTTTTGTGAAGGTAAAATTCCGTCCCACTGTAAGTTTGGATCATTTGAATCAAAAGGTTTACCTCTGCAGCATACTTCTTGCACAAAATGATTTTTCTTTTACACCAGTATGTGTTGGCATTAGTGTCAGGGCAGTCTTTCCTCAGGGCAGATGTGGCTACAATCAGAGCCTTATTAGCATTCTAACATTACCTCCCCACACCCCCCGGTTTGGTTAAGCACTGATCTGTTCTCCACAACCACCGTGCCAATCTGCTCACGGCACGACACGGACCGAACCAGATCCTCTACGGCGGTGACGGCGGAGCGGGTGAAAAATAAGGCTAATTTGAAGGTCATTTAAAGAGCGGCAGGCGGTGCAGCCCAGCGGGTTCGGGCGCAGGGGCGGCAGGGGGAGGCTGGCGTACGGTGTGAGGTATAGGCACACACTCTCTCCTACACTCCACTCTCCCTGGTGCACTTCATCAATCTCTCCCATCTATCTAGAGACTCCTCTGACCCAGATAGAAGCCACAGGGAGATGTTGTGGAGCTGAAGGGGGGGGTTAGGGATGGGATTCGTGGCTACTTTGTTAGGATTCGAGTCTTTGGGAGATTCAAAAGACTGGCTCGTTATTAAGAGGTAAGTGTTTTGGCGAGTTTTCTCTCTTAACATCATCGTTTTAATGTCAAAAGTACAAAACCTCACCCTTTATTTATTGGGGAGTGTCGTTCTATTATTATTGAGACAGTAATTGCTCAGTGACTGATTTCTCAAGGTTCTGAGCTTTCAAATGAGGAATGGCATGTCCACAAGTGAGACTACGCTGGCGTAAAAAAAACGCTTGTGTCTTCAAAATCATAGAAACAAAAAGTAGACGCGGAGTTCGATCCTAGCATATGTGGACAGTTAGCAAGTCGGCTTAGTCAGTTAGCCTGCTCAATGTATTTTTCCTAGAGCCGTTAGCATTATCCACCAAACATCGCAAATTATGAACGGTCCATATGTTTTCAGCGGGTCCGAAGCACCGTCATGCACAAGCTTAATATAGAAGCTGCAGTTACACATAAGACCTGAGGTGGCAGTAGTGAGTAGGGCTGCAACCAATGATTATTTTGGTAATCGATTAGTCTACCGATTATTTTTACGATGAATCGATGAATCGATTAATCGCTTGGCTGTGAATGGTGTATGAAAATTGCATTTTTTCATTTTTTTTTTATTACACAAAGCTAAAGTGGCATCAACTGAGGACATGTTGATGGAGTAAACTTAAACTGAGTCTTTTTGGAGGCTCTTAGTTCCAATTCTGCTTTATTAATTGGATAAGACACAGACAGATATTTATGAAATTTTCAATGTACCAAAACTCTACAGATAAACTTGAAAAACAAAGTAGGTTTCCATCAAAAATTTTAAAAAAAAAGTCTCTATTTTTAAGTCTCTGTTTACTAGAAAACGATTAAGCGATTACTAAAATAGTTGACAACTATTTCAATAATCGATTAGTTGCCGATTAATCGATTAGTTGTTTCAGCCCTAGTAGTGAGCATAAAATGACTAACTTGCATCCCTTTAAGGTGGGCAAAGCCTTGTGAGAAATCATTAGCGACCCCGTCTCACTTTCAACACAAAGTAGCCTTGCAGCTAAATGCTAATTCAGTTGAGTTTTTGCTTGTCGTGGGGTCAGATACACAACCAATGGCCAATAAACATCATCTTATAATATGCTAATGATAAAGAAACCACAGAAATTATGTAGATGCCATGAAATCAGAGCCGTGGGAAGATATTTTAGATGGGGGGGGGGCACTGAGGGACAAAATTTACCCCCAAAATACTTTTTCTGTGCATAAATCCTATTTATTAACCTCTTAACTCCCGCCTGAACCGAGAGCATTTTCTCCAGATCAGCTTTACCCAAATCCTGTAGGCCAGTGTAACACCTCATTTGAAAGACCTACAAAACTAAATTGATCTTTTTCCTCATATCAGATTTTTTTTCATCACTTTTTTTGTTGGGCAGTCGTCTCTTTTTTGTCAAATTTTCGTGACTTTTTTGTCACTTTTTCGACAAATCATTCGCATTTTTTTTGTCAAATTCTTATCACTTTTTCGTCGTTTTTTTCTCACTTTTTCGTCAAATTTTTCTCACTTTTTTGTCAAATTTTTGTCCATTTTTGTTATTTTTTCTCAATTTTTTGTCACTTTTTCGTCAAAGTTTTCTCTTTTTTTTTCACATTTTCATCCTTGTTTTCGTCTCAGTTTTGTTGCTATTTTCACACCTTTTTTTCCAGAAGCTTTTGGACTGGGGTAAAGCTGGAGAAAATGTGCTCGGTTCAGGTGGGAGTTAAGGGGTTAATATTGCATGCAGTTCACAAACTATCCACCAGGGGGTGCTGCAGCGCCCTCAGCACCCTGGGTTCCCACAGCCTTGCATGAAATGGACAAATCTCGCCATAGTTTAGTATTGGGACGTTTTTCCCATTAATATGCACGGGGCTAATGTTCAATTTGTACCGGTCCAGGATTTGGCGGCTAACAAAATGTTTAGGTTCAGAGAGCTAAAGCTATTATTTCGCTATTTCATTTCTGCCTTACTCAAAACAGTAGCGGTGCAAAAATAAACGTCACTTTCACTACAAGCACACACTGGACTTGATCACCGGAGAGAGATGATGAATCATTTCACATTCATCACACGTCACCGTCTCCAGAACCACAGACAGGCTGCAGCTGTCCCCACTTCCTGTTAGTTTACCCACATGTACTCGCGCTAGCTAAGCCAACTGCACTGCTACTTCCACTTATGTTGCTTCTCATCCAGCTACTGCGATACAGCGGTGGTCAAGGTGCGCTATTTCTTGACATTATAGCGGTAAAACAATTTTTAAAAAGTTGCTCGGAAACTCCTCTCTCCCCAAACTTTCTGCCTTCCAGCTCGAGTTCCCCGAATGAAAATGCTAATGTCCTCACAGCTGTCCCGTTTCAGATAACAAATTAAAAACGCTCTTCAATGGATGCTTACAAATTTCTGCGGTAAGACAAAAAAAAAAAAACAGACTTAAGCCGCGGGCCCGTCCCCTTCCCTTTGAGCGAGACTATGCTAGTTACACCGCGATAAGATAAGCCCTTTCTTCAATCCGCCATTGTCGTCGTCGCGTTTCTCAAGCGCCGCTCGCGAAAACCCGTCCATTCTGAGTGCCAATGTGAGAATTCTGGAAGCCAATGAGCGATCCATTGTTGTGTTGCAAAGATTACAGAAAGCTTTAGAAGGTGATTGCGGTATTCTCTGTTGAGACAAAAGCCTCCAAAGGAACAAACAAGCATGTTCGGGCCTTCATAACGGCGCTTTAAGTGCCATTGTAAACAAGGGAAGAGAGAGTTTATCCACAGCCTATGGTCAAAATGAGGCGTAAGGATGCCAACAGGACGGCACCAACAAAGAGGAGCAAGTCTTTGGCAAAAGGATTGGGTGGTTTTGTGAACCGCAAGCACTTTTTAGAAGAGAGAGAAGTGAAGAAGAAGAGGAGAGTATCTCGAGTTGCTTAACTGGAGATATGTCATCATGACGGAGAAACATCGGACGCATTTGATCAACTCTTCACAAACTGAGATAAAGTTTGATACGATTGACCGCGCTGACAAAGTGAAGGAAACCAAATCAACGCAGCTATGAAGTTATCAAAACATTTTTTTAAATGAAATAAATTCTATACAGCAGCCAATGTGTCTTTGTTCAAAAGATTTTGGAACGTGTGACTGCTTCACATTCCATGTAAACTTTGGCTCTCGTTGGAGGTTTAACAAATATTTAATAACTCATTTTTCCAGTGTGCCTGTTTTGGCCCCCCAAAAGCGTGCAGTGTCTCTAAGGGTGGACCACCACATTTTGGGAACCACTGCTATATTGCTGGGTTGCAGGTGACATCACAGCATTATAAAGGCTATTATATAGAGGAAAAATTATTTGTTTTTTGAGGAAATTTTTGGTCTTGTCCAGAGAGATCATGGACCCAGTGACTGATATTAATTATGACTTTTCTAAGTCATACATTTTCTTTTTAGCTACGACTTGTGAAAGTGTAATGCTGTTAATAGGAAAAACTGGCAGTGGGGGGCAGGAGCCAGAACCTTAAACTGAGGTTGACGCGCCATGGTTTGTTTTTTGTATGTTGTCAATGTTTGGATTTGTCTGCGGTGGTCACTGTAGTATTTGTGTATTTCCACTCACTGCAAATGAATTTCCCCACAGGAACAATACATTTCTACTACTACTACTAGAACCGGCAACCCAGCAATATATATACAGCAATTGGCGAAAGTTACATGAGGAGTTCCTCAAGGCTCAGTACTGGGGCCAAAGTTATTCACACTTTTATTAGACATTATATTTACAGGTGTTGAAAATTTACTATTTATAGATAGCTTTTTCAAAAACTAAATAAAATCCAAAATGAAAAAAAAAAATCCTATATCAACAATTAGTTTGTTAATGATGAAAATGTAATATTTTCATACCATCCCACTGTATGCATAAAAATGGTATATTAGGCAATTTTTATGCATAAAATGTATCTTATTTTTATATGAAAATGTATTTCCTCATATATATGTTTATAATCCACAGCAAAAGCTTTAAATCGATATCTCTAAATGTATTTTTTGTCCCTATTCACCTGCAGTATCCCGCCTTAGTGATACACAGTTTGTTCTGTTGCATGAACCATTGATTTTATCATTTATATTGAGCATATCTGAATGTGTCTCTTTAAATCATTTTAATAACCTGTATGTTTTGAAACTATTACATTTTGGAATTTTATTGTGGTGTGTTTTTGTACTGAAAAAAATACACAACCGTTACCGTTACACCCCTAATATTTATCAACCATGTTCGAAAGTATTCTGTTTCCTCCCTCTCTCACATTTCTCTCTTCTCCCTCTCTCTCTAACCCCCCTCCTCTCTCTCTCCTCTCTCTCTCTCTCTCTCTTCACTCCTCTGGACCGCAGCCTGACATACCAGACCTTGTTCGTTAGTGCATATTTTTACCCTGGCGTTACTAAATTAGGAAGCCGGAGAGGGAGCGGGGCCGCGCGGGCTGGCCAAGGCTCGGCTGTGGGCTGTGATCTGGCTGTATACAGGGCCCCGTGCCAACACTAGCAGCTTCATTAAGGGCCACTTGGGCTTCAGGAATAGAAGCCTCTCAGCCGCCCCATCACGGGACTGGGGCCAAAGTGAGGGGGCCCCCGACGTCCAGGCAGAGACGCGCGGGACAAACAAACACAAGGGCTGGTTTGTGTCGCGAGCCCATGAGCCAAGAGGACGGAGAGCACGGCTGTGGGGAAGCGGCAGTGACACAAAAACTTTTATCTTCATCTTTATTTGACTATTTTTGGTTTTGCCAACTTTTCTGACAGTGGGATAAGATAATTGCTACTTATTTGGGGGCAGTGACAATAAACTTTGAACTGGAATTTTGTTGTGCAATTATCCATTCTAGGTTTCTGGGTTCAGGTGGAGGTCAAACGATGCTTGGTTTTCGATACCGATGCCTGAGCAATACTTTTTGATACCTATACTAAAATATTTATCGTCTACCAGAAAGCAGAATAGTGATGTGTGGAAGATCTGCAAATGTACAATATCGGGTTCATCTCCAATGTGTGTGAAAAATAGAGACTCTGGGGAAAAATGGGGGGAAATTGTGGTGAAATTAAAGAAAAATGGTGTGAAAAAAAATTGTAAAAGAAGGAAAATGGAGGGAACTAGAGAGAACTAGAAATGCAATGGCTGCGCCATTGCGATTGACTGCGGAATTGCGGGAAGCGAATGCAGAAATTGCATAACCTGTTCAAATTGCATAAATTGCTTGATTTGCATAATCTTATTTGCATAAACTGGTAAAATGCATAAAATGTCATGTTGCATAAACTGTATAAACTGCATAAAGTGGTAAAATGCATGAATGGGATAATTTGCATAAATTATGTAAATTGCATAAACTCTTAAAAAATCATAAATCCTAAATGGTATAAACTCTTAAGTTGCATAAACAATTTAAAATGCATTAACTGGTTAAATCCCATAAAGTGGTTACTTTGCATAAATTATTAATGTTGCATAAACTTTTATATTCCATAAACTGGTCAAACTGTTGAAATGGCCTCAGTGCTTGATTGGCAGAAGCTGCACAAATGGCTGAAAGTCCTGGAGTCTCCCCATTGGCTGGATTCCCCCATACACACCAATGCAAAAATTTCAAACTCTCTTATAAAAAAACTGGAAAACTGCAGAAGGCCGATTTTTTCTCAAAACCCACAGGTTGCATAAGCTGAACATGCACAAAGTGCAGAAATTGCATAAAATGCAGAAAAAAGTGCAGAAAAGCATGGATTTGCGGCAGCCCCATTATAAGTCAATGGGAAAAATCTCCGACATTTTGGCCGATTGCGGAAAAAACGTAAGTTGCAGAAGTCCCAAAAGTAATAGCACCCTTCTCCTCAACATGCGGAACATTTTGATGCATAACTTGCATAAATTGCACAAAGCATGAAGGTGCTGAAAGCTCTAGAAAATCGGGAAAAAGATGGAAGAGGAATAATAATAAAGAACATGAAAACCAATAATTGACTGCGGAAGAATTCCGCAGTCAATCAATAATAAAAAAATAAGCAAAAATGTGGGGGAAAAATTGGGAACACAAGAAAAAATTGGGGCAAAAATAAAGAAAAACACTCACATAAAACATTGGGAGAAATGGGGCAAACATTGTTTTGTTGTTTTAATGGAAAAAATACATTGAAATTATGGAAAAACTGGGAGGGGAAATCATTTAATTGAGCTGAAACAAGTCACTTCCTTTAAAGGGGCTAGATGCAAGTTGGCAATTTTATACTCACTACTGCCACCTCAGGTCATACGTGTAACTGCAGCTTCTGTATTAAGCTCATACATGACGGCACTTGGGACCCGAAGTAACAACTTTTTGAGTGACAGTGCACATTAGGACATGGCTGGAACATGAAGGGGGAGGAACACATAAGGATACATCATTTTTAAACTCTGTATAGTCCCTTTAATGCTGCACCTGGACCAACCGCATCAAAACTTGGATCTAAAGACAGAAGATTGTTTCATGGTTCCTAATTTTGATACTTTTCTTTTTCCATGCCAGCGTAACTTTTTTTCCAATACCAAACTAGTATTGTTTCACATTACCAAGCCCTATTCATGGTCCTGACCGGGGTCAATCCTATGTTCCCCGGTACCTATGTTCCCCCACTACTATTGATTAAGATTAGGCACCAGCCCACTACCCTTAAAGGGACTATAAGGAGTTTAAAAATGTTAAAATTAAGTATTTTCCTCCCCTCACATGTTCCAGCCATGTCCTAATGTGTAGAATGAGCTCAGACCTGTTCACCACAACTGCCTCTAAAATCCTGTACGGTCACTCAAAAATGTGTCACTTCGGCCCGAATTGCTGTCTTGCACGAGCTTAATATAGAAGGTGCAGTTACACATATGGCCTGAGGTGGCAGTAGTGAGTATAAAATGGCGAACTTGCTTCCAGCCCCTTTAAGGTTAGTGGCTAGGGCAGGGTCAGGGTTAAGCTGACTGATACATTGATGACGTTTTACTCATGACTTGTGATCGGTTGATGTACCAACTCCCCTACGAATAAAAAATCGTACCCGGGGAACATAGGACCCGGGGAACATAGGTACGCACCCGTCCTGACCAATGCAAAATACGCGGAAGAAAAAAAAAACGCACTAATATTTGGGTGTAGCGCCTTTAGCCTCGATCACAGGACTCATTGGTTGTGGCGTTGTTTGAATAAGGCTCTGCGATGTCAAAAGATCCAATGTCGCATTCATTTCTTTAAGCGTGACCACTGTGCAAAGCCTTCTCCAGCACATCCCAAATGTAATGCCTATTCAACAACATTTTGACCTTATATTTGACCAGTCTGGGTCACGGCCGGCATTGTGGGTCTCGATGCCAAACCAGTTGGGAATCACTGCTCTAAAATAATAGGTTTGCAGCTTGCACAGTGTCTGAGTGAATATAATCAAAGCTAAAGGCGATCCAACCAAATAATAGAGCGACACATACAAAGTTTAATGTTTGGTGCAGCCCTGTGAGGCGACTTCTGTTGTGATATTGGGCTATACAAAACCATTAAACTTGAAACTTGAAACTTGAAGTACAAAACTTGCAACCGTGTATCCCCTCCTGCTGCGGACACGGCCAAACCCGGGCCCTACGGCGTCCCGGGAGGCCCGCCCCTCGCAGAGCCACAGAGGCGCGGGCCGTGTTTGCGTGGGCAGGGGTCCGAGGCGGCTGTTTTCACAGGGAAGAGTACATTTCCTCTTCGTGCTCTTGGCACAGGCCGCGAAACTTAATATAGCAGTCACAGCGTATACTGGGTAAACTGTGCCCAGGCTGACATAAAGCACGGCTTCTTTTCCCGCCACCCTTTCATCTGCACCTTTTTTTTTTTTTCTTATCCGCGCAGCCCGTCAGTCAGAGAGAGAAGAGTCACCTGTAGATTCGAACAATTTCTCTTGGAGCTTTAGCACAGGTTTTCTAATGCTGAATGATCTTGCGCTGTGGAGGTTTGTTTTAGGCGTGGCATAATCGAGCATGAAGTATGTTCCTTTATAAGAGTAATATATTTGTACTTTGTTCTTGACACATAAAGTAATAGACTAAACAAAACTAACTGTGTGGGACTGGCATGTTCTTGCTGTGGGGATCCCTCCGCCAAAAAACTGATTGAGTGAGACCAAATATTTGTATTGGTCAGATCCCTGTCCCAGACCGGAGTGTAGTGTAATATTCATTTATTTTCCTGTGGAAGAGTAATAGTCAAAAACAGTGATTCCCAACCTTTTTTTCCTGCATGTGCTGTAGTCGGCCCCCTCAGTCCAAAACTAAGGCCCAGCATGTGCATCAAAACAGAAAAATAACTGGGTAACGCTGTATAATAGGATTTGCTCTTTAAGTATTAATAATGGAAAGGCCATGATAATATTGTAAAGGTATTGATAAGCTGTGTATTCAACTTTTATCTATTAACATACTATAGGCCATTATGCTTATAGAGGTATGAATAGGCTGATCACTATAGTTATCAACTACCCTGCTATAGGCCATGGATTATGGTCATACCGCCTTTGCGATGCCCAATCCCGTCAGACCTTGGAAGCTAAGCAGGGAAGGGCCTGGTCGGTGCTTGGATGGGAGACCGTTTAGTAACACCAGGAAGCCTAGCGAATGTAGTGAGTGAGTGAGTGGTTGGTGGTGGTCGGAGGGGCCGATGGCGCAGAGTGGTTGCCTCGCTTCCGTCAGTCTACCCCAGGGCAGCTGTGGCTACAATAGTAGCTTACTACCACCGGGTATGGAGTGAATGAATAATGCAATGTAAAGCGTCTTTGAGTGTCCAGAAAAGCGCTATATAAAACTGATGCATTATTATTATTATTATTATTATTCATAGCCTACTCCAGGGGTCGGCAAGTTTGCGTCATGGAGGTAAGGGCCGAACCTCACCATTGTAGCCTTAGTATAGTTAAGTTAAGAACCATTTTCTACAAATGCCAATGTTTTACAGCAGTGGTTCTAAAGTGGTCCGGCTCCGAGACCCGCCATTACCTTAATGACGAGCTGTGACCCAAATAAAACTGTAATTTGTCATATATCGCATAAAATATTTTATTTACCACGCGCGTTTTTATTGAACAAGCGGTAGATTTGCTTTTAAGACTGAAATTATGATCAAAGCAACCCAAATTAAAATTAATTTTAACAGACTCCTGTGTGTTTCCGTGTAGTTTCAGATGGAAAATAGTGAACAAAAAAAGTTCCCTGTAGGCTCACGACCCACTTTTGAGTCCCGACCCACCAGTTGAGAATCACTGTTTTACATTATGACCAAGTGGGATGTTCTGCAAAGACATTTAAAACAAACACTATAAAAATACGCAATTTCTCGCATTTTAGAGTACTTTTTAGAGTACTTTAAGGCGCATTGAGTTGCCTTGTGTACAAAATGCGCGGTATAAATAAAGTTGCCTTGCCTTGCCTACTTGATCCCTTATTTGCATAATAATATTTTGCGAAATCATATTGGGGCCAGAGGTTCTGTGCTGGAGGGCCAGATTTGACGTTGCCTAACCCTGGCCTACTCTCAGAGGACTGCTAATGCTTATAAATACTCTATACTTAAGGAGCACACCTTCACTTAAAGCGATACCAATAATGGTAAATAAATTGGAGTATTTACTGCACCTGTAGTCCTTTCTCAGTCGCCAGGGGGGTCCCTTGGAGAATTTGAAAAAAAAAAAAAAAATTAATGAAAGTTACATTTATTTGCTACATTATACTACATTCAACCAGTATTTAATCTAACGTTACTGCAAGATGTTGATTTTGCCGTAAAATACAGAGATATTTTGAAGGGGCCGCGATGTCCAGAACTTTGGGAATAGCTGAATTAACTCACTCCCAGCACATTTCTAACATCCCAATTCTCCACGGGGATGAGTTACGCACGCTTCACAACTTTCAGGGTCACTTTCCAGGGTCACTTTCACAGTAATGCAAACAAAAACTAGCCCGCAAGCTCGCGATCGATAAAAAGGCTTCACAACCACATGGGCAGTCTTTGTTCTTAAACCCCTGCACATTCAATACGCTGAAGAACCAAACCCCAAAAACCGGGTACAGGGCCTTTAATGAGTGATTTTGATGATCGGCCTTTTCGGCAACGGTGTGTACCTGTAATCAACAATTAAACTTTCCTCGTCTCTTGTCAAATGATATCTAATTTATTTAACAGCTGAACGAGTTGACATTGAAAACGATCTAGAGGATGTTTTTCAAGGCACTTCTAAAGTGAAAAAAAGCAGTTTCCTATTTCAACCATCTATGAGTAACTCTAGGCAGATGACAAGATTTTTCCCAATGCCAGCGGGTGAGGAATCATCCTTACAATCAAGATCCACAGATGCAAAATACAGAAGAAAAATCATGTCAGAACAAACTTACCAGTCAGCTGAGGTGATGTATCATTCCCCTGGAAATAAAGAAAGAAACGGTGCCAAAGCGCGCTGTACAAGTTTCCCCCATAGAGGATGCACGGTCCTCTCCTTTCACTATACTGACCTCTGGTGGTCTCAAAGCAGCGTTACAGCTCAAACATCATACATTCAGATTGTGCAACACTCCTGAACGCTGTGCCTGGCGAATGCGCCTCGCTTCCTGTTTTCTTTCCCAGCCTTTTCCCTACATGCGCCTCTTCGATGCCTCGCAGACAGCTCCTGTGTGTGTATCTGTATAACACACCAAGATCTAAAGAGTGCATGTAGGACTATGTAGGGCCGACAGGTAAAGTGATGAGGGAAGGTTATCGGGTGTAGAGGAGGACTCGGAGTGTTGTGTCCAGGAGTGTTGCGCGCGTTGCCGATGGTAACCCAAACCGTGCGTAAAAGTTCAACAGACCGACCGGACTGAGCGAGGATGGAGCAGGACACGGAACACGCACTTATATAAACGTGAGTGACTGAGTGGACTGTTGTTTGTGACTTTTCTGATTTTGTGTCGTATTATGAGCCTATAGTTCTTCATCTTTTTTTTTTTTAAACAGCCAGAGGTGATACCTGGCACGAGGCCTTTCAACATAGCACCAGGGGCGGACTGGGACTGGAAAACAGCCCTGGACTCTGGTCAGCCTGGCCCAAATTAGCGTAAATGTGACACTTCCACAAATACATATGTGAACCTCTTACCCCCCGCCTTAACCGAGAGCCTTTTCTCTAGTTCGGCTTTACCCAAATCTGAAAGCTTCTTGACTGGAGAGCAACACTGTAACGCCTCATTTGAAAGCTCAAATCTAGAAAAGTGATGGTAACTTTTTGTCACGTTGTTGCTGCATTTTTGTCATGTTTTTGTTGCTTTTTCATTACTTTTTTGTCACTTTTTCGTTGTGTTTTCGTCTCTTGTTTTTCGGGGGTTTTTTCATGTTATTGTTGTTTTTTCATCGCTTTTTTCATTGCTTTGTCGTCACGTTTTTGTCACACTTTGTTGTGTTTCTGTCACTTTTTTGTTGCTTTTCCAGCACATTTTTGTTTTTGGAAGCTTTTCTTTTAACCCCTTAACTCCCACCTGAACCGAGCACATTTTCTCCAGTTAGGCTTTACCTCAATCCAAAAGCTTTTGGAAAAAAGGTGTGAAAATAGTGACAAAACTGAGACGAAAAAAATGTCACAAAAAATGACAAAAAAGTGACTTTTTTTTTTTTTTTAATGTGACAAAAATGTGATTAAAAAATGACAAAAATTACCCAACAAAAAAATGATGGAAAAAAAATCTGATGACGTGAGGAAAAAGATCCTCTCGGTTCAGGCGGGAGTTAAGAGGTTAAGCTTTTAGATTTGGGTAAAGCTTGGTTTCGCCCGGGGGTAAGGGTAAGGTAAAGTGAGAGGCCAGACCGGTACGTACATAACTGATCGAAAAGGATCTTTTTCTTCGCATCAGGGGTGGACTGACCATATGTCCATTCTGGAGGAGCACAGAAGGGCCACTGGTTCTAGGGCCACCGGTCCCGCCTCAACCGAGCTTTACCCAAATCTAAAAGCTAAAAAGAAAAGCATCAAAATAGCGAGAAAAAGAGGATGAAAAGTCAACAAAAACATGAGAAAAACACGGACAAAAAATGATAGAAAAAAATCATTAAAAAAAACAACATCACTTTTGTAGGTCTTAGCTTTCAAATGAGGCGTTACATTTTTGCTCTCCAGTCGTGAAGCTTTTAGATTTGGGTAAAGCCCAGTGTGAAAAAACATGAATCTAAAAGGAATTCCGTGGAGTATGGTGTGCCACAAGGTTCAATTTTGGGACCATTATTATTCATTATTTATATGAATGATTTTGCTTCTGTTTCTACGACCACCTTTCCCGTTCTTTTTGCTGATGATACCAATAAAAAACATAATAATAAAAAGCTGAACTGGGGAAAATGCACTCGAATTTGTGGAAGTCACAATTACGCTAATTTGGGCCAGGCTGGTCAGAGTCCAGGGCTGTTTTTCAGTCCCAGTCCGCCCCTGCTTCGCATTGTTGCCGCGTTGTCATCACTTTTTCAACCTTTTTCTCCATTGCTTTTTTGTTGCGTTTTCGTCTCAAATTTTTGTCACATTTTATGACTGGAGAAATTGTGCACGGTTCAGGTGGGGGTTAAGAGGTTTTAATTGTACATTGTAAATCAGATTATGTGGTGAACATGCCTCATCACTAATCTAGAAATCTGATTTTCGGTGAATATAACCCATGCGGTTGCTGTGCTATATCATCTGTTTACTCACTACACTCTCGGCTGCTCACAAATCCCTTCTTCTCTGGTCAGATCTGCGCGGATGGACAGCAGCTGCAGCAGTGGAGGGGAGGACACGTATGGGAGCCCCCCAGTGCCTGAAATCACCGAGACGCAACTTCTGCTGATGCCTCCTGAGGAAAAACTTCAGCATTACGACTCCTCGGCTCAGACACACGCAGACAACAAAGAGGTGGGTGGAGATGCCTCAAGGTGTGAGTCCGTCAGTGACCTCTGAGTCTGGACTTGCTGAGGGTCAAAGAACTATTTTCTGCAAATGTCAATGTTTTATATCAGAGGTTCTCAAGTGGTCGGGCTTTGGGACCCACCATTACCCACGAATGACATTGTAATTGTCATTTATCATAAAATATTGTATTTTCCATGCACGCAACAAACCAATAAATAAAAAAAAAAAGAAAGAAAGAAAAAGATACAGCATTGTATCGCAACACGAAGTGACCACAGCACCACATCGCCACATCATCAAAGTCCCCATCAGACACCGATCGACAAACTCCACAAAAAGAGAGAGGGAATTAAATAAACAACAATAAAAAAAAAGCACTGGACTTATAAATGTCTGGAATTTCCTTTTCCACCCACCTCTAGTACCACAGGCTACACACTACAGACGCCGATGCACCGCCATTCAAGTTTTAGAGCGAGAAAAAAACAAAACAACAAAAAACTACAATTTGTCCCCAATCAAAATGGAACATCCCATGCTGAAATGGTGAAACCCTGCGACAACATCATCATCCCGACACCGCCATCACAAGTTGACGCAATTACAACGTTTTCAAGGCTTTTGTATAGTTTCTCATGGCACCCCATGTGGCATCATATTGTGAAGGTTGGCCTCTTAAATCATATTTAATCTTTTCCAGGTCGAGAAAGAGCAAGAGGTCCCTGTGCCAATGCAAGGCTTTACGGGTGTTCGTCATTAATACTATATAAATGTAAATAAATAAATGTTTCTATTTGAATCACTTCCTGTTTCACCAACACAGATAGCAGTGCACCCTCTCCTCGCACTATGCACAACTACATTTAACAACCTCTTCAATATTGGGAGTCATTTAGGACATTTTTTCTACATTTGACCGCTTATTACTTACACAAGCAGTAAAACGCATGAACATGTCGTTTTAGGCTGGTGTTTTAATATATTCACACCTGTAACTCCCAATCCATCTCCAGCCCCTTCCAAGTTCCTCCACAAAGCCTATCTTCAGATGCATGTTCATTTTGCCACAGCATCGAGTACACTTTGTCGACCGCTCCAATACTATTTTTCTTCCCCTCCAGTACGACGCCTGCATTAAGGACTTGGTTCGGTGTTTGGCGCTGGTGAAGTTGGTCCACGGTGACGGGCATTTCAAACTGGCCCAGGCCCACAGCCGACTGGCCAAAGCCTACCTGCAGTATAAAGGTAATCCCAGAGCTGTGATCCATGCATACAGGAGACCGGTTGGTACAGTCAGGTCGTCCTGTGTTGTCCAGGGTGGGGGGAGCAGGCGTGGGGGCATGCCTCTTCAGCGCGGCGGGTCCTCGCCCTCTGCGCCGGGACGGACAGACTGAAGGTGCGGCTCTGCCTTCTCACCGTCAGCCTCACTCAGGGGGAGGCGGCGCTGCTCACCCAACAATATCCTTCAGACGGAAATGTTGTCACGTAGACTTTTAAGTAAGTGCTTTATTTGTCGTTGTGCAAATGAAATGAAGGTGCTGGGTTTGTCCTGAGCCAACCCGACCTCGCCTCCCAAACTGCACAGACCCAACATCCCAGGAACACGTCTTGTCCTATGTGCTGAAAGTGAAAGGTCCCTAAAAATGTAGTAGTAGTAGTATAAAAAGTGAAACACACACCCTGGTTGGTGGCTGTTTGTGTCAGGTGCAGTGTGTTGTCCTTGACCGGTGCACGCTGGCGGAGGCGGAGAGAGCGTTCCTTCAGGCGGAGGAGTTACTGGGGCAGATGGAGCAGAGCAGTGGCCTCCTGCGGGACGAGAGGGCACACATGGAGCTGGACATCTGCACCGGGCTCTCCAGGTGAGGAGGGTCTTATTCTTTCATGTTCTCCCCGTGTCTGCGTAGGTTAGTGGTAGGTTATAAAAAACATGTGCAATAGGTTAATCCTCCAGCCAGGTGTTGACCACCAGCCTGGCTCCACATCATGGAGATGGGTCCCCGAGAGCCGGCCCATGCTGGCAGTTCACTGCTCCTACAGGTCGCCCGATGCGATACTGAGGATGGGTCAAATGAAGAGAACTAATTTCTTTACAGAGATTAATACAGTATAACTTAACTTAACTTGACAAGTCCAGTCACAAATATGAAGCACTCATGTTTTTGGATATCGTACTTGATCACATTCTGCCGTGGTGTATAAAACGGATTAAGGCACTAACAGGCCTGTGTTTAGTTTAAACACTAGAGGGCAGTGTAGTCCGTACACAAATGTACTGCACCTAGAAGTGAAAATAAATATAATCTGTGCCTTTAAATCAATTTGTCTTTTTATTCTTGACTTAATAATAATAGTAGTTGATATATTCACAATTACAAAAGGATTTTGCAAATTATAAATGTTGTTTATAATTCCAAAACTGTGCTAGTTCAGGCCGCTATTAGTTAAAGCTCAGGAAACCTGACGATTCTTAGCTTTCAAATGAGGGCTGGGCCGTTCAAAATGTAATAAAATGTTAATTTATCTTTATTGTGTAATAAAACAGTTTTTTTGTTATAATGTGCCACATTTTGGAATAACATCGGTCACTACACGATATCAAGCAGTTAGTAATGCATTGTTAAATACTTTTTATAAGACATTTACACAGTTTACTAACCATTGTTTACATAATAATAGGCATCTTAACAGCTCGCACAGCAATAAGTGCACCATTTTTGAGTCTGGTTAAGGTCAGGGACAGGTCAGAAATGGGTGAGTTATGCCCATGTTTATAAAAGAGTCTAAACATACAGTGGGGAGAAGAAAGTGAGTACTCCGTTTGGAATTTCTTACATTTCTGCCTAAATTAGTCATAAAATATGGTCTGATCTTCATCAAAATCATAAGAATGAGTAAACAGTGTCTGCTTAAACTAATACCACCCAAATATTAACATTTGATCATATTTTTATTGGCAACAACATGTAAACATTCTCAGGACAGCGTGGAATAAGTAAGTACACCGCCTGCATCTCGCTGAACCGCAGCAGTTTTGTAAAGGGGAATGGGCACTATTTAGCTGCTTTATAAATGAGCAACAAATGAAGAGGAAATTACAAAAAGACACAAAAACAGCTTTAGTTACACAAAAAAAGTTAAAATTGTGTGGTGTTATTACAAAAGGTAGGTGGTGGAATTGCGACGTCATAGCACCTTCTTTTTTTTTAATCAGAAAGAGCACATGCTACACGCCAGACATTTAAACAAATATAGGTGGATCAGAACTTTATACCCGGCTAAAAAATGATCTGTGTTGTTTATGCTGTTGCAACAGGCCGTTTCTGTACAGACAATCCCTCACCTTAGCCTTAAGTCCCTTTGCCTTTATTCTCTCCTCTGTTTACGTCTGTGTAGATGCCAGTATCATTTCACAATATTGATTCATTTACACTGATTTACAGTCTGCATTAGGGACATAATGTCTCTATTGACGGAAGAAATCCCTCGGGCTTTTGGCGCATGCTCAAGGAAAGGTGAATGCATTTTGAGATCATATTGTTCGAACTTAATTGTCTGGAGAAAATGCTGTTTGATTTCCATAGTCCTGTGTTTAGTAAAATGAGAACTGTTTTGGCAAAGACACTGTGATTTCAACATAAAGAGACCAAACCAGGCACTATTGTTCAGTTCTAGACTCTGGTCTCGTCTGCTTTTTTTCCTCATCGATCTTGTCTCAGACTCAGGTGCTTCGTGCTCTATCTGCTATCGGAGACCACAGTCCAATCTGTTCCACCTGCTGATGCCATGTGGTGCCTTAAGGGCCTGTCTCACCGGCCTGGAGACTAGTTGGAGACCCGAGTTGCTGCTAGTCGTGGAGATGTCCCTGAGACGTCCCCTGGAGATAAGACAAGTCTCCAGGTAGTCTCAGTGAAAATGTTCGATTTCAGCAGAGACCACATGGAGACATGGAGTCATTGCATGGTCTCCCAGGGTCTCCCATTGTCCAGGCCCTGAGGCAACAAAACAGGCCCACACCTTGATTCTCCTGCACCAGACTTCTCAGTGAGCATAGGGTTTTGTGGAAGTAAGTGAACCCCCGTATTAAACAGCTGGCTGACCCTTCTTTTGTAATAACTGCTTTTCTGTAACTGCATATTAGACGCTCTCAACGATCAGGATGAATCTTGGAGCGTTCCTCTTTATAAAACTGTAGCAGTTCAGTGAGATTCGGGCGGTGTACTTACTTACAGACCGCCTGTGTAAGTGAGATGTTCGATCGAAAATGTTCGATTTCAGCAGAGACCACATGGAGACTGAAAAAGTCATTGCATGGTGGCATCTTGCCTTTTGTGCTCAGAACAATCAGGTCTGAATTACTCACATGCTCATCTTACAAACCACTGGCACATTCATCAGCCTGTTCCCAAGGATTTGAAATATTTGTAGTATTTTTAATTGTCCCTGTAGAAAAATGTGTCCTCGACTTTTGCAGCGTTCAAGGACCCATGTATCTCCAGATCTTGTGGCAGAATCTTAGTCAGGGTCACTTAGCTGGAGGTTTTAGCCTTATATGCATGTTTTGGGTTGATGGGGAGAAACTGGAGCACATGGAGAAAACCCATCCAGATGGTCTTGTTGTTGAGTCAATGAATCTGACATTCGTTTTCACTCATTTTCACAAGTTAAAATTTTCACAAATTTGACATACTTGAAAGGATGTACTGCTTTTCGGTCGGTAAGGGGTCGAGTAAAGGGCAGAGATTAATTTGCTGCTCTGTTTTGTTTGTTTGTTTTTTAAAGATTGCACTCTCGGTAAGTATTTGCATTGTTTTTGTTGGAAATTCCTGATATACATGGTGATTTTATAATGTGCCAGCAAGCTGAATTCTCTCTGTATTTGTGAGTTCACAAACATACGAGGATCCACCTGGTTCCGCTTACGAGGATGTTTTTGAAACCGAACCAGGAGTGATTTGGGCCAATCACGTGGCAGTATTGCCGTGAATGTGGGTGTGGGACATTAACCGACGATTAACAACAGAGAAACACACAACACTTGGAAAACAAAATATTGAATGGACCTGTTGTTTTGAGTCCAGGCTGTGATTGGTTCAAAAGAGGCGCGCTTCATCCAGTCAGCAGCAACAGCTCACTCTCTTCCTGAACGGTTTAGACTGGATCAATCCCAGATTAAAGGTTAGCAATACTTTAAGCCATTTAAGAAACATATTGAACGGCTCACTAAAACTGTTAATTTTAATGTAGCAAATTTTAGACAGGTAAGACCCTTTATGTCTCTGTATGCCGCCCGAATGTTTTTACACTCCATGATTCTGTCTCATGTAGAGTATTGTATAACCACATGGTCACTGCTGCTGGTACAAACTCAAACCAATAGAGTCTCTTTTTAAAAAAGCCATAAAAATCTTGGACAAGAAACCGTTCTCCTTTCACCACTGCACTGTTTTAGAGAAGCATCATTTACTCAATTTTGATCATTTCATTCATTTTAAATATGGTTGCCTTGTATATAAAGTATTGCATGGACTTGCTCCTCCTCCATTGCAGGATTTCATCGAGCCAAAGTCTGTTAGTGGAATCACAGGCACCAGGGCATCAGCTCGAGGAGACTGTGAGGTTCCACACAGGAGAACCTCCTTTGGACAGACTGTGCTCTCTGTGAGGTTCTACACAGGAGAACCTCCTCTGGACAGACTGTGCTCTCTGTGAGGTTCCACACAGGAGAACCTCCTCTGGACAGACTGTGCTCTCTGTGAGGCTCCACACAGGAGAACCTCCTCTGGACAGACTGTGCTCTCTGTGAGGTTCCACACAGGAGAACCTCCTCTGGACAGACTGTGCTCTCTGTAAAAGGCACAAAGTACTGGAATAGTCTCCCTTTATCAGTCAGAGAGACTCCAACTCTGGCCACTTTTAAAGCACGTTTTAAACTGTGGCTAAAGGAAAACCAGGCCTGTGAACACTTTTAGTTGTTACTGCATTTATTGTTGTCACATTATGTTAATTGTAAATTGTAAATTGTGTATGTGTTGCCTGCCTCGGGACTACAGATGGAAACTAGCATCCCCGCTATAATCTGGCATATTTACAGTGCTCATGTGCAACTGTTCATCCATATGCATTGTCCCTGTCAAATAAATAAATAAAACTTTGTAGGGATATTACCCAGTAAACAATACATTGCCCTCGTCTTGACTCTCTGTTCCCAGCTCGTGCCCCTGAAGCCCAGAAAGGCCACACAGCAGAAGAATGCCTGAGATGCCTGCTCGGTTGTTGACATGTTTCAGTGGAATGGGCTGAAGCTGGCAGACTGTGGAGTCTGTGTGAGCGTATAGTGTTTTCCTCCACTCTCTTTTGTTCAGGGATGACTCAGACTTTGGCCCGACTCTAAAGCTGCTCTGTCAACACTGCGGCGCTGCAGGCTGTGTTTTGCAATATGTGAAACAATACTATGCAGGTCTATCTCTTTAAACCATGGATTTATGATTATGATTACTGTAAATGTAAGCAGCTAATGCACACGAGCTTATATTGCTCTCATTGTTTGGGGAGTTAGATCCTAAAGTCTGTCAAAATCACACTGCCAGTTGGTCGCCCTGCATTGACCATGTTAGCTACTACAGAGTGCTTCTTTGATGGAAGTATTTACAAGCACAGAGTCAAGTGCAGCTGGGTACTGTGTCCTGGACTGTGTGTGTGGGTCTGTGCCGTACGGAAAAGTTCCAGATGATATTTTCTTGGGCCACCTTTAGCTTTCATTAGGTGCGTCTCTTTCCCACGGTTGTGACTGGCCTCGGTGCTGCCTCAGCTGGTTTTGGAGCTCTGCACCAAACTGGTCTTTGGTGGAAGTGCTTTTGGAGCAGTAACTCTGAGCTGAACTGACAGGGGGAGTGGTGAGCTGCTGTGTGCCAGGAAATGTTGCCCAGTACAGGCAGAGGAGAGAGGGGCACGGGTTTGAGCAGCGGACCGACAGGGCTGGAGAGCTGTTGCTTTGAGAATAAAAGGCAAGTGTTTAAGGGACAGAACAGCAGGACTGTTCCTCTGGGTTTTGTAGGAAAATTGTGTTCATAATGGAAAACCACTGGATTGGACAAGTTGCACAAAGGAGTTTTGTGTGAGTTTTTTTCCTAAAAGAAAGAACATCCTACAGAACGGCCCTAATCAACCGGGCCCTGAGATCAAATCGGCCGGACAAACACTGTCCTTGGGTTCACTCCATCCCAAGGCCTAGCGTCCCATAATTTAGAAAATATTTGTACATAGCCTTGCAAATTCCAGATAACCCAGATTTCAAACCATCTTCACTGGATGCAAGTTTAAAAGATGGAATGAATCAGGTTTAATGACACTGAATTAGTTCTGGAAGGAGGCTGTTTAGTTTACTCTCCAAAACAGACATTATGTAACAACTCCTAAGGAATGGAAAGTACTCATGAGGCCTTCTTCAAAGGTGGAGCAGTATTTTATATATGTACAGTGCCTCTCGAAAGTATTGTGAAGTGAAAGCGAAATGATACATGATTCTGTTATTTTTCAAAAAATAGAAAAGTGAAAAGTGGGGCGTGCATAAGTATTTATACAGCATGCATGAATACTTTGTGGAACCCCCATTTGCTGTAATAACAGCACAAGTCTTTTGGGGTTAGACTCTACAAGATTTGCACATGTAGAGACTGACATTTTAGCTCATTCATCTTTAAAAAACAACTCAAGCTCTGTCAGATTAGAAGGAGAGCGTTTGTGAACAGCAGTTTTCACATTATTCCACAGATTTTCAATAGGATTTAGGTCAGGACTTTGACTGGGCCATTCTAACACATTAATATGTTTTTATTGAACCATTCCATTGTAGATTTAGCTTTGTGTTTAGGGTCATTGTCCTGCTGAAGGTGAATCTCCGCCCCAGCCTCAGTTCTCTTACTGACTCCAGCAGGTTTTCCTCCAAAATGTCCCCGTATTTGGCTCCATCCATCTTCACAACTATTCTTACAACCTCCCCAGTCCCCACTGAGGAAAAGCAGCCCCACAGCATGATGCCCCCCCCCGTATATTTGACACTGGGGATGGTGCACTCAGGACCATGAGCAGTGTCAGGTTTGCTCCATACATAACGTTTTGCATTTGGGCCAAAAAGTTCAATTTTTGTCTCATCTGACCAAAGCACCTTCTTCCACATGGAGCTGTGTCCTCCATATGACTTCTAGCAAACTTCAAACGGGATTTTTTATGGCCTCCTTTCAATAATGGCTTTCTTCTTCCACTCGTCCATGAAGGCCAGATTTGTGTAGAGTACGACTCATAGTTGTCCCATGTACAGATTCCCCCAGCTCAGCGGCAGGACTTCACAGCTCCTCCAGAGTTATCATGGGGCACTTGGTTGTATTTCTGACCAGTGTCCTCCTTGTTCAGTTTGTTAGTTTACGTGAACAGCCGTGTCTTGGTAAGTTGGCAGTGGTGCTTTACTCTTTCCATTTCTGAATGATGGATTGAACAGTTGTTCCGGGAGATGTTTAAATCTTGGGAAATCTTTGTATAACTTAACGCTGCTTTAAACTTCTCCAGAACTTTATCCCTGACGTCTCTGGTGCTCCTTGACCTTAATGATGTTGTTTAGTGACCAATACACTCCGACCACAGCTCTGAGGGCCTGAAAGAACAGCTGAAATTATACTGAGAGTAGATTACACACAGGTGCCTCTATTTAACCGTTAGGCCAAGGTGTGAACATTCTGGAGTCATGAGGAATGTTATAAAGGCAATTTAATGCACTCAGAAAATGCTGTATGAATACTTATGCAAGCCCCACTTTTCACTATTCTATTTTTTGGAAAATAACAGAATCATGTATCATTTCGCTTTCACTTCACAGTTGTCGGTTACTTGTGTGTGAATGTTCAGTAAAAAAATCAAAATAAAATCTTTATGTTTAGGGTTGTAAACATGACAAAATGTGCAAAAGCTCAAGGTGTATGAATACTCACGAGAGGCACTGTAGGTATATCAAGTACTGTATATACAAGAGTATATTCGATGATGCTGAAAATACTATCTATATTAAAGACAAATGGGAGGAGTTGGAAGCCCAATATATTGTTGAGGAAGGGATAGGAAGATAGTTTATTAAATACTCACTAAATGACCAAATAGTCCTAAAATAAGTGTTCTTTTTTAGAACACTAATGACGGTCCATCATCATCACCACATGTTGGAGGGGATGTGGTGAGATAAGCGGTCATACATAGCTTTGGGGAATGTCAAAAAAAAGAAAAGTATCAGATGGAAAGAAAAGAACTATATGCAATACTGAGTCTTGATTTACCTTTGATTTGATCATATTGGATATTGGGAGCCTCAGACAAATTGAATAGAACTGGATAAAATATACATTTTGCATGTTTTGTTAGTAGTTGTCAAAAAATGATCACAATTTCATAGAAAAATACCACCAATGATGAAACAATGGCCTAAACGATTAAAGGACATTTACATTATGGAAGAACTTACAGCACATTTAAGACTGAAAAAGAACACATTTATGCGGAGGTGGTCACTTGTTAAAATATTTGGAAAAGAGACAAATGTTGGTTTGACTGATGTAGACAAGGATTTTGTCAAGGAAAGTTCTTTTTTTAAATTTGAGTCTAAATATTTAAAAGTAGGAGCCGTCTTTGTACCAGTTGTTTGTCCTTCTATCTATACTCTGAAGTATACACTGAAGTACACTGAAGTACACTGAGGTGTAGATAGAAGGCCCTCAGTAGTGTATAAAATAGCTCTGTTTGAAGTGAAGCTCTGAATCTGATTTGTAAACTTTAACAGTATTAGCAGTGAGGGCAGATGGAGCTGCCTGGGCTCATCTTTCTTTCTTGTGAAAGACAAGAAGCTCTCTTGTGGTTCATAGCAGGTTTACACATTTGTTTTTGTAACATGGTATTGGATTTTGGCTGGGGAAACACTAGGTTCTGTCTGATTTATGGCCCAATTTGTCACTGCCGGAGTCTGGGGAGGTGTGGGCAGGAGAAGTTTTTGTCGTGGCACTCTTCGTTTGGGTTCTGTCGACGAGATTGTTACAGGACTTTGAGGTCAAAACTCCTCTGTCTTATTTCTGTTGCACATGTTAGACAGACACAAGTCACTCAAAGGGCTTTTCGGGGGACTGTTTTTGGTGGTAAGCAGCCCTAACTGCCCCGGGTTAGACTTTGTGCCATTAATCGTAACACCGGGCGTGAAGCCTCTGACCCAAATCATCAAATTCCATTTGTCACAAATGTGGATTTGTGGCATTCGTGACTTGTCATTGTTTTGTGTAAACCTACTTTAAAATGCTTAAGTCACGTCTTAAATCCAGTCAACAAAGTCATAAAGTGTTTCTTTGTTCTTGTTTGTAGCATACCTTAAATGAATCGCTGAATCGGCTAATCTATACGTTTAATGACTTCACCGCATGCCGCTGCTGTTAAAACGGCGGGGTCAGGAGCTGAGCGGCCTTAGCCGTCCTCCCCCTCGCTCTCAGGGGGCGCAGTCGAAGGCGTGTTGAAGGATGTGAGTGAACATAGTGAGGAAGTGTCTTATTATAGCCCTCCCTGCACCAGGCCGCGACCTCGGCAGAATCCCTCTGTACATCAGGCTTTGGCAGCGGGCCAGCGGGTTACTTTAGCAATGCTAAACAAGCTTCATTACTGTAGACTTTTATGGCCAGAGCATGTTCGTCGTATTTCAACATTTATGGCCACAGCCTGCCCAGAACGACATGGGGAGGGAAAACAAGACATTAATCTTGGTTAAAAGCCCTGTGTTATGTTAATCTGACTTTTTTTAGCTGTAACCAAGCTCTAATGTTGTTCTTTTGTTTACTTTAAGGATTCTTCACTTGCTCGGAGCATATCTTGCTGAAAGCTTGAGTCTGTCTGTAGCATTGTTTAAAGCAGTGGTTCTCAAGTGGGATGGCTTCAGGACCCATCGTTACCCTTTAGTAGGGGTGTCCAAGTACACTTCGCTGGGGTCACAATATATCAGGAATATATTGCCAGAGTCCACAGTAAAAAAATCTCCTGTAAAATATGTTTTGATCAGGAATATACTATTGAGGAAACTTTTCTCAATAAAGGAATGATGATCTGGACAGTCCCCCCTGAGACTGCCTGTCCATTTACCACGTGGCTATAATGTGTTGTTTATATCGTGATGTCTTATTCTATCAATGCCCTCTGCTGGACACATGTTGAATTCTTTCTTTTCTTCATTTAAGCTGCCCCCTTGTGGCTGGAGTGAGCATTCTTTTCTTTCTTTAAAAATTCATAACTCCGCACAGGAAGGGGTTAAACAAAGAGACGTAAATGTGCATTTCATATTTTGTAGAATCTAAACTATGGGTTCTGCAGGTTTTACACATAATAAGACCCCATGGAGACTATAGGCATGTCAAGATTAACCGCTTTTACAATTACCGCGGTTATAAAATCTCACACTATGATGTATCTTTTTTTATTCTAGAAGGAAATTCTGAGGTCAGGGTGTCCAAAAGTAGCTAAAAAACAAGTAATGCATGATAGGGGACTTTTTTAACTTCAGTGTAAGTGACTGCTTTAAGTAAAGTATACTCTTGTTGTTTTTCAGAGTGTACAGGAGGCAGGGCAGAGTGGAGGAGGCTTTACTCTGGTGTGAGCGCTCTCTCCAGCGGCTGACGGACAGTGACCAGCCTCTGAGGAGCTGCGCCGTGTACAGGGACATGGCCCAACTCGAACGGGACCGGGGGGATGAGGACCGGGCCGTGGAGCTCCTCTTAAAGGCAAGAGAACTACCATCAACAGTGGGGTGGGAAAGTTTAGGCACCCCGGTTCCAGATTTGTAATGTGAATCATCATCATATCAATCATAGAAAAATCAGCTTTATATTCCATTGTTTAAATCCTCCAAATAATATTAATGTAAAAAAGGCCTCGCAGCCCCAAAATATTGCAAGTGTCACAGCTTTAAACACTTTTCTCGGCGGCCACAAGTCAGTTCTTGGGGTTTCGTTTTTTCTTCCTTACAAAAGTCTTCCAGAACTGAGAGATTCCTGGCTGTTAACTGCTCTTAGGAGGTTTATCCACAGATCATCAATGATGTTCAGATCAGGAAACTGTGAAGGCCATGGCAAAACCTTACCTTCAGACTGCCCCTCTTGACATCGTCCATCGTGGATTTGGAACTGTGTTTATGATCATCCCCAATTTGTAGAAGCCATCTGCTTTTTAACTTCAGCTTCGTAACAGATGCTGCTACGTTTTCCTTCAGAATTTGTAGGAAATCAATTCAACTCATTCTTTGTTCTACTTAAAATTGTTCCCCGTGCCACTTTCCACAGCGGAAGATACAGGGCACTGATTGCCCAATCAGCAATGGGCGTTATTACCGGTTCCACATTATTATTCAAACAGGATTATGAATCACAAAGCTTTCGGTCTCCTGTGGGACGTCCGTATATCGTTTTTGAGGGGACTTCCGCATCTCAAAAGCAAGTGCCCTGCCCATTCTGATATCCTTGTTTATACCACTGTCGGTGAAAATTCCAATGCTCACTGGTGTGCATTATTTTCATATAACCACACGTAGTCCGGTAGTTAAATCACTGGGCCACTATTCATCATTCAGACCTACATAAAATGATCCCTGCACTTCAGCATATTTGGATGGATTAGTAAAGTTAAACATAAAAGCGTCAGTTCGTGGGGACCAAGGTATAAGCGACTCCAACAAAAGGTCCTCAAACACAGGTTCGCCCCAGGGCTGCGTCCTGTCTCCTCTTCTTTTTGCTTTATTCAGGGACAGCTGTAGGGCGTCACAAGAAAGCAGTTACATTGTTAAGTTCTCCGACGACGCTGCTCTCCTAACTCTGCTTGAGGGTCCTGCCTCTGGTCACGGTCAGGCCCTAGATGCTTTTCTTGAATGGTGTGATACAAACTCTTTAGATCTCAATGTGTTTAAAACAAAGGAGTTGATCATTGACTTTATGCGCAGCAATGATGCTTGTGGAATGAGCAGTATCAGGATAAAAATGTGGACATTGTGGACTCTTATCGGTACTTGGACACTATATTTGACTCTCAGCTAAAGTTTGAGTCAAATACAGAAGGGATTATTAAAAAAAGGCTAACAGAGAATTTATTTTTTGAGGAAGCTCTGTTCTTTCAATGTCTGTGACACAATTTTTTTATTGAAAGCCTTTTGACATTTTCTTCCCCTTGTTGGTTCAATGGGTTGTCTGTAAAAAACAAGAAGGGTCTGCACAACATTGTAAAAAGCTGCTCTAAAATTATAGGAGGGCTTAAGTTCACTCGAGCTACTGATAAGGCCAAACAAATCATGAGCCAACCAGAGCACATTCTTTCCTCTGAGCTTTATTGTAACCGTCTAATGCACGGCTCCTCGTTGTTTAATCCTTACATATAAAATTCACAGAGAGGGATCATTCTGGATGCCAGGCTAGCGGATCAGCAGTCAATGGAGTGAAGTTTGAGTTATAACCCTGGTCCCCTTTATTGAGGCTAGGAACCTTGAAACCAGCTAATTCCCAAAATGTTATAATTAAGTAGGATGATGAAACTTGTAGTAAAAAGTACCATCTGTGGCGATGCTGATCCTTCCCACACTCGCCATTTTATTTATCAGATGAAATGTTATGTCGTGTGGTTTTGACTTGGGGCTGGTAAATGATTTTATGCAGCTAAAGATAGATTTCTACCAATGTTGCTGTTGTTTTATGACACGCCAGGGATGAACCGTGAAAGCCTCGCCGCTCCCCCTCATCGAGAGCATAAATACACTTGTGCCTTAGCGCGGCGTTACCACATGGGGCAGGTGTTATCACGGCGCTGTTATGTAAACCCCCCCCTCGTCCCTCTGCAGGACACGCGATCCGTCTAACCCCCCTGTGTGTTTTTAATCAGGCCCATACCACGGCCCTGACGCAGACCCCCGCGGAGGAGAGGGAGGGGGCGGCGCTCTCCCACAGCCTGGCCCTTCTGCTGTCCGCCTCCGCCCAGAGCCGGCACAACGGTGGGTCTATGTACGAGCGCACCGACGGGTCAGTTGACCGCCCGCTGTATGTCCCGCTGTATAGCATGGAGACAGTCTGATAATAGAGCAAGTCAGCTGTTTGTCGCACTCTGACATTACACCAGCGGATTCAAACAGGGGGAAGACTTTAGCGCCCCGTAATGCAGCCTGTCAGCACCAGCGGACGAGCACAGTGACGTGGCCAGCATGGCGCCTTTACTTTCCATCACGGTGGTCTCTACAACGCTCCAGGATCAATTGTTTCGTTGGTTTTCTGGTGAGAGGGCCCATTATCCGTGAAAACCTTCCAAACAATTGATCCTGAAGCATCTTAGAGACCACTGTGATGGAAAGTAGAGGCGCCATGCTGACCACTCATACAGCCGCTGGGTCACTACAAGGTCGAAAAAGTTGATGATTTTGTTTTTGACACTTTTTTAAAGGAATAGGCCATTTATACATACTGAGATATGTTTTTACCTTAGCTTTGACAAGTTCTATAGGACCTGTCTGGTCTTCCCCTGTGCCTTCAATCACGTAAACACAGCGCAGACGGCATTTAGCCTCTCCCTCTCTCCTCTATTCACCTTATTCCGCCCCGTCCACTTTTGCCACTTTTTGCGTTGTCTCGTTACCTCGTTGCCCGTTCATTTTAACAGAGAACGAGGGAAAATATTCTCCGCTCAAATCTGATGTTTAGTCGGTTGATTTGTGTAAAATGGCCAATGTTCATTTGCACCGACATGTCGACACTGCAGCGTTTCTCTGTGCGGCCTGAAAACGGCTTTGTTTTCGTGTAGTGACTGATTTTATGTGGACTTCTCTTCTATGTTAACACATAGGAGAAAAGGGGCGGGCACAATTCATGGCGGCGCCCACGCGAACGTCCGGAATATGGTGAATAGCTCCAAAACAGGTCAAGATAGAAGCTACCAAGCTCTTCCACGTTTTCCCTATTTAAATATGGTTACGTGAAGTGTTCCACTACAAAGTATAATTACAGAAAATTAAACAATGTGGATTTTCTAAGCGGATAAAAGGGGGAACTATATTGTAAGGCGTAATAATACCGGGAGTAGTTAGAAATCCGTGCAGTAATCTTCACTTTACTGCACAGTAATCTTCACTTTACTGTGCGGATCCCAAACTACTCCTGGTATCAAAGCTAAGGTAAGAACATATCTCAGTATGTAAAAACGGTGGCCCTTTAAGAAGCTTTCAGGTTTGGGTAAGGCCAAACGGGAGAAAATGTGCTCCATTCGGGTGGGGTTTGAGAGGTTAATCACTATTCATCCATCCATCCTCTTCTACTTTTCCATTTCTGGCACGTGGGGGCAGCTGTTAGAACTGCCCAAATCACATTGCACCGGCCCCTTATGGCTCCTCCTGCAGGTGGTGGGTCCACAGAAGGACGGTTTCACGATTCTAACAGGGCCTGTTGGTCTCTCATAAGGGGCTTCTGAACCGCTCTTTGTCTGACCCGTCACCTGTAGGACCTGTTTGCCATGGGAGACCCTACCAGGGGCACGAAGCCCCCGACAACAGAGCTCCCAGGATCATTCGGGCGCTCAAACCCCTCCACCACATCAAAGTGGCGGTTTCAGGAGGGGTTAATGACTACTCATCCTTATTTTATTTTATTTTATTAGTTTTACTGCCTCATAGGACAAAACATTCCGATACTACACATAAAAGCAGGGAAACACATAAGGTTAAGGTTAGCATGAGGTCACAAGTAACAAAAGCTAAATGGATTTGACCTTTTTAAATGTTATCCCTATTAGTGTATCAGTGTTAGACTGGTAAATCACTTTTATTAAGCTGCTGTGACAATGCAATTTCCCTTGTGGATCAATAAAGTCTGTCTAAGTCTAAAGACATGTTGCCGTTTGACCCTGCTATGGTACCACAATACAGTATTTCCTGTTCTTTCTTTCATGCATTGATCAAAAGGCTGACAAAGTATCAAAACAATGTATCAGTCTCTAGGTTTTGTGAAGCAGTTGGTTGGTTGACAGCTGTTTAGTGTCAGCTTTTTAAGTATGATTTTCTGCTTGTTCATGTACAGACGTTGCCGGGGAATACTTTGAGCAGAGCCTGGCTTTGTATCGGCGGACCGTGGGGGAGCGGGACCCAGCCTTCCTGACGGTGCAGGACGATTTCTGCCGCTTCCTGCTCCTGCGAGGACAGCACGAGGTGAGAGTGCAAACCCCTCAGCGCTGCAAACGTTTATCTTCTCCCACTGAACTGTAATTAGACACAGATCTTATTGCCAACAGTTGTGTTTGGGAGTGCCATGGAAACGCTGTGTCTGTTTGGAGCTGTTGCGGGTCGCTTATGTTTGTACACAGAACTGGAACCAAACCCGAGACCGGACATTCCCAGGGGAGCTTAGAGTAGCTGACATCGAGCTGTGGCGACACACATGTAATGGAGGACTGTGCTGACTGCTGCAACTTGACTTTAGTTTGTTTTTCTATGAGACTTTGTTATTTTTCTGCTTCATTCAATTCCCCATGTTCACCTTTACAAATGTGAAGAAAGTCTGCATCAGTACTAAAAGTCAAAGGGCACTGGTTAGTTTGCAGGCATACATACTGCAAACTACACAGTAGCAGTTCCCCAAACTGCGGTCCGCGGGCCAAAACCAGGCCCTGGGCCCTCCAGTAGCGGGCCGCACTGGAAAATGAAGAATGACTGTTACCCACTATTTCCATGTGTTCCAAGATAGTGCCCAAATTTACCTCCTGAACGGCAACAAGACAAGTGCTGCGTCTGAAACCGTTATATTATATTATTATAGCCTCTAAGTACTAAACACTAGCAACTAATCCTTAACCTTTCATGGGGTCAACTGTTAGATCTCTATGCAGTTAGTGAACTAGAGCTTCAGAGCTATTTTGCCCAATTCGACCGTCCTTACCCAGAGGGGCATCACCAACAGCTGTTTTTCTTCTTCTTTAAAGTTATTGGTGGAGTGCAGGCCCAACGAAAGTTCATGTCGCCCCCTAGTGTACAGTGTCCAACAACAACAACATAGTGTCAAAATAAACACATTTAAGGAGAAATCAAATCCAAATGAGCCATCACATTTCCTTTAGCCTTATTTTACAACAACAGCTTTTTCATAAAGCTACATTATGCAAATGATCCATGTGGCTTAAGTTTCTATTAAATGAAAACAAAAGCACAAACTGCCTTCATTTAAACCATTTACTGAGGTGGCTCTTTAACACACTGACATGTGACTGAGCTGTGGTCACCACAACATGGATTTTGTCACTTTTATAAAGTTTGGCTTTTTATATTTTTTTAATTATATGTGCACCTGTCAATCAACAGTGGTTGCGCATGAATCACTCCAGGGTGGGGCTGAGGGGAGTGGAGGGATTGGTGCAGTGGCTTGTGGGATTGCACATAGCTCCTAATCACCGGTTAGTTAGCACCAGAGGTCCCTATGCTAAAGTGGCTATGATAGTTAGCATTGAGGCTCCTTTTCCAAACTCCTTCCTAACTGACGGACCAATTCGGAAGCATCTTGTCATGGCGGACGATGACGCACATCCGGTTTGGCGTAAGAGCTCTTAGCAATCTGCTCGTTTCGGACGCAGCCAAAGGTCTAGATTTCTTAGATTTTTAAAATTGACACTGCATCTGCACACTTATACTTTTGCCTTTGGTGCCTTTAGAAAAATATAGTACAGAAGGGAGACATTATATTTATGCACTGCCCCACCAAAAATGAAAAAGGGTGCGCAGTATTTCATTGGAGCACCTTTAGCTTCGATTACTTTGATTACCTGACCAACTGCAACAGCCGAGTTAAATTGTGTATCTCATATGTGGTGGAGTAAAAGAGGAAATTTCACTTAAAGCAGTGCTAAGTAACTCTTGCTCCTAGAGGCCATAAGCACAACTGCAGGTGTCGTAGCAAGTTGCGATGTCTTATTAATTGTCCGTGAGAGTAAATACTACGCTGACAGAAAAGGCAAATTACACAGTGGAAATAGTTTTTTTCACTCAAACTTGGCTGTTAGCATTGCCCGTTAGCCTGCTAGCTTCTTCTTCGTGATTCTATTAGTGTGTATTGGTGCTCCGGTCCGGTGGCAGTCAAGTTGCAATTGTGGTTTTCTGGCCAGAGACACCAGGGGGAGATGAAAGACCCTCCAATCATCCCATTAACACTTGTATTACACCCAGAGGGACTATGTAAAGGATTTATTAAGGTAAACAAGCTACTTAGTACTGCTTTAAGTAGATCCTCAAAAACTCAACTTAAGTACAGTACTTCAATACATTTACTTTGATGCCGACCAACTCTGGTTCGATTTCATGAAAACCCAAACATAAATCTGACTTTTACACTCCACTACTCAATATTAAGTACTTGTTTTACTATCACTTGAGTCGTTATTTGCGTTACTGCTTATTTCTTGTTTTTCTAAAGCGAGATGACTTATTTTGGCTTCTCGGCCCACTTCTTTGTCCCGTTCCAGAGGTGTTTGGAGCTGCAGAGGGCCTCTCTCCCCGGTAAGCGCGCCCTGTTCGGAGACCTGAGCCCGGAGGTGGCCGACGCGCTGCAGCTGACGGCCAGCGTGGAGATGACCCGGGGACAGCTGCTGCAGGCTTACAGGAGCATGGCCCAGGTAGCTAAGACACGCCGGAACTGTGGTACTGTGCTGGCTCCTCAGGGTGTGTATATATTTGTACACACTCACCCCCCCCCCCACACCCTTCCCAAAACCCGATTTAACCAGGGCTGTTCTAATGAAAGGTTAGAGCGTTCCTGTCACATCGGAGCTATTTCCTGTCCGAGTCAGGCGTCTGTTGGCAGGAGGCGGTGTGCTGGGTCACTGTCCCCGGTGTAACATGTCAGTGTGAGTGTGCGGTGCTTCCCCAGTCCCCCCCTCCGGAGACCCGAAAAACACCCCCCCACACACACACACCCCTCTCCGTTTGTGCGTGTGTGTGTGGGAGTGATACGGCTGTCAGTCAAAAGGACACTGACCTCATTAGAGCGGCATTCCTTCATGCGCTTCATTCACTTTCTTTGAGCTGCAGAACAACCTCCCGTCTATACTCCCATGTACAGTTATATAAGTCTCTTGGAACAATGCCATTTTAAGGCACGATCACAAAACGGCGTTGTCCAGCAAAACCGTAGAGATGAAGTGCGACTCCAGTGTGGGCTGACGGAATGTGTTTGTGCTCTGGTTCTACAATGTGTTGTGAAAGTTAATCTTCCTGACCATGAACCTCGCTCAGCACGTGGTGGGGGAACCTGGGCGCTGCAGGTTTAGCTCAAGTGTACGGGCTAAATGACCCCACGCAGTTTCCCCTACAGAGTTGTGGAAATGGATCAAAGGTGTCAATCGTTTTTTTGGGGGAGTCACATGACAAAAACGCCATCCGCTGCCATGTTGGAACTGCATCGGAATTGCGATCATAAAGCAGCATCAGCTTATGATCGCGACAAGCAATAGAGTTTGGGAATGTGACGTCATATCGCTGAGCATTATGGGATTGGAAGCAAGTGTGTTAAATGTATTTACCAGCAGTAACTCAGCAGCTAACGGAGTTGTTCCACGGCTATTTTCTCCACTTTTTATACTTTTTTTGGCTAATGTTAGTCATGGAAATGTATGCAAACAGCTGCAAAGATGGCGGATCTCCATGGTAACTGTGGAATAGATACTGACGGCATCTCGTCATAGAAGTAGGCATGGCTTCGCCGAGGGGGAAAATAGAATCTTTTGGGAAACACATTTTTTCACTCTTTTTAGCCATTTTCTGGTGAAGTATGAACTTATTTATCACATAAATAAAGTCAAGTGTAAATCGGGCCCATATGGATATTTTCTCACAGCAGATTGTTCAGTAGAAGTGAAAAAACGGCAGTTGTAGCTAGTGCTAGCTAACCGTTAGCATTAGCCCGATGCTAACATGAAGCATTCTGTTAGCATTCTCCGTTATTTATGTATTTATGAGCTGTTGAACCACTTTACTCCTCTCCATGTCTTTGTATCTTTGTATCTTTGTTTGGTAGAAAACTATGTTTATAATTCAACATTTGTTAAAGAAGTTTTTGAATAATTAGAGAAAGTTTACATTTTTTCTAAATTGTTTTCCCCCTTAACTGTTTTCAAACATGACCATATATGGGCCATTTCAGAGATGCCGTCTGTATCTATATCCCAAACTCTATAATAACTGCTCGTCATCCAACCTCTCTGTTTGTACTGTCACAGAGAGGCAAGAGGAAATGCTACAACCACAGGCAACTGCATAACATTCAGCGACATCTTTAAGGATCAAAATAGCTATAAAGTGTTTTGCCTGAAATGCTAGTGATTGATTTGCAACTGTGATTAGCTCACAAGTCTAAATGCACTATCAAAAGATGCCGTGTAGATGTTTGAAACTTTAAGTGTGCATGGAACAGATGTAACTTCAGACTGTTAGAGATGGATATGGATCAGTTTCTGCCGACTTTAGGTCCGTGGAAAGCTGGTGTCCACTATGATGGCACCGGCTGTCCATTCTGGTATCTCCCTTTTATATATTGCTCTCCTGCATGGAGACGATCACAGACTGTGGCGGTGATCACTAAATAACTGGGGAATATGACGAAACTGCCATTTCAAGATATGAATTGAGTCACATGACCGTCGACAATAATCACGTACAACAACTGCTTTTCCGTAGATGAGGTCACGGCTCGGATTGTAACTAAACTGCTAACTGTTCATGGTTAGTGCTCGATAGTCGATGCCAAAAAGAAAGTTGATACTAGGGCGTATTTGACTTTTTGCTGACCCAGCTCCAGAACAAACTGGCTTTTATAGGATTGCACATTGACACACTAAAATGAGATTCCATGCTCCCTTTTGCACCCCTGTAGTTCCGGGCACGATGGGTGGTTAGCTACCGGATACATTGTATTTCAGATTTTTTCCCGGGGTTCTTGAAGGTTTTCTATATGGAATGCATACGTAACCATGGAGGCAGTTCCATCAGCAGTGAAAACCAACCTGAAACCAAAAAAAACTCTATTGACCCTGAAGTGTCCCACAGGCCACTGGGAGGGCAAGCAAAGGCACCAAGCCGTTTGGTCATTAACAAAGGCCAAGGTCAACTTTTTTGAACATTTTCAACAACCACAGCTGCCCAAAGTGCTATAAAATGGATAATAAAATCTAGGAATACAAAAATACAGGGCATAATAAAACTAGAACATCAAGAACAATGAAACAGAAAATACAATGGAGAAACAGCTCAACTTATTAAAAAGCCTGTTGGGTTTTAAGGCAAGATTTGAAACTGCTTGAGTCGGGCCCAAATGGAAATATAAACTTCTATTTTGTATATAAAAAGTTCCATAATGCACCTTTAAAGTTAGGGTTAGTTCTGTTTTCAGACAAACCAACTCTTAGATCTATCTCAAAGCACAGCAGACTGTCCCTCCCATGCAGACCATCTAGCACTAACCATTGTTCAACAAAACAAGTGTGTTTGAAATATATGGTCGAGTATTTCTAATGTATAATTAACTCTCCTCCAAATCCAAATACTCTTGAAATTGTTGCTGTGTCTTCAGGTAGGATTAGTCATGTACTTTTGGCTCCTATTCCACATGTTGACCTTGCAGGTTGTTTAAGTAGTAGATGTTCCTCTCTCTCTCAGCACTCCACTCTGTGAAAACAAGTGTCCGCCACTTCCCCTCACTGTACCCTCTGCCGACAGGCCCGAGTGGAAAGGCTGAGCTTGTTATGCAACACGGCCCCAGCGTCTGTTTCCATAAATGACTGCATATGTTTGAACTATGAGATCATTTCTGCTCAACATCAAACTCTCAAATTTACCACTTAAGCTGAAGGGGAGGGGGGTCTCGAAACCAGTACCAGCCTGTCGGAGCGCACTGCGGTTGCTACGGTGACAGTGTTGTTGTTGTCGTTGCTTTTAGATAGTGGGGTCTGAAATATGACAGCAGACTTGAGGGCGCGCTCCAAAACACGTCCTGCTGCCAGAGGGAGGGGAGTGCTGAAGTGTACCTGAAAACTTCACTCAGTCAGTGTGTTTCATTGTGACTCTGCCGGGGCGGGACATCACCATCGTCTCCATGGAGATGGTGGAGATGTTACTGCTTTGCTTTGAGGCAGGCAGCCAAACATGAGGTTCAAATCCATCGCAGGAAGTTCTCTTCCAAATGCTTTATTTTCATAATCCACTGCAGAAATAGCACTGGCTGTGTCGAGTTGATCATCAGGAGCATGTTTAGATCGTGGGCGTTTCACAGGAAGTGATGTAGAACATACTGGATACTGTGGAATCTGTCATGTTCTGAAGTGTGACAACAGGCAAAACAAAAAATGTCAGGTTGTGGGTCTTGGTCACTGAAAATATAGGAAATTTTGCGCATTTTATTTTTATATGAAAACATAAAATGACAAAAAACTTTCAATACATGTTTTCCTCATTTATGCCAGTAAAAGTTTCTAATTGATATCTCTAAATGTACAAAGTTTCCCTATTCCCTATGTCTCGTCTTAAAGGTGCATTGTGGAGCTTTTTATGTGGGGATATTAGTGCGTATTTGACCTTTGACTGACCCAGCAGCTGTATGGGTGCTTTTGCCTGGCTCTGCCGCACTATTCCCTGTCCCCTAGTCTAGTAACGTAGTAATTGGAGCAGTTTGAATGGGCGGGACTAAGGCGCACAGATTGTCAGTGAAATAAACCAATTAGCAAAATACAAACTGACGAGAATGCGGAACTTCATCCATGATTAGTTTTGGGTGATAACTGCACGTGTCAGTGTTGATTGAGCTACGCTTCAGTGAGTGACGTAACCTCTTCATTTCTCTGTAACAGTCGTGATTGGTCAGTCACTTGTTTACCGTGTGTGTCCAGACCACCTTCTTTCGTGCAGAAAAGAAGTGTTGGTGGTTTACAGGCTATGGGTGCTTTGCACCTTCACTTTCCGTATGATGTCCTGGGAGCAACTGTTTTTAGTGATTTTCTGGAGGAAATGTTTCCGTAACTATGGAGATGGTTCCACTAGTGAAGAAAAGCAGAAACCCTAAAAACAATTGCTCCTGGAGCGTCACAGAGGCCGGCTTAATGGAAGGTAAAGGCCTCATGCTGACCACCCATAAAGAGTCACTAAAAAGTAAGTAAATAAAAAAAGTTAATAAAATTCACCTGTAAATATAATGATAATAAATCAGCACGAGAGTCATTTATAAAATTACTACAGAAAAAAACAAGTCGATTGGTCTCTAAACTTGCTTTCACCAACGGGAACAAAAACAAAATGCTTACTCCTCACAGTCTATGGAGAAAGTATCTGCAAAGTCAAACCTACAGAATCTTCTCATATTTTCTCAGTGATGAGTATTTCTTTAATATTATATTCTTACATAAGATTTCCAGAATAATGGCTTACGCTTGCATTGCGCTTTAATTCTTCTGACAGAAGCGAGGCTGTCAATCTGCGCCATCTGCCTCTCTCTTCACCACCAACCACTCACTCACTGCATTCATTCATTATGGCCTATTGTTTATCAACAAAATCAACCCATAAATGTAAACCGGCTTATTCCATTTTTATTTCCACTTAAGCGTCTTAAAGCATGACTCCATCATGAGTAAATGTGACTCCATAAGCATCATTATTTCCAACCTCTGGCTGCTTTTTGCCACCATCCTTCCCCTGCTGTGGTCTTCTGGGACCTGTCGTACGGCTGGGCTGCTCCAGAGGAAGCCTGCCACAGGGCACTGCAGATACACTGTTCTTAAGCTCTTTTAGAAACACAACAGAACAATGCTCCGCTCACACTCACCGGACTTTTCCCCTTTCTGCAGCGCTTCCATGACTTCACCCCTAGCAACAGGAAAACACATCCACAGCCAGAGGGATCCGCTCCAGAAGTCTTTGAGCCTTTTCTCTCTCTTTCACTTTTGCAACCTTATATAGTGATTTATGTGAAGGCATGTACTCACCGCTCTGACATTCTGACATAACTTCACCTTTGACGCAGTAACTCATTTTAAAGCAACGGAAAATATGAAAATAATTGCTGAAATGTATTTATTAACTAACAAACTGACAAAATGACTGTGTGTTTAATGAACCTGTTGTCCTTTCTCAGTCTTATTTGATGATTTTCAACCATATACTTAAATCAAATAATATCACTTATGACCTGACCTTAGGCATAGCTCGGGGGCCCCTCTTCAATCCCAGGCCGAACTCAAGGTGTCAACCATGCTGTAAATTGAAATAGGAAGTTACTTTTTCCCACTGTTGCCAGCAGGAGGAGCCCCAGGCAAAGTCTTCACCAGCTCTAGCGCCCGTATGTCATTGTTACCATAGAATTCAGACACGCCGTTAGCTGTCGTTAGAGACTACAAATGCTACATCATTAGAAATATGGCTACCTGAACCTGTTTGAATTCATCATTCTATCCCCATACAAATGAATGGAGAAGCCAGTCCCTATGTTGAACTATGGCAAGGTATGACATGTCCGTTTCATGGCATTTATCGTATTATAAGATGTTGTTTAGTGGCCATTGGATGTGTTTCCAACCCGACAAAACGTAAACATCTTAACCGAATAGAATGTAGCATACATTAGCATGTAAAAGTAGCTCAGAGGCCACTTTTACATGCTAATGTATTTAAAGACGGGGTATTCTGCTTTTTTTAGTCACACAGCACCAGTCTATATCACACTACAATGATGGCGAAACCTTCTGTTGGTCTGTAAATGCTGTAAATTAAAATAACTGCCTTGTATAAAATTGCTCTCTCAAAATGGCTGTAGTGAATGTCTTGAAATAGGCCTCTGTCTCTTTAAGAACCTCTGACCCTTTCCGACACGCCCCCTCCACACGCTGTCTGTGGCATCAGTGGGGAGGGGGTTCTGCTGAGGGGCAGTGGTTGTTACTCGGCTGGTGACGAAAGCTCGGAGGCGTCTCCAGGAGGTGGGGGCGTTCCTAGGAGGACTCAGGCAAACCTATCCCTAAAATGGCCGCCATCAGAGTTTTTACAGATTACTCAAAAGTACGTGAATGAGACAACACTTCAGGCATGTTTTTAATGAGGGAATGACATAATAACATGATGTAAAGCTTGAAAAAGTCGATTTTGCATAATACCCCCTCCTTTAAAGTATGATCTCCAAAGGTCTTTAAATTTATTAGCGACTTCTAACTAGGCTTTTACCTGACTTAAATGCATCCCATAGGTTGGCAACACCTGGAAAAAAATCTGGATCATTTATAATTTGGGATGTGTGATGGCTAAATGCTAACAGCTATAGGAAAAATACATTGAACAGGCGACCAAACACTGAGGTTTCCCGGACGAGCCGACTTGCTAACTCTTCTGACTGTTACTCTTTCATTTCTACAGAGACATCATTTCAAATTAAATTGAATTATATCAATGATGAGGCACGCTGAAACTCCCACCTCCCCTATCTTCTAAGGAATGTTTTGTTTTTAGATGGATGTGTGCAGCAGACAGACTTTTTAAATTATTTCTTGCATCACTGACTTTGGGTGTAGCCACTATGCTTGTACTAGCGCCCACGTGGTTCGAATTAGCATGTTTTCAATTTGGAAATATTAGCTTTGGTGAACCTCGCCAAGACCGTGAGCTCACTGTTTTTTTACGTTTCGCGCCTGACTTGTCTGATAAATCAAATTCACTTTCAGTTTTAGCCAGGCTGGTCTGTGAGAGAGAAGGGAGGGGAATCTTATTCGTCACAAGGGAGCATTTTTTCCTGTTACATGAGCATTTTGAAGAGCCATTTTCACCCAAGTCCAGTTGTTTGTTACAGTAAATAGTCTCTTGTGTGATGAAAATGGCCGCTCCGCTCACCTCTTTCGTCCAGCGCGGGAGGATCTTAAACCTGGGATTGGATCGGGGGTTATTCTGGGATGTTTGGTGCTAAAACCTGTTGCTATAGAAAGTGTTTGTTTATTTCAGTATCTCGACGTGCTCTGACTTTCGCCCCCCTCTCCCTCCTCAGTGCCTGGAGGTGCAGAGTGTCCTGTTCGGCCCTCAGCACAAGAAAACCAAAGCCACTCAGAAAGCCGTGGACATGCTGGCTCGGTAAGTCTCCAGAGTCACGGAGAAGTCCCCCGGCGCGGCATGTAGAAATAGTTTCTCCCATTTTGGGTAAGGCAAAATCCATTCCCTCAGCTGATAGTGTGTGCTTTTCCGAGCAGCGTTCACTTGACTATGTTTAAAGTCGACATCTTATACATAATTGTGGTTTACAAATCTACTTTTAGGGACCTTCGCATTGATTTGACATTTAATGACTTAAAATGATGTCTCTATATGGAAGTAAATCTTCCAAGGACTGCGTTGGCTTGCTTCTTGCTGTTTGTTTACTCAAAGGGCCTGGTCGATATGGATCTTTGGGGTCTAATACTTACATGTGAAGTGGGTTGGAAAGGCCATTGTTAATGTATAGACTGATATGATTAGTAGTTGACTCTGTGCATAACTTCAAATCACAACAACGCCGCCCAAGAAGTGACTTCCTGTTTCGATCCAGCACACCAAAATAAAAGCATACAGCTCGTCTCATTGATTAGTTCAGCAGGTAGCACTACAAGAATACACTTAAATACACACATTTTAAGTGTTTTGTCTGTTGATAGTTAGGCAGAAAGAAAGTTGCACTAATGAACTGCTGAACTAATGAAGAAGATGGTGCTTTTATTTTGGTGTGCTGGATCGAAACAGGACGCCACTTCTTGGGCGGCGTTGTTATGATTTGACGTGCACAGAGTCAATTGAATATGAGGAATTTAGTTTCTCCCAATAAGCCTGTAGTTCAGGGGTTGGCAGGTTTGCTTAGTGAAGGGCCAATTTTCTTAATCGTCAAAAGACCAAGGGCTAAACCCTCCAATTATAGGCCGAAGCAAAGCAACACATTCTGCCAGTGTTGCACATCATATATGGCCTAAATGCTTGATCAAAGGAATAGACAGTATTTTTTCCACATGTCTAGAGTAGCCACTTTAACTGGTATTTGAGCTCTGATATGTGTAATAATCCCTCAAAATCATCTTGAGGGCAAGAGGTTCTATGATGGGGGACCGGTTTTTGCCCCTGGGCCTGACATTGCTACTAGTGCTATAGTTAATCTTTTATTACTACTATACTAAATAATTGAAATAAGCACAATCAACACAATCAAAAAATCTTTTGGCAGCGATTTTGCTCTATACAGATATAGACACCATGCTCCATGTAAACGCAGAACAAGATGGCATCTGGCCAGTGGACACATTTTGAAGATAAATTCTTCAGTATTGTTTGAAATGCACGGGTGATTGTGTCACATGTGCAGAGCAGACTTGTGAAAGGAGGGAGCGCTTTTGGACACAAAACTTCAACGCCGATTTCCAAGGGATTCCTTATTAGACTCATTTGAATTCTCTAACTCTCCCCTTTCCAATGCGAACAAACGGGAAGTGTTTATCACTTTTTGTTATATATATTATATATATTTGGAAAGGTCCCACGCATTTATTTCAGTACCCTTATCATTAGGCTTATCTCCTGTGAGTGGACTCGCCTCTCTTCAGACCTGACTGGGACATCACCTGCTCGTCTACAGGTTCATAAACCAGAGGCTGCATATAAACCACATGTTGTTAAGGCGCCATCTTGTTCTGTTGTAATGATGTCGTCAATGATTACGATGGTGACAATCAATAAAGTTAAAGAGGGGGTATTATGCTTTCTCAATCACATAGTCTATATCACACTACAATGATGAGCAAACCTTCTGTTTGTCTGTAAATGCAGTAAATTAGAATAACTGCCGTGTATAAAATGTCTCTCTCAAAATGGCTGTAGTGAATGTCTTGAAATAGGCCTCTGTCTCTTTAAGAACCTCTGACCCTTTCCGACACGTCCCCTCCACACGCTGTCTGTGGCATCAGTGGGGAGGGGGTTCTGCTGAGGAGCAGTGGTTGGTTACTCGGCTGGTGACGAAAGCTCGGAGGCGTCTCCAGGAGGTGGGGGCGTTCCTAGGAGGACTCAGGCAAACCTATCCCTAAAATGGCCGCCATCAGAGTTTTTACAGATTACTCAAAAATACGTGAATGTGCCAAGGCAACACTTCAGGCATGTTTTTAATGAGGGAATGACATAATAAGATGATGTAAAGCTTAAAAAAGTCCTGTGTGTGTGTGCAGGACTTCGGAGGTGGCTGACCGACTGCAGAGGAGGGGCAAGACCAAACCCAGCGCCCGCTCACCTGCTATGCCACCCGGGGACCCAGACAAGTTCTCATCCAATCAGGAGACGAGTTAAAGGGGACATATCATGCAAAATGAACTTTTTCATGCTTTCAATTATGCTACAAAGTTTTTCCCCCCATGAAGCACTTTCAGGAACTGTAATGCTTTTCTCTCATCCAGTTTGGTGTCATGCTGTTCATACTGGTTGTTTCTTCTTCTACTTGAAAGTCCATAAACCATCACTTGAAATGTTCTGAGCCGTTCTCCCGCTGTTCCCCCAAAGGCTGGTATCTTGTTCTTATCATGTGGAATTCCCCCTGCCGCCAGTAGAGGGTGCTCCAAGCCACATGAGATTGTTTTTTGTTTTGTTTTTTAAGCTCTTATGTTTTAGTTGAAATGATATGTGGAAAAATCAATGCTGAGGCGCCAAAAATTAAGTCTATAAGTCACAAATATGCATGATATGTCCATGTTCATTTAAATAAAGACATAGATTAATCTTTTGTATGTATTGTACTGCACAGAACTCTTTCACAGGGTCGTACGGTGAGCTCCAGAAATCAGAATTCACAGTTGCAATGATCAGCTTAACTTGCACATAAAATAGACATGGAAAAGCATTGAAAGTCATGAAGTGAATTGTGCCCAAATTAAGGCCTTAAATGTCATTGACGCATTAAATTGGATTCAAACTAACATTGAAGCTGAATTTATTGGAAAATGATGACATCACTCAACATTTTTTACCTCATAAGTTCTTTGAAACGACCAAAATGAAAACAGGGGTTCTCAAACTTTTCAGGCCCCGACACCTGAAATCTAAAATCCCTCAACCAACGACTCACCACCCCCTTCTGTTTGCATGTAATTAGCATTTATAAGAATTTAAAGGGACTAGGCGGAATTTAAAAATGATGTATTATCCTCCCCCAACATGCTCCAGCAATGTCCTAATGTGCAGAATGAGTCCAGACATATTCACCACAACGGCAGCTAAAAGTCTGCACTGTCACTCAAAAAGTTTGTATTTTGGGCCCAAGTACCAACTATCTCCGTCATGCACAAGCGCAACATAGAGACTGCAGTTACGCGTAACACCTGAGGTGGCAGTAGCGAGTAAAAAAAGACAATTTCCATCAGGTGCCTTTAAAGAAGAACTAAGTAACTTGTTTACCTTAAATCCTTTTCGTGTTCCCTCTGGGGGTAATACAAGTGTTAATGGGATGATAATTGTGAGGTCTTTAATCTACCCGTTGTGTCTCTAGCCAGAAAACCATAATTGCAACTTCCCTGCCTCTGGGTTGGAGGCGCAATACACACTAATGAAATAATAAGAAGCTAACGGGTAAAGCTAACTGTGGGTGAGCACCACTTTAGCAGCAGCCAAGTTTGAGTGAAAAAAAATATCTCCATTGTATCAGTGAGTTGTGGTACAATGTACAAAATCCCTCTCCCCCTTTGTCTTTTCTGTCAGCGTAGTAATTACCCTCAAGGACAATTAATGAGTAAAAAAACGCAACATGCTACAACACCTGCAGTGGCGCTTATGTCCTCTAGGGACACGAGTTACTTAGTTCTGGTGCAAAACATTTAAATCCAGTTTAATGTGGATATACTGTGGTTTGATATTTAGCTTGATTTCACTAAAATACACAGTTTTGGGAACTACTGGTCTATTCAGTTTGCGTGCACTAATGCTTTTCTGCGTTTGTGGCCTTAAAATCAAGTGTTTGGGCATTAAAAAGCGTCTGCCTGTACAAACCCTGATGGACTTGTATTATTAACTAAAAGCTACTCATTTTTTGTAGATTTTTTGTTGTTAAATGAAATCCCTTTTACACTTACTGTACTGTATCTGAGCCAAAACACTGTCCACAGCCTTTGTCTACTTTTTAAAGTATACTGTAACTTCTAACTTTCCAAACACAGAAGACACAGTGTTTTATACATTCACCATTTATTCTCATTAAAGCATTCTGAAATGGCACCAAACGACCTGTTACAGTGTGCAGCATACATCCAAGTGAACAAACACGTGACGGAGACGGCTCATACAACTAACAATAACAGATGAGGGACAGTCGCTGGAGCGCAGACAGTAAAGTATAATGTCAGATGTGCATGTACACCGACTAGACCGGGCTCGCGTATCTCGGGTCCTGGCACCGGCGCACATCACAAGTCCTCACGGTGACCTGCCTCTGAGCTCCAAGGGCCTGAAATATCCCCGTTTGGGAGCAAGGCCAAGAGCAAGAGCCAGACTGCCAAGTAGTATGAGTTGACAAGACGACAGAGTGAAGGAAAGCAGTGCTCGATATGTTCTAGGAAATGACTAAAGAAGGCGATGTGTTTTCAGTTTTGTAGAAATATTTTTTTTGTAGCTTTCTGGTTGGGTTTTAACTAATAACTCATTTGTATGGCTAATGTCAGTGGTTCTCAAATTGTTGTAAGGTTGTAGCCTGGCAAGTCGAATGCCACTTTCTTATCTAAAGCAGGAGTGTCCGAAACTCTGCTCACAACCAATCATTTTCAGCGTCTGGATGATGGGACGGTTCAACAATCGTCGTAGTCGTCGTTGGGCGGTTTGTTTATTTTTGTAGCCTGTCAGAAGACACTTTAATCTCCAGGAGCGCCCTGTTATTCGCAGCCAACTTTAGAACGTCCCTCGCAGCTGATCACATCTTTAGCACTTGGTCCTGTTTACTTGTGTGTTATTTGTATAATGACTGGCTCGCCTGGAGGGGGTGGAGATCCCAAAATATACAGAATATCTAACAAATGTGTGATGAGAAAACGTGAAATCACAATCCCAGCAAGGAAAAGCGCTAATGCAGCCCAGCTCTGACACCTATACCCTCCTCTACGCTACTCTACTTTACCCGCGTTTAAAGTGTTTCCACCCGCCAACTTTACAGTAAACTGGTGCCTTTCTTCAGTACCTGCTTGGCCCGGGTTAGAACCAGGGCCAAGCAGGTACTGAAAAAAGGTGCTGTTTCCAAAAGCAAAGCCATATCCATAGATATGCACCTGGTATATGGATACAGCACCAGATTCTACAGAGTAATGGAAACACAACCAAGCCAAGTAGAGTAGGACCAAACAAAGTGGAGTAGAGTAGGGTGGGGCCGTGAATGAGGATGGGTTCAGCCCTTGACCATTTGATCCACTGTCCACTCTAGAACCAAGCCTGCGCACTGACATTGCTTATTGTTAATGAACACAGAAAAACATTTCATAACACAGATTAATATTGCATACATTACTTTTTTTTTTTTTTTTTGCATTTTGTTCTATCCAGCTGTGTTTGTGGTACAGAAGGCCAAACAAGGCAAAGGCTGAGAGTGAAGGGGCGCAGTTAGCTGTGACGAGAGCGAGCACATAGATGACATCGTTGTTTCAGTTTATGTAAAAAAGCCCTTTTGGAACAGATTTTTCAGGACATTTCCGAAGTGGTTCCTACAGCAGTTTCTGGGTGCACACGCTTCCAGTTGTGTGCGTGTTATTGCAATATTTTCCCACAAAATGTCACTTAAGTCGCACCCTTCGACACCCAGCCCGTGCACTGACTGACAACAGAAATTCAGAAGAAAACATGTAATAGTGCATAACATTCCAACACTCAAAAAAAAGTGCGGCACAGTCCAGCTATGACATCGGAGGAGGTGCTTAAGCTGTACACCGGGTTAGTACAAAAATATAGATCTACAATAGCCATATAGAAGTGTAGGACCCCTGCACAGTGCTGTCCGCAAAGACGCTACAATATCTAGTTTGAAAGTAGCCCAAGTCAGTGAGTATTAAGTGTAGTGTTAGGTACTTCTTCGAGCACCACTGTTAAAGCTAGGCTATATTTCAATCATTTAACTGAAATCCCTTTTACACAATATCGTTAGAGCCATTTACCTAGTGTTTTAGTTAACTATTTTCTGTAAAAAGAAAAAAGTTCAAAAACCCTTTCTTAGTTGTTGTTTTGTTTCCCCACTTACTATAAATGTTATTCTATTCGAAATAGCAAATTGAAAGGCTTCGAGATTGGTTACAAAAACCAGGCTGACAGATTGACATTCATGTGTTGATCTGCTCATTACCGCTCATTTTAAGAATAACGTGAGGCCCAAAATAACATCCATTTGAACACACTTGCTCAGACAATCCATGCACGAAACAATCATCTTCTAAGGCTCATTTATGCTCCTGCTGTTCGTAAACAGGCGTTTTCAGGCTTTGTCATTGTCACTGCATTTATATTCGGATCGTTTCTCATGTGCTGCCTCTGCTACGGCGTCCATTAAAGAACTTACAGAAACCGGATGAAAAAGAGCAAACATGACAGCACCTACACTGTTTGTCTGGAAAGTTCAAATCCCTTTTTACCTTTAGCCATTTGTTATGCATCTTACATTGAGCCGCATGCAGTCATGTCCCCAGCAGTTATATTTTGTTTCAAGAGTAGGACATAAATGAGCCTTACCAATTCAATTCATCCACGTGCTCTATCAAAAGCATTTGACACCCTTCTAATGTCCTTCTAATCATCGGTCGGACTTTCCAGATACACAATCCTCTGCTCTTTCTCCTTCACCGGCTGCACCCCTGCCGTCTCCTCCTCTGCACCTCCTTGGACATGATAGCCGTAGGACGTCTCCCCTCTCATATACCTCTCCATTATGTCCTTCTCGGATATATCCCCAAACCCGGCATCGTCGTCGTCTTCATCGTGCTCTCCCGTGGATACCTTGAAGCTGTACCCTCCACCGCTTCCACTCTGGAACGCCTTCTCCAGACCTGTCCCCCTCAAAGCTGCCATGATTTGCTCCTCCGAAAGATCTCCGCTGTCGTCCAGCAAACCGGACTCCTCCAAGGTCTGCGAAACGTTCAGCTCGGCCACGATGGTCATGGTCCCGTCGTCGCTGGACTGCTCGAGTTTGCGGACGTCAACGGCGACCTTTTCCGGGCTTTCGCGGCTGATTTTGGCGAGGTAGGCCAGCTCCTCCTTCAGAGGGCCCGACACGGATTCCTGTAACTTCTCCAAAGCTCCTTTCAGCTGCTCCTTCGGTTCCAAAGAGTCCTCACGTAGAAACTCTAGCACGGATTCTTGGACGATGGGGGACACTCGGACCTGTGATAGAACATCCTTCAGTTAGATGCGTTCAAGTGGGATCAACATGAAGTTATATCCCTCTTTCTGTATCACGGTCAGTGAATGGAGTTTACCACAGATCTAAATGTTCAAACAGCATAATGATGATAAAGAGCTAAGGACTTAAAGGGATATTTCAGGATTTTTGACATAGGGCCTCATTTCCTAGTTATCCAGAGTGTTGCTGGTACCTGGAGATATTTTTTTTTGTAATTCATGCAGTTCTTATGTTTGAAGAGTTTCGTGGCGCTAGGCTAATGCAAGACTAGCGCATTTCTATGACATCAGCTCAAAAATCCTGAAATATCCCTTTAACACCAGGACTCTCCGACTAGTACTGTATCTCTCCAAAACTTTCCAAGTAACTCTCCAAAGGATTTCTACATTGATGCTTGATGTTTTCTTTTAATTTTGAACACTCTCAACATAATCAATAAACCTTTAGGTAAATACAGTATAGTATTGAAAGGAAACTCAAATAATTTCATTTAATTGTGCTGAAATGGCTATTTCCAATCTTGGCTTTTAACTGTCCATAGTTACTATATTCTCATAAAAGAGCACTTCTGTCAATTTGAAGGAATGACTAAGGTGTTCAATTAGAAAATAAATGTATATGATTTTAGTGTCAAGCTGCTACATATATGATAATTATTGAAAGGTCTGAAGATTTTCTGAACTTGCAGAACAAAAACCAGTGGGTATGACTTGGTTCTTTTAGAAATAGCAAATTAACCAAGTTTGCGTTTGATCATAGACCTGCATTAAAAAACAAAAAGTGTTAAACAGTAATTACACAACCTAGAAGAAATGTCCACTACTAACCTCTTCCTCGATGATGCATTCAGGGAACCCTTCCTTAAACGACGGCCTGTCACTTGTCACGTACTTGTACTCTTCGCTCACTTCCGGGGTGGCTCTCAGCGGCAGCATTTCATCTTGGTAATATCTCTCATCGGAAAGATCGTCCACAATCCCATAATGGCCGTATGATGTTATCCCGAGACCTTCTTCTGTCTCTGAGAAGTCGTCCGGCGTGGAGACGAAATACTCCCGAGGTTCCCTTTCCTGGGACATAAAAGAATCGCTCTCTCTTGAAACCTCCTCCACTTGGCCCAATCCTTCCTTCCATTGTTCGCTCGTAGCCTTCGTTGGCACGCTGTCTAACTCCTCGATTTGATAATAAGACGCTGCTGGTTCTGGGGAATGTTTCTGCAACTTCTTGATCTCCATTTCCTCATCATCGCTAAAAGATTCCACCGGTTCCTCGATAATTTCAACATTAATGGACTTGTTGGCCAAATCCTCTCCCCCCGTCACCCCGCTCAGCAAGCTCTTGATCATACTCGCAGTGGCCGTATCGTTGATGTCTTCCAGTGAGACCCTCTTGACTCCTTGGTTCAGAAGTTCCTCCAAATCGGAATCCTTTGAAATGTTCAACTCCTCCTCGACTTTCGATTCCAGCACGATTTGCGTCTTGGTGGTTCCATCTTCTTGCTGGATTCTCTGAACGTGATAGCGGACTTTGGAATCGTCTGACGCTTTGGCCTCCAAGCCTGCTGGTTTGATGACCTTCTCAATGATCTCCTCGACAGAAACGGTGTCCAGGACCGCCTTGCCGCTTGGTTCCACTGATCCAACTTTTCCCAAGCTGCTGTCAAATGCCTTTTTCTCCTCTCTGGTCTGCGATACATAGCTTTTGCTTGACGTCTGGCCTCGCATGCTCTCTTGTTTTGCTTCACTAGATTGGATTATAGAACTTTGGTTGTTGAGTTGAGGCCCCGGTTTTGTTTCCGGTTGTTTGTGTTTGGTTGCTGCGGTGGTGGTGGGCATTGTGGAAGACTGGGCAGCCCGTGCTTTGGTGAAGGAGACCATGTCCCTCCTGGCTGCGGGGCTTTGGTGGCGGGACACTGAAATGGGGATGACCCTGGAGGGGCTGAGAGCTCCAGAGGTGGGCCTAGGCACAGGGGATCGTCTGTAGGAGGATGCTGCCGGGGAGGACCTGAGGTTGGGGGGATGTAGGGTCGAGGAGGATACTCTGGGAGAGTAAGGCTGAGGGGGCTTCTGGATTTCTGTCGACAAGAAGAGAATTTAGGTAAGAAAGAGCACAAAAGTATTATTGTGGTACAATCGTCCACAAAAACATTGTGGTTTTAAAGTAGCTACATTACTACAACGGTCAAGGTTTACGTAGGAAACCCTGATTCGTAATCTATTTTTTCTGAATCAAGGATGTCACTAGAGCTGTGGAGTTATTTTGGAGATTCAGCTACACATACAGTTACTGGGGAGACCATTGTTGGGCGAGGTTTGAACCACATACCGTCACCACACTACCATCACATCAACAAAAAGTGTTTGTGTGGGCTTTCAGTTGAACAAGACTTTAAAAAGAATCCATCTGGGCTGGCTCATCGAAGCAACTCAACATGGATTTGGGTGTGAGTAATGTCAACACAACGCTTGCACATACCAATAATTCTCTCTCTGTGGTGCTGGTTCTGCCTCCTGTGAGACTCCTCTAGGTTTACCCTTTCGCCTTCCAAAAGAGCCCTGGGAAAGACACAAAAAACAAGCATTACAAATTAAAATCATCCACCATTTTGAACCGTGTTATGAAGGATTACTACCTCACAAAGCGCTGTATCTCATCCGCATCCGCCATCTCAACCCTCTCCAACTATAGCCTGACTTTAGCCAAGAAACTCACCATTTAAGGCCAAAAAACAGTGTAGTAAATTAGGATCAGGTTGGACAGGCTCACCCTTATTAAGAAATGATTCCTAAAGCAAATATTATCCGAAGCAAACTCCCATGAAAAGACGGCAGCCTCCTCTGAGAGAGCCTTCCGACTGACTGAGCTAAAAATACGGGCCACAACACTGGGCAGGGGCAGGCCACAGGTCAGTGTGAATTCCAATAAGCACGAACTGACGCAGAGCACACGAGCTGAGGCCGTAACTCACACAGGCATGGCCCCATACGGAACAACTCCATAAACCGGGAATGTGCCATGTAGGGACACACATATGCAAATAAATAACGCACAATGAAGAAAAACCCATGATTGTCCGAGGGGCATTTGTTGATCTTTTGTGGCTTAAAGCATTGGGAATTTACTTGAGGTTCCATCACAAAAAGCAAAAACAAGAAAGAAAAAATTAGCTAGAGTCTTGTCTTGGATTCACTTTTCGGCGACTCAACCTGGACTTAAATCAAACTTTATTTAATGACTTAGGACCTGGACTGGGCCATGCACTGGAAGAATTGACTTGTTTTTCTGGACTAGTTCTTACTTTGGTTCTGACTGAAACAATGAGGACTCTGGAGTGATTTGAACTCCAATGATGGTAACTCGAGCTTTTGTGAAAGTGTGTGTGCCCACCTGTATGCAGCCAGCTCCAGCCCCAGGTCCATCTTGTGCTTCAGAAGCTGCTCATGCTCGACCATCTTCTGCTCGATGGAGTGGGCCATCATCTCCCTCTCCCGCTGCAGCTCGTCGATGATCATCTACAGGTGCAAGACACATGGGAATACTTTACACTTGTCATGTCAACGATTGGTCAGGATGCAATTTTGACTGTATGGTGTTCTGAATAATAAATCTGTGGATGGTAAGGTGTCCAAATTGAACACATTTGAAGACAATGAAGACGTCCAGAGTTTAGTCATTAAGCTTTAACTGCTGAAGGCTGACATTGGCACTAACTTGGACTGTTCAAGTCTGGTAAGGTCCGTCGGAGGAGAAATCTTGGGGAGGGACCACTGTCCTACATAACATCGCCATTAACCATGTGTGTCTGTCCAGCCCACCTAGTCTACAGCCTTGTGTTCAAAAATACAAGATGGGTCCCTCAATGTTCATTTCTAAACTTGTCTTAGCCTTATCTGAATGAATAATTGCCCTGAGAAATAAAGCAAAAAAAAGGACTGTATATTAGCCAAAACACCAGACAAAGCAGTGAAAAGAGCAGCTTAGCAACCTTGTTAATGAACTCCAAACGCTTTTATGTGAACCAGAACTCCAGCAGTTTTCAAATTTGTGTTCTTTATAATGGAATGCTCCGAAACCCAAAGGAATTTCAATGGGTTTGATGACACAAACTCAAGCTTTATGTTTGATTTCAACATGTTTTATGGACAAACCTTCACACAAACCATCTTTTAATGTCGTCTTTACTTTACGTCGCTAACATGACATCTTTCTTTAAATCCCTCTGATGTACAATACCCTTCACCCATCCGCCATTACATTCCCTGTTTCCCCAATTCCTGCAGGCTACACTTGTGTCCATATGTCCGCTATATGTCATCTCTTAGCAGTAGAGCTGAGACGTCCCTTTTCCTGCCTGTGCATGGGACTCTATCCGTCGGGGCTTATGGGGATTTGTCAGTCTGCGGGTAATAGGTTTAAGTGCTGCTGGGATGTGGGGGGAGGAGGAGGTGCCTTTTAGTGCCCGGACACCTCCATCCCGCAGAAATCACATCATGCTCATGTCATGTGTCCGATCTATGGTGTGCTTAAGAGGAGTGAGGGCAGTGATGTATTAGAGCTAATGAGAAAGCTGCTGCAGAGAGGTTTCAAAGACCTACACTGGGCTGGACTATTAGCTTTAGCCGTTGCTGTTTTCAGATACCTTTATGGTGAACTGGGTGCATTATTTCTTTGGGTAAACATTTCATAAACCTACATCTTTCCAAAGTTAAAGCTTGGTTATTAAATAGTACCTTCTAACTTCAGGCAAAACCAGCTTTAGTCATCGTTGTACAGCCTCATTAGCGCATGCTACGTACACTGCCTTAAAGTAATCCAATTTAGTGGTGATGTCAGTGCAATGCTGTCCAAAAGCACTGTATTTTCTTTTTTTAAATCTCCTTGTACAATGTTGGAGCCAGCTGCGGCGAGAGCGTGGGTGTGGCCAGGCCTCAAGGTCACGGAGGAACATTCTGCTCATTATGCAACCACATGGTTCCGTTTAAACTGGATTTTCACCCATCTCCTTGAGAATATGCTGACGTCACCTGAAGGAACGGGAGCCAATGTTGCTCTGTGTGGTCTGTCATTCAAATTTTCCCAAGAGAACAGTCAAATAATGGTAGTTTTGCCAACTCCAGCTAAAATAAGTATCCAACACACAGATGCCTGTCGCTGCCCAGCTTCTGTGGCGGTTCAGTGGACAGTTCTCTTGTAAAATTTCTGCAAGGATTGATGGGACTTCCTTTATGCAACTGTTTGGCTATAGCCTCTATCCTAACAGGACAGCTTAAGGTAAAAAGGAGTGAAGAGTGGGAGAGACAACCAGCAAATTGATCTTGAGAGGTTGGAATATAGGAGCGGCTAACCATCAAACCACTCCACTTGTGCCAAGGTTATAGATTCTTGAGGCAGGCCTATAGACTGTTATTGCTGTTAAAAGGAAATAAAAATGGCTGTCAATGGTTTAAGAGATATACATTACAAAATGAACACCAAAAAAAACAACAACCTGAAACTACAAATGAATGTATTCTACTTTTAAAGTTAGGGTATGTGACCGAGATATAAGATAAACATGTTCAAACCAAGTATTAACTTTACTGATGACGATTGTGACGCCTAAAAGCGGTTTAGAAATGAATCCCAGCCCTCGTCTCTCCTGCTAAGAGAGCAACATCTACAGTGAAGCGACCCGACATGATGTTATGCCTCTCTCTAACAAAATGGGTGCGAGGGAGTCCAATTTATTGGGTCAATCAACTCAAACGGGTCTCTCTTGCAAATGAGACTTTGGGCCTGACCTCGTGTTTCTAAACGCAGACTACCGCGTAGCATTTTGCGCAGAGTAGGAGCGCACTTTGAGGTCTTGGGAAGTACGTGGGGTGGAGAAACACCCATGACCAATGGCGATGTTATGTACAAAAGCACTGTCCCCCAACCAGACTCCGCAGCCAGGGGACCAGGGAGAGGGGTTGTGGGGGGTGAACATGTGCCTTTGTTTTGGTCGCGTTGACAACAACGGCCGAGCGAGTGCCGATCCGCGCCACAGCGGGACCGAAATAGGCTATTTCTTGCTCTTGAGGCACGGACATTGTTAGCTCACAATGGAGTTAATAGAGTTTTTAGTTTGACCTGTGAGAGCCTATATTATGCTGAAGGGTTGATTCGCTGCCAGCCGGTAACACAAGGCCAATGAGGGGCTCTGGTCCGGCGACAGAAAGAGACGCTCAGGTTTGTTGTAGCGCATCCAAAAAACACTACATTTACATTTTACTCCCCCAATGTCCAAACTCAGACTAAAATCTGATTCCTTGCATACCCCAAGTTGTGATGCCATCTGAAACCCATCTCTGAACATCCCCTTGTCATCACCTGATATTCCCCGAAGTCCGTCTGGAACTTGTGCTGCATGTGGGCCAGCTCCTGCTCCAGCTTCAACTGCGCCTGCCCGTGCCGCTGGGCCTCGGCCCGGGTCCGCTCCAGCTCCGCGGCGTACGTGGCCTTCTCCCGCTCCATGTCCCTCAGCCTGGCCTGGTCCTCCCTGACGGCCCGCTCCATCTCCTCCACCTTCAGCTGGTACATGTCGAATGTCTTCACCCAGCCCTCCGACAGCCCGAAGGCGAACTCCTGCACGTCGTCCACGCTCACGGCCGGCTGCAGCGGAGAGCCCGCGGGGAACGCGTGGAGGGCAGGGCTCATCCTGGTCTCCACTTGTCGCCTGGAAAGATGATCATGATTTTCACCATTGTTCGGAAGCATTAAGAGACCAAATGACTGAGTCTAAACTAGGGATGTCAAGATTAACCGCTGTTATTAAAGTTCACGGTAGATTAAAGGTGCACCATGCAACTTTTTATGTTAAAAAAAGTTGATTTTAGTGCGTATTTGACATTTCAGTGACCCAGTGGCCATATGTGGTCAGCTTAGTGCCTTTACTTTCCATCCCGGTGGCACCTATGATGCTCCAGGATACATTTTATTTCAGGTTTTTAGGGGTTTCTGGTAGGTTTTCAGAATGGAATGTATACGTAACCATGGATGCGGTCCAATCAGCAGTGAAAAGCTAAAAACAATTCTTTGTTTTGTTATTTTGTCTTTGATCCTTGAGTGTCCTACAGGCCATTGGGGTGGAAAGTTAAGGCGCAATGCTAACCACCCAAGCATCCTCTGGGTCACTGAAAGGTCAAATACGTATTGATATCAACTTCTATATTACATAAAAAGTTGCACAGTGCACCTTTAAAGGGACTATACGGAGATAATAATGATAAAATAATGCATTTCCCCCCCCCTACATGTTCCAACAGTGTCCTAATGTGTAGAAGGAGCCCAGAGCTGTTCACCACAACTGCCTCTAAAATCCTGCACTGTCACTAAAAACGGTGTTACTTCGGGTCCGAATTGCCATCATGACCTGAGGTGGCAGTAGTGAGTATAAAATGGCTAACTTGCATCTAGCCCCTTCAATGTAAGAATGATAAATCCACCCCAAAGCATATACTGTATATGTATGGAGTCAGCGGGAGGTTCAATAATCCAACTTGCACAGAACAACTCTTATCCATCTTCATGATCATTGTACAACGTTACCAAAAGAAGAGTCCCAAAAGAAGAAGCAGCGTTTGTTAAAAACAAAAGTGAAATTGTGCGAGATCAGAATCGTGCAAACGACTCTTAACTAACGCAATCAGACGCCTTTCAGGACTTGTCTGCAGAGCGGTCATTGTGTTTTATTTGCTGTGAGTGATTTGTGAAAACATTGCCATTTCATTTTGATTGTGATTTCGCACATGTCTAGTTGACAACATGTGTAGGCTATTCATGTAGGCCGGGGTGGGCAAGTTTGCATCGTGGGGGCCATTTGTATCACTGCCAAAACATCCAAAGGCCGAACCTCAACATTGTACCTAAAGTAAATAACTATTGTCTGCAAATGCCAATGTTTTACATCAGGGGTTCCCAAGTGGCAGGGCTTTGGGACCCACCATTACCCTCGGATGACAAGCCGAGGACCCAAATAAAACTGTCATTTGTCATATATCGTATAAAATATCGTATTTTCAACACAACTTGTTGTTGAACAAGCAGTAGATTTCCCTTTAAGATTGAAATTATGATCAAAACAACCCAATAACATTCATTTTAACACACACATTTAGTGTTTCCGTGCAGTTTCAGATGGAAAATATTGAAGAAAAGTTTCCTTTAGACTCGCGACCCACTGAAAATGGTTCTGTGACCCACTTTTGGGTCCCGACCCACCAGTAGAGAATCACTGTTTAACATTATAGATGACCAAGCAGGATGTTCCGACTCATTTTTAAAATACTTACACTATCATTTTCAGACAACTTTAACAAATATTTGATCTCTTATTTGATCAATAATATTTATCAAAATCATCTTGGGGGCCAGAGGTTCTGTGCTGGAGGGCCGGATTTGGCCCCCGTGCCTGACGTTGCCTACTCCTGATGTAGACTATTCAGTACAAGCATAAAATTGCTCCTCAAAAAGAAGATTTTTAAGCTTATTTTCCTCTTAGTACCATTTCATTAAGACATTTTTTATGCATTTTTCTATTTATATCTAAAGTTTACTGCTGCTCTTTGACAACCTCTAAAAGGCAACACACCGATACTGAGGGGCTCATTTACTAAGCGTTTGCTCACGTGAAAAATGAGCAGCACGAGGGTCTATTTCTGTGACATTCATCATTTCAAATGTGAAATCAAGTGCAGCATGTGCCCACATAACACCGTCTTTTACTTTTCAGCTTGCACTGGCTATTTAGCTCCTCTCTTGCTAAATGACTCCCCTAAGTGCACAGGAACCTTGATCGAATCAGAACTGTGATTAGTTGAGCACTTAGCAGGGGATTCTTGGAAAAACTCCACGATTACTTTAAAAGAAAGGTTATTTTTACTGATGCTTTTCAGTAAAAGGTTTGAGTTTAAGAGTGTTGTCGCAGTATTTTGAGCTTAGTTTGGTTTATTTTGAACTTGAGTTAAGTTTAGTGGATCACTTAGTAAAAATGTTGGCAGGATCCTCCAGATGGGGGGGGGCACTCAGATATAAATGGCCAACTCAGGGGGTGCTCGCGACACATTGTCCAGGGGCGGATTGGCCATATGTCCATTCTGGAAGAGCACAGAAGGGCCACTGGTTCTAGGGCCACCGGTCTGGCCTCTCACATTACCTTACCCTTACCCCCGGGCGAAACCGAGCTTTACCCAAATCTAAAAGCTTAACCTCTTAACTCCCGCCTGAACCGAGAGGATCTTTTTCCTCACGTCATCAGATTTTTTTTCCATCATTTTTTTGTTGGGTATTCAACTCATTTTTGTCACATTTTTTTGTCAATTTTTTTTATCACATTTTTGTCACATTTTTTATTTTTTTTGTCACTTTTTTGTCATTTTTTTGCCACTTTTTCATCACTTTTTTGTCACTATTTTCACACCTTTTTTCCAGAAGCTTTTGGATTGGGGTAAAGCCAAACTGGAGAAAATGTGCTCGGTTCAGGTGGGAGTTAAGGGGTTAAAAGAAAAGCATCCAAAAACAAAAATGCGCTGGAAAAGCAACAAAAAAAGTGACAAAAACACAACAAAGTGTGACGAAAACGTGACGACAAAGCCATGAAAAAAGCGATGAAAAAACAACAATAACATGAAAAATAAAAACGAAAAACAAGAGACGAAAACACAACGAAAAAGTGACAAAAAAGTGATGAAAACTCACCAAAAAAGCCACAAAAAAGTAATGAAAAAGCAACAAAAACATGACAAAAATGCAGCAACAACGTGCCAAAAAGTTACCATCACTTTTCTAGATTTGAGCTTTCAAATGAGGCGTCACAGTGTTGCTCTCCAGTCAAGAAGCTTTTAGATTTGGGTAAAGCCGAACTGGAGAAAATGCTCTCGGTTAAGGCGGGGGGTAAGAGGTTAACGTATGTATTTGTGGAAGTGTCACATTTACGCTAATTTGGGCCAGGCTGACGAGAGTCCAGGGCTGTTTCTCAGTCCCAGTCCGCCCCTGGCATTGTCTTTGGGTTGTCGTGTATTTAATCCAATAAGACATTGCTTAACAACCTGTGCACATGCTATAGTCCAAAACCCATGGCCCCTAATGTATCAAAACATTAATAAAAATGGGCAATAAGCCTTTATCTCAAACGAATCAAGTGAGTGTTTATGCACCTGTCATATTTGGGGATTTTTAACCATCACATTTGCTCAGATCAGTTTTGGCCCTCAGACCAGACAAAGATCTGAACCTGTTGGTCCAATACAGTCGAAGTATAAACTATTGAATGCTCAGTGATTGTTGTTAGGCCTGTATGTCGTTCAAACTCCCCCAAAGTCTCCCCCATCCTACCTGAGTCGCTCCGTCTCCCGCCTGTGCGCCTCCTCCAGGCGCTGGCACTCGCCCTCCAGTTGGAAAAGCCTCTGTTGCAGTTCGCCGTTACTTTTGTGCGCCATGTCCAGCTCCAGCTCGCAGCCCCGCAGCTCCCCGGCCACGTCCCTGCAGGCGCCCGTCTGCTCCTCGCACAGGGACCGGGCCGCCTGCAGCTCCCTCCGCAGCCTCTCCCTCTCCATCTCCGCCTGGGACTTCTCCGACGACAGCAGCTCCACGGCGCGCCTCAGCTCCCTCATCTCGGCCTTGTAGGCGGGCTCCTGCCGCGCGCTCGCCCCGGTCCGCCTCAGCTGGCCGATCTCCCCGATGAGGCTCGCGTTCTCCTGCTCCAGCTGCTTGGTTCGGTTCAGGTACTGCGCCAGTCTGCAGTTGAGCTCCTGCAACTGGCGCTTCTCCGGCTCGAAAGTTCTCTTAAAGGGCAACATCTTGGGGTTTGTAAGTTGTTGTTTTTTGTCAGCGGGAGAGAAGGGCTGGGGTCCTCATCTGGTCGGATCTGGTGGATGTTGTTCACGGTCAGCGCGCTTTGGGCACGGGACAAGTGCAGCAGCAGCAGGAGGAGGAGGAGGAGGAGGAGGAGGAGGAGGAGGAGGAGGGCGCGGTCTGGAGGAGCGAGCAGAGGCGCGGCCCACCCACACGAGCGTCTCCGAGCAGAGCCGAGGAGGCACGAACGCCCTCCGAGAGGATCCGAGCGAGCCCGAAGGACGTGGGGATGCTGATGGGATGTCCCCGGGAGGGATGAGGGGGGGATACAGAGCTGACAGAGTATTGGCAACATGGGGCATATTGATCAGTGCGATGGGGGATGAATGATGAGCTTTTTAAAAGGGTCTGGTGTTAAGTAAGGACATCAAGGCAGGATGTAGGCCTCACATCCTGCCTTATGCAATTTGGAGTTTTGTTGTTTTGTATTACATTATAACTAAGTCAATGATTTGTGCATGTTCTCCCCGTGCATGTTTCCTCCAGGTACTCATGGTTTCCCCTACTAAAAACATGCACAATAGGCCAGGATGAATGATTTGCATGTGTGGATGAATGGTTGGTGGCCAGAGCTTACACCACCGTGTATTTGTTTATTTATTACAACAGAGGCAGCAAAGTCATACCTCCACTGTATGATATTCTCCCATATTGAATATTGTTTCACGGCCTGGTCCTTTGCTGGCGCCGCTGCGCTTAAACCCATTCAGCAGTTGTACAAAGCAGCTATTAAGGTACTTGATCAAAAACCCCAGTCTTTTCACATATGTGCTCTAAGAAACAAATATACATTTTTAAATTTTGAAAATCTAAAATGTTTTAAAATGAATTGCCTTGTTTATAGAGTGCTACATGACCAGGCCCCGCCTCCTCTTCGGGAATTTATTTAAAAAAAAAAGAAATTGTGAGACCAGCACTCGATCAGCAGTCAGGGGGGGCTGTGAGGTACAGTTCCGGAGGTGTTTCCATTAAGGCTTGCTCTAGTTGGAACACTCTACCCATGACCGAAAAGCAGCACCTACGTCTCATTTGTGACTATATGTCTGTGAAAGGCGCTATATAAATAAAGATCCTCTTCTTCTTCTTCTTAAGAGACAACTGAAAGAACGGCTTTTCTGCCAACAAAGGTGTGACCATTAAGAGGCATTAGACAGGAACATATTTTAAAGTATTTGCAGGTACAGGTGTGTGAGTGGGAGGGACGAGGGGAGTGGCCTATGAAAGAGATGCACTTTATGTATTGTGTAGTTGTTGTCCTTGCCTGTTTTGTCTGTAATGCACTGCTGTGTGTTGTGGCTTATGTGTTTTATATTTTGTATGTTCTTGTCTTGTTTTTTATGGGACTGCGGATGGAAATTAGCCTTGAGCTAAATCCGGCACATTTACAGCACTAGTTGTCTGTTCATTAATATGCACTGTCCCATTCAAATAAATGAATACATGAAATGAAAATATGGAGTGAATAGTCTATAATCCTCTCATGTAAAGCACATTTTGACCGAACCCTATATGTCCTGTTAGTCCATTTGTTAAAGTCAATCAATCATTTGTTTTGGACAGTCCCACATCACAACAGGAGCTGCCTCACAGGCTGCAAAGTCACTCTGATGCTGTTAGTGTTTTTCCTCACACTGGACACTGACAGGAAGTGACATAGATAGAGGCAAACAATTGTAAACTGTTGCCGTGTCGACCACGTTGTGTCAATGGGAAATGGGCCAGGGTTAGGGTCACTTCCTGTCAGGAGCTTAAAGGAACAGGCCACCGTTTTTCCATACTGAGATATGCTCTTACCTGAGCTTAGACGAGTTGATGCGTACTTGCCTGGTCTTTGTGCGTGCCCTCAGTCATGCAAAACGATCATAGATGTTGTTTGCATTTAGCCTCTCCCAGTATATTCCTATGGCTCCAAACTGGGGTCAAGTTAGAAGCGAAGTAATATTTTCAAAAGCATTAAAACCTGTCACATGCACTTTAAAGCTACACCGCGTAACGTTTCACGTATTTTGTTGCACATATTTTTCATCGTTGAAGAATATCTAGTAAATAAATGAACAAACAGCCTCTCCTCAGACCTGCTATAACTTAAGTGTCTCTTCCATATCATTTTTCTGTGACTTGCTATTCATTAGAAACATGTTTTGTTTTGCTGGCGACATGTGGGTGTGGCTTGTGGATCTGTGCAAGAAGCGGGCTCCAAAATGCTCCACCGAAACATTGGAGTCTTCAGGAGCTTAGTTCAGATAGACCTGCAAAAGTCTCCCAGACCCCACTCAGCTTCAAACATGTTTTGACATTTTCATTTGACAGTGCTGTGATGTCATTACCGTTCTGGAAGGCGGGCTCTGTTTAAAATAAAAGTAAGGCAAGTGCATAACATCGAGCCAAGTCCCACAACAGGGGCGGACTGGGATTGAAAAACAGCCCTGGACTCTGGTCAGCCTGGCCCAAATTAGCGTATATACAAATACATATGTTTAACCTCTTACCACCCGCCTTAACCGAGAGCATTTTCTCCAGTTCGGCTTTACCCAAATCTAAAAGCTTCTTGACTGGAGAGCAGCACTGTAACGCCTCATTTGAAAGCTAAGATCTAGAAAAGTGATTTTTGTCATGTTTTTGTTGCTTTTTCATCACTTTTTTGTGGCTTTTTCGTTGTGTTTTCGTTGTGTTTTTGTCTCTTGTTTTTCGTTTTTTTTTTCATGTTATTGTTGTTTTTTTCATCGCTTTTTTCATTGCTTTGTCGTCACGTTTTTGTCACATTTTGTTGTGTTTTTGTCACTTTTTTGTTGCTTTTCCAGCGCATTTTTGTTTTTGGATGCTTTTCTTTTAACCCCTTAACTCCCACCTGAACCGAGCACATTTTCTCCAGTTTGGCTTTACCCCAATCCAAAAGCTTCTGGAAAAAAGGTGTGAAAATAGTGACAAAACTGAGACGAAAACAATGATGGAAATGTGACAAAAAAGTGAGAAAAGTTTGACAAAAAAGTGACGAAAAATTGATGAAAAAGTGGCAAAAATGTCACAAAAAGTGACAAAAAAATGACAAAAAAGTGACAATTTTTTTTTTTTAAATTTGACAAAAATTTGATAAAAAATTGACGAAAACATGACAAAAATTAGACGAAAAAATGACAAAAAAAATGTGACAAAAATGACAAAAAAAATGAGTTACAAAAATGAGTTTAATACCCAACAAAAAAATAATGGAAAAAAAATCTGATGACGTGAGGAAAAAGATCCTCTCGGTTCAGGCGGGAGTTAAGAGGTTAAGCTTTTAGATTTGGGTAAAGCTCGGTTTCGCCCGGGGGTAAGGGTAAGGTAATGTGAGAGGTGAGACCGGTGGCCCTTCTGTGCTCTTCCAGAATGGACATATGGCCAGTCCGCCCCTGTCCCACAGCATTATTGAAGCCAGTGTGCACTGACTGTACACACGTAGCACATTCTTAGTGAAGAAACGGCTCCCCCTAGCGGACAGCCCCAGTCCCTACACTCTGCTGCACGCGCTCAGACGCAGACGCTGCATGGAGCTACGCGACACTTTGGTCATAACAGGTACATTCTGACCAAAGAACAGGATTCACTTTTTCATATTTATCCTCCGCTTTTTCTGCTCTTAGGTTTTGGACCGTTCAGGGAGTTCTTGGTGAACCCCAGTTGGAAAGCCGCTCAGGTAAACACTGGTCGAGAGCAGTTTACGAACATGCGCAGTTGGAAATGGTTTGGTTACAAGTGAACTCTGTTTCGGGAAATTGTGGTTGTTTCACAAAAGCAGTAGTTTTATTCCAACATGGGCTTGTTTGTCCCCTTCAACTTGATCAGGCATTCGGCCTCAGCTGTGGTGACCAGTGTGTTTCCGCTCTGCTGCGTCACACCGCCAGAGGGCAGCAGAGAAACGTAAATGTACACACATAAAGTATACAAACAAACAAACAAACAAACAAACAAACAAACATGTCTACTCGAGTGACAATAACGTTACTTTATCATTACGCTCCAAATCCAGTCACAATGGAAAAGTAATCAGTGAGTGTTAAGGATATTGCTGTGAGTCAATTTATATTTTTTGAGGTGGCAAAATAAGTAAACAGAAACCGACATAGTATAAGAGAAAAGTAGATAGGAAGGAAAAGTAACATTACTTTAAAATAATTTCACTCAAGTAGCGTGACACCACTTGAGTGAAATTATTTAAATAGTGTAGTATAGTCAAAGTCCCCTCCTGGAACCGCCACCTTAACGTGGTGGAGGGGTTTGAGCGCTCGAATGATCCTGGGAGCTCTGTTGTCGGGGGTGTCGTGCCCCTGGTGGGGTCTCCCATGACAAACAGGTCCTAGGTGACGGGTCAGACAAAGAGCGGTTCAGAAGCCCCTTTTGAGAGAACAACAGGCCCGGTTAATCGTGAGGCCGTCCTTCCGTGGACCCACTACCTGCAGGAGGAGCCATAGGGGGCTGGTGCAATGTGATTTCCCACGACCCGGAAACGGAAAAGTGGAAGAAGATGGATGGATGGATGGATGGATGGATGGATGGATGGATGGATGGATGGATGGATGGATGGATGGATGGATGGATGGATGGATGGATGGATGGATGGTATAGTCAAAGTCATAGGTGAAAAGATTACTTTCATATTCTAGCTGGCATATTCATTTCTTCTTTGTGGGATCAAGGAGGTATATTTGTCTTGTGTTACTAATAATAGATCCGATGTCAGTTTGTGTAACATTTACAGCGTTGCTCTGTTCTCCTGTCAAACTGCAGTGAACATTCAATAGTTTGATGAAAGTTCATGAATTCAGATGTAAACTGCTTTGAGCTGATTTTTTTTTTTTGGATGAAAATAGCGGATTTCCCTGAATTTTGTCAGTACTACTGGATCTCGAATACTCTTGAATACTACCCCCCTTTTTCACTCTGATGCCACCAAACGTGTGAGATGATGCCAGTGTTGTCTCCAGGGCCTGCAGACCGTGGGGTTTGGAGAAGGGCTCCATGTTCACATTAAGGAGCTCCCAGTGAGTTACGCCAAGACTCAAGACATCATCGCTCAACTGTGGGACGAGCTGCACCCGAAGGTGAGAGGGAGTGACTTTTACTTTACTGATCAAGTCAATAAATGTAGCAAGCAAACAATGGTGAGTTACGTTCAGGAGCAAGGGCCACGTACAGCAGACTTTATCAAAGGTGAGTTAATGATCGCTAGGGCTCCATCCCAGGCGTGTACCCAGCCCTCCGGGATGCCCCTCAGAGCAGAAGAATCAGTGCTGAAAGCTTATCCGAATCTCAAAGCGTATTGACTGGACAGCTTACTGCCTAATTTGAAAGCCAAGACCTTCTAGTTTTTAAAAAATATGTGCGAGATCAGTGTGAGTGAAACACAACGTTACATTTGCGTTTCTCCTGGTGTCCAGTTGATGGTGCACTTGGGCGTGTCCCGCGGGCTCCGGGGTCTTGTGCTGGAGCAGACGGGGAGGAATGGGGGATACTCGGCCCCAGACGTGTGTGGGGCGTGTCCGGGGGAGGGCTGCTGTGTGAGGGGGGGTCCAGAGAGGCTGGACTCCCTGGTCGACATGAGGACGCTGTGTCGGGGGTGTAAGCAGCGGGGCATGGACATCGTGTACTCCAGAGACGCCGGCAGGTACGACACACACAGTATTATGGTGAAAAAATGTGTCTTGCAATTCTGAGAACTAGTCAAAACATTAAAACACATTATACAAAGATAAAACATCACACATATTTAAATATAAAACTTGTAAGTGCTCCACATACTAACAGGATGTGCCTTTGGTACACAAACAACTGAAGTTTAAGCCACTTGAAGCCGTGTCAGGGGCAATTTGATCCCGACTTGTTCATAAAGGAAAGGGCAGCGGGAACAAAGTTTTTCTTAAAACGGTATTTACTTATTGGCATCAAAAACCGACGCCTAGATGGAAGCATCGAAACTCTGAATGCAAAGGATGCTCAGTGTCTTTGACGATGCTTCGTGCCGTCCTCTCTAACTGTCTGTCGTGCAGAAAGTCCAAACTGGTCTGAGGCCGAGGACTTTACTTGACCACTTGACCAGCTGATTCAAGGCGTTTTTGTTTTTGTTTCTAACAGAAGAGCTCCCGTACCAGGCGACCAGGCAAAAAGCTCAGGTGGCTTTGATGAAGCCCGATAGAAAAGTGTCATCACAGTTTTATCTACATGAAAGAAGGACAGTTTCCGAAGACGATACAGTCGTTGGTGGCCCTTTTTACAAACAGCAGCACAGCTTTCATTAAAATTCAGTTTACAATCTATAATTGTACCAAGATACCTGTAGGACTCCACACACTCCACTTGTTGTCCCTTTATATATGTTACAACATGTGGGAGCGCGCTCTTCCTAAAGTCGATGATCATATCTTTTGTTTTTGCAACGTTCAAGAGATTTTATTTTACTTTTAATTATGATAAAATGATTAAGGCTTTTTATTCATCAGATACCTGTGTGACTTCGCCTACTACTGCTCCCTGTACCGTGGTCAGAGAAGGGCCGCTCTCATCCACGTCCCCTCCAAAGGGCCCCTCCGGTCCTCGGAGGCTCTGCTCCCCCTGCTGACGGAGGTGATCCGGGCCATGCTCCTGCAGCTCGGACACTCTGAGGAGGAGGAGAGGAGCTAGTGTTCTTCCAAGACCCCTCCACTCACCCCCTACAGTGATCAAATACTCCCTGTTCCCGGACAATGAGCAGACATCAGAGTGGGACGGGCAACAACTAAAGGCTTTACTTTTATTAACACACATGAACAAAACACTGTCATAATATAATATATGACTTTTGTTGTTATGGCTGCCATCTTGGAGACCTCTGGTTAGCAGGGGCGGACTGGCCATATGTCCATTCTGGAAGAGCACAGAAGGGCCATTGGCTCTAGGGCCACCATTCCTGCCTCAACCGAGCTTTACCCAAATCTAAAAGCTGTAAAGAAAAGCATCAAAATAGCGAGAAAAAGAGGATGAAAAGTCAACAAAAACATGAGAAAAACACAGACAAAAAATGATAGAAAAAATAATTTAAAAAACAACAAAAATATGACAAAAATGTGGCGACGTGACAAAAAGTTTCCATCACTTTTGTAGGTCTTAGCTTTCAAATGAGGCGTTACATTGTTGATCTCCAGTCGAGAAGCTTTTAGATCTGGTTAAAGCCCAGTATAAAAAAAACAAGGAATTCCATGGAATATGGTGTGCCACAAGGTTCAATTTTGGGACCATTATTATTTATATGAATGATTTTGCTTCTGTTTCTACGACCACCTTTCCCGTTCTTTTTGCTGATGATACCAATCAAAAAAATAAAGAGTCCAGGGCTGTTTTTCAGTCCCAGTCCGCCCCTGCTGGTTAGTGTACATCACATCAAACTATGATGTAGCATCTTGAATGAAATCAAGATGCTCCATCCAAGAACAGCAGGTCATGCAGCTGTGCGGAGCTGATACTTAAAGACAACTGAAAACTTTGATCCTCATAAATTGGAGAGTTACTGACGGCACTTAAAAGCAGTAAAGCCTTCCCTGGGTAACATAACCTCAAACCAAGCGCTTGAACATGTAATTAATATGAGCTAAATGAACTGTGAACATCTATGACGATAATGAAGATAAACTCATGACTGGGCGTGTGCTTCTGTGGTCCGGTGGATGATTTACACGAACCATCAGAGTCTCTTTCCTCCCGTTACACCGTGGGTTCAAGTCCTGAAGTGTTTTAGTGTCTATAATTTGATAATGAAAAACAAAGCAGTGAGTGCTCCTGTTGTCCGGTGGTAAAGATGCAGGGCAATAAAAAGTCTTGCCCCCCTACGGTCTGATCGTCATGTGGGTGATAATAATGAAAAAACAAGTAAGTATTCCTTCAGGCTGCTTTCTGTTCTTTAACTTCACACATTTAGATTACACGCTACATATCTGTGTAATGGAGAATCGAACTCACAACCTTCGGATTCCCAACCTCGATCCTGTTGCAAAACCTACGACTAGTTCATCAAAAATATCTGGCGAGATTATGGGCACTCTATTGGAATATAATGGAAGATAAAGGGCATTGAACCAGCAACCCTGTACATGACACAGCTTAGGTCTGATTGACTTTTTTGACTGATTTGCTCTAAAGAATGTGCCTGCAACATTTCATGCAGTTCTGCCAATGTACTATATTTTACTCCCATAGGATTACAATGGGAGATGTTCGAAATGGGTCTAATTGTTTTATTTCTATTTTCATCAGCGATATTTACTGAAATTTTGCGCCAAATATCAGCCATTTCTGAAAGAGTATTTTTGTCATCCCCATGTAAAAGTGTTTCAGTAGACATTTATATGGTTAGTCTGGTGTTATAAGTGATTAAGTAAGACTGTTTTTAATGCAGGCTAGCTGATACCATAGAAATGTGCTAGCCTTGCACTAGCCTAGTGCCATGAAACTCTTCAAACATAAGAACTGCATGAATTACACAAAAAATATCTCCAGGTACCAGAAACACTCTGGATAACTAAGAAATGAGGCCTTATGTCAAAAATCCTGAAATATCCCTTTAAGTTGAATAACAGAAGTTAATGCACTTTTTCATGATGTTCTAAGTACATCACGAGCACCTGTATTAGATCCTCATTGAAATGCTCCATTTTGAAAACTCACTGGAAAAATAGGAGAATAATAGTGTCTATTATGTCTGTAACAGGCTTTTAATCATGTTTGAGCGGGCAATCCCAGCTTTTCTTAAGTTTTCTTAAGCCACTGATAACCTGGAATGTTCCGTAATGTGGCTTTAAATCATGTACAATTTTTTTTATCCATCCTCCAACATCTGATCTGTAAGTACAGGCCATCATTGGTCTAAGGAAATCCAATGCTATTTTCCTTTTTGCTTTTGTATACATTTTCTATATAAGTATGTTCTGCTTTAGTTTTCTTCATCAATCATGGAGAAAATGTCGTTCGTATAGTGTGAGGTAGATGTAGATTGTATGTAAAAGAAAAAAAAGTCCCCCATTCACGACACGGAAGAAAATCCATAGAAAAATCCAACTTTATGAATCAAGGGCTGTTTATACAGTGATTGAAACTGATATCACAAAAAAAAAGGAAAATAAAAAATAAATAAATAACACTTCTACAGAGAGAAAACTTCAAAGGAAAAAAAAAAAAGAGGAAACAATATAATAATAAAAACAATAATAATAATAATAATCACCAAGCAACATTTGTCCAAAATTGAGGAGATTCCTTCAACACTAATTCAGCCTGGGTTAAGACCATTGCATGAAATGTTCCCTTCTCCGTACTTTGACCCATCCTCTCTCGTCTTTTTTTTTTGTTCTTTTTTTTTTGGTTTTTATAAGCAGTTGGCAAACGATAAGACCAGTTCGGGTGGGGTAAAAGAATTAAATTAAATTATTCAAATAAAAACACTGGACATGTTTTTGGTGGTTAAGGCAGCAGACAAACAGAGCCGGTTAGGCCTGTAGCCCCGACAGCGGACAGCAGAGGGCGGTATTGGGCAAACACACAGACTTGACTTATGGGGCTGTCTCTCATTTCTCCAAACAAAGCTTCCTTCGCTTCAAGATTAAACTACAAAAAGAGGAACGTTAAGCAGCACAATCTCTGGAGTCGCCTTCACAGCCGTCCTCACAGTGATGCAGATGCACATGTAGATCGACAAACTCATTATCGCCTCGTTCTTTCAGAAGCCCTCAGGAAGTGGGGGCATGGACTAGAAGTTAATTGCACAAATAGACTTTCCATTTAAACTTTTTCCCCCCTATAATTCATCATACAAACCGAATGACACAAGCTAGTCGTTCGTTACTTACACATGTTTGCCTCAACACATGCAAAATCGTTCTATATTTTTCCTTTCGCCATTTTCCTTTCAATTTTTGACCCAGTATGTAGAGCACAACAGTCCTGGCCGGTGCCGGAGGTGAAAACTCCATTCATTTTTTTCCCATTCACATCATTCAAATATAAAAAAACAATCACAATAGCAGCAGCTAAATGCGAAGTCCTGACTAGGAGTGTGACGATATATCGATTTTCCCGATATATCGCGATGTTTTGCGGGGCGATACGCTACCGATATTTTTTATGAGTGCCGTCCTGCATATTATAGAGTGGCAATGATCAAGAATTCAGTCAGGACAGCAGGGGGCAGCACTACAGTTTTAAGCACTTGGACCAAACACTGTCACACAAATAAATTACTTTAAATAAAAGTTTCTACATTTATAAATAAGATTAATTTGGGGTTGATTTATTCCTTTTTATTTATTTAAATGTAAATGAAGTTACTGACAGATCTACAGACCCATTTTCAGCGTGTAAGTCGGGGATCATTTATAAAAGTGGTACATGAAAAGAAATGTAAATGATTAATAATATGTAGTATGTTCAAATAAAGGTTAAAAGTAGAATGCTTTTTTTTTTATCGTGATGTATTGTAGGTTATTTTTGTGCAATATATCTATAATAGTAGTATCGGCGTATCGTGAGATTATCCTATCATGTGTCGCATCGAATCGTGAGGAAAATATAAAATACTTGAAAATCCAGGGAAATGCTTTTTCATATCATGAAGCTTTGGATAAATCTTTGAAATTGTGTATTTTATGTCCACGAATTAGCACATAGCTGCTTTGAATTCTCTGAGAAGTAAATAGGATCAAATGAATGGGACTTTTCCTTGGGCGGGACTGTTGCCGGCTCCAATAATAATAACACGCACAAAATGCTAGCAGGAATGAGCTTCTGTTAGCCCGCGCAGAACACTATGGAGGAAGCCACGCCTCCCGCAATCCATCGCTATTCCACTGTCTATGGATGCTCCCCATTTCCCTCTTCTGTGGGTGAAGCTAAAAATGAGTAAAGGAGGCTTTGAGGAGGCACGTTAGGAGAAGTGAGCCTTGGCCAGGGCAAGAGACAGAGGGGCGGGGCAGGGGACAAGGTAGGAGACGGGAAGCACGGAAACTCTAGAGCCAAGAAGCGGAGCAAAACTGTGAATCTGCGCCATTTGATGATACATAAGAAGCATAAGCGCAATTCAAAAATTACCCAGGTTACCATTGTTTGGGTTATATAATTTCCTCTGTAGAGACAGGTCTTATAAATCTGTGGCTTAGAACGCTACAAATATTTCATACTTCAGTCTTCTGTGAACTGTCAACAGAATCTTTGTTTTAAACCATATTCTAGCATAGTGAAGCGTGTGTACCGATTCAGGCAGCTTTGCTCGGAAGACGGCCCCATAATCAAGGTGACATTCACAAGGAGACCAGCAGGGGGCGAAGGTGAGAATGTACAGCAAAAGCGGAAAAAAAAAAAAAAAAAAGCCACGACTTTTGACCTGAGATTGAATCGCACCTAGAGGGGCTATGCTAGGTGCAAACAAATACAAATTTAAAAGAAAAAAAAAAAGGGTGCCAAAAGTACACGCTCGCACATTGAGCTAAGGTGTCCATTCCAAATAAAAATAATAATTATAATATTAATAATAATAACAGACACAAAATTCATCACAAAATCAAAAGGCATTAACAAAAAGACATGTTTGGGGTAACAAAAATGTTTTCAATATCAATATTTTCTAAAACGGATATAAGAAAATGAACTAGCAAACCTGAAGAGTTTCTTTGTATAGAACATCCAAAAAGAGTAAAAAGAATAAAATAGCAGCTTTGTTCTGTACAGACATAGAGGCAAACATGTTCTGAAAAAGGTTTACAAAAGTGTCCGACCAAATGATGTGTATAAAAACCGTCCCGCAGTGTAAAGCTGACAGAACGGAGGTGTGAAATGTATAGGGAGGCTATGCTAACACACAGCGGCCATCTTGGAAAGGTCACGCGCCCTTCACACAGAGAAGAGTGGTCTATTTGGTTCGTTTCATCAGCACATGACATGATCAGTACAAGCAGAGGTGTAGTGTATCCCTTGATTGTAATTAGTACGTTGCAGATAAACATTTTAATTCAGGAAAAAGGCTGTGACACAGAAATAAGCTAGTCGCTAACTGGGTGTTTACTGTGAATGAAGATCTGGGCAGGTATAAGCGATTTGTTTGAAACCTTTGTGGGGGTGTCAAATACTGAATTTTAGATTCATACTCTACCAAACAAACAAAAAAAGGCCAAGGAAGAGGAACACAGTGGTCCAAGAGTCCCAAATCTGTGCATAAATCATACAGCTGACCATAAAGCTAACATTAGCAACATGCTACAAGCTATCATGGCGAGCTCTGCGATGAGTGCCATGTTTTCACTTCTACTGGAGAATGTGATACATTTTCTTATTTTATAACGTGTGAAAAACATGACCAGGGACCCAATTCTGACTCAATGTTACTTGAGTGTGTTTTTTTGTGTACAGCACTTTGGCAAAGCTGTAAAGTTTTTAAAGTGCTTTATAAATAAAGTTGGTAAGGTGTGAGGGGGCGAAATATGCTTCCATCCAGCCAAAAACCTTCTACAGTGTAAAAAGAGTGGCAGTTCATGGTGAACGGGATTAAAAAGTCTATTTTCCGGCATGCCGGGTCATTGACGCTGTATTTATCTTTGGAAGGAAGAAGATTTGGATGCCAAATGGCCTCAGTAGGATGTGAATGGATAAAATTGCAAATAAAATAAAATATAATAGTCTTTAGGCTTTGGTGAAAAAAAAAACTATTGCTATTTAAAATCCTGCAATATAGACAATTTTTCATAACTTTATGCCCAAAACTCTGTGAGCTGCAGTCGGCATGGCTAACTATGCACATGCAGAAGCCCTCACATCCACCAGGGGGCCTCACATCTGAAAGTTTAACATGTTCTGCCCATATTTCGAGCCATGCCCTTTTAGCCATCATTTTGGAACCGCCCCTGGTGATTTTCTAACCGCAAATGTTTAAAACCATGTCATCTCTGAATCACAGCCTTGAAATGAAACCTGTACAAAGGATTTGAAAACAAAACAAACAAACAAAAAAACAGATTTGGCAACAGTCTGGCTGACAGTGACTCCTCTATCTCATTTGACCCATTCATAAACAACAGAAAACCCGATAGGAAACAAATCCTTACGTTGAGGCATCTTTACAAAATTAAAGTCATTTTTGATGGAAAGTCTGAAATGGAGGAGAAACAGGGAAAGTGCTCTTCTGTTCGCTGGCAGATATGCTTAAAAAAAAAAAAAATAAAAGAAAGTCTTTTTTCTTTCAATAAAGTTCATTTCAGGGATTTGCAAAAGGAATCCCCTCCCCAAAGTGCGAGTCCAAATGCTCGGTAAAATCTCCCGCGAATCGTCTCCTCCCCCGTCCAGCTTTGGAGATGAGGCTCTGAGTACCCTGTTTTAGTAATGTTTGGAGACGCGCCTGTCCCACACACAGCAAAAATAAATACCTGCGTGAGTGAAATTGTTTGGATTCTTGATTTGACGTTTGGACTAGTTTCGCTTTTATTTATTGACTTTTGTTATATCTAAGTGAACTGCAATATCCGAGGCAGAATCATCTCAGTTCCTTCCACTGGGCAAATATCCTTCCTGGGTCTTTTTTATGTTTAAAAACAACTAACTTGTTTGGAATATGACCTAAAATCAGAACTCCAGACTAACTTTTATTTTTTTTTTCACCTAGGTGCACAGGGACATAATTAAGGCGTAAGACTTTACAAATTCCCCAAAAGCATCCTGATGACAACAACAAAGGATGCTATGCTTTTTACCATTTCACTTCATCTTCTAGAACAGGGGTTCCCAAACGTTTTTGGCTACAACCCCAAAACTGCCACACAAACTCCCACGGTAAAAAAAAGTTATACCCTCTTATGCTACTTAGGGAACTTGCTACTTTAGGGAAACAAGACATTTAAAATCAAGTCTATAGCATGTATTTACACTGGTAATTCTGATATTTGACTGGATTTCACAAATTATGTGCTGTTTTTCTCATCTTGGGACCTCTGCCCAGGGCCACCTCCACTTTGAGAACCCCTGTTCTAGAAGTATACATCTTTGATAATAATAAAGATATTTGACAATAGATTTATTAGAAAAAATGACTCCCATGAATGACTCCCCGATATATCTCAAAGATTGCTAACCCAGTAGTGTTGATTCCTGCATCAGTTCATATTTTAGTTTTCTCAAAGCAATATGTACAAATAAAAACATGACTAAGATCAGTTTAGTTAATAACTCAGCCCTAATCGAAACCAAATCCATTTCCAAACCTAAACTAGTCTAAACCAGTCAAATCAAGAACTCATCCAAATTCCCGCGGACATCTCTTTCTGCAGGTGACATCAGCACGCGGACGACTGGGGCAGGGGTAACGCGCGCTCGTTCTTCCTCCCCCCGTTCATGTGCGCGTAAGGCTGCAGGTCGTCAAAGTTGGGCCGCAGCACCACCACGGGCCCGTTGGCCGCCAGCCCCTGCCCCTGCGAGTGCTTGTCCGGGGAAGACGCGGGGCTCTGGGGCGTCGCGGCGGAGGAGGAGGGAGAGGGCGACGACGCCCCGACCACGCCTCCTAACAACGGAGTGCTGGGGCTCTGCTGTCCCGCCGAGGAGGAGGAGGGAGTGGACACGCCCGCCGGACTGCAGCCTAGCTGGGAGGCGGAGGCGATGGGGGTGGAGCTGGGGGGTTGCCTGTTGCAGGAGGGGTCCAGCGGGATGTTCTCCATGGTCTCCACCTCCACGCTGCCCAGCCCCTCGGTGTCCGGGGGCTTGTTGTCCTCGCTGTAGAAGAAGCTCATTTCCCTGAAGGGCGGCTCCATGTCCTCCTTGAGGCTGCTGATGATCTCCAGGAAGGTCGGCCGCATCTTGGGGTTGTACTGCCAGCACATGCGCATCAGCTCGAACCTGGGGGAGAAGAGAGGAAGGCGGTGATGTTAAGGAAAAGCTTTCACAATGTTAGGTCATACAATATCCAAACGCAATAATAACAAATACATGTGTAAAAGCTAACTTAGAACCTTTTCAGCCTGATTTGGGTCCTGATTTACTATTTGACTCTGTTTGATCAAACGACTGGTGTTGAAATAGTTTATTTAAAGGTGCATCATGTAACTTTTTCAGGGGGAGAAAAAGGTTGATATTTGACATTACGGTGACCCAGTGGCTGTATGTGTGGTTTCACCTTTACTTTCGCTCACAGTGGCCTCGAGGACGCTCCAGGATCAATTGTTTTTTGGGAGTTTCAGGAAGGTTTTCTCGATGGAGATGGTTCTGTCATCAGAGAAAATCTACCAGAAACCCTAAAACCATTGATAATTGGAAAATGAAAGCGCGATGCTAATCAACCAAAGAGCAGCTGAGTCACTAAAAGGTCAAATGTACATAAACATCAGCTTTTCTCCACATAAGAAGTTACATAATGCACAAATATGGTCATAGCAATATTCAAGACACAAATCTTTGTGTGTGTTGCAATTCGAGAAACATTGCGATTTTACATTCAGTCATAGTTATGCCGGGCTGGACTGGCCATCGGAGGGACCAGGAGTTTTCCCGGCGGGCCGACGTCCTTTTGGCCTGGTCAGACCAGATGAGTGAACAGGTCTATACTACACCACACCGGCCCACAACAGAAAGATCAAGTTCCAATAACGTTCAGATAATTAATTGGATGCAATTACACAACTCATCCACCAGGTGGGTCTGATGCTTTTCATACCGCTCCGTTGGTGCTTTCTTCAGTTATGGTTCCCAGATAATCTCATATATAATAAGCAACGAGCCTCCCGGATGTAACATTACTCCTGCCCCTCACATCATATTTGCCAATATAAGTGAAAAAAGTTTATTGTGACACCCTCCAGGACCCACAGAACCTCAGGCCTCTATTTCTATACATTTTAAACAAATTAAAGCACATGTTGGGAGACGTCAGCCCTCCTGTCCTTTGCCGTCAGTGCACACAGTTTGGAAATATCTTCTTCTAACTCTGCGGTGAGTTTTATCATTTCATTACCTAAATGAACACAGTGTGATCATTTGGTTTTGTGAAGTTTATTTGTGTCACAGTGGCGAGAGGAACCTCCTTAAAGGGACTAGCCGGAGTTTAAAAATGTTAACACTCACCACAGAGTTCGGGAGGTGTGGAGCGAGAATACAAGTAGTCTCTGGTTATCTGAAATCACTTTAGTTAGTATTCTTATATATTCTTTTTTTTAGAGGGACGTTTTTTTCGGCCATAACTCTTGTTTATTCAAGCTTTCTATAAGACTATAACACTACCTAAAGGGATTTCAGAAAACCAGAGACTACGGATGGAAAGGACTGGAGCAATCTGCCTATATGAGCTTAAAGTCCCTTAAAATGAAGTATTTAGATATAGTATGGAAGTAAATAGCATTGTACAAGACTTATGTATCTATTTTTTTCTTTATTATTTTGACTCAGAGCCTAAGTAACACACACAGTGCAGAATAGCCCCCAGCAGTAATATGTAGTATTGCTTCACATCCAGCAGAGGGCAGTAGACACTATGGCAGTTCCCTAATCATACAGTTTGTTTTTAACCATGATTTACTATTGTTCCCTCCAGGAGAACATGCTTACGCTATGAACTTGTGTATTCAGAGCAGAGCCAGATCCTTTACGACCCCTGTCCTCCGCAGTAACTCATTTTTCCTCCCAAAATAGTAGTCTTTTCATGGCATGCCCTGGTTCGGGTGAGGTGACGCATGTCTTTTATGTCGGTTACATTCTGTCCTCTCTGTGACGCCTTCACACGTGCACAACAGTCCCGTAAACCAGAGAAGACACTCGCCCCATTTTCCCAACCAGTGCCTGCTCTACAGACGGGTATGCAGATGATGTCACAGCAGGGCAACAGAAGCCAAAGGAGCGTCTTATTCTGCACTGTCACACTTGGTGGTAACTTTAGGGATGAAAATGCAACCAAAATGTGACAAAAAAGTAAGAGGTCTCCGCCGGCTCTCTCCGCTCCAGGCAGCAGGGGGCGAGCTCTCACAACACGCAGCAGTTACGGGTGAAGCTTTTCCAAACATGTCCGCCTGATCCGACCCCGCGGGAGGACGTGTCTGGACCGTGGGGCATGTTTTGAGTAATCTTCAATGTGCTCCCCTACAGTGAGGTGGATACTCGGATATCTGTTTACACGTAGCAGGAGCAAAGGCGGCCGTGTCCGTGAGACTTTATGGCATTCTACGGTATGACAGCAGATAGTTTGACCTGGTTTATGGCTAATGTCTCTTCACGTGACAAATATCCACAGTCACATCATCTCCTACCGAAAGCAATCCGATGGTATGTCGGAGATATCATTCATCATAGATATATTTTCAAAGCCTATATGTCATCACTGGACCCGTTCTGCAGTCAGCGTTTGTCATGAATTTGTTAGCATGTTAGCCAAAAAGTTCCATAATGCACCTTTAAATTATAAACGAAACAAACAGATGCTGAGGTGCTGTAAATAGAGAAGCTTTTTTGCTTCTGACACTGATACCGAGACTGGAGGATTGAGTATCTGCCGATATCCAATACATCGATTCTTTCTTAAAAGTCTCGGAGTGAAAAAGTGAATGGACCCTGGTTCATCTCCATTATGAGATCAATAAAGTCTAAACTTTTCCTGTTATGATGTATCAATTCAATCTATTAATAAACTAATGGGAAAAAACATTCAACAAGGATCACTGGACTCGACACAGCCTACTTTATGTTAATATAAACAACTCGCATAAAGTGATCAGATCATAACAACTCTTGCATTACAAATATCTTCAGTTATTCTTCAACAGCATTTCATAAACTAAAATACAAACACGGGGCAGATTTTATTTTCGTAGGCTACTTTAGGTGCTTCTATCCTTCCGACCCAGCCTCGATAAGTTGCTAGCATTAGCGTGCTGTTGCTAGCCGCTGCATTTTGAGCCACGATCAAAAATATGTTTGAAGAGGTTAAACTAACTCAACGATTGAATTCTCCAGGTTCTTACATTCAAAATGACTTCAGCGTGGCCATATTCAGATTTAGCGTTTTGAAAGCAGTGAGAGAGAAAACTGGTATCTGTTCAGTATTGGATATTTGTAGCCGATGCCTTGAATTTTTTCTAGCATCAGCTCCGATATGTACATAAAAATGTCACTATATTGCATTGGTATAATATGTACCTCCAGAAAGTTATGAAATGCAGTTTTACAAAACGCCAGCAGAGGGTGCCGGGCATTTGTTGCACAGTGAAAAGACAGAGGGCATTAAAACAGCGCTTGCTTTTGCGTCAAACTTTCTAAACTGCGCTGGGAAAACCACTTGAGCAGGGACACAGAGCACGGCATGATGAAGGCGTCTGGACGGACTAAACATGCAGGATGCCTGAAGACGCAAGTGAATGAAACTCAACAATCCCAGGTCAGTTCATGCTGAGGACGTAACATAATAACACGGTTAAAAGCTTAGCAAAAAGTGCGAGAAATGCGAGAAATATCGAGACAGGCGAGGAGTGACGAATGACGAATTGCCGCTGTGATTAAGCGGCTCCCACTGGCTGCGCTCCTCCGTAAGGCTATCCCCGCACTCCTGTATACACGCCAAAACACAGCGCTGCCATGGAAACGCCGCCTGTGTGTCTGCTAACATCGCTCTCTGCCTGCGCCTTTGTAGGTGAGGTCAGATGTTTAGGAGAAGAGAGATGGGGAGAGGAGGGAGAGGGAGAGAAAGCGAAGGAGCTGGATGCCTTCTCGTTGAGGTCAGCGAGGGACAGAAATGTTATTCCACTCAACAGAACCTTAAACTCCACTTGCAATGCTCTCGTCTCCGTGCGGAACAACTGCTGCTTGTTCATAGCACTGGTGGGAAAAAGAGATGTGCAGAGTCGAAGTTGATGAATCGTCCCTAAACGGATGCATTCCTGTCGCCTTGCTCACCCGCCGCCCTCGCCTTGCCCTTGTAGGCGGCAGGAATGAAGGACATCTCCCGCGCTCCAGTCGCGGGCATCCCCTTCTATGGGCCGGCTCCCAGGGGCCGATGGCGAGGGGGCCCCGCGTCGGCTTCGTCAGCGCGCCACTTATAACCGGTGACGTGAATGTCAGACTCGGTCTTGGCCCGCTCTTAGCTCACATCACATGATGGCCCGCGCGCTCCCGGACCGAGAATAGACGGGGGGCCAAAATATTAGCGGGCCACAGTTGTGTAAGCGGCGCGGGGTGACAATGCAGCGTGACGCATGAGGGACGCGGGCTAGGGTTTCGACCGGGGCGCTTAGTGAGGGCCACTTGGAATTAGGTCTGACACAGATCATTGTCGGGAAAGTTGCAGTTGTCATTTTTAAGTTATTTTTTATTATGATTGATTATGTTTAAAGGCACACTGCGTAACATTTCGGACTATACTGTTGCCATCAGTGCATAATGCTCTTAACGACCAGCTCGACACAGAAAATGCTATTACGTAATGGCTAATCAAAGAATTGATTTGGATGAGAACCTTTTATCCTAAAATCTCAAATTCTGCTGACTTTAGTCGACGTTTCCATGGAGACGTACCCAGTCATTTCTCTGAGAGCTGGGCCACTCACAGCAAAAGCACATGTTTGTTTGTATATGTATGGGGTATTTTTTCAATGATGAAAAATATTGTATTGCTTGTATTTCAATTTTATTCATCGGGTAAAATTCTACGCAGTGTGGCTTTAATCTTATTCTTCATTATAAATAAGTCAATACGAGCAAGGACGAAGGTTTGGTGTCATTGTTGGTGGGGACAAGAAAAAACGTTTTGTTCTTGCAATTTGTTAAAATAAGAAAATAACTTGTTGAATGTCTTTATTTAAGAATATTAATACGTTATACACTACTGTTCCAAAGTTTGGGGTCACCCAGGCCAGTTCTATCGCTTCTCTTACCAGCAGTGCTAGCATAATTGCACAAAGGTTTTCTAATCATCAATGACCCTTTAACACGGTTAGCTAACACAATGTGCCACTGGAGCGATGCACCTCTGCACATCTATGCAGGTATATCCATTAAAGAGGGGGTATTATGCTTTTTTTAATCACATAACACCAGTCTATATCACACTACAATGATGAGCAAACCTTCTGTTGGTCTGTAAATGCAGTAAATTAGAATAACTGCCTTGTATAAAATTGCTCTCTCAAAATGGCTGTAGTGAATGTCTTGAAATAGGCCTCTGTCTCTTTAAGAACCTCTGAGCCTTTCCGACACGCCCCCTCCACACGCTGTCTGTGACATCAGTGGGGAGGGGGTTCTGCTGAGGAGCAGTGGTTGGTTACTCGGCTGGTGACGAAAGCTCGGAGGCGTCTCCAGGAGGTGGGGGCGTTCCTAGGAGGACTCAGGCAAACCTATCCCTAAAATGGCCGCCATCAGAGTTTTTACAGATTACTCAAAAATACGTGAATGTGCCAAGGCAACACTTCAGGCATGTTTTTACTGAGGGAATGACAGAATAACATAAGTTGATTTTGCATAATACCCCCCCTTTAAAAATCACCCGTTTCCTGCTACAATAGCCAGTGCTTTTCTCTCAAAAATAAGGACATATTAAATGACCCCAAACTTCTGAGCAGTAGTGTATGTTTGTTTTAATCTAAGTCAATCCCTTCCCTCACTTCTGCCCTGCGGGACGTAAGAACACACCGCTCTCCTCTCACACTTGCCTTGTCAGCAAAACGAAGTGATGGAAAGAGCACAACTATGTTCTGATTGTTGTGGAGTGAAACATCTGGTCTAATTAAACTACAGACATTGCGTGTTTCCGCCGAACGCGTAAAAGCCGTGCACATTAGGAAGTTCTACAAACGCACTGCAGCTCAGTTGCAACCGAAAAAGTGAAGATCTCTGCGAATATTTGTCCCAGCTGTTTCAGATAACAGCATGCTAGCAAATCAATGGCGCCGCGATGAACACGCTTTGAGCTTCTGTGACGCAACAAAATCCAGGAATTACAAATCGGAGCACTTCAGCAGGACGAACAAGTCAAAAGCGCGTGAATGGAAATGCAAAATGCAACCCCAGGGGCAACAATAACAAACGCCCAAAGAGTGAACTTAGCATGTCTCCTTTAAGAATGACAGCGTTAATCCCACTCCCGACAGATGGCTATGTCTTTGAGCAAACCTGTTCAACCACATTTCCTGTGTAAAAGTGTTCAGAAGCTTAAGGAGTGAATGAATAATAGTAATGATTGAGGACAGAGGAGGTACTTGCTGGGACAGAGGGAACAAAGTAGACGACGGAGGTGAGACATACAGCATGTCGGGGCAGTTGTCCGGTTTGTCCAGCAGCCCTCCCTCCATGACGAAGCGCAGGACCTGTTCATTGGACATGCCCTGGTACGGCTGCTCGGCGAGGGTGGCGATCTCCCACAGCACCACGCCAAAGGACCTGCAGGGACAACCGTCAACAAATACATATGAGGTATGTGAACAGATTTCTGATTTCTCGTTACAGCTGCATTTTGTATTATGGCGAGACACGGCAGGTGAAAGTGCTGATTTTTCACGCAGTGGTCGAAGTGGAGATTTGTATCTATTTTCCTCCCTTTACATCTTAGTTTTCATGTCAGATATAAAAATGATGATGTTTATTTTATGATGTTTTGTCTGCGAGGTGGGGGCGACCCGGAAGTAGCTGCTGCGCCGCGTAGAAAGGCCGTCTTTCCCGCGGGTTTTCATTCATAAATATTGACAGATTTTACATCCACGTGTCCTGCTAAGGGGCCCCGTGATGACACTTTCACCCAAATATGGTGTTTTTCCTCCTACGAGACGCTGGTGCGGAAGAGTCGGAGAACGGGGCGAGCATGCGCACTCGCTACAAAACTTCAGGGCTGGTTTTCTCTGAATGAGAGAAGGCGCACTCGGGCAGAGCCTGAGCCCTTATAGAAGCTCCCACAGACTCCAAACTTTACAGTCTGAGACCTAACAATATTTTGAAGGTTTTTTCTGAGGGATTTTTTAATATCTAATTCCTAGCCTGATTTATTCAGCTTTGAAACAAAAAAAAACAGGCGGAATTTGAGTTTTTACAGATTTTTTCACTGATGATTAGTTTATTGAAAAACTAAACCAAATATCCAAAATCCCCTCTGAAAAAATCTTAGTTACTAATATGTCAATAAAATAAAACCATAAAATTTAATCTGGCTCAATTCATTATTTTGATTTCGTTGCCCAAAATATAGGCAATTTTGGCAATTTTAATGCTCAAAATGCCTTATTTTTATGTGAAAACATAAAATGACAGAAAAAAATGCAATACATTTTTTTCTCATATTTATATCTGTGATTTTCAGCAAAAGTTTCAAATTGATATTTCTACATTTATTGTCTCGCCTTAAAATGACTTGACTGTTGACAGGAGCAAGGACTCCACAATGTCAAATACACGGCCTGACCAAAAAAAGTATATATAAACTCCAAGTAAATATTATTCTATTTAACAGCAGGCAGTCATTATAGGCATCTTATTGGTGAGAGACAAACCATTAACTTGTTCTTTCTTCCATTTTCACCGACAAAAATCAACCCACATTTCCCACTTGTCGACAACAGTAATGCTTTGCGATTCACACCGATATTTAGTTATTTGCTTTTGAGGGTAATTTTGAAGCTAGAACTGTCTCAGGTGTATCAATACAGAACGTATGAACTACTGTCCGTGTGCACGATTCCCTCAGTGGCGTGGACACATACCAAACATCTGACATTGTGGTGAAGACCCCGTCCTTCAGAGACTCCGGCGACATCCATCGAACAGGCAGAAGCCCCTTCCCGCCTTTTCGGTAATAGTCCGTCTCGTAGATGTCCCGCGTCATGCCGAAGTCTGCAAGAGGAGTGAACATATTAATCGCTATGCAGAGTTCCCTTTATTCACAACAAATGGTGAATAAAGGGACGGTGTGCGGACTCCAGAGTCAAAAGCAACCAGTCCAATTGATCGAACTAGCTAGATTTTCTTGACATAAATGTTGACGTAGCGCCACAAAACATGCAGCTTCTTTGGTACAGTTTAAATTCGGCAGGGATTGCTTTGTGACAGTGGAGTACATAAAAATATTTCACCTTCCAAGAACCACCAGTTCTTCATTGCGGTTCTAATCGGGGCTAAACGAGCTCCAAAATGGACAAAATGTATATTATGTCTGAACCATGAATTTTTAAAGCTTTGCTGCTTGATATTAAAGTGATAGCCCGTAAGTTTAAATGTGCACAAATTAAATAGATTGTGTATAATTGACTGCCTGGGCGTCCAATTTGATGTAACGTAAGTAATAAAAAATGTTTTTTTTTCTAAAGCTCCAAACTTTGCTGTTCTCAGACACACCAATCAGAATCCACGGTGCCATCACTTCGACCAATGAGACGAGCTTTCCTGCCAGGTCCAATCAGGAGTGGAGGGGCAGGGAGCTAGATCGTTTCCTTTTGAAATCTTCTTCTTCCTCTCCTCGTTTTGCAAATTTGGGACTGGCTTTCAGGTCCAACCCTTGATCTATGCCATAATCTATACTAGCGTTGAGGTTTTTTTTGTCTTTTTTTTTGGTAATCAATCACATCTTTTGCTAAATCAATGCTTTGTGTGACACTATATGAGAGCTTGTTTGACCAACATGAGAGCATGAATAATCTTAAAAGCTTAGAAGAAGACTAGACCTACCTCCGATTTTGACGGTGAAGTCCTCGGCCACCATACAGTTTCTGGCAGCCAAGTCGCGGTGCACAAACTTGTTGGCGTTGAGGTAAGCCATGCCGTCGGCGATCTCTCCGGCCATCTGGGTCATCTTCTTCAGGGGAGGGAGCACCTGGGTGGTGGAGTTCTGTGGAGAGGGAGAGGGTGGGTGGGATCCATCAGTAAAGGACTATGTGGAGCAGCTTTCTCCTCCCTCTGACTTTAACATGTACCGCCGGGTTTTGTGATAATGCATGTGTTCAAAACATGTAGTAATACGAAACACCAGCAGAGGGCGCTGGTGGTGTCTCTACAACTGCAACAAACAGGCAAATTGGTACAACTTAAAGGAAATACCAACGTGCTCATCTGCGCAGGGAAGAGTTGGCCCCACATTTGTCTAAAACCTTAAAGAGGGGGTATTATGCTTTTTTCAGCCACATAGCACCAGTCTATAGCACACTACAATGATGACCAAACCTTCTGTTGGTCTGTAAATGCAGTAAATTAGAATAACTGCCTTGTATAAAATTGCTCTTTCAAAATGGCGGTAGCAAATGACTTGAAATAGGCCCCTGTCTCTTTAAAGGGGCTGGAAGCAAGTTCGCCATTTTATACTCACTACTGCCACCTCAGGCCATATGTGTAACTGCACCTTCTATATTAAGCTCGTGCATGACAGCAATTCGGGCCGAAGTGACACATTTTTGAGTGACAGTGCAGGATTTTAGAGGCAGTTGTGGTGAACAGGTCTGAGCTCATTCTACACATTAGGACATGGCTGGAACATGTAGGGGGAGGAAAATACTTAATTTTAACATTTTTAAACTCCTTATAGTCCCTTTAAGAACCTCTGACCCTTTCCGACACGCCCCCTCCACACGCTGTCTGTGGCATCACAACAACACTGCGCTCGTTGTCTCAACAGTATTGAAACTACGATCGGTGCATTTTAATTTTTATTGTTGGAAAGGAGCTACTGTTTATCACTTTGTGAACAATGGCCACACAGGATATTATTTGGAGACGAACCTTCCACACTGGACGCTTGGAAGGAGCTCTTGCCTGAAAAATAACTGCTGTTTGGAGGCTCTCTCTTTGCATCTGCCATGCCCTATGGATCTCTAACTATACCCCCATGGACGACACCAGGATCTGCAGGAGCCCATACGATTCAAAGACGGACATTATCTGTGCAGGTGGACAATGGTTTTTCGAGGTTACCCGTTAGCTTGTTATAATCGACTACAGCTCATTGTTGATGAAAAGTCTGCAATAAACCACAAATGTGTAAAGCCAGGCTCATTGTGTGATCATCGTAAAGGCTGCTTCGAGTAGTTGCTGCTTTATTGACGTTATTTGTGCATAATATGCTGCCTGTTTTCAATGAATGTTGTGAAGGTGAAGGTTGTTAGCTTGTCGCGGCTAATAGTGCCTTAGCTCCGGGAGAAACCACTCGGCTACGACTCACTGTAGATGAAATGTGAACAATAAACTACGAAATCAACAAGCCCGGCTCCGTGTGTGATCGTCATAAAGGCTGCTTCAAGCAGTTGCCTGTTTTAGTGACGTTTTCAATGCATAATATGCTGCTTGTATTCAGTGAATTTTCCCGTTAGCTTATCGCGGCTAGCTTGTTAGCTCCGGGAGAAAACCACTCGGCTACGACTCACTGTAGATGAAATGTGAGCAATAAACTACACAATCAACAAGCCAGGCTCCGTGTGTGATCATCATAAAGGCTGCTTCAAGCAGTTGCCTGTTTAGTGACGTTTTCAATGCATAATATGCTGCTTGTATTCAGTGAATTTTCCCGTTAGCTTGTTTTCCCGTTAGCTAGCTTGTTAGCTCCGGGAGAAAACCACTCGGCTATGACCCATTGTAGATGAAATGTGAGCAATAAACTTCCAAATCAACAAGCCTGGCTCCGTGTGTGATCATTGTTAAACGGTTCTTTATGTGTGTGGTGGTTTTATTGACTTTATGTGTGCATATTTCTCGTTTTCACGTGATGACTCGAGGTTTAGCTTAGCATTAGCTTTCTCCGGAGGCTCTGTGCATCATCAAGGCCCAGCGCAGAACCAGACACTGAAATAAGTGTTCTTGTCACGGGTTTAAATCCTGGGTGTTTCGGTAACAGAAACACTGATGTGTTTCAGAACTGCTGTAACTCCGGTTCACAACACATGAAGCTAATCCTCCATGATGACTCTGTTTACATCTTAGGGCTAGACACTGCGGGGAGGGGGTTCTGCTGAGGAGCAGTGGTTGGTTACTCGGCTGGTGACGAAAGGTCGGAGGCGTTTCCTGAAGGAATCAGGCGTTTTATCCCTAAAATGGCCGCCATCAGAGTTTTTACAGATTACTCGAAAATACGTGAATGTGCTAAGGCAACACTTCAGGCATGTTTTTAATGAGGGAATGACATAATAACATGATGTAAAGCTTGAAAAAGTCCATTTTGCATAATACCCCCCCTTTAAAACCTTGAGAATGTTTTGTTGTTTTACACTGTGTTTACTCACTGGTTTCCGTAGCGATCGCAGGTGGGTCTTGAGGTCTCCGCGGGTCATCAGCTCCATGATCACCAGAGTGGGCTGTCCTTGTGAGACCACGCCCAACAGCCGCACCTGACCAATCACAACAGACGGGGGGGGAAATGAGGCAAGGTCAGAATGTGTCCACAAACATTATACATTTATTTTTCATTTCAGGTTGGATTTTGACAAACACTAACACTTGTCTTGATGGGACATGCTTATGTCTGTGGTAGACAGGGAATTGTCCCGTGTCTTTTGATGGGCATGTGAAGCTAAAAGGAAGTAACACCGTAATGAATGTTGTAGGCGGCAGTGTTAATTTTGACAACATATTTTATTTTAGTTTTAGTCTTAGTCTATTGACTAAAATGTAATGTCATTTTAGTCGAGATTTAGTCGAAAAAATCTTTGCAATTTTAGTCTAGTTTTAGTCGACTACAATTGCAAGTAAATTTAAGACAAATTTAGTCGACTTTGCATTAATAATATTCATCATAATCATATTTAATGTTGTTCCTCTGCTTCATGGAGCTGCTCCACATGAACAAAGCTCAGAGCTGCTCCTTTGGCAGAGAATTTACATGATCTGAGGCTCTTTCCAACTGTCAATAGAAGTTTGGATGATTTTAGTCTCTCCTTTTCATTTTTATTGAGTCTTATTTTAGTCGACTAAAATATCTGGACATTTTAGTCATAGTTTTAGTCTCATGAAAAACTTTTAATTTAGTTTTAGTACAATTTTTAGTCTTTTAATTAAGACTAAATATTTTAGTCGATGAAATTAACACTGGTAGGCGGTAATCATGGGATTATGAATCCCAGCGTCTTTAGGTAAAGCTGGAAAATAGCCAAAGCAAACATAGGACATACAGGTCTGAATGTGACGTGAAGAACGCACACAATCCTGTCAATCATTTGACACAATGGCTCCGGATTCTCTCATGAATTTTCTTATTATTTTATTTTTCTTACAAATCCTATGAACAAATGTAACTCTCGCACAGTGGAAAACTTGCATTAAGTGGGTTTTATTGCAACGTTTCGGCTCTAGGTCTTCTTCAGGCAAAATCACCCTCTTTCTTACAAATCCTATACAATTTTTTTTTCAAGTAAATTGAAGGTGAGGCTTGTGTTTAATGTAACAACTATATTGAAATAGACTAATCAAACTACGCAAGAGTTTTAATAAATGATCCATAACCAATACCTGGATACCCCCAGATTTGAGGTAAACATATTGGTTCTGCTGATCACAATTGCATTGTTGATTTATTCACAATTACAAAATCATTTCATGTGATTTTTCTTGGTTCTTGGACAATTATCCAATCAGAAAGCAGAATGGCCAGATGCTAAAAAAGCCTAATCAAGACCTAATTTGTGCTTGTGTGAGGTTCTTAGCTTTCAAATGAAGATAGAACAGTAAAGGTCACGCTAAAGGCCGACCCGAGCTTGGTTGTAGTTCCCTCTTAAAACCCGCTCTTACCACGTGGTGACAGTTGAACTCCTTCATGACCGAGGCCTCGTTCAGAAACTCGATCCGCTCCCTCATGCTGGCCGACTCGTTGACCGTTTTGATGGCCACCCTGGTCTCCGGCTCGTCCTTGACCACGCCCTTCGCCAGGCCCTCGTACACCATGCCGAACGAGCCCTGGCCCAGCTCGCGGTGCATGCTGATCTTCTCCCGCGCCACCTCCCACTCGTCCGGCACGTACACTGTCGCGGCAAACCAGAGGTCAGAGAGAAGAGGGAGGGGACATTTTTGTTTCAAAGTGTCGGGGAAGGGCTCTTACTCTCCGCAGCGCTGAAGTACTCCGGGTTGACCGAGGCGTAGAGGACACCGTTGCCCAAGCGGTCACTGTTCCTGGAGACAAAGCAGGTTGGGTCAGGAATGTTACTTTTAAGACATTACAGACTTCAATTCATGGATGAAAAAAAGCAAATATCCATGGAGCACCCTCTGCAGGCAGTAGTGGCACCAACAGTTCAACCTTTGGGGTTAGCGATCGGGAAAAGTGCTTCGATACCAGAGCTTTTGGTCTGGAAAAAAGTCACCTGCCCAAGCTTTTAATCTGATCTTGATTTATAGCGGTCGGGTTTACACTTTTCTGAGATTGTCCCTGAGCGCTGAACACCTCGTACTTCTGGACACTTCAGGTGGGTTACAGCTACCGGAAATGGCAGCGCTGGGAGATAATGGATTCTAACAGTTTGTGACTTTTCAGTGTCCTTTTAGATGTGTTTTCCTTCCTGTATTCTTTGTGTGGGAACAGGGGCGGACTGGCCGTATGTCCATTCTGGAAGAGCACAGAAGGGCCACTGGCTCTAGGGCCACCGGTCTGGCCTCTCACTTGACCTTACCCTTACCCCCGGGCGAAACCGAGCTTTACCCAAATCTAAAAGCTTAACCTCTTAGCTCCCGCCTGAACCGAGAGGATTTTTTTCCTCACGTCATCAGATTTTTTTTCCATCATTTTTTTGTTGGGTATTCAACTCATTTTTGTAGCTCTTTTTTTTTTTGTCATTTTTGTCACATTTTTTGTCATTTTTTGGTCTAATTTTTGTCATTTTTTTGGCAAATTTTTTAATTTTTTTGGTCACATTTAAAAAAAAAGAAATTGTCCCTTTTTTTGTCATTTTTTCATCAATTTTTCGTCACTTTTTTGTCAAACTTTTCTCACTTTTTTGTCACATTTTCATAATTGTTTTCGTCTTTTCACTATTTTCACACCTTTTTTCCAGAAGCTTTTGGATTGGGGTAAAGCCAAACTGGAGAAAATGTGCTCGGTTCAGGCGGGAGTTAAGGGGTTAAAAGAAAAGCTTCCAAAAACAAAAATGCGCTGGAAAAGCAACAAAAAAGTGACAAAAACACAACAAAACGTGACGAAAACGTGACGACAAAGCAATGAAAAAAGCGATGAAAAAACAATAACATGAAAAAAAAAAACGAAAAACAAGAGACGAAAACACGCCAAAAAAGCCACAAAAAAAGTAATGAAAAAGCAACAAAAACATGCCAAAAATGTAGCAACAACGTGACAAAAAGTTACTGTCACTTTTCTAGATTTGAGCTTTCAAATGAGGCGTCACAGTGTTGCTCTCCAGTCAAGAAGCTTTTAGATTTAGGTAAAGCCGAACTGGAGAAAATGCTCTCGGTTAAGGCGGGGGGTCAGAGGTTCACATATGTATTTGTGGAAGTGTCACATTTACGCTAATTTGGGCCAGGCTGACCAGAGTCCAGGGCTGTTTTTCAGTCCCAGTCCGCCCCTGTGTGGGAAAACAGCTGCCTAACAACTCTGCACACCTGAGTCAGAGCCTGGATTTCCTCTCATTACAAACATCGCCAACACCCGAGACTAGGGCTGGGTAGCATTTTATATTTTGTTTCAACATTTGTTTTTTCGTTACTTAAGCGATACTTGGTTTTCAATATCTATACCTGAATGATATTTTTTTCTAATACCTGTATTAACATATTTGTCATCAAGAACCAGAAAACGGAACAATAAGGAAGATCAGCAAATTTACATTACTGGCTCCAATGTCAAGAAATGTGGGAATAATGGGGAATAATTTGGAGAAATTGTGTCAAAAATAAGGAAAAAATGGGGAAAAATATCAGGAAAAATGGGGGAAAATTTTGAAAAAATGGGGGAAATAGAGAAAATATTTGTAATAAAAATGGGTAAAGTTTCACACAGAAAAACGAAACGAAAAACAAAAAAAATATACTGTATATATATCATCATGTATCATCATATCATAGATAATCGTCGGAGAAACCACTCACCTCTTTTTGCTCATGTAAATGGCCCCGGTGATGATGCCGATTATTATCAGCAAGATGATGATGGGCAGGACGATGACCAGGTACAGCTTGTCCATGTTGTCTCCTGTCCAACAAAGGCACACGGGGTTCAGCTTACAGTTTCAGAAGAACCCGAGATGAGGCCGCTTGACTGTGCTTACGTTTTGGCGGAGGCACATAGAAGGACACGCTCTCCGTCCAGGACCCGTTGCCGGCCAGAGACCTTGCCCGGACCCGCGCGGAGTAGTTCCCCGTGCCCAGGTTGGAGAGGCGGGCGCCCTGGTGCACGCGGTACAGCTGCTGGGACACACACTCGTGCTTCTCCGGCTGGACGCAAAAGCAGGAGGGGGGGGTGAGGAGAAAGGGGAGTGGAGCGAAGTACTTCTGGACACCTCATAGGTTTGTTTTGACACGGAATAACTATGTGTGTCTCTGACTGGATAATCCACCTGTCAATCATGCTCAATGGGGCTTTCAGGGAGAAGAAAAGGTTCTAGAATCCACAGCTGAGGCCTTTCATATTCTAGAACATGCAAATGGAATAACATGGAATAAATTACCTCTGGGCCCAGGCGGTACTTGATCTCGTACATAAGAATGACCCCGTTGGGCGTGACGGGCTCAGGCCAGGTCAGCAGCACACTGCCCTCCGCCTTCTCCTCCATCTGCACCTGCGCACGCCCCGGGATGTCGTCGGCCTTCTCTGTTGGCACAAACCCCACTCATGTTACAGATTTACAGAGATGCCATCTTCTTTAGAGACACATCGAAACAGTTTTCACTCCCGAGTTTCTTACCCGCAGGCTTGGTCCTGGCGAACTCGAAGTCGGACGCGCTGCAGCGGCCCACCTCCTCGTTGCAGGCGTGCACGTCGATGCGGTACACGGTGAAGGGGCGCAGGTTGGAGATGTCCAGGTTCTCCGTGATGCTCCTGCCCTCGGAGAACGGGTACTCTCGGAGTGGGGGCCCCCTGTCTGTGCTGTTGTCCCCGGCACCCAGGGACACGTTCGCATAGGTGCCGTTCGCCACGCCAAAGAGGTCCCTGCGGCGACGGTCCCGAGGTCTGAACAACAACAAAAAGAGACATATAAGACTAAGAAATATGGAAAATCAACAGAACTTTGAACTAAGGATGCACCGATCTGATAACATAAAAATACAATCATAAATACACCTATACAGTGGCATAAGAGGACAATTTGAACAGTAAAATTCAACTTGTTTGTTTGTATACTTTATTGTCCCTATAGGGAAATTCGTCCTCTGCATTTAACCCTTTAATGCCGCTGGGGCACCCCGTGAGGAGCAGTGGTCGACGGCAGTGCCCGGGGACCCATGACCCATCTCCATGATGTGGAGCCAGGCTATTGGACATGTTTTTAGCGGCAGGGGAAACCGGAGTACACGGAGGAAACCTACGCAGACACGGGGAGAACATGCAAACTCAACACAGAAAGGCCCCGTCCAGGTGGGAATCGAACCCGGAACATTCTAGCTGTGAAGCGGAGGCGCTAACCGCTAACCGCTGCGCTACCGTGCCGCCCCCAAACTTCCAAACTAGCTAAATGCCAAAGAGAACATCCGGCGATCGCAGCGAGCGTGCCGGGGAGTATGACACAAGCAGGTCGGATAAAGCGGTGGCCATTAAGGCATTTAAACACAAATAAAAGATTTTAAAATAAATTATGCATTGAACTGGAAGCCAGTGAAGGGAAGACAAAACGGGCGGGGGATCCAGTTAAAAGACGCGCTGCAGCGTTCTGAGGTTCTGCAGGCCTGTGAGCGAGGACTGGTTAATGCCGGTGTCAGGGCGTTACAAAAGTCCAGCCGCGTCCTAACAAAAGCATGAATCAATATTTCAAAATGATGACTAGAAAGTGAGGACTTAATATTTGCAGGCGGTCTCAGATGGAAAAAACTGGCTTTAACCACAGCACTAACCTGCTTGTCGAATTTAAAATCTTGATCCAATGTATCCGATACTGAACCGATACTTGTTTTGGCTCTCACATTGACACCTCAATTTGAAGGGGAGAACTTGGAGAATTAAATCGCTGAATTATCACTGCACAAAAAGCCTTCTCTACGAACAACAGAATGCTAATGCTAGCAGCATGTTTAAGAACATGGGAACTATGAGAAAGGTTCAGTCAAACTATGCTCTTTCCAGCTCATGTTCAAAAGTTACATGTGTTGTATTTCATTATTAATATATTTTGAAATATTTATATAGTTACTTATCACTACTACGTACGACTAGATTGATTGACTTTCCCGTGTGTTCGTGTATGGCATAGCATATATATAGCATTTTGGTTATTTTCGTTCCAGCAGCTGCTAAATGTTGTTCAATATGCTGCATCGTTTAAAAAATAAAATAAAATCTCTCTCACTCTTCAGTCACGGCACTTGTTTGTTGTCTCTAAGCTAATGGCTAAGATTGCTAGACTTGTTAGCAGCTAGTTAGCAACATTAGCCTGCTCGTCACTCAACCATTTGCGGACCGAACACTGTGGTGAAATCAAGACAAAATTTTTAGCTAAAATCAGCACAAACTCTGATTTAGAAAGTGTCGTCTGTAATAAAGTCAGGTCTATGTGCAGTATTGTATTTCCACACGTGAGAATTCTCCAGCTCGTTGCTCGGTGAGGTGCGCCCCGCGGGTGCTAGTGGTTTTCGGTGTCTGGTATCGTAATGAGTACGAGAACAAGTACAGGCACGTGGTATCCATCCCTATCTAAAATCATGTTTTTCCTATTTACCTGCAGTGTCTGGGGTATGAGTTTGGATGACAACTAATAATGTGACATGTACAGCCAGGGGCACGGGGACCCCTGGGGGTACTTGAGGGCCTAGCAGGGGGTACTTGGAGCTATTTCAGTATATAGTGGATATTATTTTGATAGGAAAAGCTATATTTATGCCATCTGAAAAACATTGCTAAGATCAGAGGAATAGTGTCAAAACCAGACCTAGAGAGACTTATCCATGCATTTGTCTCCAACAGGTTAGATGACTCCTGACAAAAACCAGGAAATACGACCATATTAGTCCAGTGCTCCGGTCTCTGCACTGGCTTCCTGTCACTCAGAGAATAGACTTTAAAACAGCTCTGCTTGTTACAAGTCTTTTCATGGTTTAGCACCAAAGTCTCTCTGACATGTTACAGCCGTATGAACCATCTCGGGCCCTGAGAACTTCAGGGAGGGGCCTCCTGGTGGTTCCCAGAGTCAATAATAAACACGGTGAGGCTGAGTTTCAGTTTCATGCAGCTAAAATCTGGAACAGTCTTCACGAGGATGTGAGACAGGCCTCAACTCTGACAATGTTCAAATCCAGGCTGAAAACAGTTCTTTTTACCGATGCATATGACTGAAAGTATTTTATCAGCACTCTCGCCTTTAACTGTAATTGATTAATTTCATGTTGATGTTTTTATTGATTCTATTTGCTTTCTTGTATTTATGCAACTGTGAAGCACTTTGAATTGCCTTGTGTATGAATTGTGCTCTACAAATAAACTTGCCTTGCCTATTTTCGTTTTGGGAGAATTTTCGGTTTATTTGAACGCAATATTGTCTTTTTAACTTACAAATACTGCCTCTAAGATAAGATAAGATAAGATAAGATAAGATGGTACTTTATTGATCTCACAGATGGAGAAATTGCTAAGTGATTGTTTTCTCAATAAACGGCAACACCCGTGAGGTAGGGGGTACACAGATAACCACTGAAAGTGGTTATCTGACAAACACTACCGTATTTATATGATTAAACGCTGATGTACGATCAACAACAATAAGCTAACAATAACAATAAGCGTATTGTCAATGCCTACAGTTCAGAGAACATCCTACCTATGAGGGCAAAACGATGACAAATACTCACCACGGGCATCCCCCCATCGAAACTACGACGTAATTATGGAAATATGAAAACCTGTCGAAAGCACTTTAAATCTCTTGGAGTTGAACTTTGATTTGAACGCGAATGATCCTAAATGCCTCCCGGGCTGATTCCTAAACGCAGCTTTTGTGAGTCCCGTAGGAGCGGGTGGAGGGAGGGGATATTGCTCCCCATGGTGTAGTGGACAGAGATGAGGTCAGACAGATCAGTGCAGACTAGGACACACACACACACACACACACACACGGGACACATTTTCCACCGCCACGCTATCGACTGGAACAGGGACAGCCAGACACAAAATGATGGGATATAAATATGAGTGAGTTTTCATGGCCAGACAGCGCGCGAGGACACAAGTCTGAGAGCAGCCGGAGACAGTCGCCGACGCTTTACGCAACATTTTGTTCAAGCGAGAAAAAGATACACTTGCAAAGAAAAAAACAACCTCGAAAAAGGCTCAAATTGCCGTGAGTGGGCGGGACAAGCATTTTTTATTCATACTGTGACGGTGAAAGAACACGAGGCGCTGCTACAGGTAAATAACTAAATATTCAATTGCTCCTCTGCTTTGGTGTTTAGCTATTTTTGGGGGTCTGTGATTGGCTAAAACAAGGTGTGCTGGATCCAATCAGCAGCAAAAGCACCAATAAAAGATGAATAATTGATATTACCAAAATAAGAGAGTGTCTACCGGGATTTAACCTCCTTGCCCCCAGCTGAACCGAGCCCATGTTCCCCAAATCTAAAAGCTTCTTGGAAAAAGTGTCAAAACAGCGATGAGAGCGAGGATGAAAGCGCAACAAAAGTGTGACTAAAAAGCGTAAAAAAAACAAATAAAAAAGTGAAATAAATCAGATTGCAGAACATGGACTTCCTTTTTTTGTCCCATCATCATCATCACCATCGTCATCATCATTTATTATCATTATTTGTATTATTATTTTTAGTAGTAGTAGTAGTAGCAGCAGTAGCAGCAGTAGCAGTTGCAGTAGTAGTAGTAGTAGTAGTTGTAGTAGTAGTAGTAGTAGCATCATCTATTTTTTCACAAATATATCTGTTCAGTTCAGACTGTACTATATCTGTGATTGACTGGTCAGCCTTATTCTGATGACTTAACGTGCTGAATGAAGAAGAAAACCGAGCGGTCAAACTTTGTTAGAGAGAGGGCGCTGTGGCTGAAATGCAAACACCGGGCGTATGAAGACACATAAGCGCTCTGTTATAGTTTTTGGGCTCACTTTTAGTGCATGCGCCCTCGATCCCTGTGTAATACGCGCGTTGATGTTGTATTTACGCCCTCAACTTAAAGATAGTTATCTGACGCCATAACTGGCCCCAGTGATCGGAGGTGCGGTCCTTTTCTCTGGCACAGGTGGCTTTACCGAGTTCCCCCAGGTGTTGACCTGCTCCCCCAATCAGCCGGGCCAGAGAACCAACCAACAGCCAGGACACCCAATGCAATGCACCAATCACAGCCCAGGACCACAGCAGCAAGTTTACATGGTGGGAAAATACAGGTTCAGGCCACACAAACAAATGTACAAAAAGGAGGGAGCCTGGAGGCCTGGGGCTGTAACAAAAAAGCCAAAAAAACAACAACAAAAACACGACTAGCAACAATGAATCAACAAGAAAGCCACAAAAAAGTGACATAAAGGTGACAAAAAACCTTTTAGATTAATTAACTTCTAATTGAGGAAGAAATGGCCTTTTTTTTTTAGAATTTTGAAGCTATTGAGGAAGTGACATTGATACAGACGGCATCGTGTCAAGGGAGAAGGAACTATGGCTGCGTCTGAAACCATCAAATTGCAGCCTCTAAGCACTAACACTAGCAACTAACTCCTTAACCTTTCATGGGGTCGACTGTTCGACTCTCTATGCAGTTAGTGAACTAGAGCTTCAGCAGAATTTGCACAATCCGTCCGTCCTTAAACAGGGGAAAGGGAAGTGACATCACCAACAGTTGTTTTTCTTCTTCTTTAAAGTTATTGGTGGAGTGGTTGGCGCAGTGGCTTATGGGATGGCACATAGCTCCTAATAGGTCCCTATGCTAAAGTGGCCATGATAGTTAGCATCGAGGCTCCTTTTCCTAACTCCTTCCTAACTGACAGCCCAATTCGGAAGCATCTTGCGTTTTGGGAAACACAATTTTTCACTCTTTTTAGCCATTTTCTGGCAGAATATAAACTTATTTATCACACACAAATAAAGTCAAGTCTAAATGGGGTCCATGTGAAAGCTTTTTCACAGCAGATTGTTCAGTAGAAGCAAAAAAAAACATCAGTCATAGCTAGTGCTAGCATGTAGCAGTGGTGCAACAGATCGTCATTGATCCGTGATCCGTTCTGATCAATATCTTCGGGGTGGTACGCACATTATCCGCGGATTGATTTATGGAGAAAAAAAAGTTGTGCGCACGTTGAGCCGATGATGCGCGAGTGTTTTCAAGCCCCGCTGCTCCCACTGTGATGTGAGGGGCGTCGGGGACACGTCTTCTCCATGTGCCATCTTTCACTAAAGCTTTACACTGATACTGGCATGTTGGAGAGAGGGCGGTCAGCATCACATTGGAGCAATTATAGAAAGTTTAGATTTTCCCCCTCACCTGCTTCAAACATGACCATATATGGACGATTCCAGGATGATCATTTGAAGTTTTTTGCAGAAGCACTTGTTGATATTGGTCATTTTAAACAGATTAGTAAAGCAAAGGCAAAATAAGATATCCAAATGACCCAATAAAAATATATTTGTATCTAATATTTCAGTGTGGTCCTATTCATTATGAACATGTCTCTGAAAATATGATCATCTTGGGAAAGAGGTGCACTTTTCAAACAAATGTCCACCAATGTCAGTGCACATTATTTAAAAACACTGAGCCTGAAAAATGAACTACTAAATTAAATTATTTTAGCCGTTCTTTTATTAAGACCACACACAGACACATGCGTATTTAGCTGTTTGCTTAAGGTTTGCTTATGATTCAGTTATGTGACTATAAATATCTATTAGCTTATTAAAAACTGCAGACAAACATGCGTGTTTGCCGGGAGAGCGCGCGGAGCCGTGGGAAAGCCGTGTCACGCTAACACGCTAACATTCCTCTGTGACAGATACAAGTGGAGCATTGCTGTAAAACCAGAGACAGCTTCAAGTGAAAAATGGAATTCAGTCCGAGCGTTCAGCGAGCAGCAGGCCGCAGGTTCATCCGGCTCCGGCAGAGGCGTGGGACGGTCCGCAGTAAATACCTCGGCTGTAGTAAAAACGCCGGGACGGGTCTGACACTAGCATGAACTTTTAGACCCGACTGCGCGACTTGGATCTGACTCAGACGCCTCGCTACGTTCGTGCATTCAGTTTGTGCTCCCTTTTCGAGGCCAGGCGCTGCAGGTGAATATGGGGAAAACGCATTTAAAGATGATTTCACTCTACACTTTATCTCTCCTCATCTTGCAAACTTACAGAACATCACTTTAAGAGAGAAAACTAGCATTGACCAACATTGGCCACTGCGTGAATAATCCTTATTTTCGCCTGCAGCGTCTCATCTTATAAAAGTTACTGTGAGCACAAAAATGAAGTGCATGAACTTCAGAAGCTTTGACAAAATGAAGGACTGATACTTGTTGAAACATTTTTGTTTTACTTTAAAGGTCAGATTCTTCCCTTATCAAACATAAAAAGCATTCCTTTTTTTTTTTTTTTACATTTTATCCCTTTAACATTGCACAGCATCAGCACAAATGCCCATTGAAATCCACTGAAATTACATTGTATAAACTTGCTAGACTAGAAAGTATAAATCATACATTCCCTCTCTTCGTCCGTGACCTTAATAAGCCTTTTTGTTTTGTTTTTCTAAACCATTAAGAGCATATCCTATAGACATTTCCTTAAACCTCAGAACCCCTCCCGAGCCGCTCTGTGATGCAGCTGCTGGTCCTTATCGTGACTGAACATTATTTGAAAAATGACGGCGTGAGATGTGCCATTACAAATCAAAACGCGCTGTGAGATTTGGACAGGAACGTCAGATCTGAGATTGATTTTACTATAAAGTCATGGCTTATTTTTCATTTGGAGCCATGGGAGTTCAAAAATGACTCTGAGAGATGAAACTGCATGCATGTTGATGAAGGTCATACAGTGGTGTTTAGCTATTGTATTGCTCTGGTTTCCCCTACCACAACAAAACGTGTACAGTAGGGTCTTTCCTGGTTAAATAAAGGGTCATGGAGGTAATAATCTATATGCTTCTTCTTATGAGATGACTCCATCACCTTAGGCTACATTCAGGTTGAAGGTCTTATTTGTTGAAATGGACATTTTAAAGGGTATGCATGAATTCCTTACAAGTCTGATCTGTCGGTACAAATGCATCTCCAAAGTGACCCGCGTGGACAGAGGAGGACACAAAGCCACATGCAACACACTCTTTGAGGAAGTAAACACGGATCGAAGTACGGCGCAGCATATCTGGCGATGTTAAAGGAACAGGCCAACGTTTTTACATCCTGAGATATGATCTTACCTTAGCTTTGAAGAGTTCTTTAGGACCTGACCAGTAGTTTTGCATCCGTAAAGTGAAGATTACTGCGCAGTAAAGTGAAGATTACTGCGCGGATTTCGAACTACTCCTGGTATTATTACGCCTTATAATATAGTTCCCCCTTTTATCCACTTAGAAAATCCACATTGTTTAATTTTGTGTAATTATACTGTGTAGTGTAACACTTCACGTAACCATATTTAAATAGGGAAAACGTGGAAGAGCTTGGTAGCTTCTATCTTGACCTGTTTTGGAGCTATAGTGGAGAGGGAGAGTGGCTAAATGCTAACGCCGTCTGCGCTGTGTTTACGTGACTGAAGGCACGGGTGAAGATCAGACAGGTCCTAAAGAACTCGTCAAAGGTAAGAACATATCTCAGTATGTAAAAACGCTGGCCTATTCCTTTAAAGCTGTTGTGCACAAACTTATCTTGAGAAAGGAACGAAACCGTTCTTGTTCATGATTTCAAATGACAAAATGTGTTTCTATCCGTAGTAGTGCGCAGTCTTATTCCTTATGTATTGTAAGTGACTGTAGTAAACCTCCCTGGCCTGAATGGAGCTAAACGCTAACACGACGCCGCGCACATGCCGGGGCTGCTGTTTCTGCCGCACAGCCCGAGCAGCTCCTACTAAAGTGTGCCACGAGACCCGAGCTTTCAGACTTTTAATCACACTCTCGCCTCCGTTTGTTTGTGCGGCCTAAATTGCTGCCTGCTCGCGCCGAACGTCCCCCGTGCCACGGTTACCGCGGCAACAGAAAGCCAAAGGAGAGAAGAAAAAAAAAAAGAAAAAAGGAAGGGAGAGTGCGAGACGGCGGCGCGTTTCTACACGGTGATTAAAATCAACCAGGAAGACTGCGTTTCCTCCTCGTACTTCCTTCCTCTTATAGCCCGGGCCTCTCACCGGGCTGTCACGTAACTCTGGAAACCGGTGTTGCAGTTTGGATTGCGATTAACCTTGCAGAGCTATCATTTATCTATATTCACTGTACAACCAACAGCCTCCCCATCTCCTCCTCTTCACCACCATCAACGCCTGAGCCTCATAGGGCTGGGTACCGTTAAACAATACCAGTTAAGTATCGGGAAAAAAGGTTTAGGCACCACCGGTATCGCAAAAATGAAAGGATCGAAAGCAGGTACGGAAAAAAAAAATGTTTTGATGCTGTAGGTCCGGGGACAGAATTAAACTGATTTTAAACTATTTTCATTATTATTTATGCCCAATGATTGCCCCAATTATTTTTTTTTTCCCTTATTTTTGCCCTAATTTTAGCTAATTTTCTATTACTAATATTTTCCTTAGTTGGGGGGGGGAACTAATTTATTCACCCCTATTTTTCCTTTTTCTTTTGCCCAGTGTTTGCCCTATTTTATTTTACATTTTTTTGTCATTTTTGCAATTTTTCCCCCTAATTTTCTCTAACTAATATTTTCCCTATTTTGCCCCATTTTTTCACAATTTTTTTGACCCAAATTTATTCCCTTTTTTTTTTTTCACAACTTTTTTTTTTTGTCCTTATTTCCCCCAAATTATTCCCCATTTTCCACACATTTCTTCACTTTCGAGCTGAACCCATTATTGTAAATGTGCAGATCTTCCACACACTATTGTTCAGTTTTCTGGTTCTAGAAGACAGATATTATAGTGTATGTATTGTAAAAAGTATTGTTCAGGTATCGGTATCGAAAACCAAGTACCCTTACAAAAACGGTACAAAATATAAAAGGTACCCGGCCCTGCTCGAGGGAGATATTGGGGCGGCTCAGGGTCATTTGGTGCCGTACCTCTGTAAGAAGATGGCGTTGTGGAGGAAGTTCTCGAAGACTTTGAGGAACACGCGGTTGGCCTTCTCGCGGTCCTTCTCCTCCTGGGTCTTGGGACACCCGCAGCACGGGCCCTTCTCCCCCTCGGCCGCGTCCGCCTTGGTGGGCTTGGTGTTCTCCTCCAGCTCGCTCAGGCCGTTTGCCGGGACACGGATGGGGACCTTCAGCTCTGTCCGGCGAGAGACACAGGTTTTTAAGTGGACAGTAAACATATTTACTACACACCCATAAAGTCAAAATCGGGTCCGTATGAATGGCTCTAAATCTTTCTTTGGTAGAAAATACATCCAAATTTCATTTTCATTGCATTTGCTAAGGTAGTGGTAGGTGGAGAAATTGGTGAAAAAGTATAGTTCTTTTCCTCCATTGCCATTTGTATAGTACATCATGAATAAATGTGGCTAATAAACCCACTTTTGGGCACCTCTGCTTTGATAGTTACTGAGTTGCACAGTCCTTTTTTTGCTAACAAAACAATGGCGTTGTGATGAACACAGCTTGAGAGCAAAAACAGCCCTGAATCGGACCGATGAGGATTTAAGGACTTCATAATTGTGGAGGACATTTGTTAGTTCTATCAATAATCCCCCCCAAAACAACAGAAAATACATATTAAACGCTTCAGCAGTAGAGGGAATAAAAACGAAGCGTGTAAGTCCAATTAGCATGATTTGCACCTTTACATTAAGGTGTCTTTGCATAGGAGTGTTGTGGTCTGACACGTTAGAAGATAGGACTAATATTAACAGTTTTCGTGAACAATCTTATGAACAATGTTAAAGCTATAGCTGTTGAAATTGTGGGAAAACCAAGTCAAACTTGAAGCACAGATAAGAATGAGTCTGACTCATTGTCGATTATCATTCAGTATCACCTCCATGAACTACGGTGATTCTCAACCGTAGAAATGTTTTTTGTTTTTTTATCAGGAAACAATCGTATTTTTATTTGGATCATCCTGTCAGGAGAGGTTGAAGAGAGATTCATTTTGTTCTGAATTTAATAAGTTATGATCTTTTCCATTCCTTTGCCGGTATTACTTTTGAATTAAACGTTAAAATGCTATTGTCCGATGTCCCGTGCAGACCTTTGGAGCAGTAGTTGTGCAGGTACAGCTCCCTGTCCTCGGGCTGCTGCTGCCAGCGGATCAGGTAGTAGCTGATGTTTCCGTTGGGGTAGGCTGGAGGATTCCACTTGACCAGCAGCTTGGTGGAAGAGTTCGCAAAGGCGCGAGTGTCTTTGGGCATCGATGGCACTGCAACACAACACATTCATACATGACGTTACTCACTAATAGGGCTGCAACTAATGGTTATTTTGGTAATCGAGCAGTGTGGGCGAAAGTCTGTTAGATAAAAGTAACATTGAGCTTTAAAACAATTTGACTGACTGATTTAAACACCGTCAGCAGTGTCCGTTAACGTGCACGGTCCTGACGTCACTTACTGGACGGCCGTGTGCGGATGTAGACGATGCGGCTCTTGGCCCCCGGGAGCCGGTCCACCTGCAGAGTGATGCCCTTCACAAAGACGGCGTACTGGGTCCATGGCTTCAGCTGCCGCAGGCTGACTTTAGGGTCAGTGTTCTCATCGTCAGGGAGGTCCACGTCCACCATGTTCCAGCTGTTGGAGCCACAGCCGTCCAGGCCGTCGAACTCCGTGATGTTCTGGAAGGGACTGAACCAAACACAAACCAAATATGATCATCAGCTGTTCATATTTGCGTCTTCTCTCAAACTTTAAGGCATCTTCTGCCCCCGCATGGAGAGTACTTACGCCTCCTTGTAGTAGACGATGAAGCTGACGTGGTCGGAGTAGTTGTGGGGCCTGTAGTGCTCCCAGCTCAGCAGGATGGTGTAGCTGGTGGTGTAGTTGGACTTGAACTTCAGAATGTGGCTTTCACCTGCGGGCAGAGCAAAACAAAGTTAAACATGGCTTAGCTTAGCGTCTACCACAATGAAAATAGTTACACTGTGCTGTCAGAGAGCAACTTCAACACAATGCTATGGGTATCAGATCAACATTTTATACATTTATGAGGCAAGGAAAAAACATCTGGATTCGTAAAAGGAAAAAAAAAAAAAAAATCGTCTTTTTTCTTCCATTTATTTGTAATGCTTACATTGAAAATAACGAATTCCTACTAAAATGAGGCATTTAAAATCGAGTCCAAGAATATTCTTAAAACTACTCATGCTTCTTCTTAAAGATTTTTGTAGCACTGTGTAAAAATAATACTGTTATGAGCAACACTTGGATCCATACAAATGTTTATCCTCATAGGCAGGGGTACGTGCCCCAGTATATGAGTATACGAGTATATGAGTATATGAGTATATGAGTATATTCAGCGACAGGGCTTCAGCTTCGACTTCACCTGTTATTTTAAGTTTCCACATAAGGCATTTATGAGAAAAAAAAAGCAAAGAAAAGAAAAGTTGCACAATATTTCTATTGACAAAATCTATATAATGGATGGGCCCAGGTTTAAATGTATGTTTTTATTTTGTTAATATATAAGTTTTGGACAGTTGGATGGATATGTTATTTATGAGAGACAGAAAAAATGCATACATTCAAATTACACCCCTGTTTTTGGAGTTCAAAGCTCAATATATCAGGCTGGGAATTTGGTATAAAAAACCTTCAAAATAAGTTTGTCTGTTGGAGCTAGGCAGAGAGGATATTTTGTTGCACGTGACGAGTGTAAAGAAAACCTAATTTTGAGAAAAGTTTCTGAACTTCTGTGCGTGCATGTTTCTCCCGTCTTCAGCTGCTGCCCTGGAAATGACCATATTTGGATCACAGCACCATCAGTCACCTTTTGTCCTACACATGGATACTAAATAAGTCAATAATTGTGAATGGATACGCGTGGGAACCTGGCTGGTGCGCCGTGATGTTACCGTTACTTAAAGGGGAGGGAGATCTCCAGCTCGCTAGCGGAGAAAACATCATAAAACAAGCATCGAAAAACAGCCCTGCTCGTTTGCACCAACTTCGCTCCACTCACAGCTCGCCCTCTGGCCGTTGTTGTGGAAGTCGCTCTCCTCCTGCTTGACCGCGATGCCCGTGCGCTCCACCATCTTGTGGATCTCGGACATGCAGAGTTTGGGGTTCATGCGGAAGAAGAGGCGCCCCGACTGGATGGTCAGGTTGTGCTGAGTCCAGTTCCACAGATGCTGCAGGTTCAGGTTGTTGATGGCGGAGAATGCGTACATGCTGCAAAGAGAAAAACAAGACACTGCCCTTAATGACACTTACTATATAAATACACTCTATATCCAGCTTCTTCTTGCCCCCCCCTGTGCTGTCAGGCTGTGGGGTTTCCTTTACAACACACTGCTCTTGGCAGGTTGCAGCACTGGTTGAATTTCACAGACTGAATCTCCATTTAGGGACAATAGAGACAACAAAAATACAAAGTACTTTTTATAGATGCGCCACCGGCTACGATCTGCCCCGTCCAAACATGACGCCACACTTGACCGCGCACACGTATTCAGTTACAGATGACATTTTGGCAGATACATGCGCTGTACTACATACCGCCATATTAAATGCATGCCATCCTCTTCGGCATTCCTCCCTGTGTAACATAACCCTGGGAGAGACACGAGTAAACGGGGCGGCTGACTTTCCCATGACCCCCGGCTGTGTGCGATACCAAAAAGTCTGCCTCGTATCTCAATCCACCGCTGATACGAGCGAACCGGGGGCACAGATACAGACGGGGCTTTTCCATTCAGTCAACGCACTTATCAGGCCACAGTCTTGAGAGGAATGCCATGAGCTGCGTCTAGGGCGTCTAGGGCTGCACAATACACTGTTTACTTTCCTTCAATTTCACTTCAATGACTCTCAATGACTATAAATAAGTCAAAAACCCAGTGTGAGTAACTAAAACGTTTTGAAATATAGATTTACCAGATTAAAAGACAATTATTTCAGTAACTAATCATCATCATCGTTACCAAAGTGTTTTTGTTTTTTGTTTCGGCATTTTTGTACTTGTTCATAAGCCAAAACAAACGTAAAAAGTTGTGGTGATAAGAGACATCCTTGACTACAAAGAGTTTAAAGTCCTGTATCCAGGTTTGAAATCAGCCGTTTAACCTCCTTGCATTATATGATAAGGGGGTGGAAAAAAGACTGCTTGGTGCGTCATAATGTTTTATGAACCTTATTTTTTAGCTTTCACATACAGCAGCTTTAAGTTAAGTGAAGTGAAGTGAAACTTCACTCCTCCCGGTGAACAATCAGGATGTTAGGAAGGTGTTTGTGAAGTTAGGACTGAGTTTAAACAGTGGCACCCAAGTTTGAATTTGAGGGCCTTTAAATCAGACATCGAAAAGCAGTGGTGATGGGCGGCAACCTTGTCGAAAAGCAGTAAATACTAAATAGAGACATTAAAGACCCTCCATTTTGTTTTATAAACTACTGCTTTTACCAAATACTTTATGGAGCAAACTATTTGACCATAAAACAAAACAAAAACTCAAGAACAGAACTTTAAAAAAGCTGTGGTGATGGGGGGCATACTTGTCTTTACGTAAGTAGAGACACGTTTGTGAAGGCTCTCAGTTGTACAGGAACTGTTGATGGTACTGAAGCTTAAATATAGTCAACTGGAGTTGCTTGAGTTGAAGACATTTTGATTTTATCTCCTTCTTCCTCACTCTTAAGGTCAGAACGTATGACAAGAAAGAAATAAACCCAGCTAGAGGTCTCTGGCCCTCAATGAGGAGGGGTCAAGATTCCACCCACTGCACGTGTTTACTGTTTCACCAATTGGAATTCTATTCAATGAAACTGCAAACTTTTACACTTTATGATCAATCAACCCGGTGACGTCAGCGATGGTGAAGCTTCAAAACAAGTAAACAGACATGAAAAAGCTGTGGTGATAGGAGGCATACTTGTCCATGAGCTCCTGTCCGTTGATGTAGCGCAGGCTCTTGAGGAAGGACAGTGAATCCAAGGTGTGGGAGTGTCGGATCCTCACATACCCCGTGACCGTATGGATCGGGCCCATGAAGCTCTCCAGTTCTGATGCAATGTTGTCTGAGAGAGAGCGAAACAAAGGTGCATCAGCGTACATGACAATCAGCGAGCAAAAATATGTGTAAGATTATGTTTTCACTTTTTCTATTGTGGGTTAGTTAGGAACAGGTCAGGGATGTGACAGTATTAGCAAAGGAACAATAAAAGACTTATCTAAAGGTTTCACTGAGCATTTTTGAAAACAGTTTTGTAATTGAAAGATCAAATCTCCCATATCATGGCTTAATTGGAGTTCTGCTGCACCGCTGCACTGTGCACCAGAACCCACACTCAATCTACACAAACCCACTGGGGCGTCTCCTAATGCCAACGTCCTCACGCTTCATATGCATGGATTATCTTTTGATCCGGTGTGTCGAGTGACAGCATTAAACTTAATGTGATAATTGGGTTAGTGCACAGCCGCTGGATGTCATGTCGGTTTGTGGCCCTCACTGTGCGTTGCATAACCAGGCGCTATCGGCAGGTCTCAGCGGGATTGTTAGAGGAGGGACAATCAGCCACAAGTGGAAGAGCACTCACTATAGCTTTGATTTCAGCCAAGACACACATGGGAGATTTCATACCTGATTCCCTGTGATTAGATCAATGATAATGTGGCGATAACGTGATACAAAGTATAGGTTACAGAGAGCAGACGTAAGAACATTATGAGCACATTGTGAAATATTCAGACAGTGTAAAGACTTTTTGAAAAGATTTACTCTGCACACCAGAACCTCGAGCACATCACATGATCAAACGAGACTTTAGGATCGAATAACCAGGCCGGACACTCGACAGCATCGGCAGGTCATTCTTGCTTTGAGTGCTTACAGTGAAAGGGAGCAAAATAAACAAACACGGATGAAAGATTTGGACGTTCTGCAGTGCGAGGTCAGCAGAGGTGGAGGTGAGTCAATTGTGGCGTCAAAAAAATGTAATCTACTGTTTTTGCACAGAGGTTTCTGTACTTTTGGCGAAAAAACCCAACAAAATCTAAATAATGGATAGAGCCGGGTTTGTTTTGTAGTTATATTAGTTATAAAGATTTTTTTCAGAGGAGGGTCTAGGATATTTTGCTTAGTGGAAGGTGCACTGCAGAAAGTAATTAACTAGATTAGTATAAACATCTCAATTTGAGCATAATAATCGAAATTTTAGTTGTTTTGACTAGTTAAGAAGTTCTTGGGCATTTGTCCTAGATTATTTCACTTGCTCTGAGATGTTTCTGACTCGTTTCAATACATTTCGTTCTTATTTCAGGTCATTTTCTTTGCCAATGAAGTAAGAAAATTGGTCTTATCTCATTGGCAATTTTACTTTCTTATTTCAAGCGAGATTTACCCTAGTACCAGTTTGAAATGTCCTCAAACAAGCAAAGTAAACTTGGTCCGATCAGGAAAAATGTCTAAATTAGCGAAAAAGGCTCAAAACAAGATATATTTCCTCAATTCAAGTCATTTAAGACAATGCTTGATATTTACTTTTTGCAATGTGTGTCTTTTGAAGCTCATTGAATCAGGTTAGGAATCATATAATTAAATATCGTTCTGAAAAAACCTTCAGGACTGGGAAGTTGTAGGAGTCTGTAGGAGCTCCTTAAGTGGAAATATTGTTGTTGAGTGTAAAGATTTGGCTCTAAAGTTTTGCAACGTCTGCTCCTGTATAGCTCTCCCATCTTTGCCGTCTCCCAGAAAGGAAATGACCATATTTGGCTGGCAGGGTCATCTCGGTCGCCTTTCGCAGTACACATGGATACCAAACATGTAAACATGTGTGAATAAATAAGCGTGGGAAACCGGCCAAAGCGGAAATCCGGTTCGCTAGCAAACAAAACATCCTAAAATAAGCATCATCAAGGGTTTGTTTTTTGTTTTTGCTTTTACATTAAAACTAAGATGTTAAGGAAGAGAGTTTGCTATAAATCTCAACATTGACTTTGTGACAGCAGTTGTTTGTACATGGAAGCTTCATATAATACTCACTCCCATGGCGGATGTTGATGTCCAGGTTGCCGTTGATGATGGTGCACTGAGCGGGTACACTGAGCTGGCTCTGGGCGGCGTCCACTGAATCGATGACCGCGGACTGGCACACCTTATCGCACAGGCCGTTACACGCACTGCACAGCATCCTGCACGCAAACAGGGAAGGGTTTCACACGAAAAGTAAGACTTCAAAACATTCAAGAGGCTATCGTGTGTACAGTAGAGGGGCGGGTCAAATGCAGACGGAGATTGGCCTTCACTGATCCATGCCTTTGTAACCACCAGGTAATGTTCTATGGCATTTTGATAGAGAGTTACTGTAAACAGATGAGCTGTTATGTAAATGCACCGTGTGTCCCATCAGCTCGCATAACATCGACGAGTCATATTGTGAATATCTACTAATTTTGAATCCCATTTTCCCCATTTCTGACAATAGTGTTAACCTCTTACTCCCCACCACCACCCAAATTCAGCTTCACCCTAATCACCCTAAAAACTTCTTGACTGGAGCTGACAAGCTAAGACCAATAAAACTGATAATTTATTAACTTATTTGATTAACTTATTTATTAACTTATTGATTAACTTATTTGTTGTGTTGTCACTGTGTACTTGTCACATTTTTGAAGCGTTTTTGTCATTTTTTCTTGCTTTATCATCGCTTTTCCCCCCTTTTTCATGGTGTTTTCGTCACGTTTTTTGTCACTTTTTGTCCGCTTTTTTACTATATTATTGTTTTTGCCGCTCTTTTGTCGTTTCTTTGCTGCTTTTTTTGTGGCGTTTTCATAGGTTTTAGTTATTTTGTTTGATTGTTTAAGTCACTTTTTGGATCACTTTTTAGTCATGTTTTTTGTCATACATACATAGATGCTTTTAATTGCCTTATCGTTACTTTTTCGGCACATTTCCGTCTCTATTTTGACGATTTTTTAAAGCCAAACTGGAAAAATGTGCTTGGATCAGGTTAAGAGGTTATTTATTCATGAGTAGAGGGGGGATAATTCATGCAAAATCAACTTGTTTTGGCTTTTCTCCATGTTTTCTGGAGTTGTACTGTAATCATGTTTGGTTGTTCCTTCCTGTATCGCAGAAGCACTGATTCCCATAATGTTTCCTGGATTGGGAGAGAAACGTCTCTTTTAAAGGTAAGTCAAGCTGTTTTGCTTCAATGTTAGAATATTGAATTTCAACTCTCTGTGTGTGCTTTACAATGGAACTGAAATCTTCCCAGACCCGGGGGGAACATACACACTCCAGACAACTGCAGCGAAATGGTAAGCGTTCATGTTGAAAGTATTTGCAATATTAGCAAAGTGGAAACATGGCACAAAAAAAGGAGACGAACTGACTATAGAGACATCTCCATTTTTTCCCCTCAGTTTAGTCTTTGTGCGTGAACCGCCCCTCATTGTAGGCCGACAGCCCCACTCGAGGACACCGGGTCGTCTGGCTTTTTGTACTGGGCCGGTCTGTAAAGTGCAGTTTCGTGACTGCTCCGACCTCCGGCACGCAGCGGCGAAGGAAGAGCCAGGGCGCAGGAAGACGGAGAGCCTTTTAAAAGTCAAGAGAAGTTATGGGCCGAGTCAAGTGGAAGGAGTGAGGAAACTCATCTGCGGAGCGACCTTCAGGGCCCAGCGTGGGTCGGAGGCGTCGTCAGTCAGGGACACGCAAACGCACAAGGCAGTAGAAACAGCGCAATTTCACACGAACGTCTACTTTACCACAAGATTTAACTGAGAGGAACTGGGAAAATGCCTGCTGAGATTCTACCCTTGGACAAGAACAGCTGGTAAATTGACTTTTACAAAACTTAAGAGTAGGGGAAAGCTGCAGACCCGGAGCCAAGACAGAAATACCGTGAAGCGAATCCACCGTGATAGTGCGCCCTCTGCTGGTAAAGACGGATATACGACGCTATTAGGTCTTGGGAAGATTGATTTGATCAACTCAATGAACGTGAGACTTTAACCGCGAGTTACTTCATTTTTTGAACCAAGGAAGACAGAGATGAAATCGTAGATGCTTCTGTTGTTTGATAAAGATAAGATGACACATTCATTTTCTGCTTAAGATAGCGTTTATGCTAGTTGTAAATGAGTAAAAACAATAAATAATCCCAATTACATGCTACCCAAAAAATGCAATTGCAGGCTGTAAAAATTATTGCATATTTTAATTTGAAAGAATCTTGGCCTGGACTCTTGAGATTTTTAATCTCAACGAGTTTTATCCTGGATAAATAAAGGACAAATAAAAGAAAAAAAAAAGTTATGGCACCATTATTAATGGCACATTGTTGCATGTATATGTCATTCCAGACTGTTTTGACCGTATTATTATTATTATTATTATTATTATTATTATTATTATTATTATTATTATTATTATTATTATTATTATTATTATTATTATTATTATTAGCCCAGAATTACAACATTTGATTTTTAGACATTATTGACATCAGTGTTGATCTTTTGTTTTGTGAAGTTGCTGCTGAATTTAGGAAACAGGGAAGACCCTGACGGTACAAATGTTGTTTTTTACTGTGTTATTGCATCTGCAAGCCAACATTATTAACCCGATTTCTCTCCTTTCTTTACTGATTACAGCAATGGCCGCAACCACAATAAAAATGTGATTTTGTTCCAAAATATTGTCTCTGTTCCTTGTTGAACAAATGAACAAATGAAGGCAATGTCCTACAAAATACAATGAAAGGATTAAAACATACAGTTTTAATTTCATAAAATAACCCAAATAATAGTACGTGTAGCCTAAACTAAGTTACACGTCAACACATTCTAAACTACACAAAATAATCCCAACGATACAACTGTAAAACATGAGCTAAATACCGTCGTATATCCGTCTTTGCCAGCAGAGGGCGCACTCTCACGGTGGATTCGCTTTGTCTCGGCTCTGGGTCTGCCGCTTTCCATTATTAAAACTTAAAGGCACACTGCGTAACATTTTGGATTGTACTGTTGCCAATACAAACACTCTCCTAATGACCAGCTAGACCAGCAGGAAATGCTATTTTTTTCCCTTTGGTTAGTCAGTATTGGATTTGGATGAGGACCGAACCTGCTCAATTCTCATATTTGGCTGCCTTCAGTCAACATCTCCATGGAGACGAGCTGGAGACGTCCCCGCTCCCAGTAAAGCTACAGTCAGGTCTTAGGAGAGTAGAGAAACGCTCACAGTAAAGGTACGTGTTTGTAAAGTATTTTGAAATAGCTGTACATGCTTGTATTTCACTATGCTTCTATGCATTGGGTGAAATGTTACGCGGTGTGGCTTTAAAGACGTGTTATTCTGCTTTTTTGCTTACTTTTGGTAATGATCTCAAACACACTATCGTAAACACATTGCTGGTTGGAAGATACAATATTGATCTATGAAGTCTCCAGTTTCACTTCCAGATTTGAACCACTAAAAACATGTACAATAGGTGAATCCTCCAGCCAGGCGTTTCTGACCATCAGCCTGGCTCAGCAGCGTCGAAGGATGGGTTGTTGTATAATGACAAAAAAAGCACCTTAACCTATAGTTTTAGTCAAGATTTAGTCTTATAGTTCTCCAATTTCAGTCTAATTAGTTTTAGTCGACTATAATTGCATTGTACATTTAGTTAACTAAATCTTTAATGAATTTAGTCAACTTTGCATTTATAATATTGGTTATAATTGGATTTATATGAGGCTCTTTCAAACTGTCATCAGACGTTTTTATGATTTTAGTCATTTTTAGTCTTTTCATTTTTATTTAGCTATATTTTAGTCGACAAACATTCACAGTTTTAGTCTCATAAACAACTTCTTTTAATCAGCAAAAAACATCACTTTGACTAAAATGATGATGAAACACGCACAAGTAGCTCGATAAACAACTCCAGGTATATTGTTTCCTTTCCACACTCCCTCCCTTTAACATGCTCTTCAATGACCCAGTGGTTAAGGGGAACACATGCAGCGCACTTAAACTCCCCACGTCCTGAGTTCACCTCCCGGGCTCTGACACTTTGAAGAGCATCCTCCTTTCACACTACACTAGATAATGCTTACAGGACAAAAATCTTAACAGCGTAGTGTTAAATATGTCAAAATCAGCTCGAGGAGCCGGTGGAGCGCCGGAGTTGACCCCTGGGCTCTTGCTGTAAAATGCTTTTGAAGTAAAAATTCAAAAACGTAATACATGGCCTCATCTGTTCATCGATGCAGTAACACGAGCCGGTGGAACGGGGCTAAATGTAATAAAGGATGCATTTACAAAACAAGATCTGGTGTTTACTGTAACTCTGCGCTAGAAAATGACATGGTTACAATAGTCATGCATCGCTATCAGCCAGAACAGTTTGTTCTTTGAGCAGCACAAAAGCAGGAGTCAAAGGAGTACAGGGAGGAAAACAAGTCATACAGAAGAGACGGAGACCCCTGGGAGCGCACGGGCACTTTGCAGAGGCTAATTTAAGGCCAGACACTGCGGGTCAATAGGGAACACAGATATGGGAATAATGTAGAGCAAGTTTTCTGTTCTCTTGTGACCGGAGTGTCGGCAGTTCGAGCCCCACACATGCACACGGTGTCCCTGGGCAATTCACCCACCTTGCCAACAGCGTCTGACACTGGTGTGTGAATGGTTGAGCGGTCCCTTGATGTAAAGAGCTTTGAGTGTCTAATGTAGGTGGAAAAGCGTTGTATAAATGTGACAATTTCCCATTTAAAGGAAGAGGCCACCGTTTTTACATACTGAGATATGTTCTTACCTTAGCTTTGACGAGTTCTTGTAAGGCGTAATAATACCAGGAGTAGTTCGAAATCCGCGCAGTAATCTTCACTTTACTGTGCGGATGCCAAATTACTCCTGGTATTATTACGCCTTACAATATAGTTCCCCCTTTTATCCGCTTAAAAAATCCACATTGTTTAATTTTGTGTAATCATACTTTGTAGTGGAACACTTCACGTAACCATATTTAAATAGGGAAATTGTGGAAGAGCTTGGTAGCTTCTATCTTGACCTGTTTTGGAGCTATAGTGGAGAGAGGGAGAGGCTAAATGCTAACGCCGTCTGCGCTGTGTTTACGTGACTGAAGGCACGGGGGAAGGAAGATCAGACAGGTCCTGAAGAACTTGTCAAAGCTCAGGTAAGAGCATATCTCAGTATGTAAAAACAGTGGCCTATTCCTTTAAAGGTGCATTATGCAACTTTTTATGTGAAAAAACAAGTTGATGTTTGTGCTTATTTGACCTTGTAGAGACCCAGTGGCTGTACGAGAGGTCAACACGGCACCTTTACTTTCCATCGCAGTGGCCTCTACAACACTCCAGGATCAATTGTTTAGAAGGTTTTCACTGCTGACGGACCCTCTCATCAGAAACCCTGCAAAACAGTTGATCCTGGAGCGTTGTAGAAGCCACTGCGATCGAAAGGAAAGCCGCCCATGCTGACCACTCACACAGCCACCGGGTCACTACAAGGTCAAGTACGCACAAATATCAACCTTTTTTTTTTCCCCCACACAAAAAGTTGCAGAATGCACCTTTAAAACAAAGGTAAAAGCTTTTATTTTCAGTGATGAGATATAAATGAAGGACTGAACCAGGTTTAAATCTATGGTTTTATTTGGTTTAATGATTAGTTACAAGGAATTTGGGGATTTTGGATATCTTGTTTAGTTTTTGAATAAGCTACTGTATGTATAGGTGTCATCTCAGTTGCCTTTCGCAGTACATGTGGATACAAAACACGTCAATATTTCTTGGATTTCTCCATCCTGCTACTCTGACAAAAAAGATGCTGAGCGAGAAAACTACGTAGCATCACAAAATCACGATGTTTCGCACAATAGCCGTTCCTAAAGTGCACTGACCTGTTGGAGTCGTTGCGGGTGAAGCCAGACGGGCAGTCGGACATGCACTCCCCGTCGTGGATGACATTGTGGGGGTCTCCGGGCATATGCGCTTGGGCACACTGATCCAGCGTGATGCACCTCCAGCCCTCGAACATGTAGGTGTGCGGGGGGCACTGGGGCACGCAGCGGCCCTCGTGCTGGTAGTGCAGGCAGGTGGTGCAGGCGCGGTCGTTGTTGGGCTCCGAGCAGCTGCCCAGGCACTGGCTGTGGCAACACTCCCCTCGGTCCGTGCACGCCTGTTTGCAGTGCTCCGGGCACACTGGGAAGCACAGAGAAACAGCCGTCAGTATACATAAACATTTAGAAACTAAATATGGGACAAATTACATATAATAGCATTGTCATTGTATTTTTTGAAGGTTGTACTTAAAAAGCTATAGCCTGAGCTTCCTCTTCAAAACTACAACCACTGCTCTTGGCATAACTGAACAAGACATGACAAATCCACCTCTCAGTTACCACCAAATCATCTGCAAAGTTGACAGCACAAAAAAGGTACATCTACAGCAGATAACAGCCTCCGGGCCGTGACGCGATCAGACAGAATGACAGCACCACATCACTAGCATGTGTTTCTAATGTTCAGGGAAGTCAGTGAACTGTATCGAGAAGAAGGAACAGGGGAATTCAGAGCCATGGAAGAAGCAGATGTTTGGAAGGCACTCCCTTCTTATACGTGTAAGAGTTGGGATCATGGCTAATAACACATTTAATGACTTAAAGAGACTTTTGTGTTTCATGACAGCAATAATCCATGTGGGCGGCAAACCCAAACACATTAAAATATATCGTCTGTGTTACTGCTCTCAAAGGGTTCAAGTCCCAAATTGTGGACAGGGTAGGGCATTCCGCTGAAAATAGTAGCTATGTCTCAGACCAAATGGCCGTGACCCTGTGGGGGGTTCCCCAGGGGTCAATTCTAGGACCGCTTTTGTTCACTCTGGAAATGCTTGATCTCAGAATCAAACCAACCAGGACTGAACCAGGAATACACCAGAACTAAGCTCGGCCAACGGGGCATTGGGAGCTGGATATTGGTCTCTCATTTTTTTACTTACACCACACACTGTCGTACTAATTGTATTATTGTATGAGCTACTGTAAATATAATGTTGATAAAATATACATATTTTGTATCAAGAAGTAAGCATTGTTGTTTCATTTGATACATATTTTTCTGGGGTCAAAAGGTTTGACATTGCAGACTTTCTCATGTGAAAATGCACTGACAAAGAGCATTGTGGGATACAGAGGAAACCTGTAAATCCAGACACATTCAAGGACTGTTTTTGGTGCTGAATGAGACAATAGGTGTTTACTGTTGACTGCTAACTCTTTGTTACAAATTCAAGACATGTTTCCCTGAGGAGCATTAAGCTACTGGCACTTTTATTACTACTACTACTACTATTGTATTTTAATTACAGATACACATTTTTCTACTTTTATTACTACCACTACTGCTGATAGTTCTACTGCTGATGCCATACACACTTTATACCTAGTACCAATTCTCATCTCCAATCCCTGTTGGGCCTTTCTATGTAATTTATTTCCAGTACCTTGTCATGGATGTACACTCACTCATTCATGCCAGGGCTGGGACGATACACTTTTGTCACGAGCCGATCAGTACTCGGGGGCCGATCAGATACGTATTGCGATACAGTTTAACAAAAGACTGATTAGATTCGCAAACCGGCCGCATTTTTTTTTTCAGCAGAAAGTACTTTCTACTGGCCAACATTATGTTTTTGAATACTGTCACCACTTTTGAACACCTTTCAGAGGATATAATTGGATCTCAGTGAACTCAGTGAACTTCGAGACAGTTTTCGTTTCACGTAACGACAAAGATATCAGCCAAAAAGCAAGACAAAAACATTACCGTAGTTACCACAAAGGATTTTTCACTTGCCCACCACCACAATTTAAACTCTTAACCCCCCCCCTTGACCAAGTGCATTTTCTCCAATTCAGCTGTAACCAAATCTAAAAGGTTACAGCCACATTTGAAAGCTAAGACCTACAAAATTCACCTTTTTCCTTGCATTGTTGCCACTGTGCCATTGTAGTCACTTTTTTGACATTTCTTGGAATTGCTTTTTTCCCCCCCCCGACACTTTTATGTTTCTCTTTTGCGGCATTTTTTGTTGCATATTTGTTACTTTTCTGCTACTCTTTGGTTGCTTTGTTGTCAGTCGTTTGTTGCATTTTCATCCCCATTTTTGTCGCTATTTTGAGGCTTTTTTTCAAGAAGCTTTTAGATTTGGCTAACTCTAAACTGCCCGGTCCAGGTGGGGTTAAGAGATTAAATAGACTCTTTAGAAAGTTGAGATGTCACACGAACACAAAAAATAAAAATGAAAGGGAGAGACTAAAATCATCCAAACTTCTATTGACCGTCTGAAAGAGCCTCATATGTAAATTCTCTGCCAAAGGATCAGCTCTGAGCTTTGTTCATGTGGAGCAGCTCCATGAAGCAGAGGAACCAGATTAAATATGATTATAATGAATACTATCAATGCAAAGTCGACTAAATTCGTCTTAAATTTAGTCGACTAAATTGACTTGCACTACTAAAACTAAAACTAAATTAAAATATGTTGTCAAAATTAACACTGCGGATGAGTTTGGTCCACAAAGAAACAATTTCACATTTTGCCACTCCCTTCTCCATCGTCAAATCTGGGATAGGCCCTTCAACTTGTCCGCCTAATGCAAGAAAAACAACACTTGAAATGTGAAAATAAAACACTTGAAATTGAAGCACGGGTTCTCTTGCCTCACGCTTTCTTCCATTTTCTCCCCCCCCCCCACTTCTAGATTTTGCAATTCCGCTTACGGTATATTCCGCTGATTCCGCTTGATAGTTCTAAGTTAGTAGGATTACGCTAAACATCACGGCATCGGCGCGCACGCATTACTCATGCAGCAGCTGGAGTCTGGCTGAAACCCGACACTGTGTGAGAGTGTTGGAATGTGACCAAAAGGGGGCAGCCAACACAAACTGTACGGCTCCTCCATATGACCAGCCCCCCCCCCCTCCTCCCCGTCTCTCTCCTCTCTCTGTCTCTTTCTCTTCCGCATGGTTTTAACAGATTCCTCAATGGATAGACATTCCAAACATGCGTCCCGGTGCCAGCGGAGAGATAGAAGGGGGAAGAGAGGGATGATAATAGAGAAAAAGGAGAGGAAGAGAGAAAGAGTGATCAAACAACTCTGGGGAGAAGGTTATGATTGACTATTTTTAGATGAGTAACTCGACTGTGGGATTAAGACAAAGTTCACCGTGGACAGTTATGAGCCAAGATGATATTTCAACAACAAAAAGTGCGTGTCATCTTAATACGTTTGTAGATTGTTCTCATAACTCACAATGAATGTGGCTTGATTCGTAGTTTTTAGGATTTCTGGTGTATGAAATAAAGAAATGATCAACAGACGTGCAATTTTATTTGTAGACAACCAGTCAAAGAGCAAAATCTGATCTTAAATCTGTATGAAATTGATGTATATCACTGCAAAAAGTGAACATCAAGCATTGGCTTAAATGACTTGAATTGAGGAAATGTTTCTTGTTTTGAGCGGTTTTCACTCATTTAGACACTTTTCCTGATCGGACCTAGTTTACTTTGCTTGTTTGAGGACATTTCAGACCAGTTCTACGGTAAATCTCGCTTGAAATAAGAAAGTAAAATTGCCAATGAGATTCAAGACCAATTTTCTTACCCCATTGGCAAAGAAAATGACCTGAAATAAGGACGAAATGTATTGAAACGAGTCAGAAACATCTCAGAACAAGTGAAATAATCTAGGACAAATGCCCAACAACTTCTTAGCTAGTCAAAACAACTAAAATTTGGATTATTATGCTCAAATTGGACTTTGTGCATGATTCCTACCTATGCAAATGCTGGACCTATCCACAATAAACAAAAAACGGTCATAAAATTCAAAGTCTTCTCTCTAAGGTCACATGACTCAGTCTCATAAAAGGTGTCCAAAAGTGGAGACCATATTCAAAATGATGAAAGGACATTCCGCCGTGAGATGAATGTGTTTGTGAATCCAATGATCAGGGAACATTTTGGGAGATTTCTTTCCAAAACCGCGTCTCTCCCATTGAGGTGCAATCTATTTCAAGAGGCTCTTAGTGTCCCAGTTTAGCTTGTTGTGCCAAGAACCCAATGTAAAGTCACCAGACACTTTATATATCGGCTTCATGTTCTATACAACTGCATTTGAACCTTTGGTAACACTATAATGCATGAATAAATCATTAAATCCACGCTATAATTGACGGAATTCATGCCTGATGTGTATCACCAAACGTGTCAAAACGTGAAAGAAACAACTCTTTTAGCAGTTGCCATTTCCTATCAAAAATTTCCTCAGCATTGCCAATCCCTGCAGGCCCAGTCTTCCTCCTTCTGTCTCTCCATCCTTCTGTCCTTCTATCTCTCCATCTTTCACACTATGGGAGGAATCCACAGAATGTTCCGGGCCACAGACGCCTCAAAGCAAAGAATGTTAATCCCTCGTTCCGCTACAAATACACAACAACAACTTCAGCCCCGGCGCTGAAACCCCAGCGCACGCCGCCACGTTAGCGTTAGCTGCTAACGGCCCGCTAGCTCTGAGACAATGCAATTCAGAGGAGCGACGAGCGCTAAAGAGGCTAGCACGGGAATGTAAATAAAGTCAGGGAGAGAATGCTTGGAAGTGTATTTCCCATGGTTTAGATTGTTTTTTGACCTAGTTTAATCCCCGGCCAGTGCAAGGTCCTGGGTTTTGCTGAAGTTTTATTGACCTAGCCTTGTCCACATATAGCCCAGGTTAAGTCCAGCTTCAGTCCTGGTTTTGATCCATGTGAAGGTTCTGCCTTAGTCCAAATTTTGAAAACATTTTAACCACAAGCGACACGTTTGACCATAATGTGAACAGGTCATTCCTCATTTGAAAGCTACAGAATCCAGACACTGAGCTTGAACCGGGGGGCCTGCACTAGCACTGATCAAGACTAGGTTGGGAAAAGATGCTGGAATTAGAGGAAGACGAGAGAGTCCGTTTCCGAACTGGTTTTAGCCTTAGGACCTGGCAAGTGGACTTATCTTACAAAATCACAGTTTTTGAGTTTTAAAACCGTGGAATGTGATGTCAAATCCCTAAGCATCATGAGATTAGCAGCAATTATAAACTAATGCAGATTTTAAAAGCTAAAACACTGGAGTTATTGGACACCACAGTGAGTTAGATGTATTTCCCAGTAGCAACTCAGCAGCTAATGGAGTTGTTCCACGGCTCCACTTTTGGGTAAAACTAATGGCAAGTGGCAAGATGGCGCCACTGTCCGGCTTTGCGTCTGCTGCCTCTCCGCTTAGTTGGTTACTTGTTTGGATCACGTTATATTTTGTTATATCCAGCTTGTCATCTAAAAACTGTGTCACGGCTGTCATCCGCTACGATCGCCAAGCGCTTTTTGGCATTGACAAACACATGAAAAAAGTATGCGTGACATGGGCTAGGTATGAGGAGTTTTTCCCTCCACCTTTCGAATGTGCTGTGTCGTCACCTGAGTACATGCATGTAGCGAAGCGTCGTGCCAGGAGAAGGAAGAGAGGGTCGCGGGCTGGCGTACAATCCAGGCGGAGGAAACTGAGGGGGCTTTCGTATTGGGTCGCTGGATCCGGATCCGTCTCTGATCGGCGCTGCTTACGGCAGATTCCCGTCCATGGTTCGGACTGGAACCCATCCTGCGCATCACCGGCTACTGCCTCTGCACTACTACTGTCATCTGATCGGTCCTTCCCGACGCGACAGGCCCGGCTTTTTCACCCGCGCGAGCGTGTGCTACGAGCTGTTTCTGTGGAGCATACAGCGCGGGCTGCGCCCAGGTGCCACCCGGGTCTGCGCGCACCTCTAGGCGAGCGTGCGCAGCGGATGCATTTTGCTCTTCTAAATGCACGCTCCATAGCGAACAAAGCATTCTTCCTGAGTGACTTATTTTCGAATAAGCACCTTGATTTCATGGCCTTGACTGAGACTTGGCAGAGAGAACAAGATTTTACTCATCTAAACGAGCTGTGTCCCCCAAACTGTTCTGCTTTTGGGACTCCGCGGATCGCTCGGCGTGGAGGAGGACTTGCGCTTCTTCACAAGAACTGCTTTCCGTGCAGACAAATGAAGCCGGAGCCATTCAACTCATTTGAGCTTCAGATGACTAAGGTTGGAAACACTGATGCTTTCTATTGTGCTTTGATCTATCGACCTCCTGGTCCTGCGCGTGAGTTTTTCAATGAGTTTTCCGACTTTTTAGCATTGATTATTAAACTTGACAGAGTGTTGATTGTTGGGGATTTTAACTTCCACATTAATGACTCTTCTTGTTCAGTTGCAACGGAGTTTTTAACACTCACTGACTCATTTAATCTAAAACAACATGTTTCTGGCCCAACTCATAAAAAAGGCCACACCTTGGATCTAGTTTTTTCTTTTGGTCTGGACATAGACTGTGTGGATGTGGTGGACATCCTTGTGTCCGACCATTGCTGTGTGTATTTCAATGTTTCTGTCAAAGTGGACAACTGCACTCAAAATGTAGCTCGCAAATCACGCATTTTAAACCAACCTGCTGTTGACAATTTTTGTAGATTGTTCGATCCATGTCTTGAGGGAGTCAATGACGCAGATTGTTATATTAATTCCTTCAATGACCATTGTGAATCTGTGCTAAACATAGTGGCACCTGTGAAGCTCAAAGTAGTCTCCTCTAAAAATGTACAGCCTTGGCTAAATGATGAAATTGCGTCTTCCAGGCGATCTTGTCGTAAGGTAGAGCGCCTATGGAAATCTACCAAATTGGAGGTGCACAGGCTACATTTAAAAGAGTTGATTGTATCTCTTAATGAAATGATAAAACAAGCAAGGTCTACTTATTTTGCAAATCTTGTGAACATGAACAAGAGAAACCCAAAGGTTGTTTTTGACACAATTCATAAAATCGTCTCGCCTTCGTCTCCTTTGGTGACTGTCTTCTCAACTGATGACTGTAACAGGTTTTTGAAATACTTTGTAAACAAAGTGGATGAGATCAGGGCAAATGTGAATCCACCTGACGTAAACACTGCTGATGTAGTTCTTTCTCCTGCTTGCTCTTGGTCTGTGTTTTCTACTGTGACATTAGAGGATGTTCTGATGTTACTGAAAAGAATGAAACCCTCTTCCTGTCCTTTTGACGTCATACCCACAACTTTGCTTTATAAAGCTATTGATACTGTTGCTCCTCATATTGTTAAACTGATCAATGTGTCTCTTGTGTCTGGGTCTGTTCCAAACTTTTTTAAACAGGCAGCGATAAGCCCCATTTTAAAAAAACCCAACTTGGACCCAGCTGTGCCTGGCAATTATAGGCCCATATCGAAATTACCCTTTCTCTCCAAAGTTGTGGAAAAGGTGGTAGCAGAACAGCTGACTGCTTTTCTTTATAATGAAGAAATGTTTGACCAATTTCAATCGGGCTTCCGTAAGATGCACTCTACTGAGACTGCCTTACTAAAAGTTTCTAGTGACATCCGGATGGCTGCTGACTCTGGCCAGTATTCAGTTTTGATCCTGCTTGATTTGTCTGCAGCTTTTGATACTGTCGACCATAAATTGTTGCTACAAAGACTCACTGACTTTGGTATATCTGGGACAGTCCTGAAGTGGCTGACGTCCTATTTGGCCAATAGGACATTCTCTGTATGTATAAATAACATTATGTCTGATGCCAGTCCTTTGCTGCATGGTGTTCCTCAGGGATCCGTCTTGGGGCCAATTTTGTTTTTGTTGTACATTAGCCCTCTTGGAAAAATCATCAGCCGTTTTAAAAATGTGTCTTATCACCTCTACGCTGATGATATTCAACTGTACTTTTCCTTTAAGGAGTCAGAGATGCACAGACTGTCAGAGTTAATGGATTGTCTTTCAAGTGTAAAGTCGTGGCTTCATGAAAACTGCCTTCAGCTGAATTCTGAAAAGACGGAGACTTTGATTATTGCTCCAGAGCAGAAAATCCCCTTAATTGTAAACCACCTTGGTTCTCTGGGCTCCTCGGTTCAGTCGAGCATCAGAAATCTTGGTGTTTGGTTTGACCAGTCTTTGTCTCTTGACAGCCACTCGAGGCACCTGGTGAAAAACTGTTTCTTCCATTTGAGAAACATTGCCAAGTTGAGACCAATTTTATCCAACTCTGATCTAGAATTGTTGATTCATGCTTTTATCTCGTCTCGTTTAGATTATTGTAACTCCCTTTTTACTTGTTTTAACAAACCTGCTTTGAATCGTCTTCAAATGGTTCAAAATGCTGCAGCGCGGCTTTTAACAGGAACTAGCAGACGGTCACACATTACTCCCATTTTATCCTCGTTGCACTGGCTCCCCGTCAAATTTCGAATTGAATTTAAAATTTTAGTTTTGACTTTTAGAGCGCTGCATGGTCAGGCTCCCAGATATGTATCTGACCTGCTGTGCCCTTACTCCTCGGGTCGCACCCTTAGGTCCTCGGGCCAGAACCTCCTCACTGTCCCAAGAACCCGCTTTAAAACCAGAGGTGATCTGTCCTTTGAAGCCGTTGCTCCTAAATTGTGGAATGACCTTCCTTTGTCGCTGCGTACAGCCGACTCTGTTGATTCCTTCAAAAAGGAGCTGAAGACGTTGCTTTTTAGACGAGCTTTTAGTTGACAATGCTGTGATTGTTCCTATGTAAATTCTGTAATGTTTTCTGTGACTCTCTGTGAAGCACTTTGTGATTTTATCTGTGAGAGGTGCTATATAAATAAAGTTTCTTCTTCTTCTTCTTCTTCTTTTTATACTGTTTTTTAGCTAATGTTAGTTATGGAAAATTTATGCTAACGGCTGCAAACATGGCGGATCTCCATGGCAACTGTGGATTTTCCCGAACCCTATAACGTTCCCTCATCAAAGACAGACCTAGTCGTATTTCATTACGTTCAGTTTTTTGATTAATCCTCGGGCAAAGCTGTTATATTTAGCTGTTTCTTCTTCTACAGCATCGGTTTTGTTCTGCACTTCCTGGATACAGCTATGTCAGACCTAAAACTGTCATCCACATTCTTAAAGAGGGGGTATTCTGCTTTTTTCAATCACATAGCACCAGTCTATATCACACTACAATGATGACCAAACCTTCTGTTGGTCTGTAAATGCAGTAAATTAGAATAACTGCCTTGTATAAAATTGCTCTCTCAAAATGGCTGCAGTGAATGTCTTGAAATAGGCCTCTGTCTCTTTAAGAACCTCTGACCCTTCCCGACACGCCCCCTCCACACGCTGTCTGTGGCATCAGTGGGGAGGGGGTTCTGCTGAGGAGCAGTGGTTGGTTACTCAGCTGGTGACGAAAGCTCGGAGGCGTCTCCAGGAGTTGGGGGCGTTCCTAGGAGGACTCAGGCAAACCTATCCCTAAAATGGCCGCCATCAGAGTTTTTACAGATTACTCAAAAACATGTGAATGTGCCAAGGCAACACTTCAGGCATGTTTTTAATGAGGGAATGACATAATAACATGATGGAAAGCTTGAAAAAGTCGATCCATAATCCAACATTCTATCAGTTCTGCCCTCAGAGTGAGCGCGGAAGCTGCAAACCACGCTGTAAATCAAAATTGAAAGTGAGGTTTTTCATAAGTTGCCAGCAGGAGTTGTTTTTTTGTTTACTTTTTATTTGACCTTTACACCAGGAAAGTCCCACTGAGATAAAGAATCTTTCTTTCAGGGGAGTCCTGGCCCCAGAGGGGAACCTATTGTACATGTTTTAGTGGTAGGGGAAACCGGAGGAAACCCTCGCTGACACAGGGTGAACATTACAGAGACATAAATTGAAATGATAAAACGTGAATTATAAATAATGCTTTCAAGAATAAAGATTGTGTAAAACGTTCTAGTAGTTTACAAACAACTTACATTACAATTAATATTATAGATGTGATTCTTGTAATAGTCGATTCTAGAAAACTATCAATGGATTGCTTGATGGTTTCGGCCTAATTGAATCCTGCTTCAGTCCTGGTTTTGTAAATTCCCTCTTGTCCTTAGTCCTCACGTAGCCCTGCTTCAGACCGTACTTTAGTCCCTGGCTCTGTTGTCCATCTTTAGCGCTGCTTCAGTTTTTCACACTCGCAGTACACGCACCAAAAAAAATTCCAATCCTCTGAGACCCGCGGAGCGCACACGGCCGCGAGACTTGTGATCTCTCAAGTGCGCATTACTCGGCCCTCTTTAAAGCGGGCATGTGCAGATAACAAGAAGGCTACGTTTCACTCGCTGTTTTTTTTGCCCGAGTGGTGCGAGGCCGAGCGCGGGTCTTTTCAAGTGTCCGTGTCTGGAGGAGAGGGGAACGCATTACCGGGCATGATTGAATAAAACCAAGTGCTTCTGAGGCCTCTCGCTGCACAAGAGACATCGGAAGACGCTTTTAAACACAAGACCCCACGCAGGACGGGATGCTTGGTTTCGATAACGGCGCTCTTTGTGATTTGGTCATTTTCAGCATCTGTTAAGAGTGAATTTATAGTCAAGTGTGATCAAACAAAACCATGAAAACTTTGCTGTTTCTCCTTTAAAAAGGGACTAGATGCAAGATGGCTATTTTATACTCACTACTGCCATCTCAGGTCATACGTTTAACTGCACCTTCTATAATAAGCTCGTGCATGACGGCACTTCGGACCCAAAGTAACACCTGTTTAAGTGACAGTGCAGGATTTTAGAGGCAGTTGTGGTGAACAGGTCGGGGTTATTCTATGCATTAGGACATGGCTGGAGGAAAACATTTTTAAACTCCGTATAGTCCCTTTAAAAGAAAAAGTATTTTGGTTAAGAAAGGTGATGTCTTGTTTAGGTCTGGGGTGTGACATAACTCAGAACACATGTTTATGGTTCTAAATCATAATAACTAGGTACAGGTACAGGTAACTAATAGTTCCCTAAGACAAAATATAATGTTGAGTTTTTCCCAAACTGTTTGAGCACAAGCTTCTATGTAAAGCGTCAACACTAATTGTTGTTGAATCTCAAAATAACGGCAGCACTTGAAGTAATATTAAAGCAAATATGACGTTTTAAAGAGGGGGTGTTATGCTTTTTTCAGTCACATAGCACCAGTCTATATCACACTACGATGATGTTACGCGGCTGGTGACGAAAGCTCGGAGGCGTCTCCAGGAGGTGGGGGCGTTCCTAGGAGGACTCAGGCAAACCTATCCCTAAAATGGCCGCCATCAGAGTTTTTACAGATTACTCAAAAACACGTGAATGTGCCAAGGCAACACTTCAGGCATGTTTTTAATGAGGGAATGACATAATAACATGATGGAAAGCTTGAAAAAGTCGATTTTGCATAATACCCCCCCTTTAATACTTTTGTAAATATCTATTTTGATGATAAAGAAGGCACACTTATCATAGAAATTGGGGATGGAACGTTTCTGTGATTTCTATGATGTTTACCTCTAAGTATGTCACTTCCTGTCAGTGTCCAGTCAGGAAGTGAAACAACAATCACCACAAAAATGTCAAACTAATGAAAACGGGGTATAAAATAAGTCCTCGATGTAATTGTGTTAACTATGATCTAGCAAAAAACTAAATATCCAGTGTGTCCCATGCACCCTAAGCAATTGCAGGAAGAAAAAACAAGTCATTTTAAATGTTTATTCTGCATTGGCTTTTACTGGAACTCTGCACAACTGTTGCCGTTTCCCCCTTAACAATTAACTATGCTCCCTACCAGTGAAAAAGCAGTGCTTAATCACCATGGTTACCGTCACCCCCGCCCTCCCGGTGACCCCCCCCCCCCCCCCCTCCCTGCTCTTGCTTGCTTGCCCCCCCCCACACACACGCACACAATCACACAGCACAGGGGAGAGAGAGAGAGAGACTTGTTTACCGTCTCGGCTCCAGACTCAATAACATGTCAGTCATCGGGATTAGGACCCGCCCCCTGCTCGCCGCCCGCCTCCCATTGGCCAGCGGCTCGGAGCTCGCAGACAAACATCCCCGCCCACCCACCCCCCCCCATTCTCGCCGTGCGGAAAATAATGAATGATTTCCCAACTGTCTGTCTGGCTTGGCTGGCTGGCACATGCAGGGAAAACGCTCGCTTTGAGCTGACATTTTAACTGTACTGTCGAATATCGGGGTTGTTTTTCCTGACAACCCGATACCCGTGTGAGAAAGGAGGGCGGGCTTGGACCACGCAAATGAAAAGGTTTTGTCTAGTCAAATCGTCTCATAGGGAAAGGGTGATTGACAAGAGGCACGGGAAAGCAGACACTCGAACGAGAAGCCGCTCAATGCCGTTCTAATGCCCAAACGCGATATTTCAAAGGCTTCAAATGCAAAAGATTGAAGCCTGAAGAAGATTTGTAAACGTTGTACAGATAGATCAGGAGAAATATGGATGCTTTAAGGCAAGATGCTGCAGGTGAATAGGGGGATATTGATTTTTTGTGTGAAAATGTCCAAAATTGCCAATCAGCGATGAATCTATATGATAGAGCCAAGTTTAAATGCATGAATAAAATCTGTGAAAACTCCAATTTCGCCTTGTTTATTTTGCGTTTTAAAGTTCCATAAATCAGGCAGAAATTAGATACTCAAAAAAAACTCCTTCCAAAACACCTTCCAAATATTCCAAGTCTGACACGGGAAAGTTCGGAGTCGGTAGAAGCTACTAAAGTGGAGATATTGTTCCAAAAGTGAAATAAATACGACCATATTTGGATTACAGTGTCATCTTTCGATACCAAAAGTGTCAATATTTGTGAATGAATACGCATGGGAAAACATCATTAAAGAAGCATCGCAAAGGGTTTGTTTTATCCTTTGACATTAAAACTAAGATGTTAGGGGAGAAAACTAGCAAAAAATCTCAACATGGACACTTGAAAATGTGCTCGAATCAAGTCCATTTATGCCGTTTTTGAGTAGGTTTGGGTCCGAGATCGGGTTTGAGCTGTTCCCTTCACGAGCGCCAGATCAAAAGTCACAATAAATAAGGTTTTCCATCTTCCATCTCATTTTATTTATGCTAAAACAGACAAAAACACCACTTCAAACCCCCCCCCCCCCCCCCCCCCCCCTCTTGGGGAGTAAATACTACGCTGACAGAAAAGGCGAAGGGAGAGAGGGTTACTGTGCATCCAATTATCCAATGGAAATATATTTTTTCACTCAAACTTGGCTGTAAATGCTGTTTAAAGTGACGTTAGCCCGCAGTTAGCTTTGCCCGTTAGCATCTTCTTCGTGATTCCATTCGTATGTATTGCTTTCTCCGGACCGGTGGCAGTCAAGTTGCAAACATGGTTTTCTGTCCAGAGACACCAGGGGGAGATGAAAGACCCTCCAATCATCCCATAAACACTTGTATTACACCCACAGGGACTACGAAACGGATTTATTAAGGTAAACACGTTACTTAGTACTGCTTTAAATACAAGTTTCACTAAACCTCAGTGAATACAGACCGGCTGCACGTCTTCTTGAAGCACATAACCTGGAGAATTCAATTGACACCGCGCAAAATGTCACGGCTAGCAACAGTATGCAGCAGCATGCTAATGCTAACGGCAGCATGCTAATGCTAACGGAAAGTAATCAAAGCTGGGACAGAAACTATGATTGAATCACCTAAAAGTAATAAAATAAAACCGGCCACTGCTGGACTGGCCAAGTATTTATGTGTATCGATCGAAAATATCGGCCAAGCATATCGGCATCGGCCAATAAATCCCCCCCCCCCCCCCGCCAAGAAAAACCTATATCGGTCGACCTAAAAAAAAAAAAAATAGCAAAAAATCTATGTTTTCACTTGCCGTGTCTTGCCTTAAATTCTACTGCAGATTTGCTCATGAAAGTCCTTTACATATGTTTTTTCAATATTGTTGAAACCTGCTCACTGAAAACAAATTTCTTAAACCAATAAACTATTCCAGGTGTACCTTTAAGATGCAAACACTATTCTATAGCGTATTACGAAGTCGTGCCGTCTTCTTTGCCTGACTCTCCCAGCTGGAGCGGTGCGAGACTGCAGTGTCACATTAGTATGCACAAACTGGCTTCAGGGAGGAACTACAGATTCATCCTGTATAGATTTTCTTTTTTTTCCTTTTTTTATATCCTAGACAGTTTTCAGTGGTGTTTCCTCAGACCAAAAAGGTGCCTTCTAAAAATAGCGGACTTCCCAGATCTGCTTCATTAAATACGCCATGTTTCCTGGCACTCGCTGGCACAGCAGCAGCGGCAGCAGAGGTACATGTCTCTGGCGTGCTGGCATGTCCTCAAAATCCTGCTCATAAATCTATACTGAGGTCCTCCGGGCAGCGACGGACCTGGTTTACTCCCTGGGTCAGGTCTTGACATAGCCTTGGTTTAGACTGGAGAAGTTCAGTCCTGGCTAGTGCGTTTGTTTTACCCGTTTTCATCCGGGTTCAGCCCTGGTTCACGCTCTCCTGTATTGTGCTTTATGAAATCAAGTTCTATCTTAACAACTGTGCGTGCTAAGCTGATGCTACCGTTAGCTATACGAGCCTCTTTTCCACACAGGAAGTTCGCAAGCTTGCAGAAAGATTCATAGAGTCTTAGATCGAAGATGAAGGTGAGCGAGTCTAACTGGCAGTAAATTAGAGTCAAGATTGTGCTTCAAAAGAATATTTCAAGGGAATTTCCTAAAGCAGCAGTGCATACTTGTTTTCTATCAGCAAGGTGTTCTTGACTTGAAGATATCACCCCCAGAGCAGGACCTGGAACAGTCTCTCTAAAAGGTCCCCTGTTTGAAAGCGTGTCAAAGAGGGGCTGGTACTGAAACAGTACCGAGAACAGCCAATGGTTCCTTCGGTGCTAAAGCGCCCAAATAGAACTGGGTTGAACTTAGATCTGAAGTATGTTAAGTAAGTCTATTTGTTTCAAGGCAAAGGCATCCTTTTAGACTGCTTCTCCCCTCGTTTTAGATCTGGTTTAGTTCTGGTTCAAGCCTCGTCACAGTCCTGCTTTAGTACGGGTACGCTTTAGGAGTCATTGGTGCCTTGGTCCAGGTTTAGACTTGTTTTAGCCTTCGATGGAGTTCTGGTTTAAGATGTACTCCTGGGTCAACTCCTTCTATAGTCTCATTTGTCCCAGATTCACAGCTCAATAAGAATCGTTGAGATCCGTTCATGTACAAGTGCCGTTCAAAAAGACTGGCTCATTTTTTGAAGAAGTCAACCAGAAAAGTCATACTGTCCCGCATTTGTATACAAAAACAGAAAGAAACAGCTCTGTTTACTCCTGTTGTTTAGTCCAATGTCCAACCCTGATTCAGTCCTGCTTTAGCCCTTGGTTTATTTCTGGTCTTGTCCTGGTTTAAACTTCGTCTCATCAAACACAAAAAGCCCATGCTACAGAGCGAGGGCTAGCACTAGCAGCGCGGGCAGATCCGGCGGGGGAAACTCTTGTGCATGTGGTGTTCATAAAGCCATGCAGAAACATGTGCGTACAAAGTAAACATTCTGCTCTTATTTTGGGTCCCAGCATCGAAACCAGGGCCTCTGCGTTTACAGAAAGCGCATGGTATGGGTCCGCCTGGTACTTTCCGAAAAACGGCGCGCGCTGGTCCTGATTACGACAAAAACAGGTCGAAGAAAAGTCTCGTAAAGGAGGACGAGGCGAGTCCCGGAGGGCGCCGTGTTTCTGAGCTTTCGACAAACATACCGAGGTTGGAACACGGCACCGCGACGGAGACAGTTCAAAAGCAGCTCTTTGTTTGAATCCGACCCTAATCACAGGCCAAAACCCGGGCCGTAAAAGCTGATGGGGAGATAGTGTTCGCAGAGTCAACATTCCAGCCGGGTGAACTCAAGTGCAGCGCAAACACTCAGGTGGACACGGCGGCCGCTTAGTCCCAGATCCCGGATAGTGTTCATAGCTGAAGTTCCAGCGAGGTGAGCGGGGTCATTTGCCCCGACCTACACAGAGGACAACCTACTGTGCTTGTTTTGGGATGGTGAGGGAAGCTAGAGTACCTAGAGGGAACCTATTGAGAGATGGGAGGAGCAAACTGGCCAAAGAAAGGTGCAATGCTTGTTTGACGGGGAAACCGCGTAACATTTTGGACTATACTGTTGTCATCAATACATCACATAGATACAGACGGCATCTCGTAATAGAAGGGGGCGTGGCTTCACCGAGGGGGAAAATAGAATCTTTTGGGAAACACATTTTTTTACTCTTTTTAGCCATTTTCCGGTGGAATATTTATCACATACAAATAAAGTGAAGTGTAAATTGGGTCCATATGGATATTTTCTCACAGCAGATTGATCAGTAGAAGTGAAAAAACGGCAGTTGTAGCAAGCGCTAGCTAACCATTAGCATTAGATGCCGTCCGCCCATATATGGTCATGTTTGAAAACAGTTAAGGGGGAAAACAATTTGGAGAAAAATATATACTTTCTCTAATTATTCAAAAACTACTTTAACAAATGCTAAATTATGAATAGTGTTCTACTAAAGAAAGAAACAACGACATGGAGAGGAGCAAAGTGGTTCAACAGCCCATAAATACATAAAAAAAAAAGTGAGAATGCTAGCTTGATGCTACATGTAAGCATCGGGCTAATGCTAACGGTTAGCTAGCGCGAGCTACAACTGCCGTTTTTTCACTTCTACTGATCAGTCTGCTGTGAGAAAATATCCATATGGGCCCGATTTACTCTGGACTTTATTTATGTGATAAATAAGTTGATATTCCACCAGAAAATGGCTAAAAAGAGTGAAAAATTGTTTTTCTCTGAAGATTCTATTTTCCCCCTTGGCGAAGCCACGCCCCCTTCTATGACGAGATGCCGTCTCTATCTATGATCCTAATGACCAGCTCGACACAGATAAGTCTATTTTTTTTGCCGTGGGAAATCAAAGAATGGATTTGGATGAAAACAACCTGTTTCTACTGACTTTAGTCGACATCTCCATGGCGACGAGCTGGAGGCGTACCCACTCCCGGTAAAGATTCAGTCGTGTCATGGCAGAGGTGAGCCGCTCATAGCAAAAGCACATGTTTTTTTTTTTTTTGTACATTCATGAGGTAAAATATCTGTCATGAAATAAACGCTTGTATTTCAATTTGTTTATTGGGTGAAATGTTACGCGGTGTGGCTTTAAGGTCGTAATGACTAGGGACGGGACAAAATATCGGATCGTGACAAAAGTGGATCGTCCCAGCCCTACTAATCACATTCTACGTTTTGTCCGTAATCTGCAGCAAAGGTTTGAAATTGACATCTGTATGAATAAAGGAAGGAAAACCTGGTGTAGCTAGTTTAGGGATCAGTGTAGTCCCGGGTTTAGGCAGGTTCTAGTCCTCGATGATTGAGATAAGGCTTTTTCCACCCAGCCACTCAAGCAGTTAGTTTAGCGAGTTAAAGGTTGAGCATGTGTAAGATTTTTTTTTGTAAATAATTCATAAACGTGACCCATCTGTGTCTCCAGATCTCCTCTTGTTTTTCCAAGAGCCTGAACCGCCCCACTCTTCTCTCCACGCGTGTTTGAACACTGACCTAACTACAGAGACATTCTTCCCCCCGTTCAGAACAAAGCCCCTTTCAAGTGCACTTTTAAACTCGTCTCGGACCGACTCCAGACTCCAGCCATCAGCCCAGGCGCCAATTAACCTGAGCGGCCGAATCTAAACTACGACAACAGCACGTGGCCGGACTCATCGCTCGCCGGGGGAAAAGGCAGCACGGGAACGAGAGGGCTGCAGCCGAGTGGAACAAACGCCACTGTTTACAAGCCCCGGGGGTTACGTCACCCGCCAGCGAACCTCCGCCAACGGACGCAGCAGCAGGAGGAGGAGGAGGAGGAGGAGGAGGAGGAGGAGGAGGAGGAGGAGGAGGAGGAGGAGGAGGAGGAGGAGGAGGAGGATGGGGTCAGGCATACACAGAGCAAAAGTGCGTTACGTGACATTCCAGTAAGTACAGGAAAGGCACACAGGAAAAAAAAAAGGGTCCACAATTTGAACCGGCTCACTGAATCTGGTCAACAACAGAAAAAACCCCAACATGAATCACTCGTGCTCCATACTTCCACTACTACGCCTGCAGCTTTGATTACAGAACATCCGCTGTGGCCTGGTTCCAATAAGCTTCTGCAATGTCAAACGATCCAGTCACGATCCAGTCAGTTGGACTTGGATCGCAATGCTTTGTGATGCAATACCAAATATCGATACTTTATCAAGTATCGCAATACTTTTAGTACTTGTGTTTGGAGGCATTTTTTTCCACACACTCCTCCTCCGTAACGGTTACACACACTTCAGTAAATGTCAAATGGCATTTGGTTTAGAACTTTAGACACATGACTTTTTACACAATTTAAAAGGCACTATACGGAGTTTAAAGGGGGGGTATTACGCAAAATCGACTTTTTCAAGCTTTCCATCATGTTATTATGTCATTCCCTCATTAAAAACATGCCTGAAGTGTTGCCTTGGCACATTCACATATCTTTGAGTAATCTGTAAAAACTCTGATGGCGGCCATTTTAGGGATAGGTTTGCCTGAGTCCTCCTAGGAACGCCCCCACCTCCTGGAGACGCCTCCGAGCTTTCGTCACCAGCCGAGTAACCAACCACTGCTCCTCAGCAGAACCCCCTCCCCACTGATGCCACAGACAGCGTGTGGAGGGGGCGTGTCGGAAAGGCTCAGAGGTTCTTGAAGAGACAGAGGCCTATTTCAAGACATTCACTACAGCCATTTTGAGAGAGCAATTTTATACAAGGCAGTTTTTCTAATTTACTGCATTTACAGACCAACAGAAGGTTTGCTCATCATTGTAGTGTGATATAGACTGGTGCTATGTGACTGAAAAAAGCATAATACCCCCTCTTTGATAATGTTAAAATTATGTATTTTCCTCCCTCTACATGTTCCAGCCATGTCCTAATGTGTAGAATGAGCTCAGACCTGTTCACCACAACTGCCTCTAAAATCCTGCACTCAGAAAGGTGTTAATTCGGGTCCGAATTGCCGTCATGCACGAGCTTAATGTAGAAACTGCAGCTACATGTATTACCTGAGGTGGCAGTAGTGAGTATAAAATGGCAAACTTGCATCTAGCCCCTTTAAAGTAAACATATCCCTTATATCACAATTAGTTACTATATCGCAATACATATCGGATCGGCCCCTGAGTATCGTGGTACGTATCGGATCGTGACAAAAGTGACAAAAAGTCCCAGCCCTACTGACGACAAACATCAAGTTAAAAATGATATTGTTTATAAGTCATTTATTGAATGATAAGTCCATATAGTAATCATCGTGACAGGCCTAACCAGTGTTGCATTCGTTTTTTTTCACCAAGATCTTCTATTGATGATGGGAGAGTGTGACCACCGTGCAAAGCTCACTCCATGTTTAAAAGCAGCTATAACTGTCCCCAAAATGAGGGTCAGCCAAGATATTAAAATAGAAAATAATGACAATATTTCACCGAACTGTGAATTGAAAACAGCGTGTATTATGCAGCTGAGACGATGCACTTCTGTCACGGTGCGATGTGTATCCCGATACTCAGGGGCCGATCCCAGACGTGCATCGTGATGTTTTTACAGTGGAAAACATTTATAAACCAAATGCCATGTGACATTTATTGAAGTGCTAAGATTGAAAAGTGTATTACCAAGTGCTGTGTAGCTGTTCTTAACCTCTTAACTCCCGCCTGAACCGAGAGCATTTTCTCCAGTTCAGCTTTACCCAAATCCTGTAGGCCAGTGTAACGCCTCATTTGAAAGCCAAGATCTACAAAACTCATCTAAATGGATATTTTTTCCTCAAGTCATCACATTTTTTTCCATCTTTTTTTGGGGGGGGGGGGTATTCAACTCATTTTGTAACTTTTTTGTCATTTTTTGTCAATTTTTTGTCATATTTTTGTCAATTTTTCTGCAATTTTTCTGTAATTTTTTGTTATTTTTTTGTCATTTTTTCCCCAATTTTTTGTCATTTTTTTGTCCAATTTTTGTCAATTTTTCTGTCATTTTTCTGTCATTTTTTTTCATTTAATTTTATTTTTTTGTTATTTTTTGTCACATTTTTTGCCATTTATTTGTCATTTTTTGTCATTTTTTTGTTATTTTTTGTCACATATTTGTCATTTTTTCGTCACTTTTTTGTCAAGGTTTTCTCACTTTTTTGTCACATCTTCTTCATTGTTTTCGTCTCCGTTCTGTCGCTATTTTCCCACCTTTTTTCCAGAAGCTTTTGGACTGGGGTAAAGCCAAACTGGAGAAAAAGTGCTCGGTTCAGGTGGGAGTTAAGGGGTTAAAAAAAATAGTGCAAGAAGAAAAAAAAATACCAAACAGCAGCACATTAATAGGAAGAGCATCTGCACATTGTAACTGGAAGTGCCCTGGTTTCAGCTTACTATATTAACCAGGACTACTTGGATTGGTTTGAACATATTTTATATAAGTAAAAAAAAGTAGCATGATCCCAGCCTGAACATATTCGTGAATTTCAAAGGTTCTGCTGCACGACATGAAAAGCTTGTGCTGCTTGACGTGATCCTGTCCTCCGCCTGTGCCCGCTCCCCCGTCTGCCCGCCTCGCGCATGGAAACGGAGGTCAAAGATCAGCGCGATGGAGCGGGACAGCTGACACTTCTTAAACGCGCCGCCAGGTTCTCCGCTCCGATTGGCCCGCGGTGACATCATGGCGTGAACCCCCCGCATCGCCAGTGAGTTGCTCAGTCACACGTGTGCGCCGCAAATGTGCCCCGTCGGGACCTTTGCCGCAAACGGTCACCGCGTTACAAAGGGGAGAGCCGGGGCCCCCGAAGGGAAGCCTAAATTTGGCCCTTCCAGTTTGTTGAGATTGGGTTGTAATTCATTGCCGCTACAACAATAGAAACGGTGAAGCTAGACCCTATACTAAAGTATGGCGAGGTATGTCCATCAGTAACAACAAACAATAAGAAAACATCAGGATCTTCCATCATTTGCGATGTTTGATGGCTAAAAGCTAAAGGACTCTGCAAGACGATTCCACTAAATATGGAATATACATGAGATTTTGCAGTTTATTCAAAGCCACACTGCAGAATATTCCTAATATTGCTACAGATACAGAAAGCATCTCTGGAATCGCCCATATATGGTCATTTTTGAAAACAGTTAAGGGGGAAAACAATTTTGAAAAAATGTAAATTTTCTCTAATTATTCAACAACTACTGTAACAAACGCTGAATTATGAATATAGTTTTCTACTAAATAACTATACAAAGACATGGGGAGGAGCAAAGTGGTTCAACAGCCCATAAATACATGAATAACGGAGAATGCTAACTTGATGCTACATGTTAGCATCAGGCTAATGCTAACGGTTAGCTAGCGCTGGCTACAACTGCCGTTTTTTTCACTTCTACTGATCAATCTGCTGTGAGAAAATATCCATATGGGCCCGATTTATACTTGAATTTATTTATGTGATAAATAAGCTGATATTCCACCAGAAAATGTCTAAAAAGAGTGAAAAATTGTGTTTCTCTAAAGATTCTATTTTCCCCCTCGGCGAAGCCACGCCCCCTTCTATGACGAGATGCCGTCTGTATCTATGTTGTTGATATGAGTGTGTGAAGTTTGGAGTTTTGTCGAGGCAAAATTAGGTCTGACGCAGTAGGGAAGTCTGTGGGAGGCTGCACGGACTGAAGAAAATGATTCCCCGTCTTTAGCATTTCCACATTTGCTGAGAAAGTCGGGCTTTTTCCAGCGGTAACGTTGTTTTTGTGGAACATGGCGTCAGACCTCAGCAATCGGTGTCTGCCACCTTCAGGAGCGTTTTAGACGACGGAGATATTGCCTACATCAGGGGTGCCCAGGGTCCAAATAGTCCTTTTTATTTTAAGTTGAATTGTTCTTCACAATTCTAACCTGAACAACGAACATTTTATTGCAAGACAAAGCTTGCATTATGTTTTTGCCTCTGCTAAATCTACCGAGTGGAAGTGTTCACTGTACTGACCGATCTCTGGCCCTTCACCCTCTGCACCCTTCAATATGTGACCCTCCACAAAAGGTCTGAAGACTCCCGGTCTACATGAACGCCTCTGTCAGCTCTTAGCAGATGCTAGATGAAGCCGTGCACCATGGAGCACTCAGATTTATCACAGACAGTAAAAAACACTGCACTTTGTAAGTAAAAATGTGTTTTCTTAATGTAATGTTCATAATACTGTTTATAGTTAAACGTTATGGAGGTCCAAATATGGAATATACTGCAGGCCATAACAGTGAAATTATAGAAGACCAATTGTAGTCCACAATGTGCTGAACAAACCCTCCAAATTTCATTCATTTTGAGCGAACTATTGAAGAGTTGTAGCTGGTCAAACTTGAACATTTAGCAACTGTCATATTTCTGGCCTGGCCACGCCCCCCTTAAGTTAAAAATCTAATTATTCCACAAACTACAACAGACACCACCTTCAAACTTCACGCACTCTACACTTTGGGAATATATCAACAACATCAGGCCAATTTTGAAGTCAATCCGAGATAGTCGAGCGGTGTGTATTTTTGCAGTGGGTGAAAAAAACAAGGCATTTGTAAAACACAATATGGAAACAATGTATTTCATTCTAAAATAACCTTGAACCACAGCTAACCATCTTAAGTCTACGCGCTTCCCCGTTTCATGGCTTGGTTACAAAAATAAAACTGAGACGTTAAGAGTGTGCTTTGTCTGTTTGTAGGTAGGTGGTGGTGGGGGTTCAGACACAGGATAGACAGACCCAACCTGGGGAGGGGGTGAGTTGACCTGTGATTAGCTTTAGGATTAGGATTAGAGCAGGAGTCACGCAACACTTAACAACAGGCTGGATGTCAACATAGAGCAAACCAATTATACTTTGACTGACAATTTGAGCACGGAAAGGAGCCAGGCTTTTTGACCTCTTAACATTTAGATTTGATGTTTTCAAAGTGCAATATCAAATGATGTGTCTCGTGCTGTATTATGGGCAACTTTTCACATTTGAAAATTCCAATTTACAGGTTCAAAGCGTTCCAGCTGAATAAAGTCGTAAATGTAACTTCTAGTGCCACCGTTTAGCTACTAAGATGCTAACGTTATCTGAATTCTTCACTAAATATGATTAAAAACTTGTTAAATAATGTTATATTTAACATTATGTGTGGTTTTGTTACATTTCTCCACTGCCGTTTTCCTCTCTGATCGTCTCCGAGCTTACATGTGGTGATCACCATTTCCAGCGGCGTTCCAAGGCATCTTTCCTAATCAGAGGTTGGAAATTTAGCAGATGCCTGGAAAGCAGCATGAGAAATCCCCCGAAGGGCTATGATATTACATCATATGTGACCTAATAGGGTGTTCTACTAGGAAACTTTAAAGGAATTTACAGTATTTAACGTATTTTAAGAGGTCTTTAACTGGTATTTCTTATCTTATTTGAGTAATAATATGTCTCAGGTTCAGGTTAGGTTCAGAGCTGAAGGGCCGTATTTAGCCCACGGGCCTGATGTTGCCTAAAGGACCAAACTGAAACATCATAAAAAGTGAATATACTAAAACTAGAATAGTGGGCAATATTGTAAAATAAACTCTTATATTGATTTTATATAACTTAGACAATATACATTTAAATCACAAACATCTTTCATTGTACACCTTCAAATGTCAGAAGTAATGCCACGTTCATTTCAGAAACCACTTCATTCTTACTTGATATTATTCTGGCCACACCGCCTTTGCTCTGCCAGATCCTGTCAAAGCCCTCGAAAGCTAAGCAGGAAGGGCCTGGTCGGTACTTGGATGGGAGACCGTTTGGGAATACCAGGCAGCCTGGGGTGAATGTAGTGTGTGAGTGAGTGGTTGGTGATGGTCGGAGGGGCCCATGGCACAGACAGGTTGCCTCGCTTCCATCAGTCTACCCCAGGGCAGCTGTGGCTACAACAGTAGCTTACCACCACTGAGTATGGAGTGAATGAATAATGACAATAGTGTAGAGCTTTGAGAAACTTGGTAACACAGGCTTGTAAACTACAAGTGCATTAGTATCATTATTATTACCAAAAGATTAAAAAGCAACCGCTTCCATTGTGATGACTGCAGCCCTGATGGGGAGCAAACCAAGCTCTGCACAGAAAGGCCACACACATCCGGGAATCGAACCCGGGACCTTCTTGCGGCGAGGCTACACAGGACACAGGGGATATTTTGCCCGATCTGAGGCGAAGAAGGGGCGACACACACACACACACACACACTCACACACACACAGGAGCCGCAGGAAGTGCCCGGCCCCCCCACTGTGTCAAACATAAGATGGGCGAAACTAAACACCCACGCTTTCGGGCCACAGCAGACAATGGGGACGATTGTGTGGGGCAGTGGCACACTCACAGCCAGGGGACGCGCTTTGAAAACATGCCCCCCCCTTTAGTCCCCGGTCCACACAGGCGCTCATGCCCCTCACACGTCCCCGATACAGTTTGGGACTGTAAAAAAAAATATGCTTTTGTCTTTTGGGCCGTTGGGGACCTCACACGAGACAACTCTCTCACCAAATAACTGGAAGAGTGAGGAGCACTGGAGTTGATGATCTGGATGCACAATGATGATGCAAATGGAACCGATCAATGAGCATCAGCGATATGAAGCGCAGTGGAACTCTCACTTTGGGACACGAGCACAAAATCTGACATGAATGTGTTTCATGAATTGCTGAAATATATCAACAAACTCTCATGGGGCAAAAACAATGTTTCCCTACAAAAAGAAAAAAAGTCAGGCATTTTTCCAAGAAAGTATTGCCAAGTGTCAGACCCTGATGATGATCTTTTTGTTTCTTTTTTGTCATGTTTTCTTTTCTGTTGTTGTTGTTGACGTCAGCTCTTTCCAAGATCGTGATCTGGTAAACCTGTTTTGTTGGCTCTGCTTCAGTCAAAGTACTTTGATGGGGTCATACTGCACATACATGTGAGGATTAGGACATTTGAAACAAAACTATCCAGAGGGGAGGAAAAAAGTTAGACTACAACCTGTTTAGGACTGGCCTTTCTAAATATAGTGCTTTTCATGATGAATATGGCAATTCAATGTTGGTTCTTTTGGAGGCTAACAGGGCTGTTTCTAAGGAACCTAGACATCATTCACACTGATATTGTGATATTTTTAGATATTTTGTTTTCACTTTTGACATTGTTTCATGGTCAAGGTAATGTTGCTCTGTCAGATTTTTAATTGGGTCAAAGTACTGCAGTGTTTGCTGTAAAAAATACTGAAATATTCATATAAGTGTAGTGAATAATATCGTTGTGGCTTCAACAACACAAATGGATGGGTTCTCAACCAAAGTACTGCTCCACAAAAACATGACTTACTTCAGCAAATTGACTTCCTAACCACATCTGCACTTAACCCAGCTTTAGTCTGGGCCCGGAATGGCGGCCACATCGCATCAGCTGACCTGCCGTCCACTTCCAGGGGCGGACTGGTCATGTGTCCATTCTGGAGGAGCACAGAAGGGCCACTGGCTCTAGGGCCACCGGTCTGGCCCCTCACTTTACCTTAACCCTTACCCCCGGGCGTAACCGAGCTTTACCCAAATCAAAAAGCGTAAAAGAAAAGCATCCAAAAACAAAAAATGTGCTGGAAAAGCAACAAAAAAAGTGACAAAAAAGTGACACAAACACAACAAAATGTGACGAAAACGTGACGACAAAGCAATGAAAAAAGCGGTGGGAAAAAAAAAACATGACAAAAACAAAACAAAACCAAGAGACGAAAACACAACGAAAAAGTGACAAAAAAAGTGACAAAAACAGGCCAAAAAGCCACAAAAAAGTAACGAAAAAGCAGCAAAATGCAACAAAAACAAACAACAACAAACAAAAATGGAGCGACAACGTGACAAAAAGCACTTTTCTAGATTTGCGCTTTCAAATGAGGCGTTACAGTGTTGCTCTCCAGTCCAGAAGCCTTTGGATTTGGGTAAAGCCGAACTGGAGAAAATGCTCTCGGTTAAGGCGGGTGGCAAGAGGTTAACATATGTATTTGTGGAAGTGTCGCATTTACGCTAATTTGGATCAGTCCCAGTCCCCGCCCCGTGTCCACTTCTGTGAACTTGCAAATGAAAACACAACCCCCGTCTCTCCCTTTAACCTGTGTCCGACCGTGCCCTCCGTCAACCCTGGCGTCTGAACCGTCACGCGCAGACAGACAGACAGACATGAGCCTTACGTCAGCTCCCGTTCGCCCGCCTGATCCGCCCCGGGCCGCGCATTCCACCGCGCACGCCCACGCGCACCTGAGGCATGTTTGGGAGCGCGCGGCTCCGCTCCGAGGCCGAGAAAAACAAGGCTGAGTTCAGTGAGTTGTTCCCTACAGGAGAGCGGGAGGCCGGGATTAGCCCGAGTGTAAACAGGGGGCAGAGGATTCTCCGCAACAGGCTGCTGCAGCGGGATCGCAGCGGGGAGTGGGTATACCGCCGCAGACCGTAACATCACTCTGGTTTTGTGAGATGGTTCAGATTCGGGGACCCTGAAATGAGGATACGTGCGTTTTCAAAGAGTGAATTTGGTGCAACGTGCCCCGCAAATAGCTACATGTTATTTTCAAGCTTGCTACTTAGCGCCCGGCTGATAAATGAGTGGTTAATTATACAGCAACATCTGAGCTGGGGAGACCATGAGCCGCAAACGAGGACACAAGCATAATGTGAGCTTTCTTCAGTCGAAACCTTTTGGATTTATGTTTTGGGAGCTACAAATTACCCAGGCTTAAAGTCAGAGCCGTGGGACGATATTTTTGTTAGGGGGGTGCTGAGACACAAGATTGCCCCAAAAACCTATTTCTGTGCTTATTTCCTATTTATTTATGATTGCCTGTAATGCATAAACGATCCACCAGGGGGTGCTGTAGCGCCCTCAGCACCCTGGGTTCCCACGGCCTTGCTTAAAGAGCATTTCACCCATTAGACAGATTTTTTGGGTAAAACATAGTTAACACGATAATATTTAAAGCAGAACTGAGTAACTCGTGCCCCTAGAGGCCATAAGCGCCACTGCAGGTGTCGTGGCATGTTGCGTTTTTTTACTCCTTAATTGTCCGTGAGAGTAAATACTACGCCGACAGAAAAGACAAAGGGACAGAGCAATATTGTACATCCAATTACACAATGAAGATCATTCTTTTCCCTCAAACGTGGCTGCAAATACTGTGGCACTAGCCCGCAGCTAGCTATGCCTGTTAGCCTGTTAGCTACTTCTTTCGTGATTCTGTTTGGTCTTTTTTGGTTTTCTGGCCAGAGACACCAGGGGCAGATGAAAGACCCCCCAATCACCCCATCAACACTTGTATTACCCCCAGAGGGACTACAAAAAGTATTTATTAAGGTAAACAAGTTACTTAGTACTGCTTTAAGATTTTGCTCTTTTGCTTGACCATTTTTGTGATAAGTTAATAGTTTCATATCTTATGTTTGTTTGTTTGTTTGTTAACTTTATTGTCCCCGTAGGGAAATTATTGGGCACTGACAAGAAGTGACAGACAAATTAGAGGCAAACTATTTGAAACTGTTGCTGTGAAATGAGACAAACTGCTGTAGACACAGAGGCTAACGCACACACAAGGGGGCGTGGCCTCGCCGAGGGGGAAGGAAGTATGATATGGGAAACAACATTTTTCACTCTTTTCAGCCGTTTTCAAGTCTGAATCAGACCAATATGGATGTTTTTTCACAGCAGATTGTTCAGTAGAAGCGGGGAAGAAAGAAAAAAAATGGCAGCATAGCTGGCATTAGCATGTAGCATAATGCTAACATAAAGCTTCAAGCTTCAAAATACTTTTCTGCTCCTCTCCATGTCTTTGTATCTTTATCGAGTAGAAAACTATATTCAGAATTCAGAATTTCTTAAAGTAGTTTTGGAGTAAATACAGAAAGTTTAGATTTTTCTCCTCTTAGTTTTCCCCCTCAACTGCTTCAAACATGACCAGAGATGCAGTCTATATCCATGGAACTTTACCTCCATCTATGTCACTTCCTGTCAGTAGCTTAAAGATTCAAATGAAACAACTTTTCAGTAAAAATTACTGCTTCACTGAAATAAAATGCCAATTCTTGTGCCTCCTGCTTAATGATATGTTTTTTTTTTTTTCTCCCCTTCTATGATGACGTACATATTCACTGAATTATCCACTGTTTCTGATTATTCTACTGTGTTGTTCAGTTACACTCTGGACTTTGGGAATGGCTGGATTTGAACATGCTTAACTATGTTTACAAAGTGTTTACAACCCTTTAAATGTCCTCAGAATCATACCAGGAGTTGTTGCACGTTTGAGCAATACCCAGTCTGTCTCATACACACATATTTTTTAGTTTTAAATGATCACAAAAGTAAGAAAGCTCGCTCATTAGCAACACCAGCAAATGTGTGAGTGGCCATGCGGTGAAGGAAGAGGGACTTTCTTTTTGGCCAAAACAATATAGTGGAAATTTGCACCATTTGGCCGTTGCCGTGACTGAAGGCTGCCCGGTCTCCTCTGAGCAGTCGTTGTTGGTATAGCTGCTCATAGAGGCTGGTAAAGGGGCATTCTCGGGTCGGGATAGGGCCCAAACTGTGCCTTTGTTACAAACGCAAGCTCCAGCCAAAAACAAGTCTCCGGCCGCCTGCGCTCAGCCTGTGTGTGTGGTCCGACGCCGGAACAGCCTGCAGCTCTCCGAACCCTGACGGGCGCTCTCTGACAACAACAAGTGGCGAGGCGAGTCAGAGCCCACGCTGTATTTGGACTTCATGGAGCCTGTTTACAAGCAGTTCTGTACTTTCTGTATACGCACAAAACAAGACAGCCCCTCTCCTTAAAGCATGGAAATCACTGTAATCCCTCGTTCCTTGTGTACTTTGAGACACTGCAGTTGAATAAGGAAAAAAATATATCAATTTGGAGCCAGGTTTAAATCTATAGTTTTAATTTGTTGATATATTAGTGGGGATTTTGGATATCCTGTTTAGTTTATGAATAATCTAGTCTAGATCTAAAAAATCTTGCTTTTACCACTGCAATGTCTCACATGTCTCACTACAAAAAGCACAATGAAACAATGTCTATGTCAGGAAAAACACAAATAAATGTTTGCAACCAAAAAAGATGGGCCTATTGTTAATCTCTCTTCTTTCGCTCCTCCTTTGATCTTCTCTCTCCCCCTCTCTTTTCTGTCTCATCCCATTTCTTCTCTCTCCCTCTTTCATCTCTTCTCTCTGTCCCCATCTTTCCCTCTCTCCCTTCATATCTCTCTCCCCAACTTCTTTCTCTCTCCTCATCCTCCCCCTCTTTCCTCTTTCTCCCTCTCTCACCCTCTCTTCTCTCTCCCCCTCTTTCCTCTCTCTCTCCCCAAAACTTCTTCCTCTCTCTCTCTCCCCCCTCTCCTCCTCCCCCCACTCCAGCCACACTCATTCATAAAATGGCCGCTCCACTCCTCCAGCCGCCCCCACGTGAGCCCTCGATTTTGCCTTGTAAACCTGTTCCGGTGGTGATGTAAATGTTTGCTGCCCGGGCTGAGTGTGCGCACGCTGGGCGGGACGGGACCGCAGGGATGTGGGCGGGGCCAGGAGGCCGGTCCGCTGCTCCTCCTTCCGGGGCCCGCGCAGGGAAACGGAACATTCTCAAGTCCCATCTTAACCACATCACACGCTGCACGCCGCCGCTTCACTGCGCGGCACCCTGCTGCTCGAGGGGAGGAAAGGGGTCATCAAAGGGACCCAAAACATGAGCAATATCAACTGAACTGATTGTTTTTGCGGATAATAGGACATTTTCAGAAATGTATGGTTGGTTGTTAAGAGCTGTCCCAAACATACAGCAATATCCCATTCAAGACAAACTTATTTTGCATTGGCTTGGACCAAAAGATGTTGGAAGTGAAGGTTTTCCTGTTTCTAGAGTATGTACAAATACTTTTCAAGGCCATTTAATGTCTAAATATATCATTTTAAAGCCACAAACCAAACAAATCTATGCATTTGTTACTTTTAGGTAACTTAAAGGCACACAGTGTAGCATTTTTGGATTCTACTGTTGCCAGATGCTATTTGTGCAGTGGGTAATCGAACAATGGATTTGGATGAGGACCTAAAGGGGCTCGATGCAAGTTGGTCATTGTTATGCTCATTACTGCCGCCTCAGGTGTTACGCGTAACTGCAGGTTCTATATTAAGCTCGTGCATGACGGCACTTCAGACCCGAATCAATAACTTTTTAAGGGACAGTGCAGGATTTTAGAGGCAAATGTGGTGAACAGGTCTGAGCTCATTCTTCACATTAAGACATGGTTGGAACATTTTTAAACTCCGTATAGTCCCTTTAAATATCGCATTTGGCTGCCTTTCGTCAACATATCCATGGTCACGAGCAGGAGACGTCCCTCTCCCAGTAAAGTAATGCTGCGTTCCAGGAAACTGGTAAATTTCAGACCTCCCACTTCGAAAAAGGCCTTGGAACACGGCTTGAAGAGGTACTTACAACGTGTAAACTCGGAGATGACCAGAGCGCTCCGCTTTCAGATACGCGATGAAGACAGCGATGGCAGGAACCCAAGTGGAAAGACGCAGCTGGAGATAAAACTTCAACAAAACCACTACACCAGCGAAGTGAAGGCCTTCGAGCTTACGTTATAATGAGCATGTTTTGAATTATATCTGGTGTGAAAAGTCATTCATAAAACAAACGTATTAGCTAACTGTTGTAGCAGTAGCCGTTTACATACAAGTGTATTCGGCTGGAACGTTCTGATGTCATAATGTGTCATTTTCAAGTAGGAAAATACCCAGTTGAGCAACGTAATCATTTTCAAAGACATTTAAATCTAATCCTTTTTAATGATGTAAAAGGACTCAGGGCTTCTGCAATTGAGTTAAAAATTGTGAATATAGCACATTTTAGAACCTACATACAAAACTAACTTGGGAAACAGAAATGCTAGCGCCTTGGGAAACTTTATATCTCCGGCGGTCAAACCATTGGTAACCCAATCATTTACCTCGTCTTACACCGGCTTCAGAAATGACACGGGGAAGCTGCAGCCATTGGCAGGTTGTCGGCTGAATTCCCAGCAGAGGTGTGAAATAGCGCGTGTCGTTGAGTCCCACAAACCAAATGCTCTACACTCCCCAGAGGAGCACCAATCGGGGGCATTCCACAGGCCTACGTGCACCAGGACACAAGCGCAGAGGGGCCACACAGCTACTACAACCCCCCCCCTCAGCCCCCCGCCCCCTCCGCACACCGCGCTCTCAACACCCGCAGTCAAAACATCCACTACTAAGTGACAGGAGAATTACAGAGTGTTCTGATAAAAAGGAAAACATGCAAATGTTAAAAACAGCATATTGGGATTAATGAAAAAAATCTGTGAAATTACTGAAGGAGCCAAAATGGTAGTTCAGAATGGAGCTTAGTTTGTCCTGCCGGTTAGGAATACAGATACAGACGGCATCTGTGGGAACGGCCACAAGCCTTCATGTTTGAGGGGGAAACACAGGGGGGGGAACTACACCTGTTACTCCACCAGTACTACGTTGTCAGTTTCATGGCATTTAAAAAAGAATATGATTTAGCATTTAGCTCAGAGGACACTTTCATACGCTAATTTGTATCTAAAGTAAAGGTCTGTACATTTGTTAATGACTTCTAACTAGGTTTTGACTTCTCCTAAATGTGGTCGATGGTTGTCAACAGCTGAAAACATCTGGGTCGTTCATGATATGCAATGTTTGACAGCTAAGCCACACATGCCTTCTATTGTTCTGGCTAATGGACGTTCACTGGAGAATAAAACTGATTAACTGCGAAGTTCTTCCAAGAAGATGGTGAAAGACTGTTGTGGGGCAGAGGGAGCTGCGCAGGAGGAAGAGGAAGGAGGAGATGGGGTTGACCAGTGCAGGACACCATGCTCTGAAGCAGGGACAAACCCAGGAGGAGCTGCACCGTTTCAGAGGAGACTGAAGGCAGCTAGCTAGGTTTCATCCAAGTGCTACGGATCCCCACTTATTCACCAGTGTTCACCTGATTTGAAGTTGCATTTTATTTGGGGGTTACACGTAAATGCACTTGTAACTCGAGTTACTTAAATTGCAATAACTAATATGTTCCCGTATTTTGGCCAAGTATTATGCTATGTTGCTTAAATACTGGAAAAGGTACCATATTTTTGTAACTGGTTACTTTTGTAATACATTATCCCAACACTGCCCATGACACACATATTTCCCCCCTTACTACGCACCTGAATACTGGTGTACAAGATCAATATGGCGCGATGTGGTAACATATGACCATAAAAACACACAAAAATGATAAGAAATGTTAGAATCTGAAAAGTCTACGGGCCAAATGAATGGTCACTACATTTTCAAGTCCAGAAACAGCCGTTCTATATTCAAACTACATTCATTACGCCATATTTGTTAGCATAGCCTTCCATTTGAAAAAAAAAAGCTAAAAATGAAAAGTTGCCGAGTCGTCTCATCCACACCTGTGTTGGCCATACAGCAGTTCCAGGTGTGCTGCTGAAGGACAGGCCCCAAACAACACCTGAGTGTGTGGGATCTTTGTCACTGGGAGCTTGTTCATGTGCACAAAATAGACCTCAATGAAGGGCGGCAGAGACGGAGTTTTTGTATGCTTTATAAACCCATTGAGATTAGATTGGCGATTTTGAAAAGGCTACTCCCACAGGTACTCTAAGATCAAGGCTCGGGACAGGCTCCCGACCGGTCGCCCACATGTCCAACATTGTGGCATGTCAGTGGAAAATTTATTTTACGAGCAAAGTGACACCTTCTCAGAGCTAGCGCGCGGCAAAAGCATTTACCATCCACTGTACGTCCATAAAGTGTACACTGTATTATTACTTTCATCTGCTGCTTTTTTTCCTGACAAATATTAAAATCATGATCAAATGTGCAAGACTGAGAGAAGATTTGAGAGACAGTTGAGAAATACTGCATGAACTACAAAACTGATACAACAATCACATACACTCGTGTTTGTGGAGGGCATAATTTACAAAGATAACAGGCTTTATTGTGATGTTCAAGCCTTAGCATGGTTGTAATATAACCAAATATCGTCGTAGAGCAGTGGGACTGGCTCTCTCGCATCTTACAAGTTTGCATGTTGTCGTGAAAACTCCCCCAGCAACATGAAACACATTGGGCTATGGTATGGGGAAACCTGCAAGGGTCACATACTTTTTCCCTTTTAACTTGCCAGGGGGGCAGACCAGTTGCAGTTTGGGACGTTTCCATCAAGTTCAATCCTCAAATATTGTAGTCTGTCACACATAAAAGGGAAACAAAATAGCAATATCCTTATTTCTGGGAAAATATTGGCGGTGTACACCAGGAGTTCCCAAACCTTTCAGGCCGTGACCCCCAAAATCATTCAACCAGCAACTTCTTTAAAATGCAACTATTATTTATAATAACTTAAAGGGACTATACAGAGTTTAAAAATGTTAAAATTAAGTATTTTCCTCCCCCTACATGTTCTAACAATGTCCTAATGTGTAGAATGAGCTCAGACCTGTTCACCACAACTGCCTCAAAAATCCTGCACTGTCACTCAAAAAGGTGTTACTTCGGGTCCGAAGTGCCGTCATGCACGAGTTTAATATAGAAGCTGCAGTTACACCTATGACCTGAGGTGGCAGTAGTGAGTATAAATTGGCTAACTTGCATCTAGCCCCTTTAAGGAGCAAAACATTTACAACAGAGCTAAGTAACTTTTTACCTAAACACATTCTTTTCAGAGTCCCTCTGAGGGTAGTACAAGTGTTGATTGGATGATTGGGGTTCTTCCCCTGGTGTCTCTGGCCAGAAAACCGCACTTGCAACTTTGCCTGTTCCGACCCGGAGCCCCAATACACACTAATGGAAAACAACTCACGAGCTGCTCTGAGTTATCTACAAAATCACTTTTGGCTCGCATTTCTGAGGTTCATGACATGGTACAGGTAAGTCCTGACTGTCTTCTGTCTAAAGTTTCGGTTTGTTGTTGGACATTTTGCAAAATGTTATTTGGTTTATCACGATCAGAAGAAGCTAACAGGCTAACGGGCAAAGTTGACTGTGGGCTAGTGCCACTTTAGCAGTGTTTACAGCCAGGTTTGAGCGAGAAAAAAAAATCTCCATTGTGTAATTGGGCTGTGGCATAATCTACAATATCCATCTCTACTTTTCTCTTTTCTGTCAGCGTAGTATTTACTCTTACGGACAATAATGAGTAAAAAAAAAGAACGCAACATGCCACGACAGCTGCAGTGGCGCTTGTGGCCTCTAGGGGCAAAAGTTCCTTAGTTCTGCTTTAAAATCTGGTTTAATGATGATAATTTGGATACTGTATTTTGATATTAGGCTTAACTTCATAAAAATATGTTGTTTTCAACCAAAAGTACATCTTATTCAACATCAGAAATGTGAAAAATATTGTTTCAAAATCATCTTCTGGGTCCCGACTCAAACTAATGTTGTCATGTACGGAAAACACCTGGACTTAGCCCTTCGCTTGGCACACGAAACAGTTTAACAAAAGGCTTAAAGCAAGAACAGCGAACCGTTGCAGAGAGCTGAATATTCTGCTGAATATTCTCAGAATCCTCCAATCTTGATGGGACCGAGCAAAGCCGTGCGTGCCGAGCTCAGACTTCCACCGCTGAATGAATAGTCCAACAACAATAGAATCTGCTTTTGCAATCGTCGCTGACCAATCCACTTAGCACTTTAGAAAGCTCGCAGGAATGCTCTAAAAATATCCAGATTTGTCGGGATCGAAAGGCTAAACGGCACATTCTACACCGGCTAATCACAGTGGCATTTACAAAGCTCTCGCAGGCCCCAAATTCTCCATTTCGGATCAAAACAAGAGGGAGGGGGGGTTAAATCCAGTTCAGGAAATGATACAAATCGCAATAACCTTTTATGGGGGGGCATTCTGGGGATTTGACTTTCTCATCTTTAATACGGCAGAAAGATGCAATATCTGACAACTGAATCTTGAATAGAAATTTGTTTTTTTCATCACATTGGGTAATATAAAATAAATGCATACTAAATCTGGACCAAAACAAAGGCAAAATTGAACAGAAGAACAACTGAAGTTTAAATTCCATGTTGCTTTGTTTAACAGTGTGTTTGAAAAAAAAAAGTGTGAATCGCAGTTGGGATTGAAGACCCTGCGATATGAATATTGCAATAAACATTATTTTACCTTAATTATGAATATGCCAAAAAAAAAACTGCCTTTAGAATAAATTGTAATTATGAAATTCACAACTAAAAAATGCATGACTTGCTATTTCTCCTCTCGGAGTTGGCAATAGGCTCTGTGCATGGAATGTTGCATATACTAAAAACATGTACAATAGATTCCTCTCTGGGGCCAGGACTTTCCTTAATCTCAGTGGGACTTTCCTGGTTAAATAAGGGTACATTTTAAATAAAAATAAATAAATATCAACATGATGCAAACATCCTCGGGGAAAGACCGTTTCCTGTCTGTGTCTTATAAACTTTAACCCTGAAATGAATATATATACACAGTGCGTGGATAATCACTTAAAAAAATGTGAAAAACTTTATTGAGGATGTAAATACCAGACCGGAGGAGACTTCTGCGTTCATAACTGCAGCTGTTATAGCTTTGAAGCTAAAGGCTAATGTTACTTAGCTGACCTGTTCTAGTTTTTATCCTATTTTTATTGTTGTTGTTCACCTATTGTTGTATTTCTGCTTTGCTTGTTGTACATGGGATACCTCATTTATATTCTATTTATTTGGTTGCACATTTTCCTGTCTGTTTTTGCACAACTGAGTGATCTTCTTGAACGCCGACTGTAACAAGTGAATTTCTCCATTGTGAGATCAATAAAGGATTATCTTATCTTATCTTAATTTAACGCTAACAAATGCTAGCACAGTAGTATAATAGCATCTCCCAGGACGAAAATGACCATAATCGGATATCAGCGTCATCTCGATTGCCTTTTGTGCTACACATGGACACAAAACATGTCAATATTTGTGAATGAAAAGGTGGCCAGAGCGCAGCGATTCCGGGAAATCTCCGGCTCGCTAGTAAAATGCCATAATATGAGCACCACAACGGTGAGCTCGGTCTGTTTTCATTCTGACATTAAAACTAAGATGTTATGGGAGGAAAGGAGTTAAAAAGCTCACCTGGCGTGTCTCAACTTAAGTCCATTTAATTCATCTGTCTGGTTTACACTTGGTTTAGAAATAACTTAGACAGTGTTATTTTAAAATAGGGTTAGTCCTGCTGTGATCTTGATCTAGGCCTGGTAGCACTTAGAAGGTCAAATCATTTATCAGGTGGTCGAGCAGTGAACGCAAACTCGAACCGCTGTTTTTGACGCAAGTATTAAGCAAAAGTGCTTGTCATGATGATTTGACTTCATGCTGACAGTTACAAATCTGCTTTGACATAATCAGTCAATCTAAAGCAGTCGAGCCAAAAGAAACATTCGCCAGTGCCAGAAGGGAATGGCTGTAATCAAACAATCAAGACCTATTTCTGAAGCACTTTTCAACCGCAGGAATAAACATACGCTTATTTACAATCTCACTGTGAATGGATGACTTTTAGATGCGATTACTGCACAATTTTCCATCCATGTGAACAAGTAGGCTGGCAGTGGCCACAGGCGGAGCGCAGGTCCACCACAGCAACAACATCTGCTCAACAACAGGGGAGCCAGAGGAGGCAGGGCGTAGGGCCGCGTCATATCAGTGAAAATGGAAAAAAAAAAACACACAGCTGTCGAAAATGCAGCAACGATGAAACTATTTTGACATGAGGTTATTTAAATAAACCAAATCTAAAACCATGATCAAACTGCAGAAAGTCAGGAGCAGAATGAGGTGAAAAATGACTTGGAAATCTGTGACTTAATCTGAACTTTTTTGCAGACACAGAACCTCTCTGAGAGTCTCTTCTTGAGCTTATCGTACATGAAGTATATAATTGCAAACTTTCTAGCAAGTTTAACTGTTTAGCTAACACAAGAATCACGCGCTGTGCCAGGCTCGCTAACCTGCCCGCTACTGTTAGCCGTTAGCAAAACAAACATTGTAGCGTGTGCGCAAGGCCACTAGATCCAAAAAAAAATGTGTACTTGAGCAAGAAATATAGCGTGCAATGAAAATGCTTTGGGAGTTTACAGAAAAACAAGGATTTACTGAGTGTTGTCGCTGATGTTTATGATAAGAAGCAGAGAGGAGCTCCACTTTAAAATACGTTTGTTAAGTGGTGACGTTACAGCACTACTTCCTGGTCCCGAGATGTGCGAGAAACTACAAAAAACTCTTCAATACCACAATCAATATTTCTGAAACTCAACGGTAAGTTACTGAACATACTTATTTATCAGGCCCATTAGCCAAAATGCTGAACCTACTGTTAGAAAAGTAATATTTATCAAAATCGGTACATCCGAGTGAGCGGCACAGCAGCTACGCTAACCCCAGTAGTGACAGTACATTTTACTTTTTTAGCAGTAGGTGCGGCATTTTTGGCTAATGAGTCTGAGAAATAAGTAGGTTCAGTAACTCTCCATTGAGTTTCAGAAATATTGATGGTTGTTTTTAAAGAATTTTTAAAGGTTTTTTTCTCGCGTATTTGCCGGTTTGCTAGTACCCAGAAGCGGAAGTCGTGACGTCACACTTAATAAAGGGAGAGTCAAACCGGCTTGAAATTAGCATCTGGAATGTGAGTAACAAAGACTGTGGCGGTGCGAAAAGTTCTATTGATCCGTGACATATTTATCCATCTCGCCCTTCATCTCTACCTGCCGGGGTCAAAGTGCCAAAGTTTATCCATTCTACCTCCTGAGCCACTTGTTAGCATTCGTTCTGGCCTCTCCGTGGTTGAAACAAAGAGCATTCTTGGGTCAGACGGCGAAGTGACCCCTCCCCCTCCGCATTCGGCGCTCTCCCGTATCTTTTATTAAGTGCCAAATGAAGAAACAAAGAGAGAGATTGAGCGGGCAGACCAGACGTGACATCATACCCCGGGATAATCGCTTCGCTGTGACAATAAGTGAGACACGGTCGGCTATTAGGAGTCTGCCCATTGTCTGTTGTCTTCACCCCCTCCCCAACGTCCCCGCCTGCTCCCATATCCCCCATCATCGTCCTACCGGTCTCCTTATCTATCAAATAAAGGCAGGAATCCTCAGTATGCAAGTGAGCGGGAGGCTGAACCAGGATAACCCCGGTGGAAGGGCACGGTGGTCACGGCAGGGCAATGGAAGTCAAATGAGCGCCAACTTCGGAGTTTGAATGGAAATGATGTTCTAGCAGTGGTCTTCAACTTTGGGGTCGTAATCTTGGAGGTAGAGGTAGCACAGGGTCCCAAAAGTACTTTTTTTATTCGAATTATTCATGAATACATTTACATGCCTTACACATTCCAGTATTATTGAAACCATCGAATACAATATCCGGAAGAAGTACACAAATATTCACTCAATTATTAAAGTTTGGGAGCCTTGGCCTTTAAAAATGTTGAGGACCCATTCTCTATAGGCCAGGTCAGAGGGGGTGAAGTAAATTTGCCTGTAAACTGTTTTTAAAAACTATACTTCACTCAAGTTGCATTTTTGTTGAGACCTATTTTCTTCTCCACTCCATTTCTATATAACAAAGGCGGCAAATTACAAAGTAAAAGTTAGCTGCGTTTTTTGTCCTATTTAAAAGCCTTTTATAGAAAACCATTCCAGAACAGTAGGTGGCGCCGTGAAGGTGTACTGTCAATGTAACCACAAAGAAGAAAGTTTGTTCCCGTCCTGATGCTACAGGTGATGTTGCCGCACAATTTAATAAGCTACAAGTTGTAATTCACAATTTTTTGATGTAAAGTATTTGTACATACAGTAAGTATTTAAAACCTAAGTATTTTCTTGAGCAAATACTTCAGTACTTCAGTGTCTGACCAGAAGTATCAAGTGATGATGACCACTAAAAAAAAAAAAATCTCATATTGTTTAATCAATTTTCTTTCCATCTGTACTCTGTTGTCCAGGGGTTTTTCGACTTGGCAAAAGTTTTCGCCGACACCTGCTTTACTGGAGTACTTCATTGCACTCATCAGATGTGAGGAAAGATTCTCAAACAACCCAGCCCTGTTGACGCCTATGAAAACATTCACAAAGGCGGTTTAACCAACATGGCTCATTTTCAAAATAAAAGTCAGCAACAACAACGGATCAAAGCCTTTTTCTCCACATCTTGAACTGGAACAAACGGTGGAGAATGAGCCTCTTGTATACGTTTTAGGTTTTGGCGTGATCGCTGCTGACCCCGTTGCCACCGGGCCACACAACAAACTCCAGCGCAGGAAGGACCCCGATCTAATTCACTGTAAACCTCGCAGCCCCCGAGCAGTGCCGGTCTGGAAGCGTTTTAATAAGCTGGAAACTATTCTCCAAATGGTGGTGGGTTCAGATGAGCGCGGGACAAAGACGAGCATTGTGAGGCCCCGAGTAAGTTTTCTTCACGACGAGTTTGTGCCAAGATCTAAACAGGGACAGGAGGAGAGGGGTCCATCTCCCCACAGCAGAGCTTTCAGGACGCGAGGCTGTGTCTAAAAAACGCGGGTACGAGGCCTTTTTACACAGATTTTGTTTAGAATTTCAAACACATATCGTTTAATGTTGTTTGGAGAATGCTGTATGTATCTAAAACAGCTAATTCAAAGTTTTCCCTAGCCAATCTTTCAGTTTGCATCTATTTCCTCTCAAACCCTTTTAAAACAGGCTCCGTGGATGTGACTGTCGCACATCGACGCTCGTGTCACAGGAAGTTGTTTAGTAGTAGTGAGTAGTAGTTTTTTCAGAAGAGGTAGGGAAGAAAAGCGGAGATTTACTGCAACAGTAATGCTAGCAATACCAACAGCAACTAGACACTAGCTCACAATCAATAAAAAGGCGTCAGAATTAGATGCACAACACACAAAGGTCGACTTAACAACATAAAGAAAGACAAAGCTAATTTCATTCCCCTACTAAGAACGTTTTGGTATAGGTCCTTGGAGAATTGATGTGAAATGACCAAATACACATGTCTTTCAGTCATGTGACTTTTGTTGTTATGGTGGCCATTTTGAATACCAAAGTAGAATTATGCAGTACTACAATGTGTAACAATATCTCTACTCAGGAAATAAAAGAAAAACAACTGATTGACAGTGGCATTTTTATTTACTTTAATCATTGCTCAAGAAGAAAACAGTCAAAACACAGCCCCAGAGACGCACATTTATGTAATGAAACCAGTGAGTCAAGATGCTAGCATGCTACCAGTTAGCATTTAGCTTCAACAGCTCAAAAGCCCTGAACCACACTCCTTGGCTACAACATGTGACAGAGGTCAGAGCTGTTACTGTAGTATTTCCTCAGTGTTCATAGATGTGAGCCACACATGTGTTTATCATGCTGAAGCCATTGACAGTTGCTAACCAGTAGCATGCTAACGCTTAAACACTGACTCAGACAGAGACTATGTTGCCATGACAAACGGTAAAAATCACAGAGAAAGGTTTTCTGTTTTCTCTTTGATGTGTTTATTTAGTCTTCAGAGTGAAGCAGATCTTTAGTAAATCCTGCTGTAGCTCAACAGACAGAGCTGCTATGTTTGTGCCACATTTGCTGGTTTCTTCACATAAACGTGCGTCTCTGGGGCCGTGTTTTTGCTGTTATCTTGTTGAGTAATGATTACGAGTAAATAAAAATGCCACTGTCGATCAGTTGTCTTTCAGTTTCATCCTTCGTAGAGATATTGTTACATGTTGTAGTGCTGCATAATGCTATTTCGGTTTTCAAAATGGCCGCCGGAACTACATGTGTGATGTCATTGGAAACACATGTATATATATAAGAAAAAACTCTTGAAACTCTCAAGAGCAACCACATGTGTCTCTCATGGAAGAGCATGTATTTATTACTCAAGTAGTACTTTGTGATAAGGCTGCTCTCAAATGTATAATTTCTTACTCAAGTAAATGGGCAAAGCCTTTATACCGTTCATGAACTCACAGTCTATCTGTTATCGTTCTTTCTGAAAGCTACGAAACGTTCACAAAAACTCATCTCCGTGAATAACTTAGGAGTTTGAACCAATTCAAAATGGTCAAATTGAAAACAAACTGGCCTCTCTGGGTTTTTTTCTTCTCCTTCTCTTTCAGACTTAACTTATATCCAGTAAATTCAGCCCAGACCTCCTCCTCCTCCTCCTCCTGCCTGTCAGACAGTAGCAGGAGCGCCCCGCCCCGATCACTCTCACCCCATAAATCAGCGCTCTGTCCCCGCACTTCAGATGGAGCCGCTGCACCGTCTGTCTTTAGCCTGTCCCCGCAGTGCCATTTCTCCCCTGCACAATGCTAAATTTAACTCTCTTTTAACCACGTTACGAAGCCCGCTCGTCAAAAAAGCCGACCCGAGGCGACCCGCTGCACCATCCGTCGCACCGTAAGACACTTCAGAATCGATATGACAAGAGCGACTGTTCTATCTAAGTCTGAAACTATAGGTGAACTCGTCGCTCCGAGCCAGTGTAAAAAAAAAAAAAAGAAAAGCTCAACAACAGCGGCGCATTGGGAGGACACGGTGATACTACAGTGAGGAGAGGAGAGCTGTGGTCGTACGGCAGGACAGCGGCGCGTAAATACCACAAAAGGAAATGTCGGCGGTGGAGAAGTCATCCTCTCCGTTTAGCTCCTGTCTGCCTGTATAAGACTCTGTTCAAATCCACTGCACAAACACATTAAAACGAAGTAAGTAAGTTAACATACACATATAAATCTTCTTGATATGGGTCCATCTGATATAGGATCTACATCAGGGGTCGGCAAGTTTGCTCGGTGGAGGGCCGCAATTGTAAAAGTAAAGCATCACTTTCTACATATGCCAGTGTTGTACATCATACACACTGTAAAAATGTCCATCTTAAAATAGATAAATTACTTAAAATCAGGTTTTTTCAATGTTAAATTTGAGTCGGTTTGAACTAATCTAACATCAGACAAATACGCCAATGCCAATGGAACAAATAGAAATCCCACTGGAAATCAGGCAAATTAACTTTTACTGTAAAAATTATTTATTATTCGCTTGAAATTATACAAAATAATCTGAACTGAGAAAACATTTAGGCTTGTTCCATTGGCAAGAATAGGTATTATCTGCTCTCAGGCCAGACCAAATGTACTCAAACCTTTACTTAATCTCTTAATTCAAGTAGATTTAAGTCATTTCTACCTATTGATGAGTATTCTTTTAGGATTATGCCCTAAAAGGGTGCTCTGCTGAGACTTTTTATGGAATTGACAGTATTTTTCACATTTCTAGAGTACTTTAAAGGGGGGGTATTATGCAAAATAGACTTTTTCAAGCTTTACATCATGTTATTGTGTCATTCCCTCATTAAAAACATGGCTTGGCACATTCACGTATTTTTGAGTAATCTGTAAAAACTCTGATGGCAGCCATTTTAAGGATAGGTTTGCCTGAGTCCTCCAAGGAATGCCCCCACCTCCTGGAGACGCCTCCGAGCTTTGAGCCATTTTGAGAGAGCAATTTTATACAAGGCAGTTATTCTAATTTACTGCATTTACAGGCCAACAGAAGGTTTGGTCATCATTGTAGTGTGATATAGACTGGTGCAATGTGATTGAAAAAAACACAATACCCCCTCTTTAACAGGCATTCGATCTCTGATTTGGGTCATAATATTTCTCAAAATCATCTCGAGGGCCAGAGTTTGAGGATGGAGGGCCGGTTTTGGACCCCGGGCCTGACGTCGCCTATCCCTGATCTACAGTGATATAACTTTTGTTACAGAAGTTTTGGCCAGGAGAGTTTTTGACAATCTGTACTCACTCGTAGTATTTATGTTGAGAGTGAATTTTTGTCACCATTTTAACACTTTTCTTCAGTGCTTTCACTTGCGTACCAATTAGACCGAGCAACTTTTATTGGCTAAATATCTGTACTTTCACACACTGGGTCTCTGGAACCATCCGCAATGACAGGACCGCAGCATTCCTATTATATAATCACACATTAGCACACAGAGGGCAAATCTGACAGATGTAAGATAAGATAAGATAAACCTTTATTCATCTCACAAAGGAGAAATTCACTATGTAGGTTACTATCATGCACAAGCTACTCATCGGAAATGATTGTTTAGCGGCGCGATAGGAAGCAGTGGCGTGAATGAAATTAGCCAGTGGGTTATAGGACGCACAGGCCACATATGGGCGTGCGGTCTGAGCCGGTGAACAGAGCGCTAAAGTGATCCGGTCCATTTATGTGTTCCGATTCAACAAACAAGTTAGGAGCAAACTGCAGCATATCATGTACAGCATCTTTCAAAGTACGTCAAGCCTGAGGTCACGCATGCTTTGTACAGGTTTTTAAAAATGCTATGGAACCGAGTCTGTTTTTACAATTTGGAGTGATGTAGAAAATGCCTCCGGATCTGAGTTATCACGAAAACGCACATCAATGTGACAGACATCATCATCATTATCATTATCATTATCATCATCATTATCATTAACCATAATCGCAAGGTCTTCTGTTTGACTGGAGATTTACTCCTTTTTTTTTTTTTTTTACCAACACAGCCCAAAACATGTTGAAAATGTTCAGTTTTAACGGATTCCTTGTGTACTTTTTTCTCTCTCTCTCTTTCTTTTGCATTCTTACAGACTATCACTTTAACTAAAAGCTGTTCTGATCAGTTGGCCAGGTCTAGATTCAGTGACACTATTCACCCCAAAGATCTCCCGACAACCTAAATATCCTGCACGACCAGGTTGTTTCATGCGATTTCTTCTTCCCTGATGACACGTGCGGTTTATTCCAAGATGACAATGTCCGGATTCATCGGGCTCACACTGTGGAAGAGCGGTTCAGGGAGCATGAGATGGATTTGCCTCTACAGAGTCCAGGTCTTAACCCCATTGTAAATTTCTCTGGGCTGTGCTGGAAAAGGCTTTACGCGGTGGTCACACTCTCCCATCATCAATACGAGATCTTGGTGGAAAATGAACGCAGCAATGGATCTTTTGACATTGCACTACGCCCAAATGTCATAGCGTGTGACCTTTAGTTTGTGGCATCTTTGTTTTTGGGTTGGGTAGTGTATATGGCAGAGGTGGGAGTAAGTCACTTAATGCAAGTCTCGAGTCAAGTCCAAGTCGTGAAAGTCCAAGTCTCAAGCAAGTCCAAGTCAGTCGGTCATGTGGTCAAGTCAAGTCTTGCTTTAGCCGGCAAGTCACCTCAAGTCAAATTACAAGTGCTTTCTCAAGATATCGTAATTTTGAAAATTTAGGCTAAAATCAAACTTTTTAAAATCTCATGGATTTGGATTTAAAGTCTAATTAATATTTAAACGCCACAACATTCAAAATATATATATTATAAATAAATAGTCTCTGTACAAAATTGCTGGGACAGCATTTTCAGGAAGGGGGCCGGGGGGGTGACCTAAAAAATATAAAATATAGTATTTTAAATATGAGCTGCTTTTCCCTGCTGAAACATAAATATAAAATAATATTTTTATTTTTGTTAGTTTCTGGCAGTTCTTCTGTCAGTGGTTCCCCTGTAATGCCCCAGCCCCTGTATACTCGGATTCGCCCCTGCTCAAAGTAGATTCCGCGCAGCCTTCAGTCCCGCTGTCACTGGGCTGTGTGCGGATGCGGGAAATAGTCACTAAATGCTGTAAACTTTGTGTGAAAACCTTAAAACATCGAAAAGCCCCAAGATTCCCGTTGATTAATCAGCTCTTACGCATCGTCGTTCTGGAGGCTCCGTCTGCGCTGTAGGTCCAGTCCAATGTTTCAAACGTTTTCCTGTCCATAAATCTCCTCCTCTTCACTGTCTTTAGAAAACTTTTAATGCACGCATTTCGTCGTGGTATTTCCTCCTGCCTTTTCGCATGTGGCTAATTACCATAATGTAAACATAGATGCGCCGCTTTTACGCAATGAATCCAGATCTTTCTACAGTTTCACTCAAATAAATAATAATAACTATAAAGTCACAGCGAGTCATTGGCCTCAAGTCCAAGTTAAGTCTCGAGTCACAAACAGCAAGTCCCAAGTCAAGTCAAGTCTTTTTGCAGCTTTGGTCAAGTAAGTCTCAAGTCCCGAAAATTGCAACTCGAGTCAAGTCATGTGACTCGAGTCTCCCACCTCTGGTATATGGGCGTGTGTTTTGAGCTCTGGAGAGGGACTAAATACGCAAAAGACTTCCTCGGTTATCTTTGCTGTGGACATAACATTTAGATTTATAGACCCCAGAGAGAGAGACCGGTTACAAGCAGGACAAGGTGAGGAATGGCGAACACTCCCGGGACTTTCCTGAACTCATCCCTCTCCCTCGGCCCACACAGGCACAGGAAGGACAGCGGAGGCAGGATCGTATACAGGAGCAGAAGAATGCACAAACACCTCCCGCACAAGCAGCTACACGCCCCGGGGCAGGGACCGACGGGACAGAGAGCCGCTTACCTGCCGAGACGGGAGGCCGACATTGTTCCGAGGATTAGACCGCGCATCAGCGTCTTTCTGTGTAACCGACAGGTCCCAGGCTCTCGAGACACTGGAAAACACTGGCTTTACTGGCACGAAGGAAAGGCGAGGTTTGGAACACGATATCAGGTGACGTGATATCCACATCGCAAGATGCCACAACATATTTTAGAATAATGATCAGGATTTTGCTCATTTATTTCTATTTTAGTCTTGTCGTGGCCCATGAATATGTATAGTTTTCTCTAAGCGTTGCAAAACAATTATGGAATATACTGTGTTGACAATATTCAGTCAGTTATCAATCCTGTCACAGTAATTCAACTCATTCAAAGTGCTTTACAGAACAAGTTCGATGCATTAAAGCCCTGCTTACAAACCTGATCTTGTGAACTTCTGCTTTATTCTTTTGTGTTTTAGGACTTAAATCAACTTCTGTGTCTTGAAAATAGACATTATCACTGAGGGCATTGATTTGCGTGGAAAAGTTTAGTTGGAGTGCCCTCTGCATGCATGCTGAATATATGTTGCTCTTTTGGCAACGGCATGCTAACAGATCAATGGCGCCGCGATACATAGACATTAAAAGGACAAGCTTTCCGTTAGCCTATAGCCGTTAGCATTTAGCCCTGTTACTGTGTACAGACAGGTAATGCACCATGGTTAAAGATCAAAAAGGTTTATTGAGTTCCTTAAAGTACATAAAACAAAGCTTAAAGGGAACTTAAAATCAACATGACATACCGTAAATGCTCTAATATAGGCCGGGGCTTTTATTTACTCAAGGGCATCTAGGACCAGGCCTTTATTGGAACCAGGCCACAATTAGAGACAGGCCTTTATTTTTATTTGAGCAAAACGGACGACCAGGAAAACGAAGAAAAATGAGATTTGTGTCCATTTGCACCTAAAATATTAGGTTCATTTATTAATGAACATTTCAAACCCTCTCCCAGCGGCTGGAACATTGACGCCTTTTATTTTGTCGGGACAACAGGAAGTGTTTCGTTGCTGTTAGAAACCTGCAGTGACATTGATGTCAATGCTCCACTGTTTCGTTTGACCGCGGACCGGATTATTTGTTGTTATCTTGTGTAAAAGGCGAGTTTAGACGGAGCATTTGTGTTTGTGATCGATCATGAGACTGACCCGAGAGAAGACGAGACGCTCGCGCTGATGGGAGGAGTTATTTTGAGGCGGGACTGACCTGCACACGGAGCAGCTGGACGTGCTTTGAAGACGCGATGGGGACTTTATTAAAACCCTGGAGGGTCACACAACATTTGTTGTTTGCCCTGTTTCTACAAATAGTCACTGGAGGTTTGAAAAGTGGCTAAATCTGTGTCAAAGTTACGCTCGTTTGTTTACTTCCTGCACGTGAGTTTTCATTTACACCAGTATGAGACAAATTCCTAACATGGGGAATATTTCTACCGCTATAGTTTCTAATAAAAGCCCCGGCCTGTTTTAGAGCCCGGCTTTAATTTGCCTCCGCCAGCCGCAAACCTGGCTACTGTTAGAGACCCGGCCGCTAATGGAATACAGGCCAGTATTAGAGAATTTACGGTACTTAAAGTGTGTGTTTATAAGTCCACATCTTTACCTCATCATTACAAAGATTCACCTCCGCATGTGTCCGTATTGTTCGGGGCACACTTTAACGCGTTTATGGCTTTTCCTGTTGATTCAGCCGTAATCTGTGCCGTTTTCTTTGCTATTTGAGTGATTTAAATTAATTTCGGACATTTGTTCAAAGCCGCCATAATTGTTTTGACCACCCACGTACAATCCAGAATAATGCTTTAAAAACAACGCAGGGGGAAAAGCAACTGGCAAACGCTTAATTGATTTTGTGCATTAGTTGCTGCATCAAATTGTATTGCCTCTGGGTACACACTTTTAAGACAAGTCACTTAACAGAGCTTTTATATGCTAGCGATCAAGAGCACACACACACACACGCTAAGACCTAGATGTAGGACGTTTGCCAAAACCATCGACGCAGAGTTGGTTATCTATGCTGGTTAATCGCCGCTATACCTGGTCCCGCTTTAACGTTTATGGAATTTATCAGATTAGTAAGAGAGATTCCTCATGGAGTGAGTGAGTCAGAGCCGTGACACACTCTGACTCAACCGCCTTTAAAAAGCTCCCCAGGCGACAACAGCAACAATGTCGCTATAGTGCGATCGGACCGCCGTCGATTTACTCCAGGGACGAAGTAGGCCCAACATTTAGACTTTTCCACTCTTCTAGCAATATTTGTTTAGATTTCGAGGTTTGTAGCGCGGGGTCATCTGCTGTTCTCAATTGTGTTTGTTTTAATTAGACGCATTTTGTGCTAAAACATTTATATTTAAGATTTTGCTAAAGATTATACCCAGCTTTCTTTACGTGATGTTTATAGTTTCACTTCCTTATTGGACAGGAAGTGACATAGATGAAGGCAAACCATTTTAAACTGTTACCGTGCCGGCCATGTTGTCTCAATAGATACAGACGGCATCTCTGGAATAGCCCATATATGGTCATGTTTGAAAACAGTTGAGGGGGAAAACAATTTAAAAAAAATGTAAACTTTCTCTAATTAAACGCTCAATTATGAATACAGTTTTCTACTAAATAAAGATACAAAGACATGAAAAGAAGCAAAGTGGTTCAACAGTCCATAGATACATAAATAATGGAGAATGCTAACTTGATGCTTCATGTTAGCATCGGGCTAATGCTAACGGTTAGGTAGCGCGAGCTACAACTCCCGTTTTTTCACTTCTACTGAACAATCTGTTGTGAGAAAATATCCATATGGGCCCGATTTACACTTGACTTTATTTATGTGATAAATAAGTTCATATTCCTTAATAAAAAGGCTAAAAAGGCTAAAAAGATTGAAAAAATGTGTTTCCCAAAAGATTCTATTTTCCCCCTCGGCGAAGCCACACCCCTTTCTATGACGAGATGCCGTCTGTATCTATGGGAATGAAACTATAATTTACTACTTACAACAGATGTTATCCAGCTAAATAAGTCATTTTCAAAAGCATTAAAACCTGTCACATGATTAAAGCAACACTGCGTAACATTTCAGCTTTTTTTATTTTGACCTTTATTCAACTAGGATAGTCCCACTGAGATTAAGAATCTCTTTTTCAGGGGAGTCCTGGCCCCAGATTAACCTATTGTACATGTTTTAGTGGTAGGCGAAACCGGAGTACCCGGAGGAAACCAACACAGACACGTGGAGAACATGCAAACTCCTTACAGAAAGGCCACGTCACTTCTACTCAAACCTGACTAACTTTACCGGGAGCGTCTCCGGCTCGTCTCCATGGAGATGCTGATTAAAGAAAGTCAGATATTAGATTTAAATAGGTTAGGTCCTCATCCAAATCCATTCTGTCTATGTCTGGTTGATCATTAGGAGCATGTTTTGTAGTGGCAACAGTAGAATCCAAAATGTTATGCAGTGTGACTTTAAGTATATTTTACACCCCTTTTACACCTGATATAATCATGAGTTTATGAGGTGGTGATAGTTATGAAAAGTTTGATTTACTATGTTATCGGAGGCACAGGCACAAAAACATGACTGGGCAGTTTTATCTTAAAGGTATTAAAGGAGCATCATAGAAGCCACTGTGAGGGAAAACAAAGCCAAAACAACGGCTCCCGGTTCACTGAAAGGTACAAATACAAAAACATTCATTTCATTAAATGCGTTTGGGTCAATAATCTTCAATGACGTGTCCATACTCGCCTCTCTCGAACCTGACACTATGCTGGGAGTGGGACATCGCCGGCTCGTCTCCATGGAGAAGGTGTTGTTGTTTTGCGTTGCTACAGGGAGCCAAACATGAGGCTTGGTCCTCTTCCAAATGCTTTCGTTTTCATAAGCCGCGGCAAAAAATAGCAATGTTTGCGCCCACCTGAGCACTGAGGGGCACGCTCGGTATCACTGCCATGTTATGTTTAGGCTTTGGGTTTCACATCAGCTACGGCTCTTGTGGAACTTTCCGCAGAGTGGCTTTAAAGGGGGGGTATTGTGCAAAATCGACTTTTTCAAGCATCATGTTATTATGTCATTCCCTCATTAAAAACATGCCTGAAGTGTTGCCTTGGCACATTCACGCATTTTTGAGTAATCTGTCAAAACTCTGATGGCGGCCATTTTAGGGATAGGTTTGCCTGAGTCCTCCTAGGAACGCCCCCACCTCCTGGAGACGCCGCGGAGCTTTCGTCACCAGCCGAGTAACCAACCACTGCTCCTCAGCAGAACCCCCTCCCCACTGATGCCACAGACAGCGTGTGGAGGGGGCGTGTCGGAAAGGGTCAGAGGTTCTTAAAGAGACAAAGGCCTATTTCAAGCAATTTTATACATGGCAGTTATTCTAATTTACTGCAGTTACAGACCAACAGAAGGTTTCATCATCATTGTAGTGTGCTATAGACTGGTGCTATGTGATTAAAAAAAGCAGAATACCCCCTCTTTAACAATAGCTGATAATAGATTGACCTAGACGTCGCAGCACAATATTTGGAAATTTGCTATTTTACTTCACGTGCTTTCATTCAGTTATACAAGACATGAATTAGAACACTTTTCAGTATTTTAGTGTAGTATTTCGTCTGGCCGCTTAAACACCATCTGAGTGACTATTCCATATACTTATTTTACTTTTATTTATGTTTTACTTTTACTTGAGTGGACCCGCATACTGTAAGTTCTTATGAAACCAAGCAGAAATACCTTGAAGTAACTGATGTCCGATAAGTAGCCCACATAAATCTAAAACGAGTCAGAACTTCTCAGAGCGGAGCCTGCTGTGCCAGAATAGCTGCTGAAGTTCACCGAGTTCACGCGAACACTGCCGCTCTGTCTTCTCTGTGTCGCGGTTCCCGAGAAGACGTCCCGGATCCGACGTGTAAGGGGCTAATTTGTCCATCGGCGCGGCCTGAACTTTGAGCGCCGCTGCTGTAAAAGTCCGGGCGAAAGGCGAGACCATGCTGTTTACGTGAAGATGGTTCACAGATGCGGCGGGGAGCGGGTTAGCGCGTTTGTGTAGATTGTGCACATGAGGAGACGACGGATCCGGCAGGCCTCAGCGTGTCGCCGGCGTTAGCGCGTCTGCTTCAGTGTTCAAACGTTAGCTCGGCGACAAGATCAAAGAGCGTTAGGAAATTACAGGGGAGACGCTCGGACTGAAAGCACTCGGCGACAAAACCTGTTCATGATCACATACGTCAGCCACGCACAGCTGGGGTTACCTTATCCCTAGTTGTGTCAGCGACATGTTAAGCATTTGCGCCTGTTAGCATCAACTACTAGCATTAAAGGTGCATTATGCAACTTTTATGTGGAAAAAAAGTTGATATTTGTGTGTGTTTGACTTTGTAGTGACCCAGCGGCTGTATGAGTGGTCAGCATGGCGCCTTTACTTTCCATCACAGTGGTCTCTAGGACGCTCCAGGGTCAATTGTTTGGAAGGTTTTCACAGTCTCTCATGAGAAAACCTACGAAACAATTGATGCAGCCGCTGGGTCACAATAAGATCAAATACGCACTAATATACTTTTTTTAAAAATTGCATAAAAAGTTGCATAATGCACCTTTAAAGTCAAAATATCATAAAAAGTTGTGCTACTATTTGCGATTTGAAAGAATGTCTATATTGAAATGACAGTAGAAGGGAGAGACCGAGCTGGTTTGCTTTTTAAATTAGCCTGGAATGCCCTCTTTAACCTTTCCCTATTAGCTAACAGCATGCTAACAAGCCTGTGTAGGACCACGACTTATTGATCTATTGAAGATGGTACTGTGCATTTTAATTAGCATAAGGCCTTAAAGGTGCATTATGCAACTTGCTATGTGAGAAAAAAGGTTGATATTTGTCCGGATTTGACCTTGTAGTGGCACAGCGCCTGTTTGAGTGGTCAGCATGGTGCTTTTACTTACGATCCCAGTGGTCTCTACAACACAGGATCATTTGTTTTGTAGGTTTTCTGGGAGAGGGTCCGTCAGCAGTGGAAACTTTCCGAACAATTGATCCTGGAGCATCTTAGAGACCACTGTGATGGACAGTAAAGGCGCCATGGTGACCACTCATACAGCCACTGGGTCACAGCAAGGTCAAATAAGCACAAACATCAACTTTTTTTCCACATAAAGTTGCCTAATGCACCTTTAAAGTCCGTGTAAATATGCCAGAGTTAGCTACAATGGCTCACTTGATGAACACACTTTGAGCACAGAACTTTGAGCACAGGCTTATGGGATATAAAGACGCAGAGGATTCTACCTTTCATGCAACAAAGTCTAGGAAATACAGAATGAATTGAAATAGCTGTAGGAAAAGAAACCAACAGCCGTAGTGTTTTAGATGTATTACCAACCATGCCTCTGCAGTGAACAGAGTTATTCAGCTGTATATTTCAATGTGGGAATAAACTGTTTCCAAGGCAAACCGTATTAGCTCCCGAGAGAATAGCGCATTAGCTTATTAATCATCTTTCTCTGAACCGTCTTCGGCAAAATAGTTCCACCAAATATCATGGTTAAAAGCTCAAACGGGTCAATTTGGGAGAACATGCTCCCTCTTTGATTTTGACCGGTCCCTGGAGCTCCTCTGTTAAATAGGCTTTGACCGGGCGGAACATTAGAGTATTAGGACAGCGTGGCGGCACACAGGGTGAGCCGAGGTGAGCCCGGGAGACGGGCACAGTGCTGGCGGCGTTGTTTTGGTGATGTAACCGGATCACCACGGGTCTGGGATTCTAAACACTTCCCAAATCCTACCTGTCACAAAAGGTGGGGTTTTTAGTGCTCTCTTAATTCATTTTCTGTGACAACTATAGGGCTCGATACAGGTACTTTAATGATACCGATACGGGATACCTGATACTTTTTTGGATATATGAATATTTGTCGTCTAGAACCAGAAAACAAAACAATAATGTGATGAAAAATGGGGTAAAAGTGGGAGATTCTTTCGGAAGAATAAGTGCAGGGAATAAACTGTGGAAAATGGGGGGAAACTTGTGAAATATTAGCAATAAAAATGGGAAAAAAATGGGAAAAACAAGAAAATATGTGTGCAAAAATAAGAAAAACAGGGCAAACATTGTGTTAAAAAATATACCAAACAGGTATTGTTTAACGGCACCCAGCCCGAGCCACCTAACTGTAGGAATGAGCTCAATACAGCGGCACTGTTGTCCTTGGAGTCGAGAGAAGGGCACGGGGACGAGAGAGGGCCCTTTGTAGGGGAGTGAGACAAACCCCGTCAGTGGACAAGGAGACAAGTGTCCACAGCAGGGCAGCTTGAATGGAACGCAGCCTCCTCCTCGCCCATTCCAAACCCACCGTTTATTCACAAGCACTTCCCCATTAACAAAAACACTTCATTGAGTCGGGACGATTCGAGAAGCCAATGAGAAAACCGATATGAAAGCGGGGGGGGCGAAAATCGGGTGCATCTGAAAGCGTTTTCGAACCGATTTGTTATTGCTTTACAAAACTTGACAAGCCCCACCGCTGACCTTTGGATCGGTGAGCAAAATCCAACTCCAAAGTCTGTCAAACAACGCTCAGAATTCCTTCCAACCCGTAAAACCAATTGGGCAGAAAAACTATTTGTGTCCAAGCAGTTCTCCCGGGTCAGAAGAGGGGCCGGGCTCGGGTTCCCCCAGCCTGTGAGGAGCTCTCTGTTTTCACCCTGAGGCTTTGCTAATATGGCCGGCTAACTGCTGCGCCACACTGACATTTATGTATGTGACCTGGATGAGAGAAATACGGCAGAGGGCAGAGGGGCTCGGGGGGGACGGAGGAACGCACACAACTCTGTTTACTACTGCGGCAGAGCGGGCTCGCGGGAGAAAGTGGACATAACACGCATAATTGTGGTTCGTAAACATTCTGTTGGGAACAGGATTCAGATTTTAGACTATGACCTGGATTTTGAATTGGCCTGACCCTCTGCAGGCAGGGGTAGGAGTAGGGCTGAAACAACTAATCGATTAATCGACAACTAATCGAATACGAAAATAGTTGTCAACTATTTCAGTAATCGATTAATCGTTTTCTAGTGAACACAGACTAAAATAGAGCAAAAATGACATGACAATTATGTATTTTGGATGAAAACCTACTTTATTTTTAAAGTGAGGGTCTGCAGTGTTTTGTACATTGTAAATTTCATAAATATCTGTCTTTGCCTCGTCCAATTAGAAAGCAGAATTAGCACAAAGAGCCTCCTACAAATGTTTACTTTAAGTTTACTCCATCAACATGTCCTCAAGCGGCGCCACTTTAGCTTTATGTGGTCAAAAACTTGAAAAAATACAATTTCCATGCATCTTTCACAGCCAAGCGATTAATCGATTAATCGTGAAAATAATCGGTAGATAATGTAGATAATAATAATCGGTAGATAATATGCAATTTCTCCATCTGTGAGATCAATAAAGTACCATCTTATCTTATAAATTGATTATCAAAATAATTGTTCGCTGCAGGCAGGGGTAGGAGTATAATATAAGTAGCACAAGTTCAAAGTACACTTTGTGCTACTTATCAATGTAAATGTACTACCTACCAAAGATACCATTTAATGACTTTTTTTGGAGGCCATTGTAAAACAACCAAAACAACTGCAGGTGCCTTTGATCAGGGATAAAATGTAACTTAATTCAGCGATTTGAAATTTTTGCAGTAGATTACAGACATAAATGAGGAAAAACAAAGTATTTCAAGTTATTTGTCATTTGATGCTTTCAAAAAATGTCCAAAATTGACCCAATCTGAATGACTGATGGAGCCAGGTTTAAACTGTTTACTGGGGTAGACCTTCCGACCACCACCAACCAGTCACTCACTCACTACATTCGCTAGGCTTGCTGGTTCCCAAATGGTCTCCAAGGACTGTAGTAATCAGATGTTGAAAAATGGTTCAGAGAGTGTATAGAGAGAAGTATGAGACTGAAAAATATAACGTCTGCTGGTGCCTTTCATGTTGCTACAATATGGGAAAAAAGCTTTTTGCGAAATGGCCCTTGGAAGTTACAATTTCCCATATAATAATAAAATAATAGCGTTCCTAAGGCTTAAAGTGATAGTCTGTAAGTTTGCAAAGTGAGGAGAGGTCGTGAAATTTGACTAGAACTTTAACCAGAAAGCCCTTCTTGGTTTGCAAAATGAGGAGAGCAGGAACAGATACAGCTCCTCCCCTCCCTCCTGATTGGACCTGACAGGCTGGTTCACAGGAAAAGCTCGTCTCATTGGTCAACGCAGGAGGATACTAGACTTTCATCTGCACATTTTATAAAATTTGCAAAACATTTCGACTTCCAGACTCACTTTAAGGTCCCGGGTTCGGTCCTCGGAGCGGACTCTGTGTGGGGCTTGTATGTTCTCCCCATGCTCGCGTAGGTACCTTGGATTCCTCGATCACAAAAACATGTACAACGTTTGAGAGCGCGAGTGTGGGACGACGGATGCAAATGAGCCCAGTAAAGTAAACCACAAGCTCAAAACAAAGTACTACAGTGTTTTGCATATTCTCAGATCACGTAGTAACTGCCATGCTCCACTTTCCCACAGCCCCCAGCCCCGATGAGCCCGTGTTTGGCAGTCCACTGGTGGGACAGTGGCATGAGTGAACAGCCCTGGCAGCGTGCCCACGTGTCTGTGTGTAGAATGGAGGGAAGGGTAGGGGGGTGGGGGGCGGATGTGAGTATGCCTCCGGACACAGCCAGTCTCTCCACACTGCACTCCTGCTTCCTGCCCCCCACCACCACCAACACAACACCCACACACCCCGGGACACGGAGGACTGCTATTAACGTTTAAGAGCTTCCGAGCGGCCTGGGAAGAAGAAACACCGGAGAGGAGACAAAGTGGGTTAGAAAGCGACAGAGAAAACCTGGCAATATCTAGGGCAGGCGAGTTTGCAACAAGGATATTTTTACGGTATTTTGACTAAACCGTTTCGACGCGACTTTAAAACACAAATCCTTTTTCAAACAATTACATCAAAGCGAGACTGAATCAGCACCAAAACGAGGCTAAAATAGAAATAAATTAGGACAATTACAACTTTTGCACGTCAATCTCGGTCGGATGGGAGACTCTAGTGATTTTGCACAATTTGCAAAACACCACTGCATTTAAAGGGACTATACAGAGTTTAATAAATGCTAAAATTATGTATTTTCCTCCCCCATTAGGGCATTGTTCCAAAAATGCCCTAATGTGTAGAATGAGCCCAGACCTGTTCACCACAACTGCCTCTAAAATCCTGCACGAGCTTAATATAGAAGGTGCAGTTACACGTATGACCTGAGGTGGCAGTAGTGAGCATAAAATGGCTAACCTGCATCTAAGCAGTGTTAATTTTGTCGACTAAAATATTTAGTCTTAATTTTAGTCAAAGTGCTATTTTTGCCGACTAAAATTGGACTAAAACTAAATTAAAAGTTTTTCATGAGACTAAAACTATGGCTAAAATGTCCAGATATTTTAGTCGACTAAAATAAGAGTAAATAAAAATGAAAAGGAGAGACTAAAATCATCCAAACTTCTATTGACCGTCTGAAAAAGCCTCATATCATTTAAATTCACTGCCAAATGAACAGGTCTGAGCTTTATTCATGTGGAGCAGCTCCATGAAGCAGAGGAGCAAGATTAAATATGATTATAATGAATATTATAAATATAAGTCGACTAAATTAGTCTTAATTTTAGTCGACTAAATTGACATGCAATTTTAGTCGACTAAAACTAGACAAAAAATTTTGACTAAATCTTGACTAAAATTAAATTACATTTTAGACAAAAGACTAAGACTAAAACTAAAATAAAATATGTCGTCAAAATTAACACTGCATCTAAGCCCCTTTAAAACTAGGGTTGTATGAAATGAGGGGGAAAAATGCCAATATTCAACAACTAGCATATTAGAATATTGCAGAAATAACTGTATATCCCAATAAATCAAAACAAAACTCTTAATCGATGCAAAACAACTTTGTACTAATTCGGACAGAAACAAGGCTAACATTGGAAGTAGCTAGCCGTGGATATTGCGCCATCTTCAGCAATAACAACAACTTGGCAATACATTGTGCAGCTGTATTTAAAACTGTCCCGATTTTACTGTATCGCACTTTTTTTTTTTTTGGTGAAAGGAGAAAAGTCCGTGGATTTAACACAGCGGAGCGCTGAAGCTAACAGCATTAGCGCCATCAGCCCGTGCATGTGGAGCCTATAGCTTGGCCTGTGTTTCCCCTCTTTATCCCCCCCGCACAGTGACTAAGCGCGTTGGAATTTATACCTTCTGTACTTAAAGGGGCGGGCGCATTCCGCAGCACGCACAAATGCACCCGCACACAGGGTCCACGGGTCCACAAACATTCCCGTCTACTGGACTTTTTCAGTTTCAAAACCAAAGGAAGTTTGATTTGCAAAACCGCGTGGAGCCTTTGAGTTTGCAAAGTCCTCCTACACATGCACAAGAGGCCAGTCCTCCAGCCCGGTGCTCCTGATGATTTCAATACATTTAACTGAAATATACCCGGTTTGAAATACATTTTACAGTCGACAAGCTGCTTGTGAACCGGAACAGGCGTAAAAAGTCTACGTTTAAAGTTACTTTGAGTGTAAGTAACTTGTACGTGTTGATGTGTTGTCTTTTTTAAATTCGTACTGATTTTTACTGTATTTTAGTAATTTATTTATTATGTGTGAATGAGAGCAGCCGACAATATTACAATTTCCTTAGGGATCAACAAAATTTATATCCATCTTCCATAAATTGACACCTGATCGCGGGGTTGCCAGTTCAAAGCAGCCAAATCCTCCCTTTATATTCAAGATGATTAAAAAAACGCCCTATAATCCGTATTTTACTTCTTTTTTACAGAGCTTTCACTGAAAAAGCAGCGCCTTGGATTTGAGATATAGATTTGTCTCAAGAAACAAGTCAAATATGGCCTATTTTACATAGACAATACCATGGGCGTTTTTTTCCCCCACCTTCAACAAGGCTTGAAAATCTGGCAACCCTGCCCCACCGAGACACAGGATATAAGCTCTCTTTCTAAATACACGCTAGGCCAACATTGAGGCGAGCTGCGCATGTACCAACACGGGACAGAGACCGGAAGTTGGGACATAAACATCAGTGTAAATGAGCCAGAACTGGGGAATCACAGTGGAAAAGCACCGTGAAGTAGAACTGAAAAACCTAGCTCGTACCTGAGGAACGCTCCCAAAAAGCGTGTGCCTGTATCACTCAGTCACTTGGTCGCTAATTTTAATGGCTGTTTGTCATATTGGGTCATGCTGTACGGCAAAACCATCTCTGTATAGCACAGCCAGTAACCTTGGTTCCGTAAGAAATAAATGGGATAATCGCTAATGCAAACACCGAAAGCAGCTTATAAATACATTCGCTGAGGAGGATCTGTGCCTGCTATAAAACATAATCATTGCAAGGAAAGAATTACCTTTGCTTTGCTTCCATGTCAAGTCAGAACTCTTTAAATCGGGAGCTAAAGTACGTCTTCTAATCTAAACACATGTTAAGTAGCCATGTGCTCTGGGCATGACTCAGGCCTTCAAAAGGATGCAGTGAAACAGGGAGAGCCTTCAGACGCCAGTGAGATGAGAACAGCTGGGAAAATACTTGTTGTTTTTGTCCCACCGTCAGGTCTCGTATTTCGTAAGTGTGAAATTGCACGCACACGATTACGATTACTACATAAACATTTTTCTAATGAAGGAGCTGTTTTTCAGCGAGGGTCACGAGCATCCGAAGTGACTGCCTGGGCCTTTCCATTTGTTCTTTCCTTGGAGGTTATCTAGATGCTTATATTCAAACCCTAAACAGTTCCCTTGCAGTAGACGGACACTTGGAATCCCCTGCACAGTTCAGAGATGTCAGAGTCTAAATAGAGCGGGCCAAACGCACTGTTAGCTGCTGCTGCTGCAGTGATGAGAGACAGGGGTAAACAGTCTGACAGCCCGCTCTGATATCACCCTCGAAACGTAGAGGCGAAGACGGAGGGAGGAGGAACCCGACAACAACTGACAGAGGACATCTCCTTATTACAGTGGAGGGTCAGGTTTTGGTCTGTAGAGGTTCAGGGTTTGAGCAGGCTCTCGCACAAATGAATCAATGTTTCAAGATTAATGAGCTCCTGATGGACGGTCACTGGTGTGAAAAGCATTGGGCTGGATGTGAAGAAGAAAGAGACCTGATATTCTGTTGTGCAGTATAGCAGTATCAAAATACACACATCCCTGTCTTAAAAATGTGCTGGATAAAAAATAAATAAAAAGACAATAGATGCGATGATCAGAAAACTGGTCTGCACAACTATAAGCAGCTCCCATTTTTATTCACACCAGGCGCCCTTCATAAACCATACGATAAACAAGACCGTAATCTTATCTTAGTCAGTATGGTAGTCTCTCATTGTTTACTATCCAGCGATAAACATCACAGTTATGGCTGCCATCTACAAAAGAGGCATCACCTGATGGAACGAGAACGGCTTCTAGACCTGCACAACTTTGGAAAAACATCTAATGTAACTTTTTTTTTCTCTGGCAATTTCACTGTAGATGTAACTTTCTACTGTATTTGCAGTAATGGTTTGTTTTCTATCCGTTTCCCCGTCCCTTTAACTGAAGCACTGACATGCCAACATTGAAAGTAAGAATATTTTGTTTTTGCCTGATCAAGTAACGGAAATAATGTTGTTTAACAAAAGGTGATAGAAAAGATTCAAGTTGGCCATTTTATACTCACTACTGCCATCCCAGGTCATTCATGTCACTGCAGCTTCTATATTAAACTCATGCATGACGGCACTTCGGACCCGAATTAAAACCTTTTTGAGTGACAGTTAATGATTTTAGAGGCAGTTGTGGTGAACAGGTCTGGGCTCATTCTACACATTAGGACATGGCTGGAACATGTAGGGAGAGGGAAATACATAATTTTAACATTTTTAAACTCCGTATAGTCCCTTTAAAAATTATTACTGAACGTACAGACATTTGGACATTTTATTTAAGATCGCAAGCAATATGTAAAGGCAGTGTCTGAGTTCAATGCTTACATTCAGTTCCTTAGCTTCCAAGTACTATCGCTTAAACTATGTGACTTTCCAAGTAGCAACAGGCCGAGAACAAGATCAAATCGGGTTTTAAACTGAGTCTACCATTGACTCAGATCGGACTAAATGACACATAAAAGGCAAATAACTGCCGAATCCGAGAGAGCGAACGTCTGGGTTTGAAGCCGTCTGCGCAGAATGCTTTTCCACCGTTTCTGTGGGAGGCAGAAGGTAGGAAGTAGGAGGCGGTGAGTAGGAGGTAGGAGGGAGCGGGAAGGGGGAGTGGACTGGTGTTTGTTGTTGCTGTGTGAAGACAGGAAGCCCCCGGAGGCAGGAGTTAGTAGTGCGCGCAGCAGACATGTCGTGTAGCGTAATTAAAGAGAGGAGACTATTGAGGAGAAAACCACTGCCTGCCCTTGAAGGAACATCTGTAGTGGAGAAAAACAAGGCAATTATGCAGCAGGAGGGAAGAAGAGAGAGAGAGCGAGAGAGAAAGAGAGAGAAAAAAAGAAAAGAAAGAAAGGGAGAGAAAGAGAGAGACTCATCAGGGCTTTGACGAAAACAAGTCAAAGAACGGAGCATGTCCTGAGTCAGGATTTCAGCTGAAAGTTAAAAAGAGGGGAGGGGGAAAGCAGCTCCTTCCGGAAGAGGGTATGGCAACATAATACAAAACACATTCCTCTGGTAAAGGTCTAAATGGATAGTAAACAAGGAGGAGTGTATACCAAGGCTGGGACGGATTATAAAGGTAAATATATCCAATGTTCCAGATCCGCCCTAAAAGTAATCGCTGCCTTTGTTTGTGACTTAAAAGTAATGAAGGATGTGCTCTTAGTGGGTTTAAAAAAGGCACAACAACATGCCTTCTCCCACTCCACCCGCCTTCGGATTTGGGCTGCACGATTTTGAGGAGGAGGAAAAAAAAAAATCAGATTGCAATCTTTCTGTGCGCTGTATTGCGAATCGATTGAGGCGACACTTTCGTAAAGCTCGGGCGACGCAACCAAGTCATGGCCAGTTCTGTTCGGTGACCACGAGGAAAGCCGTTAATGTTCAAAAGAGTCTCAAACGGGAGCGAACCAGTCCTGCCTGCTTCTGATGGCTTCCGAGCGCGATGTATGGTAAACACACGTGTTCCTATAGGCAAATACAAGGCGCCTAAACACTTCACCCTACGGAAACCTATGAAGAGGCTACTGTGAGTCAACAACCAACGCTATGTCCTAACTAGACAACCAGGTGAAAACAAACATCATTTTCTTGGGTAGGTTTCCAAGCCGCTACTTCAATTACTTCAATCTTTTCAAATACATTTAAAGGCTCTCCAAAAGCAACCAATCAGCTTACATAACAACAACATGTACAGACCGTATTAAGTCAAGCTCCTTGTAGGAAGAGCCTACAATGCTATTCACTAGCGCAAAGCCACAAGCTGTCCACACTATTTACTAAGCAGAATGTCACAATGCTCAAACAAGCACAAACCAGCATAAAAAACACTCCTTAGCCTGGTCAGACATTTTGTTTTTCTATATGATATAGGGGTCTAGTTTCAGTGCCATGATTAGTAATAGGAATAGGTTGCGTTTGTAATGATGTAACGCACAGTTAAGGCCGTAACAATAACTCTACTCATTGATGGAAATTAAAGACGACTGACTTTGTTTGTGATCATTGCTCAAGAAGATAACTGTACAAAGACTGCCCCAGAGACCACACGTTTACGTAAACAAACCAGCATGTGGTTGTGTTTATAGGGCAAAGATGTAGGCTGTTAGTCCAACTATGCAGCAGGATTTACCGAAGATCGTCTTCCACTCCTCAGACTAAATGAAGAGGAAATAGAAAACCTTTCTCTGTGATTTTTACAGTTTGTCATGTCAACAGAGCCTCAGCCTAAGTCAGTGTTTAAGGTGCTCAAGACATTAGCATTCTACCACGGTTAGCATGTATGGCTCACATCTACGAACCTACGTTAAAAAGAACCACAGTGACTGCTCACATGTTCAAGGATGTCTGGAGTGTGGCTCAGAGGTTTCTCTCAGAGAGGTTTGTACCACTTGTAGCGCTTCAGCAGTTGTAGCTAATGTCCAGAAATGTTCTCTAGGGCTTTGCTGCTTTTAAGCGCTGTCAGTAACTCTCCATATAGTTGGATACAAGGATACAATCTTAGATTTTTAGTTTTCTTTAAGTATCAGCTCCGCTCATCTGGTCATCTATTTTCCGATGTATTATCTTGACTTCATTTAGTAAATTTTGATACGGTATATACTAGCCAGATGTCTCCAAGATGGCGGCCATAACAGTCACGGGACTGAAAGGCATGTATATACAATTTTCCTTTCGCCCCCACCCCTAATGCCAGCTATTATTACATCACAGTGTTACCTGTGGAAGATTACGGACGCCCGCAAGGTCTTGTTTTCTCCCCTATAGTTTACATCAGGGGTGTCAAACGTTTTATATTAACTCCACGGACTTCAATATACAAACAACTGGGCCGCACTCAGTAGAGGTCAGATATATAACTTCACCTCTATTGTATTAAAGTTAGCAAATTCACTAAAATGTTAACTATGCTTTTTAATTGAATATGTCCGTAGTTTGGACACCCCTGGTTTACATTAAGGATGCAGAATAAATTCCCAAAATGTCTGACCACACTGTATATTTTCCCCCTACCTTTCTGACAGTGGTTGGAGGTCCAGCACCGGTATCTGAAGTTATCGTTAAAATCCGTCCTCCTGCACATCGGGCTGTCCTCCATGACGCCCGGGCACACGTTATCGCACTCCTTCGACTCCTTATTCCCGTTGATGATGTTGTTGCTGTCCGCGTCCATGATTTGCGACCAGTCCACGGAGTCCAGGTAGCACAGCTCGTTGTTCTTCTCCACACGGATGGCCCCCCGCGTGATGTTCCGCAGGTTGTACAGCCCGATGTCCTTCAGGCTGGTCATCTCGTAGATCACCAGGGCGTAGTTGTAGAAGAGGTTGCGCCCGCGGATGACCGTCAGGTTGGGGAACAGGGTGCTGAGGGTGGTCAGGCCCGACACGCGGAACAGCAGGAGGAAGTCGGTGATGAGGGTGAGTTTGGGCAGGCTGAGCGAGCGCAGTTCCTCCAGGTTGACGTTGGAGATGAGCAGGATTTGCAGGAAGCCCTCCACCACGGTGCAGTTCTCCAGGCGGTGCAGCTCGGCCAGGTCATTACGGATGTCGATGTTCGGACCGCAGACTGGGGAGAGAGAGAGAGAGAGAGAGAGAGGACAAAGGTTAGAGGTCAGAGCTTTGTGTTGAGACTTTACATCAAGGTACAGTATTATATAACCACTGGGGCGACACCAAATTGTAATTTTTCAGATAAACATTGTGATTCTTGGGCACCTCCTCCACTCTCTCCATTTGTTACAGTTTTTTCCATTTCCATCAACAACTCAATTGTCCCTCCCGCCCCTCAGGTTAAGAGTCTGGGGGTCATCCTCGACAGTACATTCTCTTTTAAGTCTCACATCGATGGCATCACCCGGTCTGCTTACTTCCACCTGCGCAACGTCTCTCATTTCCGACTTTCTCACCCCTCACATCACCACCATCCTTGTCCACAGTCTCGTCACCTCCTGGATCAACTATTGCATCTCACCTCCTCAAGCTTTTGGACCTGCTGTATTTCAGAACTATAGGCTAAGAAAACTTTGAATGGAACACACATGGAGCTAACAAAAATAGTTTAAACTTTGCATTTCCCCTGTTATGATAATAATCCAGCCATCCATTTTCTTCCGCTTTATCCGGGGCCGGGTCGCGGGGGCAGCAGTCTCAGCAGAGATGCCCAAACTTCCCGATTCACACACACCTCCTCCAGCTGTTCTGGGGGGACCCCGAGGCGACACCAGGCCAGCTCGGAGACATAGTCCCACCAGCGTGTAGGGCTGGGTACCGTTCGTTTTTTTCTATACCACTACTTTAACGATACCTGCTTTTCAGTACCAGTGCCTTAACGGTACTTTTTTTATTCCTATGTTAGTCTTCCTCGAGGCCTTGTCCCACTAGGACATGCCTGGAGCATCTCCCGTGGGAGGCGACCAGGAGGCATCCGAAACAGATGCCCGAGCCACCTCAGGAGCAGCGACTCTACTCCGAGCTCCTCCCGGGTAACTGAGCTCCTCACCCGATCTCGAAGGGTGCGCCCAGCCACCCTGCGAAGGAAACTCATTTCGACCGCTTGATAATAATGTATTAAGTAAAAAGGCTGCCAAATGCTATGAGAGACATTGCGATATTTAAAAAAAACGAAGAATGATTTGATATTATTGAAATATTTGATAGAACCATTTCAACACGACTTCTGGAAAAGAGAATAATATTACATCATATATATACAATAATAATACAAAGGCAAAAAATCTTATAATATTCTTTAGAACGCTTGGGTTATGTGCTTCAGCAGAAAGTATGTAGGTCACGGATGATCAGATGAGCATTGACACATTTTGAATTGTTGCTACAAATCAGTAGTAATGAAATAAAATGTACATTAACGTGCTAGTCCCATATAGATATTAGAATAGATTAGCGTGTGCAGATAACTATTAAATAAATCCCCCTGGCGGAACATAATCCCATTGCGGCCGCCGGCGTTTGACTGCAGCCTTCGACACACACAAAGAGGAAAAAAAAAAGAAAAACGCCACAAACTAAACGACTTTCCGCACAAGGCCGCACTTCAAAGTCACGCCGTGTTCCGGAACGCCTCGTTTCTATGCGAGGAAGGATATCTTCCCTTTTGATTGTTTCCAGGGTCAGCGGAGGTAGAGCTCGCTCGACACTGCGCCCGGGGGAATCCGTTACTTAGTTTCACACGCCGTTTTTCATTTTTATACCTTTGCGGAATTGTATGGCCGTCGCCTCGGATAACCCGGGCATTTCAACACGCACTCGAAACCACAGCGCGACGGTAAAATGCATGTATTATTCAGTATAATTAAGTCGAAGGGACCGCAGGGAGCAGCGAGATCGTCCTAATGTCGAGCTACCGGGGTAATAAACCGTCTTAAATCATGCTTTTGAGGCGAGACACTGCAAGTGAATAGGGGAAATATTATCATTTAGATATTGGTTTAAAACTTTACTTCAGATTACTGACATGAATATGAAAAACAAGCCGTATAAAGTTTATATTTGATCAGTTTATCAGGATATCAGTCTGGGCCGCTGCTGCCAAACGAACCCGAGCAATCAGAATCATTTATTTGTGGTCACGTGTTGTTTGCGAGCAGCGTCCGTCACTCATTAATAATCTACGGGAGACCGAGATCTTTTTTCCAATTGGTGGTAAATGACCAAAAACACATCAACATGAGGTGAGTTTGAATGAAAACCTCATTTTGAGAAAACGGGCCCTAAAGATTTGAAACGTCTGCACATGCGCGTGCACATGTCTACCGTCCTTAGCCCTTTATCAACTACTAGCTACTTTACAAAACATCATCAAATAAGCATCACATGGGGCAACTTTGGTCTGTACATTAGATTAGATCTTAGATGGAGAACATTCAACATTGACCACAGCGTGAGACATCAAGCCTTTACCGCAGTACAATGTTGTTTTGAATGCATCTTCCACCCAGAATCCTACAATTCAAATTTTCTCCCACCAGCGACAAACTCTTACTCAAGGTCTCGAGAGGAGATGGATCCCCCGGGTGCTGCACCCTAGTCAGGTTACCCAAGCCATTCACAAACAATGCACAAGGCTCATTTATCCTGTGCGTTTGAAATGCACCCGGATCAGCATGGAGCTTTCTGTGTGACTCTGTGTTGCAAAAGCTTATTGAAACAATCCCTGCGAATGTTCTGCAATCAAAGCTAAAGGCGCTACAATCAAATATTAGAGCGTGTATTAGTGTGGGACCTTTTTTTTTCTGAGCCGACTTTTGTCTTATTTGGGAGAATGGGGAGGGGGGCAGGGTATATGGGCTACATGCCAAAAAAAAGGCCTGGAAAATCATTATTTTTGCACATTTAAGAAGAGGAAGGAGGTGGCAACTCAAAGCTAACAGTGAAATGAGCACAGTTCTTTACACTCCTGGTGTTTTAACTGTTGATATTTTCACTGCACCTTAACCACGCAGAGAAAAACAAACCCAGACACAGCCCACTGAGCAGGATCCAAGTCTGTTTGTCGGTGCAGGTTTGTAAAAAGCTCCAGAGGAACCGGAGAAAAGGACTGGCCAGATGCAGAAGACTGTTTGCACCTCAGGGACAACAAAATTGACCTCATTTTTCACATCATCATTCCAAATCTATCACAAAAGCAATTAAAAGGTGTGGATAAAGCATGTTGTGTTCCCTTTGGAATGAGCCCACCAGAAGAGGGAGGCATGTGAGCTCGTTGGTTAAACCTGTTAAGTGCTTACACAAGCTTAGCCGGTCACCACAACACGCACACTTCAACAGCCTGATCAAAACAAACTTAAGCTGAGGCGGGAGGTCCAATATCATCGGGTTTCAACTGCGTCTTTATTTTTTTGCACCGGACTATGATAGGGACCGTCCTAATGAACCTCCAGCCCCCTCTCTCCAGTTACGGAAATCCCCCCATCCCCTCTGTGTGACATCAGTGCACCAACCAAAGGAAGGGGCTTAGATCAAAAATGAACTTTTAGTCTGTGAGTGCACAAGGAAAAGCTTTTGTGTTTCAGCATGTGGACTATGGAACAGTTTGCCGATGTAAATTAAAGAGTTATTTTATAAAGAAATGGTCCTTGCAGAAATGAGTACGGGTGAGAAGGCAAATGGGGCATGTGTGGGCATTTATGTGTATATCTTTAATTAGATATTAAATATCTATCAGTATAAATCTAGACACTCACTTTGATAAAAATGGGTCCTTGCAATGTATTACAAAGTAGAAAGCACTTTATCTTATGCTAGTAGGACTGGGACAATCCACTTTTGTCACGATCGATACGCATCACGATACTCAGGGGTCAAATCTGATACGTATTGCGATAGAAATTATCAGAAATTATGATAAGTAATATGTTTATCATAAAATGTGTTAAAAGTCAGTCATGTGTCCAAAATGTATAAACCAGCGGCCATTTGACATTTAACGAACCCGTGCCCCTAGAGGCCATAAGCGCCACTGCAGGTGTCGTAGAGAGTACATACTACGCTGACAGAAAAGACAAAGGGACAGAGGAATATTCTAAATCCAATTACACAATGAAGATCCTTTTTTTTTCACTCAAACTTGGCTGTAAATATTGTTTAAGTGGCGATAGCCCGCAGTTAGCTTTGCCCATTAGCCTGCAAGCTTCCTCTTCGTGATTCCATTAGTGTGTGTTGGTGAATCCGGCCCAGTGGCAGTGAAGTTGCAATTGTGGTTTTCTGGCCAGAGACACCAGTGGGAGATAAAAAAGACCCCCAATCATCCCTTTAACACTTGTATTACCCCCAGAGGGACTACGGAAAGGATTTATTGAGGTAAACAAATTGTAAACTTTACACTCAATAATAAAGTGTTGTGTAACTGTTACTGGAAAACATGATGAAACATGATGAAATGATGAAAAATCCAGTGTTGAAAGTATCCATGCTTGGTATTACAGCACAAAGTATTGCGATACGAGAGGCCAAAACCTAAACTAACTAACTGAGTAAATGGATAGTCATGAATTCCCCCACAGTCTGTAAAAAAAAAAAGGGGGGGGGGGCGTCCTCTCCACAGCACGTTTGCCGAGGTATTCCAGACATGCGGCGGTGGAGATGTTTTTCTACGCGATAGGATCTGCAGCCAGGAAGGAAGCACTGAGCAAACAGAGGGATGTTTACCAACAATCAGTATCAGCGCCATCTCAGCTTCAGTCAATGGAGCAGTTGTGGATGCCGTGCCAAAGCATGAGACTTCTCTTTAAGCCTCGGAGCTATTTTTATCTATCGTTGTTCACGCTGGGGCATTTTTAGTGGTGCTCTGAGCCAATTACGGCCCACGGGGGGGGGGGCGGAGGACTGGAGCCGTTTGAAGACGTGAAAAACCTACAGTTGGGATGCTCTGGTGTCAAATACAGGAAATACAGGTGTTAAAGAGCGATTCTCTGGGATCTGGACTGGGAGAAATTCACCCCTGAGCAAAAAAACACTTCCCTCTCTCTTACACTTTTTCTGCAAACTGCATTGGTGGACACTTTTGTACATCTTTGCCGTGTTTTCGTAAGGTTCAGTGGATTTTTTTTTTTTTTTTTCTTCACTGCAGAGTGTCAGTGCTGGCCATAAAGGAAACCGATTTTTTTTTTCTTATTTAAGTAAACAAAGAGCTAGCTTTTGAGCTGCAAACTTCTTCTTCTGAAACACTGAAGAGCCCCCGAGAGCCCCCCACACCTGCAGCACAGCGCAGGCGTCACAAGAGGCTCGAAAAAACAAGACTCACGTTAAGTGCCACACAAAACTTCTATCTCTGCTATTGTTCTGATTTATGTTCATTCGCTGGAGAAGTGGTGAAAGACTTTGTGGAGCGGGGGGAGCTGTGCAGGCGGAAGAGGAAGGGGGGGGGGGGGGGGGGGGGGAGTTGACCAGTGCAGGACACCACGCTCTGGAACAGGGAAGAACCCAGGAGGCAGCTTAGAATCAGATCAGATCAGACTGAATGAATCCTTTACAGTACTGTCTAAATGTTCCCAACAAGGAAAAACAAAGCATTATATGTTCATTTTTAGATATACTTAAGGATTGTTTTCATTGAAACCCTATTGAACATTCAGGCTGTCTTTATGCTTTTACCCTCACATCAAAAAGAAATGAATTGATGGTTTTAGAATAATAATAAATGGGCCGTGGAAAATTATTGTTAGCCATATCTAGACGCAAACTGGCGTGAACTGACTGGGACTGAAAAACAGCCCTGGGCTCTGACCAGCCTGGCCCAAATTAGCATAATTGTGCACTTCCACGAATACATATTTTAACCTTTTACCACCCGCCTTAACATTAACAAGTGCATTTTCCCCAGTTCGGCTTTTTATTATTATTTTTTTGATTGGTATCATCAGCAAAAAGAACGGGAAAGGTGGTCGTAGAAACAGAAGCAAAATCATTAATATAAATATAAAGGTCCCAAAATTGAACCTTGTGGCACACCATACTCCACGGAATTCCGTTTCTTTATACTGGGCTTTACCCAAATCTAAAAGCTTCTCGACTGGAGATCAACAATGTAACGCCTCATTTGAAAGCTAAGACCCACAAAAGTGATGGAAAATTTTCGTCACGTCGCCACATTTTTGTCATATTTTGGTTGTTTTTTCTATAATTTTTTCTTGTATTTTTCTCACGTTTTTGTAGCTTTTTTTGTCCGTGTTTTTCGTGTTTTTGTTGACTTTTCATCCTCTTTTTCTCGCCATTTGGATGCTTTTCTTTTTAGCTTTTAGATTTGGGTAACGCTCAGTTGAGGCGGGACTGGTGGCCCTAGAGCCAGTGGCCCTTCTGTGCTCTTCCAGAACGGACATATGGTCAGTCCGCCCCTGCATGAGATATTCTATGATAAGAGCTGCTCTCTCTCTCTCTGTTATGTCGTCGCACGAGTTCATTACAAAACATTTCCACACGGCTCACCCCGTTTCGCTTTCGTTTTTTACCGTGACATAACAAACGCAGCTGCACATGTTTTTTTTTTTGGGACTCCTCCTTTGGCAGCGCTCTGCAATGATCATGATCAAGATTTGCTCTCTGCACGTTGGATTATTGAACCTGCCGCTGACTTCATGTATCAACACCGGACACGCTTTCTTCTGAGTGCCTACCCTGAGCTTTTAGAACAGCCGTAATTGTAAAACCGGTTCATCTCGACATCCCCAGGCGTGACCCAAATAATAATATTCAGCGTGAACCATAAAATTATGTTCCATTTGAATCTGTCAACAAAATCCTGGTATAAAACAGTAGTAGTAGTAGTAGTTGTAGTTTATTCGGTCAGTTTATTCCTTTAAACGTAAAAACATTTCCAATTCTTTGTGTACAACACGACCGAAAGGGTTTAGGCTGAAGTGAAAACTTATAACGACTAACCCAGTTTACAGAAAAAAACAAAAAACAAAACACAAACATTAATAACAAGTGTCAAACCGAAGAGAAATCTATCTGCAGTTAACAGTTAACATAAATTTCAATATTCCAACAAATATGTGTACATACATTTGTTATATGTTAATTTAGGTGAAACTAAATCATGTCATCATTATTATTTTTTTATTTTTATTATTTTTTCTTACTTTATTCATCCTAAGCTTATATATTCTTGAATTTTAGTAGCTTTAAACAACTTTTTGAAAGCTTTGACTGTTCGGGACAGTTTCAACTGATCTTCCAGGTCGTTCCACAGATTAACACCTCTTACAGAAATACATCCACTCTTTTTATTCTTTTTAGCTTTTGCTTTTTTGAAAATAGCAGTTCCTCGGAGGTTACACTGACTTTTCCTGTGTTCAAAAAGCTCCTGGATGGGAGGAGGGAGAAGATTGTTAAATGCTTGGTACACTATTACTAATGTATTTAGATCAACAAGATCATGGATTTTCAGTCGGCTCAGCTCTACAAAGACAGGGTTCGTTGGTGCATAGAAATCTGCTTTAGTGATAATTCTTATTGCTTTTTTTTTAAGTAGGAAAATAGGATGAGTATTGGATTTATTATTGTTTCCCCATATTCCAGGTCATAATTTAGGTAAGGAAGTATAAAGGAGTTATACAGTAATAGAAGAGATTTTTTTTATCGAGTACAGTTTTCAATTAGCCAATTAGAGCAATGGTTTTTGCTAATTTTGTTTTTAATATACTTATATGCGATTTCCATTCAAGTTTACCATCAATGGTAACTCCTAAAAATGTATTTGCAGGAACTGTATCATTTATTTTTAGAGTTGTATGATCGCTAATTTTTCTATTTAAAGTACTTTAACGGACTCGGGTAGTGTTTTCAGGCTGTTTCTGTTCTTTGGGCAAACATAACATTACACCAGCTGTTGAACCACAGGGTTGCAGGTCATTTGTACATGAATAATTGCAGTCTTTGCGATTTCCAAATACAACCAAAGGTATTCCCATCTAAATTGATGAAGACAGCAATCTGGGTGTTTATGAGTCGCCCCTCGGTGACATAGGCTGCCATGTTGGCGTTAGTGAAGCTGTTTGAGCAGTTCTTATGAGTGTCTATGCAGCAAATGCCAAACTGGTGTTGTGTGTGGTAGGCTGCACCAAAAAAAAAAAAGTTTCTGAGCGTGTTCCTACAAATGCACTCTCTCACCGACCTGTAAATAGAGCTTTTTTTTCTCCTCATATGATCTGGAACAGTGAAGCCAGTGCCGACTATGGCGAGGTAAGAATGTCCGTTTCATGGCATTTATATAATTTCTGAAGTTTCTCCGTAATAACCAGATTAGTAGATGATGTTTACTGGCCGTTAGACGTGTATCCGAAGAAAAAACTGAATATGTGTTATCATTTGGATCAGAAGCCACTTCAATACGTTAACTTTTATTATGAACTATTTCATGAATGACTTCTCACCGGGCTTTGACTTCATCTAAATAAGGTCGATGGGTTGACGACAACATAATATAAATCATAATTTTCAATGTTTGAGGCTAAATGCTAGCGGACTTAAATACCTGCCTGAGACCTAAGTCCCACCAAAGTTTTGCCCGTCTCCATTTTGTGTGCGTTTGTTTACTTCTGCACACTCCAACCTTAGCCCCGCCCCTGGTTTCGGATTCCTGTCTATAAATACAACCCCACACCCACCCCCACCGCTCGCACCCGCCGTAGAAGCAGCCCCGGCGGTGTGTTTGGGGAGCTGCTTCGATTTGTGTCTGCCTGCCTCTTGTCCACATTTAGAAGCGGAAGCGATCACTCCACAGAATGCAGTGTTTGCCGTGGCCCGGGGCTCCCTCGAGCGTGAGCGCAGCCTTTGTTTCATTCACAATTTTCAGCCTACGAGGGGCGAGGGGAGGGGGAGAGGAAAGGGGGGAGGGGGGCGGGGGAGCACAAAGACTAATTTGTTTGTTGTTAAAGAGAAAGCCGTACTTCCTGATGGGGCATTAATGAAAGCTGGAGGCTGGATCGCGTGGCAGAGGATAGTGTTACCGACAAACAAGAGGACACTGCGGGAAACTCTGCGGCTGAACGAGCTGGAGAGAGTTTACTTTCCTGTTAGGAAGTTTAGAGGAAAACGAACACCCCTTTTGTGATTTAACAGCAGGACAAGTTTGAGATGCCCCGATCCAGCTTCTTTGCTTCTGAGACCAATACTGGGGGCTACGGTATCGGCCGATATCCGATATTAACCGATACCAAGAGACTTTCTTAAAAGTAGCTGTGAATGAAAAAGTTGTTTTTTTTCTCTATTGTTTGTGAGATCAGTCTCTCTTTTCTTTTGCAAACAAGATGTTATCAATTATCGCCTTTATTATACGGCTCTTCACAACACAAGTAGAACGCTCCATTGATTTGAATGGAATTTTCCAACGTTCTTCAAAAAATATGATATCGGAAATCGGCTATAAATATCTAACACTGAACCAAAGCCAGTTTTGTTCTCTCACCGCTTTAAAAAAAACGGGCAGAATCTGGGGAATTCAATCGCTGTGTTGGTTTTAACCTCCGCAATTACGTTTCGATCGCCGTGGCATTTTTGATTGCTAGCAACAGCATGCTAAAGCTAGCGGCAACATACTAATGCTAACGTCAACTAATCAAGGCTGGGTCAGAAACTATGATTGGATCACCTAAAGTAGCCTAAAAAAAAGTGAAATCAGCCACTGCAGTAGTCAGTCCCGCAGGTGCACATTGTCGTTGTGTCCTTGGGCAAGACACTTCACCCTCCTTACCTTCAGTGTCTGCGCACACTGGTGTATGAATGAGAGTGTGAATGGGTGAGTGGCTCCTAGATGTAAAGAGCCATGAGTGCCTAAAGCAGGTAGAAAGACATGTAGAATAAACAGTAATGGAAAAACATTAAACAATAACAACTGGACTTTTCTATGTTAAAGATGTGACCGGCTATATGGGTTACATTAATATGAACAAGTCACATAAACTGATCTGATAAATAAATAAATGGCAAACAACACAGCGATTCTGCCCGTGTTTTTAAAGCGGTGAGAGAACAAAACTGGTATTGGTTCAGTATCAGATATTTGTAGCCGATTTCCGAATTTTTTTTTTTTTCTGGTATCGATTCCAATATCCCATACCAGCATCGGATCATTGCTGCATCCCTAAATAATACTAATAATCTCACTGGTCACTGCAGTTTGTATGAGATTTTTGTGTTAAATTAAACTGGAGGAAAGTGGCTGTTTTTGTTTGAGCCGAGGTTTGTATGAAAGGCGTGTCTAAGTTCATGAATCGGCTACATTCATTCACTTTTAGTATGAAATCATAAAACTGACTGGAAAATTGATCAATACAATTTTCCGAATTTAGGGATTTTGAGACATACTGTGACTTATTGCAAATTGCAACCATTAAAATTGCAATTCTGATTAAACTGAGATTAACTTGCATCTTTATTTCATATTTTCCCCTTAGAAATAGCCTAAAACTTACCTACTTCAATACTAGTAGGCAAGGCAAGGCAACTTTATTTATACTGCGCATTTCGTACACAAGGCAACTCAATGCTAGTACGAAAATATTTATCATCTAGAACTGGAAAACGGAACAATTAGGGCTGAAACAACTAATCGATTAATCGATAACTAATCGATTACTAAAATAGTTGTCAACTATTTCAGTAATCGATTAATCGTTTTCTAGTAAACAGACTAAAATAGAGCAAAAAAGACATGACAATTATGTATTTTGGATGAAAACCTACTTTGTTTTTTAAAGTTAGGGTCTGCAGTGTCTTGTACATTGTAAATTTCATGAATATCTGTCTTTGTCTTGTCCAATCAGAAAGCAGAATTAGCACAAAGAGCCTCCTACAAACGTTTACTTTAAGTTTACTCCATCAACATGTCCTCAAGTGGCGCCACTTTAGCTTTATGTGATAAATTTTTTTTTTTGAAATAATACATTGTCCATGCACCTTTCACAGCCAAGCGATTAATCGATTAATCGTAAAAATAATCGGTACATTAATCGATTACCAAAATAATCGTTAGTTGCAGCCCTAGGAACAATAATGTTTGGAAGATCTGCCAAATTCACATTATCAGAATCATCTCCAATGTCAAGAAATGTGTAAATGTGAAAATTGTGGCAAAAAGGAAAGGAAAAGTTGGGTAAAAAAAAAAAAAGACATTGTTTTTAGTATTAACAAAGAATTGGGGAAAAAATGATTTGCATTTATTTGAGCTGAAACCACTTCCTTTAATTCTGTCCCTGGACCAAAAAGCATCAAAATCTAAAGATAGAGGATTTTTTTTTCTGTACCTACACTTTTTAGTCCAATACCAGACTGGTATCTTCTAACGGTACCCAGCCCTACATACATTGTTACTATGATGCATCTACAAACTACGAATACTGGTTTTCTAAGGAGAAAGGACGCCGTAATCTACAACAACAATTAAACAGAATGTCTCTCTCTTGTCCGTCCCCCTCGTCGGCGTGCAGAGTAAACAGCGCCGCGGGAGTAACCGGATCCCCGGCCTCGCTCGTATTTATGATTGATAAACCCTGGCCTGGCCTTTCAGCCTCTGAGAATGTCAGTGCCAACGCGCTTCCACTGCAAACACGGAGCGGCACATTCACAGAGTTTACTCAGATAAGCAGCTCCGTTTATTTCCACCTGCGGAATCCGATACGGTCAGCGACCCCCAGACTGTGTGTCGGGACTACGTAAAGTTTTGCAATGTGTGATAACAGCGGAGTCGGGGGGGGGGGGGGGGGTAAATACAGCCAATCTAGTACAGCACCGATTCAGGGATTTCCATTGTATTTTCCTTATAAGCCCATTATGAGTCCATTTTCTATTATTCCTTCACTTCACATGTTATTTTGTAGTTTTTGCTTCTCCTGGTGTCGTCTAGATTTGCAACTTCCTCATTGTGAAGGATTTGCAATCGGCATTTGTTTAAGTTGAACCCCCACTTGAAGCAAACACATTTTCTCCAGTTAGGCTTTACTCTAAAAGCTTCTTGAAAAGAGTGTCAAAATAGCGAAAAAAGCCATAAAAAAGCAACAAAAACATGATGATTTTCTCGGGACTGTGTTTAAAAATTCCTTCGATGAAGAGTGTTCTCTGGAGGCAGACGTAGGCTTACATTTTAGCATCAGATTTAGTGTCTGATGCTGCGAGTCGCCACTAAACCTACATGTGATGTGTCAAAGATGAAAGCACATAAACACATCAATTATATAAATGTATTAAATCACCGTAAAATGACATCTCATCTTAAATAAATCACTTGAAATGTGCTTGAATCAAGGTAGATGTGGACGGTCTTGAAAAAAGAGCCAATGGAACAAGCACTAATTCACTTAAAATAAGAGAAACTTACATGAACTCTTAAAGCCACACCGTGTAGAATTTCACCGCAAACATCTAATTGAAATACAAGCATTTATTATATGACAGATATTTTCATCAGTGAAAAATACCTCATAAATGCACAAACAAACATGTGCTTTTGCTGTAAGCGCTCCTAAGATATGACTACAACTTTACCGGGAGTGGGTACTCTCCAGCTCGTTGCCATGGAGATGTCGAGTAAAGTCAGCAGATTTCAGATTTCAGAAGTTCTCATCCAAATTCATTCTTTGATTATCCACTGCGGTAATAGCATTTTCTGTGTGGAGCTGGTCATTGGGAGAAGGTTTGGCACCGATGGCAACAGCATAGGCCAAAATGTTATGTGGTGTACCTTTATAATAAGACAAAAAACCTTGAAATTAGACCCCAAAAAAGGCAAGAAAATCATTCTTGTTTTGTTGGCAACAAGACAGTCCTAACCTACTCAGAATCTGGGGGGGGGGGGGGGGGGGGGGTTATCTGTGGCTGGTCGGGGATACAAAAGTAAATACAGCCAATCTAGTAAAGCACAGATTCAGGGATTTCCATTGCATTTTCCTTATAAGTCCATTATGAGTCCATTTTCTATTATTCTACTATGTTATTTTGTAGTTTTTGCTTCTTCTGGTGTAGTCTAGATTTGCAACTTCCTCATTGTGAAGGATTTGCAATCGGCATTTGTTTAAATTGAACCTCTTGACCCCCACCTTTGGCACTGATGGCAACAGCATAGGCCAAAATGTTACGCGGTGTACCTTTAAAATAAGACAAAAACCCTTGAAATTAGACCCAAAATGACAGTCCAAACCTACTCAAAATCTGCACAAATCCCGATAATTCAAGCGCTCTTTTTGTCAAAGATAAGATAGCATTTTTTCCATTGATACTTTTATAGAGGGATTAGCTTTCATTTGCATGTGGACAGAAATCTAGATCAAGCTAAATTTAACGACTGGCAAGCCGCTTTTCCGACACAATAAACCCCCATGACGCCAGGATATCTCCCCGTTTATAAAAGACACTGCCCCTAAATGTAGCAATCGGTGTGATTTTCCGATTGCAAAACAGCGATTCTGACTCAGAAGCATCTCGACAGGCTGGCGCGTCATCACAGCGTCCCGTCGGCGTTCTGTGTGATACAGTTGTGCTTGAGCAGAGCACAGCGAGGCGGGTCTGGCAGCTCGGGAGTGGAGATCTGTAGCCCACTGACACACTTTCTGCGGTGACTCAGCCTGACGTGTGCTGCAGAGAAAACATCTACAGCGGCGCAGGGGGAGCTCGTGAAGCGCGTTCCGCTAAAGCCGCGCGAACGGGGATGGAGCGGAACGTTTAAAACACTCTCTTGTTTTAATACTTCTACTTCAAAGCGGGAGTGTTTCGCTTTGGACACGGATTTTGTACTCATTTCAAACACATGTTGATCACCGTCTTACATTTTGTCAATTAGAAAACGCTTGATTGAACTAAAATGGCTTTTCCCGCACTTCACATAGTTGCCGCCAGTGTTGGGTAATGTCACTTTTAAAAGTAACTCCTTAAGTTACTTGCTGCGTTACTGCGTTACTTTATTATGACAGTTAAGCGTTAGAGTACTCACGCATTACCAATTGAAACTACATGCCTATAGTCGACCTATAAAAGCTTAAAATAATCAACAGTTTGGCCCGCTCAGAAACAGCGCCAGTTTCTTCGACAAAAAGAACGTCTGTAGAGGAGCTCTTACACGTTACAAAGTGCTCTGCATTTGGTAGTAATAAACATACGACATACTCAACTTGAAATAGATTAATTGTACAGCTTTCCTCAACCACATAAAGCTGTGAGTTTGTCGATTACATTGGAATAAGCTAGCGTTGTTGTTTGGGAGGCGAGGGCTTCATCGTAAGGCTGCTCGATTATTGAAAAAATAATAATCATGATTATTTTTGTCATAATTGAAATCACGATTATTCAAACGATTATTTGTTGCCTTTAAAAAAAAGTCTATCTTTATTTTATTTATTTATTAATCAAAACACTACACTACATTTTCTGTTTTCTGAACAGTCATAAAAGTACAAATGATTTCAAGTTTGCCTTGATTAAAGAGAGGTCTCTGTTTCACACCTGCCCCCTGCTGGCCAGCCCTCACACCTGCGCAAGCAAACTGAGCAGCGCGACCTGATGACATCATCACACAGCGCCGTTTGTTTTTATGTCAGACAAAAGCATGAGCCGCGGCACGTGAAAAGCGAAGGGAAAATAATCCCAGCGGCCTGAAATAATGCAAGTCTGCTTAAAATAAAAATAAAAAATAAAAATTATAATCGATTTTTTGCGATTATGCTAATTTTGTAATCGTTTACTGTTGTAATCGAAATCGTAATCGAATTTCGATTAATTGCACAGCCCTACTTCATCGTGGTTTTCCTCTTTAGCTTTGCCACCAGCGCTGGATTGTCCTTTTTGCTAGTATTTTTGAAATAATGTTAGTACTTCCACGATGTGAACGTGCTCGCTGAAAACTCACTGACTTGCTGTGAAGTTTTGGAGGACAGTTTGCGCACCGACTGTCAGTCTAAGCAGCAGCGGAAGGAATGGGGCCAGGCATCAGCACCATGTTACCCATTTGAAAAAGAGACTAGTACTAAAACTAACTCATTACTCTTAAAAAGTAATCTTAGTACTCTAACGCATTACTAAGTAGTGCGTTGTTAGTAAGTTTGTGATGAAGCAACGACATTGTAACATGGTTGGAAAAAAAATAAATGCTCTAAAAAGTTGTTTTTGTATCTCCTTTGCCTGCTAGTCATCAAGCGTGAGTACTCCTCTATATTCTGTTTGTCAGTCAAAGCGTCTCTTGCTAATAGTGACCTTGTGCACTCCCCATGTTTTGATGTTTTATCTATGTGCTTTGCCTTAACCTGATTGTAATTTTGCATATCTTCCTTTGTAAGGCGCAATGAGTTGCCTTGCGTACGAAATGTGAGCCATTTTGTGTGCTCTGAAATGAATGAACTACTTCCAAACATTCAACTTTTCGATTTCGATTGGCCTGACCTGTCTTGCATCCCTGTTGTATTTGCTGAAGCCATCCGCCACATCCAGCGACCTCCGATGTCTTTTAGCTACCTATTTCATTATGCAGCGTGCACCAGAGTTGCAGTCACAATTCTTGGAGTCAAAGTCGACCCACATGTCCTCAGTCAAGTCTTCCACGGGCACTTCCAAGAACACGTCTCGAATGTGCAAGTCCGTGTCCAAGTTCAACTCGTGTATTTGTTTTGGACTGCTGTATTTCCCTTCTGCAAACAGATTTACCTGCGGGCACCAATGAAGTTACCTTGACCTTGAAATACAGTCAGATCCAGGTCCAGTCACTGTCACTTAAAACAGAAATGTTAAATGGTCCGGAATATATGAAAGGTCCAGCAGATTTCTGGTGCCAGACCTCAAACAAAACATATGAATAAAGAAATAGCTTGGCACTTTCTCACAGATGAAGCCCCCCTTTTCAAGCGCGATGACACCTCTCCGTCCCGATGTCAGGACCAGCCACGGGCCGATGGTTGACATTCCATTATTAATGCCGCCATTCAACTTTTCCGACAGGCTGTGCCCTTCCTTTCAGAGCGGAGAAGAGGGAGCCGTGTACTGGGCTGACCTGCCGTTTCCCCCGCGCCGTCGACGACTATGGGCCTATTTATAACGCGGATAAAATAATACAGTAGTAAAGTCGGCAGACAGAGAGCGAAACCGCAGAGTCTTCCTGCCAAACGCCGCCGTCTCAATCGACAGAGCCCACCCGAGTTCACGTGAGTGCGATGGACAATAACTCACAGCAGACCAGGGCGGGCCACGCTCTTCAAAACAAGCATGACGGCTTAAGGGTTTTAAAAAAGAACTCATTAATATCACTCAGAGGACAGAAAACATACTGGGGGGAAAGTCCCTTCTTGTTTTGAGGGGAGAAGCATGATCGATGCACGTGTAAGGCAGACGTCCCCCTCATCCCCACCCCTGAGTCCCACCTGCTCCCATGGGTGCATATAGACCATAAGATTTGCGATATATATGTATTTTTGGATCAACATTTAGGACACAGTTGAGATGCATCCAGGAGATTTGAGAAACGATAACAAAGTCGATTTACTGCAGTACTGTACCCTTCACATGAGTACTGGTTTTGTTGAGAACTTTCTACTTTCTACCCCACTACATTTCTATAAAAGCTCCAAAGTAAAGAGTCAATTTGTTTTGTTTTAAAAGCCTCATAATGCACACTCCAGAACAGTAGGCGGCGCTGTGCAGATGTATTGTCAAATGCAGCTGACTCACAATAAGGGAGATGGTTTGTCGTACTGTTAGTTAATCAAGGAGCAATATTCATGTTTTAGAAGCTGATAAGTTAGACACACTTAAAAACACTATTTTTACTGATAAACACGTTCTACTTTTATTACTTTAGTATTTTCTGTAGTAAATACGTTAGTACTTTCACTAGGGCCGCACAATATTACGAAATAACAATGTTGTAATATTAGCATGCCATGTGCGATACACACGTCGCGGGTGATTGTTTTATTGTTATATTGTATTTATTCTTTTCTTTTAAGTGGACGAGCAACTGTCTATGTTTAACCAATTAGACGCGTTCAATGATCTTTCCCTTCTGTTCTTTTACTCAAATAATGAAATCAAGTACTTTGACCATCTCTGTTTACAAGCTTGACCAGCTTCTCAGAGCGCAACACTGTAGTCATTATTCACGCTACACGCAGGGGTGGAGGCCATAAGAGACGGGACGCGCTTATATCATTTTCATTCTAAACAGGAGAACAAAAAACAAAAAGAGTCCAAACAAGTGAACAACAGGGTAGAATCTAGCCTAGCTAACGCCAGACTAACATCACAGGTTTTATTTAGTCTGGGGACCACCAATTCATTTTCTGGTAGGAGAGGTGTGGTTTACGAATGTCTATCATGCGTCTGCACGTCGCCACAGCCAATCATATCATCGTATCCGATGATGTATGATGTACCCGCTGTAAACTTTCGAGTTAAACTATTTAGAACAAGGTCTAAAGCTTGATCAAAAAATAGCGTCGCGTCTGCTGCTGTCATGTTGGATCCGTAAATAAAGCTTTTTTTTTATCCGTAAATAAACTACAAGCTTCCGTATATCGAATAGTGCATCATCGTCTTGTCGTCCCTCCTCGTTCTGTAATTGGTTCCCAAATCCATGCAAAAATTTCAGCCCTGGTCCCCAGGCTGCTGCGCAGTTCCAAATGATTCGAGCGCACACAGCAGCCTGGCGTTATCCAGGCATGGTAGAATCATAGAAATGCCTTAAGCTATCTGAGCCTGTTCCATCGAATGTTGACTTCTGTTATCCAACAGCTCCCAGACCTGTTTGAACTGAGCGTTCTCTCCTTATACTAATGAATGGAGAAGCCAGGCTCTATTTTAAAGTATGGCGAGATATGACAGGTCCATTTCATGGCAGCTATAGCATTTGTTGTGTATCCGACCGCAGAAACTGAACAGGATGTGATTTAGCATTAGCTCAGAGAACGTTACTTCATATCTACAGTAAAATCTCAAAAGGTCTGTACATTCATTAATGATTTTTAACAAGGCTTTGATACCACCTAAGTGGGCGATGGGTCAACAAACATCTGGATTGTTTATCATTAAGGATGTGATGGCTAAATTCTAACGACTATAGGAAAAATACATTGGGCAACACAACATCAGGAAAGTTGCTAACAGTCCGCATACGTAAGGACTGATCGCCGCTTTGCCTTTTTAATTTTCTGGGTAGAACTGTTAATATGACTTCTGTTACCAATGCCGCTGCTATGCTGTAGCATCAGCTGCCCAGCCCCAACTGTAGCCACAGCAGCCCTGGAGTAGACTGACAGAAGCGAGGCCCTTGAACCACAACATTCATTCACACAGGAAAGGTCTTGCCCAAGGACTTTTAATTCAGATAGGTCGAGCATTTGCACCCAAACTCAACTACAGGCCAGACTGAAAACAAAAGTCTGCAGACTGTCTTTCAAAGCCGCACCTGTCTCTGTTTGCTTCCTAACACGAGGGCCCCAGACACGCAGCCTGTCTGTCTGTCACTCACTGACAGGAAGCAGCCCTCTGTGACCTGCATTCATGCGTATGTCTGCCTTAAGACTATTACGGGATGTGGGAGGCACGCTGTGGATGGTGTGAATGGATGAGCAAAGACGCTTCTGCAGGGCCGCGAAATTAAAAGCAATTGTATTGAAATGGGCTATTTTGACACCTTTAGTTTGCTCTTACATCTGCCACAAAGGAATGTTTAGTCCCCACGTGGAAAACAAACTTGGGAATGTGTTTGTGAATTTTACTTGATTCACTCGATTTATTTCTCTTTTGTGGTAAGTGCAGTGCGTTACTCCTAATCCACTTTCATACCCAGCATTTAAGATGACATTACAGGCAAAACATATATAATTTTTCTCTGTTCTTGAGCCAGATTGGTTTCTAAACATGTGCCTTCACTTGGAGACAAAGAAATGGTCCAATCTACACGATAATCTCTTTTATTATATCACAGAAGAAACTTTTCTAGATAGATTTATAGGGAATATTTCAACTTCAATGGCCATTTTCTCAAAAAGCTTTTTACTCACACTCTGGGAACATTTCTTCTTAAAGTGGCACCTGCAGACACCACATTTTGCAGTCTTGTAATAAGCCAACCCAATTTAATTATTTTTTTTACAGGAGTTCTTGTTGATACTGTTTAATTCCCGGCCTTACTTAGCGTTTGTCCCCCAAAAAAATACATTTGATCCCCCGGTAAAAAGCTATTATTCAACAGACATTTAACCTCCACCTGAACCAAGAGCATTTTCTCCAGTTCGGCTTTACCCAAATCTAAAAGCTTCTTGACTGGAGAGCAACAGTGTAATGCCTCATTTGAAAGCTAAGACCTACAGAAGTGATTGGAACTTTGTTGTGACATTGTTGCCGCGCTTTCGTCTCTTTTTGTTGCTTTTTTGTCATGTTTTTGATACTTTCCATTGCTTTTTTTATCGTGTTTTTGCCACGTTTTTGAAGCCGTTTTTGTTGCATTTTCGTCAAGTTTACAGTGTTTTTTGTCAAGTTTTTTTTCTTGCTCGTTTGTCATGTTTCGTCACATTTCTGCCACTTTTTGGTTGCTCTTTCGTCGTGTTTTCGCCACGTTTTTGAAGCCATTTTTGTTGCGTTTTCGCTACGTTTATGGTGTTCTTTGGTTGCTCTTTTGTCGGGTTTTCGCCACGTTTTTTCACAGCGTTTTTGCTGCTTCTCCGGCATGTTTTTTTGCTGCGTTTTCATCACTTTTCTGTTACATTTACGTCACTATTTTCATGCTGTTTTTGTGTTTGTTCTAAAGCTGGGGTACCTGATTTTTTCCCTGTTCAAACTTTGACATTTTTTGTTTTGTCCCAAACTTCTTTCTAGCTCTCACAGCCCCTCCTGTGTATTCAAATTGTTCAAAGAATGTAATGCACATTTCAGACCTGTGTACAGCATTGAGTGGTGACAAAGTGAAGCAGGGGCGGCCACCCCCAAGATAAATTCCACTCATTTAGATTAGACTTCTATCATCCATCGCTCAATAAAGCTTTAGGTGAAGAAAATACAACAAGGTCTGTGTTTTGCTGAGTTTACAACATATTCTGAGGTGGCAAAAATAAATGTATTCCACAACACACACAAAAATCAGGTACCCCAGCTTTAAAGCTTTTAGATTTGGGTAATGCCAAACTAGAGAAAATGTGCTCGGTTCAGGTGGGAGAGTAAAAGCTCATAAACATGACTCTCCCTGAATGTGAACGTCTGACTTTTACGCATAAAACACATGCAACTGAAGACAGACACTCGCCATCATTCCTGTGCGTAATCCTTTTTTTTGTTCCTATTCACCTGCAGTGTCTGTGGTCTCGCCTAAAGCTACTCCTCAAAGAAGTGTGCCATTCCCTGTAATGCCATCCATCCCGTGCGTGCGTGAGAAACGGAACGCTCCCGCGACGACTCACTACTGAATGCAAAATGGCCACATGGTCGTAGTAACCTTCATCTCTGATCTCCCGACTCATCCGCCCGCTTCGGCGTCGAAATCCCCCCCCCCCTCTCTCACGACTAGACCTTTTCTCACGCGTAATGAGACACGTTGAACCCGCCACAAATCGACGTCTGCGCGTTTTTTTTTCTCTTAAGGCGAGACGAGCCGGGTTTTTTTTTTTTGGAAGGACCGTGTCCGTCTATCCACCTCCGCGATGCCACCACATGGTCTCGGGACGACCCAATCCACGTTGTCGCCGCTTCTTCAACTCCCCAGCAAAAAGCCTGGCAACCTCGTTTTTTTTAGACACAGACGAAAATGGTTGTAGAAAAAAAGAAAATACACTTACTTTCTCCGCGTGATGAGCAAACGCACAAGCTGGAGATGGTGAGAAGCAAGCCCCAAAACATCGTCTGGGTGAACACCGGTGGTCTCATGTTCTTTTTGCGATATTCCCGTAAAAATATGAGTGTGGGGGGGGGGAATATATGTATATCCAGGGGGGGGAAAATAAGGTGTCAATGCGTAAAAAAACAAAACAAAAAAAACAGGATACACTCCAGAAGCCTTTGCGTATTTTTTGACAGTAACAAAAATAAAAATCCCAACAGCTACGATCAAAAAAAAAAAAACTGTTATTTTCTCCAATAGCCGCACGCTTGGGTTGCTATGGCGCACGAGCCGATTTTTCTGGATAAATCATGGTAATCCCCATCGTCTGTCTCCATCTCGTAATTTCAAATAAACAAGACCCTGCGTAAAAACCGTGCGTCTTGGCCCCTATGTTGTTTTGCTCTCTCTCTCTCTCTCCTCTTTCCTCTGGGAGAACTTCTTAAAAAGGTTAATAACCAGCGAGGAGCCACATAAATGCGAGCCAATGTGCGTGTGTGTTTGGGGTAGAGAGAGAGAGAAATAAGGGGGAGGAGGAGGGGGCAAGAAAAGCCAAAGCAGCACAGTCAAGCCAGCAAAACACACCAAGGCAAAAAAAAAAGGCAAAAGGCAGGCTTGCAGGGGTGGTGGCTTGTGCTGTGGGGAACCTCCAGAAGGATAATGAATGATAAAGGTTCCGGTGGCGGAAAGAAAAAAGAAGAAGGTAGATCCCAGAAATGTGCAGTCGTCGCGCGTAAAAACAAGATCCCACTTGGGCACAAACAAGCCAGGCCTCGTAGCAAAGAGGGAAAAAAGGGGGGAAAAGCTGTAAGAAAACACCAGCGGACTTGTGCCACGCAGGAGAATGGGTCTCTCTAGCTAAAATTACGAAGCCGGGGAGGGAGAGAGAGAGCGAGTGAGTGAGTGAGTGAGTGAGTGAGAGAGGAGAGAGACGTGTGCTGCTCCCGCTGCTGGTCCAAAATCGGGAGGGGGGGTGGGAGGTAAAAAAAAAAAGAAAGAAAAATCAAATAAAAACGACACCCCCCGTTTCGCAGTCGAGCAGCGTGAGGTTTCGTCCGCGTTCGGGAGTGGAAAAAATCGCGCCCGCCGCTCGTAGTTCGGCCTGGGTACTCGCGGGGGCTTTGCAGGACCGACCGTAGCTCGCCCTCGCTCGGTGTCCGCTCCTCCGTGGAATCTGGGCCGTAAACAGAGTCGGCTTCGCTCGCTCACACACGCAGGGATAAGGTGGCGGGGCAGTGGGGAGGAAGACGCGGCCTGGAGTTTCCGCCGGAATCCATGGGGTGGAGTGTGGGACGCGCGCGCATTTTACGCACACTCGGATAGGTTATCTGAAATGGAATTAGCTCGGGTTTTGTTTTTTTTACATAATCCTCGCCTGAACCGAGCCAGTCTCCAGTTTTACCCAAATCTAAAAGCTTCTCGACTCATTTGAAAGCTAAGACCTAAAAAACTCATCTTAGCTTCTTCTTTGTTTTTGTTTTGCCATGTTTTAAGAGAGTGTTTGTTCCTTTTTGTCGCTTTCTTGGCCACATTTCTGTCACGTTTTCCTCACATTTTGGTTGCTTTTTTCCCCTCACATTTTTTGCCATGTTTTACTTGCGTTTTTGTCACATTTCCGTTGCTTTAGTGTAATGGAACTGTAATCAAGCCACGGAAATGGGACCAAAACATGTCAAAAAAAAAGGAAACACAAAGGAAAAAAACGTGACAATCATAAAGAAGCTTGGATTAGTTTTGTAGGTCTTAGCTTTCAAATGATGTGTTTCACTGTAATCCTCAATGAGAAAATGCACTTGGTTAAGGCGGGGGTTAAGCACGTAATCAAGAATTGTTTTGTTGGATTATTATTATTGTTTTTTTTATCTGGGGCTACAGATAGATCGTCTTTGTGAGACATTTAGCACACAAAAAATCCTTGTTTGGAATGGTCCCTTTTTGTTATTTTTGTCGTTCATTTTGCCTTTTTCTAAACAAGGAGTTTTAGCTGAGACTCAAAACTAATTATTTACATTCTTTCCTGACTAGGGTTATTGAACACAGTTATGATGGTCAATCATTCGTTCGCAGACTTAGAGGTCAACCATAGTAAATGTTTTGTGTCTTGTCTTTTTCTGTGAATATTTGAACACGATGTGGTCCATTCACGAATCACAAGTAACTCGTTTTTCCAGCAAATTCAAAATAAGACTTAAAGTGCATGTGACACATTTGACAAAATGTTTGCTAAAACATGATTAACACAATTATGTTAAAGATTTAGCAAAAGATGTGACCCAGCTTTCTTTAGTTTGACCATTTTTGTGATGTTTATAGTTTTACTTCCTTATCGGACCCTGACAGGACGTGACATAGATAGAGGAAAATCATTTTAAACTGTTGCCGTGCCGACCATGTTATGTCAATGGGAAATAGGTCAAAACATATGTCAAAGGTCAAACTGCTGTGCAACTTTACCTCTATCTATGCCACTTCCTGTCAGTAGCTTGAAAAGTCAAATAAATATAACTTTTCTGCCAAACATTTCTTCATTTATTTCCTGCATGAAATAAAATGATAATTATGCAGCTGATGTTGTCCTTCTAAATAAGTCATATTTTCAAAAGCATGAAAACCTGTCATATGCACTTTAAAGAAAGACTACATCAGGACTAAAACAAGACTAAAACTGAACTTTTATACATTGATAAGTTCAATGCATTGTCTGTTTTTGGCTGAGTTCGCCCGTTTCTCCGATGAAGACTTTAGTGATGTTGTGTTATAATCTGGCTTCTTGTGATACAGATATTGCATCACCTAATATCAATATATTGTGCAGCCTCTTCTTTAAAGGTTCAAACAGATTCAGGGTTCATGGTTCATTCATGGTTTTCTACAAACCGTGAGGTGAATTTCCCTTCATTACCAAAGGTTCACGCAGACACGTGGCGGGTGAAGTGTCTTGCCCAGGGACACAAGGGCAGTATTATGGACTGGACCTTTCCCTCTGGCAGATGTTGTTTTTTTAGTTGTTGTTGGATAAACTGCTTCACTCCTCTGCACTCTGCGCGGCTACATCACAGGCTCCGTCTGCTTGGTGCTGTACCGCTGCACTCACGCCGTCGTCACTGGGCCGGAGGAAAACCTGAACTGGATTCTCACCGCCGCAGCAAAGCCGTATCCGCGCTCTAATCCCGCCCAACTGCGGCCACAAGGCGACAGAGGTGAGGGGAGTTTTCACAACAACCACGACAAACAATTCAATAAAGATAACAACCTTACACTTTAAAAAAATAAATGCTGGTATTAAGTTTGAAAAATAAATGATTGTTTTTAGTTCAAAGAAAGAATTAGGTTGGAAAAAATGACAGAATAACTGAAATGAAGTAAACATTTCTCTAATAGCCTAACTAAGCACTAGCACTTGTATAGCATAAAGTACTTTATATATATATATATATATATATATATATATATATATATATATATATATATAAAACATTAATCAATTAGAAGCTTAGAAATAGGGATTTGTGTTTTTGCTCAGACCATAGACATGTCTAGACCCTTTAAAACTAATAGCGTGAGCCCTTTGCCTCACTTTAACCACAGACTTTAACTATTCTTCATTTATGTCAGACACAGGCATGGTGCGCGGTGTTACTATGGCAACGTATGCATTATCTGCAGCAGCGTATCCTCCTCTGACCACAGTAATTATACACTTTTGGTATAAAAACCTTTAATGTTGCGTTATTTAGAGTGATTTTAGAAATAGTTGGAGGCGAGTTACACCATTTATGTGAGTGCAAATAACACACTGTGTACTTGGCGCCATCTAGTGTTGAAGGAGCGGAACCACAAAGTTATTACGACTTACTTTTGACTAACAACAAAAATCAAAGTCATCTTAAAAATTAAACATTATTGCTCACATTAAACTTAATCCACTAAAGAAGAATTTTGAAGCTGCTATCACACAAGGGCTCCTATGGTAAAATATAACTTGACCTGTTAATATGTTTTTGATTGAAATAGCTCTTGATTTCAGTAAGTATGACCTCCTAGTGCTACAAATTCAAACAAACGACCATTTTCAGTTAATTACAAGCTTTAAAATGTATTGAAATGATGAGTTGCAGAATCATTTGGAACAGCTGTAACAACATAAATTCAGAGTAAATCAATCAATTATAAACAATGTTACTGCTGTGTCCCGTCCAGTTCAGGCCCAGAGTTGACCTCTTGACTCGGGGCGGGGTGTGGGTCATCACTCGGGGCGGGGCGTTCATGGTTGTGGTTAAGGATGACCAGCCCCTCCTGTCCCGGGTCGGACGTGCACATCCACCAGTGGTTCTTCTCCTCCTCTGCTTTGTGAGAGTCCAGGGAGGTGTGCGCCGCCAGCTCGTACTCTCTCCCGTACATGGTCCTGCAGAGAGGCGAGGACGCGGGGGGTCCCAGGTCAAAGGAAAAACAGAAAATGTATATATGGAAGTGGATTATCTTCATTGAAGCTTTTATCCATGTTGGGAAATGCGTGGATTACCAAAGGATGTGGTCTCCCAGAACAGCCAGAGCTTGGTTGGTTTTGCAGTGGACGATCAGGACCTTTGCATTGACCTGGAGACAAAAGGAAGAATTGCACAAGGATATTTTAGAGCACCCACACAAATTGCTATGTTGACATTTTTTTTTATGTTTAATGATTTAATTAAGTTTAGGATAGAATGATACAAATTGGACGTTATCGCAGAGAACTATTCGGGGCAGAACCAGCCAACATAGATTAACCTCTTGACCCCCCGCCTGAACCGAGCACATTTTCTCCAGTCCGACCTTATCCAAACCTAAAGCTTCTTCTTCTCTTCAAAATAGTGACAATAACGAGACGTAAATGAGGATGAAAACCTATGGGTGCGGAAAGCTCTTCTCTATGGTCCTCATGGCCTGGAGCTGGACCCCCTGGTGGTCAGGGGTGACTCCAAAAGACACTTTGTAAACAGCGTTTTTATGAGCACTTTGACCTGGGTGCTGAGGAGGAACCTGCGTGAACGGAGGAACCTGCATTCTGGAATCTGAGGACTGGACGGTCTGCAATCTTGGCCCGTCATGGGAGTGGGCCATGGGAGTGAATCTCTTCTTCTGTGGTTCTCCCCAAGGTTTCTCTTTTCTCCTGCCGGGTTTTTGAGTTTTTCCTTGCCGTGCTGGAGAGTCTAAGGACGGGGGACGCACGCGCCGCTCGTCGCTACCTCCTATTGGACATTATATTTGCCTGGATTCACCTGAACTTTTAATGTCATATTTATTGCTCTGTTTTATTGCCTTGATGTTTGGTGCAGCCCCGTGAGGCGACTTCTGTTGTGATATTGGGCTATACAAAACCATTAAACTTGAAACTTGAAACTTGACCTGCCGCAGCACTGCTTAAAAGCCTGGCTCCAAAGAGTTTTTCTAAAAATCGATATGTCCCATGTGACCACGCTGGGCTGGTGACAAAAACAAGACGAAAAACACGAAAAAACGTGACAACAACACCAGGAAAAATCTTCGATCAGTGTTGTAGGTCTTGGCTTTCAAATGAGTTTCTACACTGGCCTATAGGCTGCAAGCTCCAGTCGAGAAGCTTTTAGATTTGGGTAAAGCCAACCTGGAGAAAATGTGCTTGGTTAAGGCGGGGGTTAAGAGGTCAAGACAAGGAATTTTGGTCTAGTTTTATAATAACTGTGCATCCTGTGGTGCAAAAGAACAGCTTCGAGGCTTGCACCCCTCCTCATCGAGATGTGCTCCTCTTTATTTACCACAGTACACTTCTTTCTGCAGCCTTGTTTTCATTGTTTTATACATCCTGGGATTGGGATGCTCAGTCTGATTGCGAAGATGTACACAGCTCATAGGCACGGCTCGGCACCAAGAAATGGCTATCTTTTTTTGGGAAAATGTGTCAGCCATCTTGTGATCAGCCAGAGTCTAATTGCAAAAAGTGCACCATAAACGTTATTGAATAAAATGTATGTAAAAATAATCAGCCTACTGTGGTAATACTGGAGTTACCGTCACAATTTTCTGGATATTTCCACATGAGTATGGACTAACATGCACATTAGGTAACACACAACTCTAAAAAAGTCAGTTTTACAAAGTCAATTGTTAGTCTTGTAGCTTAAATGTGTTCTTGAGTAGAATCGACAAGAATAAAATAGCCGCCAGAGCTGAAGGTTTGTTCCAATGGGTTACCATAGCAACGTCCCATCTAGTGTTTTAATATATGGTTCAAAGGCTTTTTAAGTGAACATTTTAAAATCTCCACTGGTTTATATTGGTGAACGTGCCAGGAATCCAAGAAATTTTAGCATTTATTGTTTTTTGTTGTTGTTGTACTCACAGGGACAGGTAGACCCTCATGCTCCAGCCTCTCCTGGGGGTCAAAGTGCACGACCCGCCACCACGACAGAAAAGAGCCCTCAGTCTCCAGGTTCACATCCTGCAGACGCGACTTCTTTGAGCACTACATCCGACAGCACAGAAAATATTGATGAAAAAGGCAAATCATACAAAATGACAATGTAGCCAGACCTGTCAGTACCTTTTGAAAACTGCATATGTCACTGGTCAAGAAGAGCTCAAACAAAAAAGAAAAACATGTACAGTTATTTATGGTTGGCTGTTGTAAATAATATGAATATAATCATCAAACTACCGAGCAGCATCTTACCCCTCTGGTAAATCCACAAAGTGTTTTCAGGGCAAAGCTCTGCTCGTAGTGCAGGCGCAAACTGTCCGAGCTGCCGTCGACACTGCAGGGACATGAACGGAGGGTAAGTGTGTCCAGGGCACTCAGAGATTACTGATATCAGTGGGATTATTGTTTATAAGAGAAAGTACTGACAACAGAACCCCCGCAGTGAATGTGCAAATGAGCTAAAACGGGACTGCCGAACGCCGCAAAACCACACTGCATCCTGAGAGTATCAAAATCAGTAACATTTGACCTTTTATTGGCCGTTACTGGATTTTAGCTGAGGGCCGGAGATGATTTAATCCAGCCCCTGCCCTGTAGAGCATAAATTCTATGTAAACGTATGTAAAAAAAAGTAAGTCTCTAGCCCATTCCTGTGCGGAGTTATGCTTTTTTAAAGAATAACCAGAATGCTCATTCTAGCCACTAGGGGGCATTACATTTTTAAAAAAAGGAAAGAGTTCCACACGTGTCCAACTGTGGCTTCAATAACAGTTTACCACTGAGTGTGGAGTGAATGAATAATGACTATGTAGCCATTTGAGGAACTTGTGACACAGGCTTGTAAAGTGCAATACAAGTATAAGCCGTTGTTATTAATGAAGCTACAGTCAATTTGGATTCATTTATTGGAAAAAAATGTCTCCATTATATTTTACATGCCCGTGACCCGCCGTGGAAGCGGAATTTCGGCCCGCGACCCAAAATGAGTTTGACACCCCTGGGATAGAGGCTTAGAGCTCAGAGAATATACTTTAAAACAGCTCTGCTCGTGCACAAGTGTCTTACCTACGTATTCTGATCGAATAGAGGAAAGTAGTCTAACTGGCCAGGCCATCAAAGAACATATCTGACCTGTTAGAGGCATATGAACCATCTCAGGCTCTGAGAACATCAGGGGGGGGTCTCCTGTTGGTTCCCAGAGCTAGGGCTAAACATAGTGAAGCTGCATTTCAGTTTTATGCAGCTAAAATCTGGAAGTGTGAGACAGGCCTCAATTCTGGCCAGCCTAAACCAGTTGTTCTCGAACTTTTCACACCAAACACCACCTAAAACAAGTACCAGGACTTAAGTAGCTCTAAATAAAGACTGACCCAAAGGTAAACAAACCACTGCTGTACTGAGTCATCCACACTAAACTAGTATTACATTTATTCAAATCAAAGAGCATCACAGTGTTCTTTTGGAGAATAAATGACAGTATTTGCCACAACTATGTCCATATGATGATGTGCAGATTTGGGGTCAATGATCAATAAAAAGTCAAAACAAAAGTTGATACTGAATGGTTTGGTATTGTATTTGTAACACTCTCAACTATGAGGATGAGAAAAACAGCAGAATAGACGTGTTTTCCCTTTCCCCTGACTGACCTGGTTATGGTAAACGCGGTGCGTGTGCGGGGCTGCATGTCCCGCCCCGCGCTGACCTCACAGGGGGCGCTGATCCCAAGGAAGGGCTCTCTGGTCAGACTGGACACACTCGCGTTTATACTGACCGCAGAGCATTCCCTGCTGGGACCGCCCATGTTCACCAGCATCACCGTGTCTCCAAAGTGCACACCGCCGTCAGTGGACACGGACAGACTCACCTGGACACGTGGACACATGAGCGCAGGGACGTGAGAGTGATGCCAAACATACAAGACGGACTTCATAATGTCAGGAAGTTAAAACCGTGAGCTGACTGGTTTGAGAATGTGCTCCTTCAGCAGGTCCACTTTCTGGGCCGCCAGCTCTCCTCGCTCCTTTTTCCCCAAATACTCTTTCAAAACATCCTGGAAAATGAGATCAAAGCATAAAAAGTAACTTATTTTAATTCATTTAATGGACAAACATGAATTTTCTACACTTTCCTTTAGTAGCCAATTTTATTATTTATATTATTATTTTTTCTCCCGGAGTGGTTAGCTCCCTTTAATGCAGACAATTTTTTATTTTTTATTTAATTTTAATTTTAATTTTTTATTTTATTTTTTTTGTATTTTATTTTATTTATTTATTTATTTTGTTTTATTTTATTGTATTTTTTTAAATATTTTTTATTTTATTTTTACAGTCTATGATCCAGACACAGGCCCACTTGTTTTGAACCACGTGACCCATTTCTACGGGGCATTTCGAGGGGGACAAACTTTATATCACAAGGAAATGTCAAACTATACCTTACCATACAAATAGTGTGCCTTACAAAACATGCATGTCAAAAAATAAATACATACAAAGCACAATTTACAATCAATATCAACGTGTTAGCAAGCTAGCTACGAGACACATTAGCATAAATGAGCACAAACCTCTTCCAAACAGGAGTCCTCGTACCAGTTTCCGATCTTCGTGCGGCGTGTTCTCAGCATCGCCATATTTCCAACAGCTGATACAACAATGAGCAGAAAAAACACTTTAGGAAACTGTGTGTCTGTGTCTGTGGTGGTTGTGCTGTGCCTGTGCTCAAAGTTTGGACGTGTTTCTATGGCAACTAATGAGGCGCACCGCCACGAGACCATGAGCAGCACGTGACCGGGAAAACATATGAAACACAGCTCAACAAAACAAACAGTGATAAATGAGTATTATTACTATTAAAATAGGCTTATTTTAAGTAGCCTATGTTGCTAGCATTACCCCGTAACAATACAAGCTACTTCTTGGATGGGAAAATGGCCTCTTAGACCATTATTTGGTGAGTAAATAAAAATAGAGTTTGGGAATGTGATGTCATATCGCCTAGCATTATGGGATTAGCAGCAATTGTAAACCAATGGAGATTTTAGAAGTTAAAATACTGGAGTTATTGTTCACATTAAAACACTTGGACACCACAGTGAGTTAGATGTATTTACCAGCAGTAACTCAGCAGCTAACGGAGCTGTTCCACGGCTATTTTCCCCACTTTATAAACTGTTTTTAGCTAGTGTTAGTCAGTGGAAATGTATGCTAACAGCTGCAAAGATGGCCGATGTCCATGGTAACTAGACTTTCCTGAACTCTTTACGTCATCATTTGGAGGGTGGGTCTTGGTGGGGTTCCTTAGGTTTAGCCATAGACTATAAAAACTTAAATAAGAATGAGTAAGAGCTTATAAACAATATAGCCTTGTAAACCACCCACTTCTTCTCCGCGGTAAAGAAGGTGGTCTGGACAACCAATCACAAAAGTCACAGGGAATTGACAAGGTTACGTCACTCACTGCGTCTATGTTGTAGCTCTATCAACAGTGACACGTGCTGAAGTTATTTGCCAAAACTAATTATGTCATCACGTTCGCTGACAATCTGTGCGTTATCAGACTAACTTCTTCTCCATGCGTGGAATGGACAGGGCATCGTAGGGCAGAGCCAGGCAGAACAAAATCCTCTATTTACATCAGCACCATGGACAGAGGACGGAGCTACTACAGCCAACAGCAGACATGATGAACGCTGGTCAAAAACATTTCACTGTTGTATTGTACATTCAATTTAATTCCTCTTTATTATTTCAGCATCTGGGGTCCACACATTTCTACATCGGAACAGGGTTCAGCACAGTAATCTAAGCCAAAGAGAGATACACAGGTGAAAAAGCAAATACATAAAAAAATAAGTTTATATGATGCTCAAAAGGAGTAGGCAGAAGATTAAGCTTGATAATGTCTACCCGTTTTGTACTTGAGAAATATACATTCATTTACTATGCATAAACAAGAAGATATGACACATAGTTCTTTCCAACCGGTCCATGTCTCGCCTGCCCTGATCCTTTGTATAGTTGAAGAGCAGTGATGGTGACGACAAGCAGCCACAATATTGTGTTTCTTAAAGGAATAGGCCACCGTTTTTATATACTGAGATATGTTCTTACCTTAGCTTTGACGAGTTCTTTAGGACCTGTCTGATCTTCCCCCGTGCCTTCAGTCACGTAAACACAGCGCAGACGGCGTTAGCATTTAGCCTCTCCCTCTCTCCTCTATAGCTCCAAAACAGGTCAAGATAGAAGCTACCAAGCTCTTCCACTTTTTCCCTATTTAAATATGGTTGTGTGAAGTGTTCCACTACAAAGTATAATTACACAAAATTAAACAATGTGGATTTTCTAAGCGGATAAAAGGGGGAACTATATTGTAAGGCGTAATAATACCAGGAGTAGTTCGAAATCAGCGCAGTAATCTTCAATTTACTGTGCCGATGCCAAATAGTGTTTTTATTATTATTTATTATAGAGACTTTGAGAGCCAACAAGTTTCATTATGCTTGTGTGTGATGACAAATAACGCATTCTATTCTTTTCCATTGTGTACTGTGTTGCTGATAATTTTATACACCAGTGATTTGTCAAATAAGTAAAATGTTGGTCTATTAACATATCAAGATAGAATTGTTTTTTCAAAGCGTTTTAATGCATAAGAAATACTGTTTGGCATTTTATTTGGCACATTATTACAATGTGCAGTTTTGGAATGTGGTCTAATGACATCTGAATAAATCTATTTTTCAAACAAAACAAGTTATCTATCTACAACAGGAAACACTGTGACAACCAGGCACCCGTCTGTGCATGGTCAGTCACCTATACCCTCGCCTTCACCACACCCGGTTTACTCCCCTGTCCAGCCTCCCTCTCTGACCTCACACACAACGCCCATTTCTACCCCTTCTCCTATTCGCTCCCCCTGTCCCCGCCGCCGGTTAAGCCTCCTGGGTTTGCGCTAGTAAAATGGCATACCTTTGCGGGACAGGGAAGTAGCAGCCTCGGATCCTGAGGGGTAGCAAAGCAACACTTAAGCACACTCCCAACGAGTGTGATCAATTCTTCCACCAACCAATCTTTGCTGGTAACATTCCCTCCTTCCATAGCGCGTGTCAGTATCGCAAACATCTTGTTTTTAACAAAATAACTCCCCCGCAGAACCGGACCTACCGCTTCCTGGTTGCTACGTACGTCGGTGACGTCATTCCACGCACCGTACGTACAGGTCCGCTGGGACTCTAGATTGTCCGTGAGTTTTCTTTCTTTGTGCCTTGATTGATGTATTATTCTGCGTTTTTGCTGTGGTTTCGAGCCTTGATAAAAGTATGCTAAAATAATTATGTTTACTGTAGATCACTCTGGTGCTGGCTAGACCGCACTTCCGCATTACGTCAGTGTGACGTCACTTAGTGCTCGCGCAGTACGTACAAGTTAATGATTTTGTATGTGTATTTTTGAAAAGGAAATGTTGGAAGGGACAAATTAAGCAACCACAGTTTTTGTTTATTTAGATACGCTGTGGAGCGGAGAAAATTGGGGGGCACTTTCTGGCTCCTTTGGACTTTTTCCCTTTTTGAGTGGGGATTTATTTCTGAACACTTGTGATATATTTGGATATCAGTATTTATGTATAATACACATTTGCATAACCCACATGTTCTGTCTGTGTTGGTGGTGTTCATCATATGTCATATATACAAAAGGGTTTATGCCATGTAGCACATGCCCTTGTGAGGATTGTAGCATTGCAGCATTGTAAGGAAAACTCACCGATTATAACAAACCCTTTTATCCTATACGTCAGGAGGGAAACCTGACTGGCACCCCTAAAAAGAACTTAACAATCATAATAAAAATAACAACAAAAAGAATAACAAACTGTCAATCCGTCACATAAAAGTGGCACCCCAGATGGGACAAAAGAAAAAAAACATATGACATAGCTGAACAAGAGAACACCAATCACAAGAATACAAAATGACTAGCACAGAAACAGTAGAGGGAATCTTTAAGGAACTGGAAGAGGAAGCGCCATTTTCCCCACCACATTTGTCACCTACAAAGGGACGCTCCACAGCGTACTCCCTTCTGGATATGTCACCGACTGGCCTAGATAACTTTCTTGGTTCTCCTGTGATGCCTCCGCCGCCTCCTGGTCTCCTAGTAGTAGAAGGCATGGCTGCTGCGAGGACCCCAGTAATGGACGTAAAGTTTATAATGGAGGAGGTCAAATCCAGCATTAAGGAGGAAATGCACAGTATGAGAACCACGACCACAGAACGGGTTGAGAAGATAATCAAGGCCCATGCTATGGAACAGTATCAACACCTGGATGCACAATTGGAATATGTGCTTTCACAAACCAAAGCGTCCATTGGTTGGAGACTGAAGCACCACCAATCGGAGCTGCTCAAGGAATTCCATTCGCTGCTTGCACCAGTGACGGACAGTATTTCCAACCTGCAAGGGGAGTTTTCGCGCCTCCAGGGGGAGCTCTCGGAGCATCAAACCAACATGAAGATTATGACAGAGGAACTGACGGCTACGGTCCAGTCACTACAGAGTAGTCCAACACCTGTAATGGATCAAACAGTGCAGACTGGTTTCCAGGACCTGCCAGAAACCTTGACACTCACCGGCAGACCCAGGCTGGAATCGACAGCTCAGCCTGGGAGAACAGGGATCCCAGCAGCATCAGATTTTTCAACCTCGGCAATCAAAAGGTGTCGGGATATCGGAAAGAGTCCAGTTAAGCTACTGTTCCCAACCTATGGACAGAGGGAGGATCCAACCGACCCGCTGCAGTACTTGGAACGCTGTGAGGACTATTTGGCCCTGAATGCATTAACTGATGAGGAACTCTTGGCTACCTTAAGGAACGTGTTGCATGGCACCGCAAGAGATTGGTGGGATGTAGCCAGACACAAAATTCGGACCTGGGTTGAATTTAAAATGCAATTTCGGGCTGCTTTTCTCTCCGAGGATTATGAGGATGAATTGGCAGAGCGAGTGCGTACCCGAGTCCAAGGAGAAAAGGAAGGCATCAGGGATTTCATATATATGTATCAGTCCCTATGCAAACGGTGGAAGCCACAAATCACAGAGGGAGACATCGTGAAGTTGATCCTTAAAAACATCAATCCTGCATTGGCCAGCCAGTTAAGGAGTAGTCGAGTACTCACTGTAGACGAGCTCGTACGGTTGGGACAGCAGCTGGAACGAGATCGGGACAATCAGCAACAGTATGAGCACCGGAAACGAGCAAGTGCACCATCGCAGCCCACTGAATCCCGCTCTACAGGCAACCCTAACAACAACAACACAGTACGGCCCAAACAGAATTTCAATCCAAATCATAATCGATCATCTCAACCTTTCTGCTGGCGCTGTAAAGGCGATCACTCTCCAGGAGCTTGTCCACGTGGGGTCACGACCCAACCATCCAGGCCTCCATTCCCTTCTCAGCAGTCTACCGGTCAATCTCCCATCCCTGGAGGCTCCGCCACTCTTGGGGCCCTTACAACATCTGGACCTCCAGGAGAAGCTTGCCCGCTGCCGTGTCAGTTGATGGTTCCCCTCAGCATCAGTACCTGGAAGGGGGCTGCAATCCTGGACACTGGTTCTTCCTATACGCTGGTGAACGAGAGGGTATGGAGTGAGATTGGTGGTGAAGTCAAACCATGGACCAGAGGGCCATTGTACCTAGCGGATGGAGAAGGACGACAACCACTGGGGTGGAGTGCATTAACAATTACCCTGCAAACTCAGACCATCACCTTACCTTGCGTAATTTTGCCAGCTCAAAGTCTTGCATTCCCTGCTGTGTTGGGTCTTGACTTCATCTCCCTTTCTGGTCTGCAGTTCGACGTTTCAGAAAAATGTTACTGGTTCAAGTTCAACCGGAAGCAATGGTATACCTTTATTCCCGAGTCGGCATCTTGGTCAGATGATCCTTCTCCTCAGCTTGCCTTTTTCTCTGCCGTTCCACCTGCCAATTTATCTGCCATTTCCGCCAGTGACGATCTCCTGCAGAAAGCAGTCACCGGTGCACACCTGGATGATTTCGGTAAGCAGTCATTGCTATCCCAACTGCAGAGTAATTCTGATGTGTGTACCCCCAACCTGGGATGTACAAAAGTACTTACCCACAAGATTTACCTATCTCATGAAGTGCCTATCAAACAAAAACCATATCGTGTTTCGCCAGTAAAACTCCAGATAATTAAGGAGCACGTGGAGGAAATGCTAGAAAAAGACATTATCGAGCCATCAACGTCCCCATATGCTGCCCCAGTGGTTTTGGTACCTAAAAAGAATGACCCCAAACCCCGTTTTTGTGTGGATTTCCGGAAAATGAATGCTGCTACACACACCGATGCCTATCCATTGCCCAATATTCAAGAGATCTTAGAGTCACTTGCTGGAGCAGTCGTCTTTACTACCTTGGACTTAAACAGTGGGTACTGGCAAGTTCGTATGGACCCAGGGAGTCGGGAAAAGACGGCCTTTGTTTGTCCGTATGGCCTGTACCAATTTAAGGTAATGCCGTTCGGGTTGAAAAATGCCCCAGCGACCTTCCAACGGCTAATGGAGGTAGTTTTGGGCGGACTACGTGGGCAGATCTGCTTTGTATATCTGGACGATATCATCATTTACTCCACCACCTATGGACAACACAGTTATGATATACAAGCGGTTTTGGACAGGTTACGGGAAGCTAACCTTACCGTCAACATGAAGAAAAGTCAGTTCTTCCGCTCTTCCCTAAAGTTCTTGGGCCATGTGGTATCTTCCGCCGGGGTTGCTGTGGACCATGAGAAAATCAAAGCAGTTCAGGACTTTCCTGTCCCCCAAAACATCAAGCAGCTCCAGAGGTTCTTGGGGATGGCTGGATGGTATCATCGTTTCGTGCCTGGATTCTCGGAGCTGACCGAACCCCTTAACGCACTGAAGCGCAAAGGGGCCAAATTTATTTGGACTCCCTCGTGCCAGATGTCCTTGGACGCTTTAAAGGAGCACCTGGTTTCTCCACCTATTCTGGGTCACCCTGACTTCACGCGGCCCTTCGTCGTGTATACCGATGCCAGTGATGTAGGGTTGGGGGCTGTTCTAGCTCAGCAATCTGGGTTAGGCACTGAACAGGTCCTCGCCTTTGCCAGCCGAACATTAAACAAGGCCGAGCGAAATTACTCGACGACTGAGCAAGAATGTCTGGCTGTTGTGTGGGCCGTTGAAAAATGGAGATATTACCTGGAAGGGAGACACTTCACAGTGGTGACTGATCATTCGTCGCTGGTCTGGGTGTTCAAAACTCAGAAACCAAGCACTCGGCTGATTCGCTGGGCTCTTCGGCTGCAAGAATTCTCGTTTACGGTGGAATATCGCAAGGGGAAGTACAACACCGTTCCGGACGCCTTGTCGAGAGCCCCTGTGGAGGAGTCCGCCTATCCACCTGCAACGTGCGCCGTTGTACTCCGATCCCAGCGTGACACCTCTCCCACGCTCTCTGTGACCGATGAGAACATCTGGAAGGCTCAGCAGCAGGACCCTTTCGCTCAGGATCTGTATCAGCAAATTGTGGATAAAGGAGCAGTTAACGAGACCCCTACCAGCAAGTACACCATTCTTGAAGACAAGGTCTACCGTGTCGTTGAATTACCGCACAAAACTTTGTACCAAGTTTATATTCCTCCATCACTTCGTCAACAACTGCTCTACCACCATCATAACGATCCACTTTCTGGACATTTGGGACGATACAAAACCTACAGACGTCTGCAAGCATTGGTGTACTGGCCAAGAATGAGTATTGATGTTCGAGACCATGTGAGGAATTGCCAAGTGTGTCAAAGGTACAAACCGGAAAATCGGAAACCACCCGGGAAATTGCAGCAGACGAAAGTAAATGCTCCCTGGGAAATGTTGGGGGTGGACTTGATGGGTCCTTTTCCCCGTAGTTCAAATGGCAACCTTCATCTCCTAGTCTTTGTAGACTATTACTCCAGATGGGTGGAGATGTTTCCCATACGGAAGGCGACTGCAGAGACCATCTCCCAATATCTTGTGAAGGAGATTTTGACTCGATGGGGTGTACCGACATATCTCCTCTCTGATCAAGGTCCTCAGTTTGTGTCCTCAGTGTTTGAGGAAACCTGTAAGAAATGGAACCTCACACCCAAACGGACTTCTACTTACCACCCACAGACCAATCTAACCGAAAGAATTAACCGAAATATCAAGGCCATGCTGGCCTCCTATGTCGAGGATAATCATAAACATTGGGACAAATACCTTCCCGAGTTTCGGTTTGCTCTTAATTCAGCAGTGCATGAGTCCACAGGTGTGACCCCTGCGGAGCTCAACCTCGGACGTCCTCTTCGGGGCCCTTTGGAGGCCGAGCTGAGTCCGAACCTGTGTGCTCCTGACACTCCTGCTTATGTTACGGCCAATCAGATTGCTGAACTTCAGGAGTTTGTCGGTGTCAACCTGCAGAAAGCAAAACGGAAACAAAAACAGTACTATGATCGGGGAAGAAGGGAAGGAAATTTCTCTGAGAAGGGGCGTGTCTGGATACGTACTCATCCTTTATCAAAGGCTGACCAAGCCTTTTCGGCCAAGCTTGCTCCGAGATGGAAGGGTCCATACCGCATCACACGGAGGACCGGGCCGGTAAATTTTGAAGTTGTCCTGGAGGACAATGGAGAGGATCTTCGAGTGGTACATATGGCCCAAATGAAGCCTTGTTATCCTTCTGCAGAGGAGTGGGACAGGAAACAGCGCGAAAAACTATGTCAAATCCTTGAGGAGGAAAGTGACGAGGAGGATTTCCTGGGCTTTGCCGCCAGTGTCCTAAGCACAGCTACGGGAGCTATATAAGAGTGAATGAAATTCCCCTCTATCTCTATCAGGAATCAGCGGGAAGGAGAAGGAGTGAAGGGATTCGTTCTGACCTGGAGATTTACCCTCTTTATTTCGGGTCTTCTCAAGGGGGGAGGTGTGTGACAACCAGGCACCCGTCTGTGCATGGTCAGTCACCTATACCCTCGCCTTCACCACACCCGGTTTACTCCCCTGTCCAGCCTCCCTCTCTGACCTCACACACAACGCCCATTTCTACCCCTTCTCCTATTCGCTCCCCCTGTCCCCGCCGCCGGTTAAGCCTCCTGGGTTTGCGCTAGTAAAATGGCATACCTTTGCGGGACAGGGAAGTAGCAGCCTCGGATCCTGAGGGGTAGCAAAGCAACACTTAAGCACACTCCCAACGAGTGTGATCAATTCTTCCACCAACCAATCTTTGCTGGTAACATTCCCTCCTTCCATAGCGCGTGTCAGTATCGCAAACATCTTGTTTTTAACAAAATAACTCCCCCGCAGAACCGGACCTACCGCTTCCTGGTTGCTACGTACGTCGGTGACGTCATTCCACGCACCGTACGTACAGGTCCGCTGGGACTCTAGATTGTCCGTGAGTTTTCTTTCTTTGTGCCTTGATTGATGTATTATTCTGCGTTTTTGCTGTGGTTTCGAGCCTTGATAAAAGTATGCTAAAATAATTATGTTTACTGTAGATCACTCTGGTGCTGGCTAGACCGCACTTCCGCATTACGTCAGTGTGACGTCACTTAGTGCTCGCGCAGTACGTACAAGTTAATGATTTTGTATGTGTATTTTTGAAAAGGAAATGTTGGAAGGGACAAATTAAGCAACCACAGTTTTTGTTTATTTAGATACGCTGTGGAGCGGAGAAAATTGGGGGGCACTTTCTGGCTCCTTTGGACTTTTTCCCTTTTTGAGTGGGGATTTATTTCTGAACACTTGTGATATATTTGGATATCAGTATTTATGTATAATACACATTTGCATAACCCACATGTTCTGTCTGTGTTGGTGGTGTTCATCATATGTCATATATACAAAAGGGTTTATGCCATGTAGCACATGCCCTTGTGAGGATTGTAGCATTGCAGCATTGTAAGGAAAACTCACCGATTATAACAAACCCTTTTATCCTATACGTCAGGAGGGAAACCTGACTGGCACCCCTAAAAAGAACTTAACAATCATAATAAAAATAACAACAAAAAGAATAACAAACTGTCAATCCGTCACAACACTCTTGTAGTTCGGTCTGTACTTCAATATTTTAAGGTGATCCATAGCTTTTATAAAGACTTCTGATATATTGAACATAAATGTTTACCTTAAGCAGTTGAATGGTCCTGGTCTGTGTCTCCTTGTCCGGCTCAGACCACAGACTGGGTTTAGCATAGGTTTAGCTCGTTTAGGTCGACAAAAATAGATTGTTGTGTACTTCATCAAACTGACCACCAGAGGGCATGGTTGTACAACACAACCCTAAAAAGTACATTTCAGCTTAGTGAAGTGTCCAGATGTATAATAACAACAATGATGACGATGATGATGATGATGATGATGATGATGCTCCAGCCGTCCTGGGGCAGGCTGACAGAAGCAAGGCTGCCAATCTGCACCATCAACACCCTTTAAGAATCAGTGTTGGGAAAGTTACTTAAAAATTGTAATATATTCTATATTAGTGATTACAGCTAAAAAAATGTAATGTTTTTTATTACATTTCACCGTTTCCAAATGTGGCTTAGTTACACTACTTTGAGTTACTTTTGGCAAAATACAAAGTGAAGAGGACGTCATGAATGTCAGAACTCATGTTAATTAACATGCACTGTCCCATCTTACATAAATAAATAAATAAAAAAGTTATAATACTACCGAGCAGAAGTGCAGTCAGAGATTTCCTTTTCCTTTGTTGTCCCCATTCTCTTGTGTTTTGTTTTGAGGAAATTAGTTACACCCAACTGCAGATCTTATTCACCGGCGTCCAACTTGATTTGTTTCTGCATTATGTTTGGGGGAGTTTTTTCATTTTTTCATTTGTTCATACATTGAACTGCACTTGTAACTCGAGTTACTTGAAATGCAATGACTAATATATTCCCGTATTTTGTGCAAGTAATATGTTATATTCCTTAGTTCCTGGGAAAAGTCATATATTTTTGTAACTCGTTCCTTTTGTAATATGTTACCCCCAACACTGTGAAGAAAACAGCGCTCAAAAAAGAATCGGGTCACGACATGTTATTATGTACATCCAATGTGTGTATGGGAATCAAAATGGCCATGTTAATGGTTGCAAATCATAATCTGCACGTTCTGAGATGCATGTGATCCGGGTATTGAAGAAAGATTTGAGCTTTCTCTTCAATGTTTGTGCTCCAGGATGTGTTTGAAGAATCTCCTTTTAAAAACAAATCAAACTAATCATTCTTTTTCTTTTCACAAAGTCAGTTTCTGAGTGGTGGTGGGGGGGGTATATCAAGTCAGAGACGCACCTGGCGAAGCAAAAACATCTCAGTGATGGGAAAATACAGTGGCTGCTTTGCATCGAAAACACATGCAAATGTTAGACGAGGACAAACACTCGACATAAGCCACAGCTGCCTCGGGGACAAAGGCCCGTTCTGTGAACACAACCCACCAGCCGACTTCATACAGCCCTGTGCAGGCCCAGCACTGCAGGTAAACAGGAAAATTCATTAAAGTTAGACACATCAGTATCAAGCTGCTGCTGGAGATTAATGACGTAAATGCAAGGGGGGGCGGGGTTACAGTGCAATTCATCTATGAAAGCTCCCTTATTGTATTTTATTCAAGCAGTAATTTGGACATACTGGCATTGTTACTTCACATTTCAGAACTAATAATAACAATAATAATAATAGTAATAATGTATATTTATGTAAAACAAGGGAAAGTAGTTCAGTCGTAATTACAGTGCATAAAAAAGGTATAACTGCTCCTGTGCCTCTGCTGACAACAGTGAGGAGTCTGAGGCAGGGTAAATAAGGGTAAATACAGTAGCTGCGTTTGTCAAAGTTGAATGAGGAGATCCAGCGAGAGAGCGGGGGGGTCAAAAATAATAAGAGCTTCCTTCAAAACGTGAATATGTCAGTGTTATAAAACAGTCCAGTGTGATCAGTCCTACACGTGTCTGCTCTTCAAGCTGAGCTGTCCATGTGCGCGGAGGCCCCCGTGTCAGTGCCCGGTGGCTCGGCCCCGGGCCCCGGAGGCGTTTATGTGGTTGGGTTTGTTATTGTTGACTTTGCGGTTGGCGTCTTTGGGCGGGTCGCTGTCGTCTTCCTCTTCCTCGTCACTTCGGTCGTCGCCTTCCAGCTGCAAAAGACAAAACGTCATTCGGTTTGATTTTTTCATGATGATTTCAAACACAAGTCTAGGTGTGTCAAGTCCCAATAAGTCCAGCTCATTTAATGGAGACATCTTGTGCTTTTTTTCTGGCATTTTGTGATGATCTATTACACCCAAACTCCATTATTTAACTTTAAACATGGCAAGGGGCAATAATGACCTAAATCAACACAAAAATGGAAACGAGTCATTCATTTCCACAAACTAACTTTAGTCGTCACCGAAACACAACGTCAAGGCTAAAATGTATCTTCCAAACTAAACCAACAAAAAACAATTGCACAACCACTTCATTCATAAATGAAAATCTGTATATTAAAACGTATTTCCATGCTGCAAAAGTATTTAAAAGATGTGAAACAGTATGTTGTAAAAAAGACTTGGAATACTGCTGTATATGAGTAAATCTAAATCTAAATCTAAATCTGATACTGTATTGTACATATTACTTATACAATGTTTCTCTTGTGTTTTATTCCAAGGTTTTTTCACCTGCCTTTAACGAAGAAAATCAAAATAAAGACAAAAAGAACTCAAGAAAAGTCTTATGATTTCGAGTGGAATCCAGCTCTACGTTCAGTGTGGGTACTCGCCCCAATCAAGCGCAGGCTCAGCACAGCAAACACAGATAGTACTCGACAAACATGGAGAAAAAATATGATGGTGAATAAAGCACAGCCCTGTTTCTGACAAAACGCAAACACGAGGAGGGTTCTGTAGCGAAGGTGTCGTTTCTGAGACATGCAACGTTAACGCGCTCATATTGTGAGAAGAACCGTAAATTCCGGACTATTGAGCGCACCTGAACATAACCTGAAGTAACTAAATGAATGAAGATGACTTTTTTTGATTTACAAATACAGGCCGCACTGGTCTATAAGCAACCGCTGACAGGGGTGGGTTGGGGGGGCGCTGCGAGGTGAGGGAGCAATGCAATATGGGAATGCAACCATGCCAGACCGGCAAAACGGGGTAGCTTAGGGTATCTTTAAAGGCACAGGCCACCGTTTTTACATACTGAGATATACTTACCTGAGCTTAGACAAGTTGATGCGTACCTGTCTGGTCTTTGTGCGTGTGCTCAGTCACGCACAAAGACCAAAGATGTTGTTAGCATTTGGCTTCTCCCAGTATATTCCAATAGCTCCAAACGGGGTGAAGTTGGAAGCGACCAAGCTCTTCCACGGGCACAAAGACCAGACAGGTACGTATCAACTCGTCTAAGCTCAGGTAAGAACATATCACAGTATGGAAAAACGGTGGAATGTTCCTTTAAGAACTTCAATTATATTATTCTGGGTTCAGTGAAGCCAAAGGGCTGCCCGCACAGCGACTCATGAGTATGGAGGTGTTGCAGCCGCCCTCCAGAGTTTCCCGGTGCCCCTGCTCCGGGGGACCGATATGGAGGAAGACAGTGATAGGGTGACATATGACACAATATTCAGTATATTAGGCGCACTGTTATATAAGCCGTAAGGTTCAAAGCATGTGGAAAAAAGTAGAGGCTTATAGTCTGGAAATTACAGTAGTTACTGGAACCTCTAGCCTCTCAGTGCACATTACATTACCCATAGGTGTAAACTGTGAGAAGCAGCGTCTTATACCGCTGCACCTTTTTACCGACAGTCGGTAAAAAGGGTGCTTTGTGCCATCGCTTGGAAACTTGAAAATGAGGGTTCTCCTTGACATCCACTTTCCTCATTTAGACGTAAATAAGTAAATGTTTAGATAACTGCAGCAAAAAAGGCTAGCAGAGTATTCCAGCAACGCTGTTTTCAAAGTGAGCAGCGCTTTTCAAAGTGAGCAGCTCCCAACTACATAGATTAAGAACCCTCACGTGCTTAAAAACTCACAAAAGTCCATCTTGCACAATATGTCTGCTTTAAGAAGAGTTTTCTCATTCTACACCCAACACCCTACCAGGGGCGGACTGGGACTGAAAAACAGCCCTGGACTCTGACCAGCCTGGCCCAAATTAACGTAATTGTGCACTTCCACAAATCCATATTTTAACCTCTTACCCCCCGCCTTAACATTAACGAGTGCATTTTCCCCAGTTCGGCTTTTTATTATTATTTTTTTGATTGGTGTCATCAGCAAAAAGAACCAGAAAGGTGGTCGTAGAAACAGAAGCAAAATCATTAATATAAATAATAAATAATAATGGTCCCAAAATTGAACCTTGTGGCACACCATACTCCACGGAATTCCTTTTAGATTCACGTTTTTTTATACTGGGCTTTACCCAAATCTAAAAGCTTCTCGACTGGAGATCAACAATGTAACGCCTCATTTGAAAGCTAAGACCTACAAAAGTGATGGAAACTTTTCGTCACGTCGCCACATTTTTGTCATATTTTTGTTGGTTTTTTTAATCATTTTTTCAATCATTTTTTGTCCATGTTTTTCTCACGTTTTTGTTGACTTTTCATCCCCGTTTTCTCGCTATTTTGATGCTTTTCTTTTTAGCTTTTAGATTTGGGTAAAGCTCGGTTGAGGCGGGACTAGTGGCCCTTCTGTGCTCTTCCAGAACGGACAAATGGCCAGTCCGCCCCTGCACCCTACACTAGCATTTTAACTGGTAGAACCTAAAACCTCAACATGCTTATTCATAAAAGTACTAGATCTCTGGCGACTAAACAAAACCTGAAACCCAAACAGATCCACGTCATTGCTCACCTTTCTGAAGAGGGACTTGAAAAGCATGCGTGAGATGAGAACGGCCCAGTACAAGTGCAGCGCCTGCAGCACCACTAACATCACGTTGAAGAAATAGTATCCGAAGAAGGCGGGGTACAACTCCAGGGGGTACACCCATGTGCAGTGGATCAGCCTGGGGAAACATTAGGGAGGGCTCAGAGGGGGGCACAATCCTCACTAGGTTTCACTGTCCGAAGTCTCGAGGTGCTTTGTCAGCAACTAACGGGCTTTCATAAACCAATTGAGGAGCGAGAGGTGTGTTTTGACTAGGCTCTTGTAAAGGAAACAGGATTTCCCAAAGGAACAACCTGGAAACATGACAGAGAGCTTGAAAATGTCAGTTTCGCCGATAAAAAAACGTACCAAAAGGGAAAGATGACGAGTCGACTCAGCATGAAGAGAGCGGTGAACACCACAAACACCCCGTTAGCCGCCTTGTTCCATTTGGCGTAGTTGAGCACTTTTGCGCCCTGGAAGAGACAAGGACGAGGTGAGGTTTGTACAACGTGTTTTAATCACCACAGAAAAGGTTTACTAAGAGCAGTCTTCTATAATGGGTGGTGTCGCCCCTCATCTACAACGCTCTCAGGAAGCCTCTTTTGGTGTGCTTGTAGAAAAAGTAACAACGTAGAACACGAGGGGGAAGTAGGAGAGGAAGAAATGTGGAGAAGAAGTAGAAGTGCAAGGAGGACGAGGAGGAGGAGAGAGGAAGAAAAGGAGAAAGAGAAGAAGAAGAAGAAGAAAAGGAGAAAGGGAAGGAGAAAAAATGAGAAGGAGAATAAGAAGGAGAAGAAGGAGGAGAAGAAGGAGAAGATGGAGGAAGAGGAGGAGAGAAGAAGAAGCAGTAAGTTAAAGGAGAAGGAGAAAAGGAGAAAGAGAAGAAGAAGAAAGAGGAAGAAATGCGGAGAAGAAGTAGGAGGAGGAGGAGAGGAGGATAAGCAGTAAGTAAAAGGGGAGGGAGAAAAGGAGAAAAAGAGAAGTAGTAAGTAAAAGGAGAAGTAGAAGTCGAAGGAGAGAAGGAGAAGAAGAAGAAATGTGGAGAAGAAGGAGGAGGAGGAGGGAAGGAGAAGCAGTAAGTAAAAGGAGAAGGAGAAAAGGAGAAAGAGAAGAAGAAGAAGGAGAAGAAGAAGGAGAAGAAGAAGAAATGTGGGGAAGAAGTAGGAGAGAAAAAGTAGAAGGAGGAGGAGGAGGAGAGGAGGAGGAAAAGCAGTAAGTAAAAGGGGAAGGGGAAAAGGAGAAAGAGAAGTAGAGAAGGAGAAGCAGAAGCAATGTGGAGGAGAAGGAGGAGGAGGGAAGGAGAAGCGTAAATAAAAGGAGAAGTAGAAGGAGTGGAGGAGGAGGAGGAGGAGGAGTAGGAGAGAAGGAGGAGAAGAGAATTAATCAAAACAATTTTTTTAGCTTATTATACAATCAGAAAGAGGAATGAGAACCACCTTTTGATTTGCCTAATTCTATATATAAATCGATTTAACAATATAGACATAAAAGGGGTCTTTCTAACTGAAATTGGAGATGGATGAATGCGTGGCTTGGAAGCTGCAAATGAATTGCTCCATGGGGATAAATAAAGTTTTCTGAATCTGAATTTGAAACACGACTACCAAAAGAAGTATTAGTGGGTACAACCTATACTCATGTTGTTGATGAGCCTCTTTTACGTAACTAAAATGACAGAGAGCCTCTAATGCTTGAATGGCATTACTAGTGGGAGATTTCTGCCCTAATGACAAAAACCTGTCCTCCCCTCTTTCCGAATCCGCAACATACCCGATATGACATAGTCAAATCCGGGTTATGGCAGCAGACAGGCCTGAGATTTGCATGTGCTGCGGGCTCCGTGTATGTAACCCGAGCAGAGCCTAACCTCCAGCAGGATGTCGGCCGAGTCGTGGACCACCATGACCAGCGTCCCGATGCGGATGTAGTTGGAGATCCAGGAGAAGCTCAGCAGGGTCAGCGTGGCTATGTGGTGGACCACCTGCTCGTTGAAGTCCTGCACACGCAAACACACATGTCTAAGTGAAGGCGCTCGCTTTGAAAGACACGACACCGAATAAGAACAGCTAATCTGTCGCGACATTCAAAACATATACAAACTATTTTAAATATTTTTACATTTCAACAAAGACATGGCTAACTTCCCACAGGAATGAAACTTGGACAAGCTGTCACCCAAGGACAGGGGGGCCAAAACTGCGGCCCAGGGTCCAAAAGTAGCCCTCTAACAAAATTTGGTGGCCCTCAGACTTCTTGCTGAGTTGCCACACAGAAATGGTATTTTTTAACGTCAAAAAGAAACATTTTATAATGAGACGGAGATGCGATTAACGTCCCAAGCCTAAACAAATATAGTAAGTATAAGATACAGTTTAAGCCTTTGTTAAATGCACTCAGCGAACACACTTCAACGTCTGACTCTGGATTAATAAAAGCTTGGACACCACAGCCCTAGGACGTTAGCATCAGTGTAATGTATTGCAAAAGTAACATGCAAAAGTAATATATCACTTTTTTCAGTAACTGAGGAATATCACTTAAACAAAATAAAGGTATGTGTTAGTCATTACAATTGAAGACACTCGAGCATTCCAATGATATATATTGATGCACGAAAGAAAAAATGCCAAACTCAACCAAAATAAAATGCATCACCAAATCAAGTTGGACTTAAGATCTGCAGTTGTGCAGTTAACCAGAGAAAGAATGGGAAAAAACGTGAATCTCTGACTATGTCACCGAGCATAGTAATAATGCTCGGTGACATTATTACTATTTTCAGGTTATATTTTCGAAAGGAGCCAGCTGAGGTGGCTCGGGCATCTGTTTCGGATGCCTCCTGGTCGCCTCCCGCGGGAGGTGTTCCAGGCATGTCCTAGTGGGACAAGGCCTCGTGGAAGGCCCAGGACACGGTGGTGGGACTATGTCTCCGAGGTGACCTGGTGTCGCCTCGGGGTCCCCCCAGAACAGCTGGAGGAGGTGTGTGTGGACCGGGAAGTCTGGGCATCTCTGCTGAGTCTGCTGCCCTCGCGACCCGGCCCCGGATAAAGCGGAAGAAAATGGATGGATGGATGGAGGTTATATTTTGCCAAAAGTAACTCAGAAGTAACTGAAAGTAGTGTAACTCAACTACGTTTTTCAAACAGTAATATGTAATACAAACATATTACATTTTTAAAGCTGTAGCTACTAATATAGAATATATTACCATTTTAAATTTAATTTAGTAATTAATTTAGTTGGGCATTTGACCTAGATCATTTCACTTGTTCTGAGAGGTTTCTGACATGTTTCAATACATTTCGTCTTAAGAAAATTGGTCTTATCCCATTGATTCATCAAGCAACCAAAGTGATCTTGGTCAGGTCAGGAAAAAATGAGTGAAAACTGCTCAAAAAGATACATTTCCTCAATTCAAGTCATTTAAGGCAATGCTTGATATTTACTTTTTGTAGTGAAACAGCTAACGCTAGAACAGATGCTAACGTTATCATATTGAAGGCTACGGCTGATCACAAAGACTCAAGTCACTCAGTTAAAGACCCTCTTCCCCGTGGGGGGCGCCATTGTTGCCTTCAGGTTGTATCTGAAGTCAGATAACTCTGATCACCTCCGAGTTTTAACTCATTGACTGCCAATGATAAAATCTTAGTTGTGCTGCCTAATGCTGCCACCTAGTGACTCAATAAAAGACCTACAAGTTCTTTTATTGGGTCGCTAGGGGGCAGCATTCTTTCATTTTCTCAGTTTTTTGGTCAGAAAACAGCATTTTGGGTGATTTCACCAACTAAAGAATGGAAAGAGGTACAAACAAACTTTTTCTAGATGAAAGAAGAGAGTCTAATCTTTCTTTCGGTGGGTTTCGTGTTGACATAGACCTATACCTCAATTTTCTGTGAGTCTTGAAAAAACAGTCAAAACAGTAAAAACTTATTTTTATGAGCTTTTCCACCGTGTCATAACTTACTTTTCTTTTGACGTCAAATGTAAGGCTGAAGACCAGGGAGAGGTAGAAGCCCATCTCGCAGTAATAATACCAATACTGTGAGGGCAGCAGGGACTGCACCGACACATGAGAGCATGGGTTAGCTTACGTCATCTCCATAATATCACAGAGGCACTACAGAGAAGTCCAAAGTCAAACCTGTTTAGGGAAGCCAGCCCAGACCTCCCTCAGGTCATACACCCAGGGTTTCTGAAAGAGCACACAGAATAGAAGGCAACTTAATACATGCATGTGTCATATTTCTACTGGCGACATGAGGAAAAAGTAGAAAGTCTAGGCCAGGGTTATGGTACTCACATCGTGGAGAGCTATGACACCTCCGAAAAAAGCACAGAAATAAAAAGCACATCTCCAGCTGTCAGAGAGAAACAGGCAGTCATTTATTTATATATTTCATCTATAAAGAAAACAATACACGAGCAAAGGCTGCTAATATTATCTGTAGTTATGGCTTGATAACCGGCCACATCTTTATTTACCTGGGTTCATATCAATGCTGGTCCTATTGATTTGACTAGCATCATATAATTCAGAAATTATTATGCAAATCCAAACTTTATGAACCCGGAAGGGGATTCTGTCTTGGGCTGCAGTGCCATCGGCTTCCCGCCTTTGCTCAAATTGACCTCAGTATTCAGACCTCAGCCTTAACTTGTCTCCTTTTATTTATCTCCCTCTCGCCTTTTAGTAATATTAGCTTTGCACAGTGGCTGGTGTTGGGTTTCATGTGAGTAGGAAATGTGCTGTATAAGAATTGTCTTCTCCTTTATGATTCCTCGCATTAATACCATTGTAATCACACCATGGGACTCTAGGGGCCCCATCTGCAGACTGACCTGGCCTCACAGAACCTCTTGCGGAGCCCGGCCCGGTTCTGGTTCCTCCTCCTTCTGAACCAGAGCTGGACTTTCCTCTCTGTCCAGCTGGTTTTCTTACACAGGGCCAGCACATCCGCCTGCAGAGGACGCATTCACCCGTTACTCAGACTGCAGTACAGTGTATACTAGTACAAAAGTATATTAAACAGTGGAGCAGACAAAGCCCTTCTGTCATTGTATTTGTGTGCAAATTGATTTGAATGGTTTATTGTTATATTTACATAGAATTTACATGTTTGACAGCAGCGAAGTTAATGATTCGCCGTGACCTTTTGGTGATCCCATGTGCATAGAGGATTGGATACACAAAAAAATACATTAGTGGAGAAAAACTTACCACGGGGAAAAGAATGCATCTTAATAAACATAAAATGAAAGCAGTTGATAGATATTTGCATGGGAGAGTGTGTTTAGTGGGACAGACCTGCGCTGGGATCCGGGACGTGCTGCTGTAGTAGTTCTCCAGGACGGGGTTATCCTCAGCAGGGAGGCGTACTTTGTCCCGGACTCCCCAAACATTAGCCAATGGTGTGGCCACAAACCTACAGGAGCCGGACACAGGGATTACAGTGTGAGCAGAAGAGTGATGAGGGATGAGGAGTTGAACGTATTCTCATGTAAGAGCGCGAGTCCTTCACATAACATTACATAAGAACAAGTAAAACTAGATTGAGCTGAGCTATTCTTCTACTTAGGGTAGTTTACAGTGGCAGTAGCTGTAACCTGTCTGTGTTTAGTCAACTTTTAATACTTTATAAGGCGGGGAACTGCATGTGAAAAATATACTTTATCAATCCCTGTAGGGAAATTCATTCTCTGCATTTGACCCATCCTTGCTGATGCTGGGGCGACCTGTAGGAATTAGTCCTTTACTTTCCATCACAGTGGTCTCTAAAACGCTCCAGGATCAACTGTTTGGAAGGTTTGGATGCTGCTGACAGGCTTTCTGCTCGCACCAGAAAACCTACAAAACATTTGATCCAGGAGCATTGTAGAGACCACCGTGATCGAAAGTAAAGGTGCCATGCAAGCCACTCATACATCCACTGGGTCACAACAAGGTCAAATACGCACAAAAATCCACTTTTTTTCCATATAAAAAGTTTCATTGTGCACCTTTAAGAGAAACATGTGGAGGTAAGAATGACAAGCCTGCGTTTGATAATGACTTAAAGAAGGGCAATAAAGTTTCTATGGAAAGTCTATGAGGGCAGGGAAGGTCCAGAGCCATTGGATAGAATGGGATTTCGGATATCTTATGTACTCTTTGAATAAACCAGACATTACCGTATTTTCTGGACTATACGTTGCACTTTTTTCATAGTTTGGCTGGGGACTCATACTCAGGTGCGACTTATATCAAAATATATTATTTGACATGCTCGTTATTTTCACACTGATAGCCGCTAGGGGGCGCTCTAAGGCTTGTGTACCAGTATCTGCTAAGGCTAAACACAAATGCCCCCAAAAAGAAAATCATATTCGGCAGATTACAAGCGGCCAGTAGTGAAATATACAGCCGAAAACGGTAATCGAGCAGCAGAAAGAACGTTTGGAGTGAGAGAGAAACTTTCTTGGCAAAAAGAAAAAGAAAAAAAGAACAAAAAACGCTAATCGCGGGCCAAAAGCTGGACGGCAACAGCTAGAGGAACGAGTTTGCAAATGGGTGCCGGAACAACGTGCTGCCGGGAGAGGCTTGTCAACGGTGCACCAGGGTGGCTATACTCTGGAGTCCGGAAATTACCAAAATAAAATCTGCTCACAATTCACAATGGGCAATTTGGTGTCTCTAGGTGCTGTTTTGAGTCTAGAGTGTGAGAAACAAAAACTTTTTGAGAACCCGGCTTTTGTTACAAGTTCCCACAGAGAGAATTCAGTGAAATATTAAAACCGCTTATTGTGTCGATTAGACTACTTATTTGAAAAACACTAGCCAAAGTGAGCAAAAAGGTTTACTCCAAGAACACCCACCCCCCGACCCACACACAAAGCTTCAAACAGCCCCTGCTAGGAAACATAATTCCTGGAAAAAAATGAGGTAAGCCCCCGCAGACGCTGACTCCTCGGATCTTATAGCTTAGCGACGGCTTGTGCAATGACATTTTTGCCTTCTGAAACACGGCGATTGCCAAACTCGGCCGGCACGCCCCAGGCATCCTCACTCCAGCCTCACCTCTCGAACAGGAACCTGACCAGCAGCAGGCACAGGGCGAACGGGAGCACGTCGAACAGCTGCGAGGCTTTGGCGTAAACGCGGCCCTCGCTGTCCGCCAGGTCGGACCAGGACACGTTCACCGGCAGCCACAGGCGGTCCCACCAGATCCACTCGCTCACTGTCTGCAACATCCTGACGTGGAAAGGAAATATTTATTTACACAACAGGCGCCAAAAAAGTGATGAAAAACGACAAAAAAGCAACAAAAAAGTGATGGAAAACCGTCAAAAAGGCATCATTCCCGAGCTCTTTTAGGGCTTTTCCACCAAGGTGTTGGTTCTGGGCTGGTTCAGAGCTGGTTCTGGTGCCGGGTTGGTTCCATACTGACTTGGTTTCCCACCAAAATGAGAGCTGTGCCTATTGTCATAGCAACGCTTTGGGAAGTCAACATAGAACATGGATAGTAACATCTTAAGATAAGATAAGATAAGATAAACCTTTATTAATCTCACAAAGGAGAAATTCACTTGTTACAGTCGGCGTTACTGCCACTTAAGTTTATAAGTTTATGTTTCAGTCACAGCAGCCGTTAACATTTTGATTTCTTCTTTCTAACTCTTGTTTTAGCTAAAGAGCATAAAGCAAAACAACAGTTTCCTCCACAGAGACTGTTTTGGCTTCTCCAGGAAGTTCTAAGCACAAACTAACTAATATTGATTGTTTGTTGGAGGAGAGAGCCACGCCCCCAGTCGCTGACATCACTGGTGCTTGTTTCTTGGTCCAGCTTTTAATTGGTTCCCAACCGGCACCAGATTTGGGAACCAAGAGCCAGCGTTTTTTTCAGTGGAAAACGAAAGATCCGGTTCTGAAACTGAAACTCTAACTGGCCCAGAACCAGCACCGGCACCAGCTTGGTGGAAAAGGGCTATTTGTGAGTTTTATTTATATATTTCTGAGCACATACAATTCCTGGACTTAACTGGCCTTGAGGGCAATGAAGCAGTTCTAAAAAAAGGCTAAAAACAATAGCTGCCGGCGATTAGTGTGACCTGCTTCATAGTGGAACCAATTTTAGCCCTGAAATCTGAACTAATCCTCGTGAGGTGGGGGCGTTTTGAGCTCTTAAGGAGATGGACTTGATATGTATTTACAGATTACTCCACACGTGAATGAAACCAAAACATGACTCCAGGTGTGTGTTTTTTTTGTCATTATGGAACAACGTAGCAATGATTAAAAAGCTCTCATGACTTCAGCACAATGTTGAATAAACTTCCCTCCCATTGAGTTGTTGAGTTTCACCTCTCTCGCTGTGAGGAAGGGTTTTAGAATAGAGTTCACCCAGGGGTAACTATCAGTCTGCTGCTTCAATGCTCCACCATTCAAATCAGAACATTTGAGAATCCCTGTGAGAACTGCAGTTGGGCTGTACAAAAACAACTTCTTTGATTGAAACTGTGTGTGGGAAAACTAATTCACTTTTTGGATAGAGTGGGTGCCAATTATTTCTTTGCTTAAATGATGCCTTCCAGATTTAGAGCCACAAAACACCTTTTTTGGTTGCAGCTTTAATCATTACCATTACCAGTCTCAGGTTCAGTTGGGCTTTTGTCAGGCCATCAGGACCAGGAGAACCTTAAAGATGCGATACTTCCTTTAGTATATTGTAAACTCAGACATATGTGAGGAAAATACTGTCCATCAAATTACAAAGCATTTGTGTCAGTTTCATGAACTCTTGCTGCGAGTTTTCTGGCATTTCGTTAACAATGACCCCGAAAAGTGACCCTGCAAGTTGTGAAATGTGTCTGATAAAAGAATCGGGATATCACTAATATGTAAGAAAAGTTAGGAATGAGTTTGAACCACAACAAACATATTTATATAGTGGTTTCCTCTTTCATTGTTTGTACTAAAAAAAACAAAAAAATAGGTAGGGGGCCTTCAAAGGGACTATACGGAGTTTAAACATGTTCAAATTAAGTATCTTCCTCCCCCTACATGTTCCAGCCATGTCCTAATGTGTAGAATGAGCTCAGACCTGTTCATCACAACTGCCTCTAAAATCCTGCACTGTCACTTAAAAAGTTGTTACTTCGGGTTCGAAGTGGAACTATGGAACTTTTCATGTGAGAAAAAAACCCTTGCCTTTACTTTACATCGCGGGGACCTCTACCATGCTACAGGTGTAATGCTTCTGGTAGGTTTTCACTCTTGATGGAACCATCTCCATGGTTACACATACAGTACATTCAACCCAGAAAACCTGCCAGAAACCCTATTCACCTTATTCCAGAGGCTCGCTTGGGCGCCGCCATAAATTGTGCCCGCCACTTTTCTCCTACGTGTTAACATGGGACTCACTACACGAAAACAAAACCGTTTTTCGCTGAGAAACGGAGCAGTTTTGACTTGTTGGTGCAAATAACATTGGCCATTTTATACAAATCAATCGACTAAACATCAGATTTGGGCGGAGAATATTTTTCCCTCGTTCTCCGTTTAAATGAACGGGCTTCGCGCTCGACCGCAAGTGTCAGGAAAACGGAAGTGCCGAGACAACGCAAAAAGAGGCAAAAATGGGCGGGGCGGAATAAGGTGAATAAAAAAAAAAGTTCCTGTAGTGTTATATAGACCAACGTGATGCAAAGTAAAGGCACCACGTGGGTCACTGAAAGTCACTGCTCCATAATGCACCTTTAACTTTGTTTTCAAATCAATAAATGGTACCTATAACACACACTGCGGAACATTCCGGGTCACAGGTCACCGAGCATGCTTCTAAAGACACCGATTGATCTACTTTTCGTTATCGGTATCAAAACAAAGCCTTCGGAAGGTGGCCTAAAGTTTTGTAAAACCAAAGTCGGGGCTGCCTGTCGTCAAAGCAAAGCGGCAGCATCTCCATGGCGACGAGCCGGTGCTGTCCCGCAATCAGATCTGAGGAGAGGCGAGCTCACTCCAGCTATCCGAGTTATAGATTTTGTTATTTACACGTGTTGCCCCTGGATTTAAATATTAGCTTCCGTCGTCGGTTTGTTTCCATCACTTCTTCCATAGACAAGTTTTCTGTTTTCTGAGCTACATCTACATTGGGGAAGTAGCGCTAAAAAATACAGCCCCATGACAATAAAATATCAAAGGGCATTACAGATAAAGAGACCTTGACGCTGATGATAAGTTCCTTCCTTTGGTGGACTCTGCCCATTGGAGAGATAACATGCTTTTGTTCACGCTGTGTATGAAAAGCTCGCCGTCTCACTTATTATGTACTTCTTTGCAATGCATGTTAAAAAAAGCCGGCGTGGGAAAAGCTTTACACACCTGCAGGCAGTGTTGTCCGGACAAGTTTCAACAGCGGAGAGGGCAGAGATGAAGCCTGGGGTAGAATAAACGTATGAGACACCGCTTACAAATCCGTTATGAGCAGACTTCAAAAACCAGCCTTTCAAAACCCAATCAGTACGAACCCTTCAGACTCACCTTTTGTCGAAACGTTGTCCTGTTGCTCTCTCAGCTGTCCCGGTTGTCTCCTTTGATGCTTCCTGCTTTAAACTACAGAGCGCCCATTCTTCACAGATCACCATGAAACACACACAGCAAATATTGACCTGTGATCTCGAGCTTCACTTGGCGTTGAGAGAGCTGTTGTGTCCCACTCACCTGGTCGGACGGAAGAAATCCCTCCCTCCCAGTCCGCTGGAGTTGTTCATTTCTTTGACTTTTCTTAAACTGGTGCGAAAGACTCGACCGAGGCTGCCGTTTGGGGGAAAAGAAAGAAAGTAAGTCATCTGAGAAAGGATTACAGAGCAGAAACACTGCCTCACCTGCAAGAATTCTCCTGGAATGCTGTGAAGCCCCCCCACAAAAGACCCATTCAGAGCTGGGACGCGGGAGGGCGGAGCCTTGACGGAGGTCCAGGCCGGTGGAGGCGGCTTACAAACAGCAAGAGGTTAGAGATTACGGCAAAAGCAAATGTTTACAAAAGGGTAACGAGATAGAGGAGCGCATTGAACAGTGGAAATGAGTAAGTGTGGGCTTGACAAGGGTAAAGTGTGGTGTTATTGGATTGTCAGGTGATGGTAAGTCAGGATAATGGGTTTTATTAGTTAATACGAACTCATTTAGGGTTAATATTAACAGCGTTTGGGAGCGATGGGTGCGAGTTCTCTGCTCTACACTAGAGGGCAACATCCGCACCATGTTGCAAAAGATAGGCCCACTTTGTTTTCAAATCTCCTCATGAACGGGCGGGAATGGGAGGCGAGGGTCCAATCACATGCAGTCGGTTCAGAGCGTTCTTAGACCTCTTTAAATCACTTTATTATGGACTCAAGTAATAAAAAAAACATATATAAATTTAAAGGTTTTAAAACTGTGTGAAATAGGACTAGAGGGGCATAAACATTCCCAAAACAGACTGTAAAATAAAGCCACTCGTAGTAGGAAAGAAAATCTGTTAAAATCAAAAATATGTCATTTTATTGACATTTTACATGAGATATATCAAAATGCAGAAGTCAAACAAGACTGCTGACTACTCGTAGACTAAGGATATAGTCAGTTCATCACGTCGTCTGGTCTACAAGGCAGGACTGCAGCACAGAAGAGCATAATCGTACAGAGCGATAACTGGATGCAAAACAAACACGTCCAAATGAGGGTATAAAGTAGTTTGTCACAATGGCAGAGTCTCCTTCACCAAAACCTCACACTCCAGAGTCTGTGTGAATGGTTGTCGACCCCCCCAGGTGTTGGTCGCTCAGGTAGGGGGAGGAAAAGGCCCTCCCCTCCCCCTGTATGCGGCTCACACTGGGGTGTTCCGCTTCAGTTCGCTGGGGGAGGGGGCCATGCGCTCCCCCAGGGTGGTGAAGCTGGTAGACTGACTGGGCTTGACAGTTTGCTCCTCCGGACCGGGGGGTCTGTGTCGGGGAGGGAGAGTGGAGCAGCGTCCCTTCGCCCTGGAGCGCGGCGCCTGGGGCGGGGGGCCTTTCAGCGCAAACACTTCGGCGGAGCCTCGGGAGTGAACCTGGATGGGGGCGGTCACGGAGGACTTGGGGGGCTGCGCTGGAGGTGTCCGGGTGTTGGATAAGCTGGTGGAGTGGCTGGGCCGGGGCACGTTGGAACAGGCCTGTGCCCCCCGCGGACAGGCGGGGAGGGTGGAGGACCTGGAGGGTGGAGGACGTGTGGATGCTGACCCCCGGGGAACCAGAGGGATGGGGGGCTGCTGAAACCGGGACAGGCTGGTGGAGTGGCTTGGCCGGGGCAGGCTTTGACACAGCGGCGCCCCTCGGTGGCGGGAGGGCAGGGTGGAGCTGCGAGCCTTGGCGGGAGGGGGGGCGATGAGGGCGTAGGGTTGCCAGTCCGTGGTATCAGTTATTGTCCTGGGGGTGTGTAGACTGTGGGCTGAGCCGGGCGTAGACGAGGTGTCAGGAGGGGACTGACTCAGATGTGCGTCTTTACTCACGGAGAGAGGAGGGTCTGCTGTCCTAGGACAGGGCGCTTCATCTGCAGGAAAACAATGGCTTCAATGACCTTCAGGTGTGACTATGCATACATTAAAGAAACTAATGTGCTATTTCTATTGTCGTATCAGCATCTAGTACAAATTAAACGATAAAAAGTTGACATGAATTCAGAGTGTGTGTTAGGTCACATGTAGTGCTTTCTCAGTCAGGTCTCATAAAGGTCAGGGCTGCCCCGAAGGCTTTGCGCTTAAACACTAAAAATAACCACCAGGGAAGTGGAACTGAATCTTGTTGGTGACAAAATAAATGTTTTCTATGTTCTGCTATTAAAAACCAGAAAAATGAAGGAATGTTTTACATTAACATACTTTTCTACCAATAGGGAAACAATGGACTTATTAAAGATTTACATACATGTATAATTGATACATGATAAGATTAAAACATTTATATGGTGGTGGTCACTTATAACAACAGACAACAATACCTGTTCGTATTCAGGACAAGCTTTTATTTTTATTTTTTCAAAGAAAGTATCTTGTTCCTGGGTATTGGGGTACAATATTACTCTTTAGCTATGCTGTAAATAATACTTTGATTTTGGAGCTATTTATTGAAGAAAAAGAAGAAAAACATAACAAAGTCCTTATATTATATGATAGATTTTTAAGTTAAGTTAAGGTTAAGAGCAAAAGGTAATGTCTAGCTTAGTATAACTCACCTAACATGCCCAGGCTCGCCATCAGAGAATCTAGATCCGCTGCTGCAGGTTCTTCCTCCTCGGCCACAGCTTCCTCGTCCTCTTTCTGCTCTCCCACCGAGCCCGGTCTTTGATTAGATCCACCACCGCTGACTTCCCCTTCCTCACTCGGAGACTCCACGTGTCCCACCTGCTCCTCTGCCAGCGCGAATGACTTGACGATGTCCGGGTCACTGTCCGTGGGATGGATGTAATCGCTGCCGAAGCTCAGCTCGTCCCGCGCCAGCACGTGGTTCTCCTCGGGATCCTCGGGATCCTCGGGATCCTCCGGTTCCTCCGGCGGGGCCTCCACGACCACGTCGATGTTGGGCACCAAGCCGGGCGAGGGCCGGGGGCCCCGGCTGCGCGCCTGCTGGTCGTGATCCACCAGGAACTCCATCAGCATCGTGTTCTCCTTCTTCAGCTGGTCCCTGAGAGAGCGCGGCACGTCCGGGATGATCCAGGCCACCACCAGGCTCAGGAACATGGCCAGGTTCTGTGGAGGAGAAGCAACCACGCATGGTGAGCGGCACGCCATCGCACAACCGACAAAGTACCATTTTCCATGCTGGGTGTCCTCTTTCACGTTTCTAATAATAATAATAAAAAAGTAAATTTAACTAGTCAGGGTTGCCAGGTAAATTGTGCTTTTTAAGCTTTTCCGCAAGTGAAAAAATAATCTGTCCGCAGGTTTTGGCCATTCTGTTTTCGATGTAAAATAAGCAATATTCAGCTTATTCCTTCACTGCTCTGAATGACACAATCCCAGAGCTGCTCTTTCAGTAGAGGGAGAAAAGGGCAGTGCCATGTCATCATATTTTGGGATGGGTTTGGCCCCCAGTGCTTGAGTATCAGCATCAGTATGAGAGCTGGTGGAGTCCTCACTGACTGAATAGAGCTGAACAGAGGTCAGAGGTACCGGATATTGGACGGTTTGGAGGAGAATCAATTGGCTTACAACTGTCAGCTCCTGCACGGTGTGCCCGGCTTAACCTACTGGTAAACGAGCCCAGCTCATGGCCATTGTTGACTTTATTTACATTTGGGACCAGCGCACAGTGCACACATACAGTGCACACACAGTGGCTCAGAGCGGCTCGTCTACAGGAAGGTCAGTGGTTTGAATCCCAGTTTCTGCAGGTGAACTGCAAAAAGTCATTTGAAGAAGTAGATTTTCCTCTGATTTGAGTGACTAGTTTTAAAAAATCATCATTAAAACTGGTGCAAAGTTTTGAACAAGCCTGCGCAATAAAGAATCGGCCTGTTAGTAGTTTAATTTTTTTATTTTTTTTTATTTTATATAATCGTTAATTAACAACCCTGAGCTCTTTATTTATTTGGGACCCTGCTAATCCTGAATGTAAAATATACGGGACAGGAAGTACAGCACCGATCTAACTGTCCAGGAGGAAATCACATGGGGACATATCATCACAAAAAGGTCAGTTATGCACAAATATTACGTTTTTTTTAATTTTTCACAATTAAAAAATTCCATTATGCCCCTTTAAGAAAAAACAATCTTATTTAAAGTACACTGCAAAAAGTACCCGACTAAAAACAACGAAAACAAATCTTAAAATAAGACATTTTGTCTTGTTTTAAGGAAAAATTCTGCCAATGGGGTCAGCATTTTTTTCTTGCTAAGAATTCTTATTTCTAGAATGTTTTTCTTATCATAAAATAACACTAAATTTAAGCTAATAAATAGCTAGAATTAAGCAAAATGTCCTCAGAAAATGGAATAATTTAAGGAAAACATTCTTATTTAGTGAAAAATTTAGGGATATTTTACTTAAATGTTGCTTGATTTAAGCAAAATGTTCTAAATTACACTCATTATTGAGCAAAATGTTCTATTTAAGGAAAATATTGCCCGGAGACCCATCTCCATGATGTGGAGCCAGGCTGATGGTCAGAATCACCTGCTGGAGGATTCACCTATTGCGCATGTTTTTGGTGGTAGACACGGGGAGAACATGCTCCACACAGAAAGGCACCGTCCTGGTGGGAATCGAACCCAGTACCTTCTAGCTGTGAAGCTGAGGCTCTAACCGCTGTGCCACCGAGCCGCCCACTTTAAAGAATGGAATGTATTATCTCTCTGTGAGAATCAGTTCTTAAATTAAGAGTTGTTGTGATCTTATTTTTTCTTAAAATAAGAAAAAATATTCTTTGTCTAATGCTGAAAAAGATTCAAAAAGTGTTTCTTTCTTGTTACAAGAAAGATTTGCATGTTTTTAGCAAATAAACAAGAAAACGTTGCTAGGCAAGACATTATTACTTTTTAGGGAAATAATAAGAACTTATTTCTTAAAGTAAAACATTTTTTACTTGCTTAGAATCCACTTTTTGCAGTGTAAAGATTTATTTTATAATTTTGAGGGTGGCGAGGCGAGGGTATATAAGCACAATTTGAGCGCTGAAATAATTATGTGAGGGAGTATGAACTAATAAGATAGAGGAGCACGTCCTGAGGGTGGCACCACCTCATGACATCAGCAGGTGGGAAATGGTTTGGAGTATTCAAGAATTCAAGAAAGTATTCAAAAACAGAGTACAGAGTATGTACAGAGAGTACAGAGTATGCTGGAATCCTTAGACATATGTAACAACACTAGTAAGGTTTGTCATGGGGGGAGTTTACAACATGGTTAAAAAAAAGGTTCAGCATAATATTCAGGTCTAGAAGTACAATTTACATGTAGTTTTCCGTTCCTCATCTTGTTCTTACCTGGAAGAAGATGACGAAGGCCAGTTTAGCGGCCAGCATGGACCAGTAGTGTTTGGAGAAAGTGTAAGCCTCAGACGCCCAGGGCGGGTCTCTGTAGTCCTTATACCTGACAGACACAAGTGCAGCAGTGTTTATGGACATTCATAATGACTTAGTTTGAATAGACCTTTACACGATCGTTTCTTTTTCATCAAAATACCAACCACAATAATTCACAAGTAAAGGTGGAGATCAAGACAGGGGACAAATAGATCTGCTTTACTGGATAGTATGGAATTGTAATATATTAAGCCTGTGCTTCTATGTTGTTTCGAAATGTCTGAGCACGGCCTTTAGCTATGAAAAACAGACAGGTTATACATATTTACCTCACAGGTTTTATGTTTGTTTTTCAAATAGATTTTTATTAGGGATAATAAAGCTCCACGGATGTGATGGCACAGGTTAATAATAAAACAATGTTCCCACAGTAAACCCTTTGAAATTAAAGTCCAGCACGAGGAATACAAGACTCTTCTTATTTTGTGACTTTTGTGAAGATAATATATTATACTCATGGTAAAAAATCTAACACTTTTATTCAATTTGGCACATAAAAGTCAGCATAACTAGTGTATTGTTTATCAATGGCTATATTCATACAGTATGTTGACATAAAAACATAATATTATACTGTCGTACTACTATTATAATCATTATAAACAATAGTATTATTAGTGTTATTATTATGACTATAACATTGAGACTAGTGCAGTTTATTTGGAATGGAAGCTTATCTGTATAGTGTATACAGTAGGTTAATATATATTAAAAAAAAATGTTATTGAATACAGCTTCTGTCCCTCTTTACTTTCAATCAGTAATGGTTAATCATTTCAATGACCTAAGTAGACTACTGTCAGAGGGACATTTGCCATTGAAACGATGTCTGATCCCTATCTAGAAGTGTGTCACACAATTCTGTCTGTCACCCTGATGTAAGGAACCCTCACAAGCCCCATGAGCCAAAGAGGGACATGGACTACAGGGATCACTGAAACATGCACACCACAAAACATCACTCCATTTTCAGGACATCCAGGACCAGAGGCGCGATCACCTCTAGTCCTGTACAGTGTTTACAGACTCACCTGCACATGGACACCCCGGGGAGCAGGGGGGACGTGGGGGCGGATCCCGAGGCGAAGCTGCTCACGTTAAAGAAGGACAGCGAGTGCTCCGTGTAGCCCGCCATGGTGCCGTTCACGCTGTACATGTACTGGTAGACCATCCGTGGGACGAACTCCGTCGTGAAGGAGATCACGAACGCCTGATGCAGCCCAGAAAAGAGTCAGGGATCTACAGCTTTGTCATGCAGACTGACTTTCACATCGGAACGAGACAAAATAGTCAAAAGAAGTGCTTCCTAAACTCTACAGCAGGGGTCCTCAAACTACAGCCCGCGATGGTTTAACCCAGCCCCCCTTGTAGATAAGTCATTTCTGTGTGGAGTTATGATTTTTTTAAACTAAATAACCAGTATACTCATTCCAGCCACTAGGGGGCAACTTAAATAAATAAAAAAGAATTCCACACGTGTCCAGCAGAGGGCACTGACATAAGAGATCAGGATATAAACAACACATTATAGCCACTGGTTAATGAAGCTGACCACCACAGAGTGTGGAGTGAATGAATAATGACTACTGTGTACAATCCGGCCCGGCCCCCCATCACAGTCAGGAACGATAATGCGGCCCCCAGAGAAAAAGGTTTGAGGACCTCTGCTCTACAGGGTCATGACATATTTACAGGGCGTTTTCATTACCCATTTAAAATAATAATTTATGAGATTTATGAGATATAGAAAGATAATCATAAACAAATGTATGAGCTCATTGTTTGGGAACCACACTGTAACTAAGGACTGCATGGCTTGGCCACCACTACACATGCTTACGTTAGTGATTACAGCAAATTTGCTTATTCCCGACAGAATGTGGAACCAAATCCCTGGAGATGGCAGGTGCATGAAAAAGAGAAATGTAGAGAGAAGCATGCAGTTAAGGAGAGCAGTGGTAGGCGACACAGCAGAAGAAGAGAGGTCTCAGTTACAGAGGCGACTTTTGCATGTTCAAACAATTCAGTGCGGGCTACATTTTCAAAACTGCAATGTTAGCCTTAGTTTAAGAGACCAAAGACCAGAGACCAGTATAGCGGACAATTCTTCTGCAGTGATATTTTTGATGATAAAATGTGGACTTTGACCATGTCTACAGTGAACACGTCGAGCACATGCGTGTCGTGATCCGCACCTATGTCCTTACACCTGACCGCCTCCGGCCGGCGGATCTCAGTGATGAACTTCGAAGCGTCGAGTCGGATTTCAATGACATTGTTGAGCAGGGCCAAGGCTGGAGCCAGGGGGAAGGAGGCCACGAACAGGGTCACGAAGCCGTACTGGATCACTGTGCACAGAGGCAAACAAAGGCATGCTTCTGAGTGACACATGTGTGGGGGAGAACGGTGAAGGAGGGGGCAGGACTGAACTCACTCATCTCCATGTACTCTGGGGTCACGCCCTCGTACGGCTCCAGGAGGAAGTCCTTATGGTACTGCTGTCTGGGCTGTTTGTTCTCGGACTCTGCCTCCTCTTCTGCTGCCGCTTTCCTCGCCCCCTTCTGCTCCTGGAACTCTCGGTACATCTTCTTCAGTTTGCTATGGGTGGATATTATACATGTTGTTTGTGGGTGTTGGGAAAAGTACTTTGCAGCCATTATTAAGAAATGACTTGTACAAAGGCAAATTGTAAACTGCCCCACAATAAAAATGGTACTGTCAACTTTACATTACGTCACTTTCACATGTAAAACTGTAAGTGGGAGATAAATGGAGTATCTTACGGTATGAGGATCTCAAATATATTATTCTGGATGAGTTGTTTTCCCAGCATGATCATGCCCAACTGGATGCACAGCTCAATGAGACAGCCTGGAGGGGCACACTGGAACAACACAACATGACCATTACACAGTATGTCTATGTGAGCTCTCAGTCATCCAGCAAACAGCAGCTCACCTCCTCCATGCGATAATCTTCAAAAACGTAAACATAGTCACCAGGGCGCCCAGCAAACCTGTTTGAAAAGAGAAGATCAGTCTAAAAAAAATACTGGATGGTAATTTCATTTGATCATTTTTGTTGGTGCTAACAGTAGGACAACAGACCTGCCCTTGAAGAAGGCCACGTAGAAAATTGGTGCAAAAGCATTCATTGATTTGAGAAAAAAAGACTTAAAGATGATTCGCTCTTCAAACTCTTCCTTTGTCCGGGGGATTTCTGCAAAACACAGCATGTTCACACTGCACAATTCACATGTAACTTTAGCAGTGGTTCAACTGGGACCCACAATGAACCAATAATGGCAAGCTCAATATCAATCTTCATTTCAGTTTACAGTAAATGTATACATTTTGTTGTCCAACCAGATTAAAACTTGTATAGTCCAACCAGATTATAATTTACACAATACTAGTTCTCACAGAATTCAGTTGATTTAAAGGAATAGGCCACCGTTTTTACATACTGAGATATGTTCTTACCTTAGCTTTGACGAGTTCTTTAGGACCTGTATGGTCTTCACCCGTGCCTTCAGTCACGTAAACACAGCGCAGACGGCGTTAGCGCCTTAAAACGTGGAAGAGCTTAGTAGCTTCTATCTTGACCTGTTTTGGAGCTATAGTGGAGAGAGGGAGAGGCTAAATGCTAACGCCGTCTGTGCAGTGTTTACGTGACTGAAGGCACGGGGGAAGACCAGACAGGTCCTAAAGAACTCGTCAAAGCTAAGGGAAGAACATATCTCAGTATGAAAAAATGGTGGCCTATTCCTTTAAGAACTGATCATTATTCTGTATCAAACTCAACAATCAAAACAATACTGTCTGTGGTAAGTCCCTTGACTCACTCACAGTGAAACAGCGGCCACTTCAGAACCCAAACTACCAGTTGAGAACCACTGCTTCAGAATGGGTGTAAGACAAGAATTGGTCAAAGTGCTTGTATGCTCTACCTACTGGCTAACCAAGTACCCAGTTCCTGTCCATGTGCACAGTGCGAGTACCTAGCTCGGTGAGCCACACGGCGATGGCCCCGTAGACCTCCTCCAGCACCAGCACCACCAGCATGTTGAGGACTATGCCGGTGGTGGTGACGGTGATCCTCACGCTGGCTTTGGCCTCAGGGTCTGGGTCCATGGACCACACACTCAACATGCAGATCCTGTACATGGCCACGCCAAACACCGCCGAGAAGCTCACCGCCATCTGCAACAACAGGTTGGATTTTTGGTCTCAAATGGCCCTGCAGTGGAAAACTGAGATTACTTTAAAAGGTTCATCTTACCAATGATCATAAACTATAATAAAAGCTATGTATTTGATTTTAAAGCAGTACTAAATAACTTGTTTTTGTAGGGTAAAGTGTTAATGGGATGATTGGAGGGTCTTTCATCTCCCATTGGTGTCTCTGGCCAGAAAACCACAATTGCAACTCTCCCTGCTACGAGTCGGTGGCCCCAATACACACTAACGGAATCACGAAGAAGAAGCTAACAGGCAAACGGGCAAAGCTAACGGTGGGCTAGCGATACTTTAGCAGTATTTGCAGCCAAGTTTGAGTGAAAAAAATTATCTCCATTGTATCCCTCTCTCCCATTGTCTTTTCTGTCAACGTAGTATTTACTCAAGGACAGTAAATGAGTAAAAAAAACACAACGTGCTACGACACCTGTAGTGGCGCTTATGGCCTCTAGGGGCATGAGTTACTTAGTACTGCTTTAATATGAAAAATTGAATCCAAAACTGATCATTGTGAAGGGAAACACTATACCACCAAGGCATAACTAACATGAGATCAACCTTTCAAAGCAGATAACCTTTCCAATCCAGTGCCATTTAACACAAGACAGTTTACATTTTATTCCTCCAGAGTTTGTAGACCTGTCCATTAAAAAGCACCATTCTTTTAAGCATTCATGCACCGTACCAAAAACACAAGCGTGGACGCGTTGATGAGATATCCCGTCAGATGATCTTCAACCTCCAGGGTCTCAATCTCTTGCTGTGAAAAGAGTATTATCAAAGTTAATTTCACACCTACAATTCAAATCTAACTGCAATCACCATATACTGTACTGCACTTAGATATGTGACTTAAATTGTTTCAAATTGCATTAGCCTTGCAAGTGGCCTGATCAACTGGAGTATAAATAAATCTATCTTATAGCGACGTCTTTCCTGGAGTTTCTCTTTTATCATATATATCATATAATATCATATATTCTGTACTGTATGTTATCGTGGAATAGGTCGGGCAGCAAGCAATACGAGTCTAAAGGCCAAAGGTAACAATCAGGATGGAGGACGGGTATCAGGTTTACGCTATATGGCTGTGTACAAACATGAGCATAATCCAGTTATTGCCTCTCAACTTGACCTGCACACACAGAAACACACACTATGGGGACTGTCATGGTTTGAGTAGATACAGAGAAATCCCCACCCCTTCTCATCCGTCTCCACTTCTCTCTCTATCCATCTGTAGCCTGGGCTAATCTGAGCCAGGTAAGCTGCTTTACACTCAGCTATTCACTGCAGGAGGCGAGGGATCCACTGCATGTACTACCCGCTGAGAGATATTGCGGATACATGCCCGCTCAATGTGACTGGGCATCAATATCTGAGCTGTTTCTGTGCTGTTTAAACTGTCCGATGGCCTCAGTGGACCCTGCCCTCTTTGGGGATAAGCGGCTCTGCGGGACAACAGAGGTCATCATACCTGGAAGACAAGCATCTGGTCTGTCTCCGTGTCTGTGGTCTCCGCGCTTTTATTCTGCAACAGAACCGCGTTAGAAACAATGAGGATTCGCTTTGGTGAGAATTCAGGGAGAAGCCATACACACCTTTTTAGCTCTGTCCTTCATCTTTTCTCTTTTCTCTTGCAAAGCAGACTCGTACTCTGGCCTCAGCTCCTCCTAAAACCGAGGAAGCATATAAGGAGTGTTCAAATTCAACACTTTCATCGATTAATAATGACAACAGTTTACAGTGAACCTGAGACATACACATAAATGTTGTGATTATGCATCATTCAGACCTTTAGACATAATTTTGAACACCTCATAATTGGCATATGGCATTTTATAATTAGTACTATTCTTGAAAAGTCTAATGAGCAGAAAAATCAGAAAACATGTATATTAAAAAGAAAACTGTCAGCATTGTTACTTATATCAACTACTAGTTCAGACTGGAGTTGGCTCTTATCATTTGCCCAGTGTGGATATTAGCAACATTAGCAACATTTATAACTGCAGAGGCGTAACCGCCACGCATGAACGTGTTCCCAGAATGCCAGTGGGCACTGAAGGGCATCTAAGTACCACAAGCACTGTTAACCTCTTAATGTAATAGCATTCGGAAAATTCACTTTCTTCCAAACATAAGGTGCAACCAGATGTTTCAACATAGAGGTAAAAGGTGTGAAAATTATTAGCAACTTTTCTTTTTACACAATTTTAACCACATGAAGCCAAAGTGACGCTGCTTGAGGTTTTTCACCAAAAAACATTTACTCTCTTTTTGAGTCAAAACCGCTTCTCTTAACACTTATATTAAGTGCCATGAGCGGCACAAGTCTGAACCAAGCAGCACATAGGAAGAAGAATTTGTTAACAATCTGAAATGCAACACTCAGACTATTATGTGGATGAGAAATAAGCCTTTCTCATGTCGTCATCTCCAATCTGCATCAGGGACATGTCGCCCCCCCCCCCCCCCCCCCCCCCCCCCCTTTTTTTTAAACTAAGACTCCAACCTGTCGAAACTTTTGTGCTATAATTTAGCCCTGATTGCAGTTCATACAAATGTCGTAAAAGATGGCCTAATGATGCGGCGTTTGTTTGTGATGGCTGATGCTGTTGAATCGATAAATCAAACTTTATTGAACATGGAAGGTAATACGCACCTGAACGCGCTCCTTTGGGCCGAAGCGTTCACAGACACAAACAAAGAGAGAGAAAGCAGAGTTTAACCAGCTGATTCCCACCACATCCATCCCTTAACCAGAAAGCTCAGAGTATTAAGAATAGCCATATCCATGTAAAGACCCCCAGTTCATCTAAGTCCCCAGGCAGCCAGGGTGTGTTTGAGTGAGTCTGTCTATCTTAGGCTCGAGGGGATCATTATAATCTCTGCTTTAAATGTGCCCGAGTTAAGCACGGGTCAAAAGGTCTTGACCCCTGAGACACGTTTAGAAGGTTAGTGCAGTGGAAATGGGAATGACAGCAAGGAGAAACATGACATTTTTGAGAATCTATATGTACAGATACTTGTAATTTCAAAGTTCACTGTAAGTCTCCTGAGATTTTCATCTTGGGAAATGTAAAAGCTTTTCATTCTGCTAATCATAAGGTCAATGCTGGCAATTGTATTGTTGAAATTTGCAATAACATAACTGTTATTCATAAATGGGTACACCTACAGGGCTATGTATTCACTAATTTTGTGCCTGGATGAGTCAGGAATTTATAATGTAATTGTATAAATTGTATGAACACAAGATGCTGCTTTTACCACCGTTATTATTACCTCATTGGGGAATACCTGCAGCTAGGGCTTCAGTGTGTTTCAGTCATGTATATTTTCAGGGCTATGGATCCTTTTGAGGAGTTTTTCTATTGAATATGGGGTGGGCACTTACAAGCTTTCTTGATTCGGCCAACTCCTTTTGAGTTGTCACTACTGTGTAATGATGTAAATTAAGACTGCAAATTGCTCAAATAAACTACTACTACAAATCAGGTCCTACACCTGATTTCTTTTATTAGTTGTTGTCCAAACCCAACTGTCCTTAAGCATTTCTAACATCCCCATTCAACAAGCCACATTTTAGATCTTTACAAACCACAAGTTGAATGCTATTCACAATGAGCTTCTTAATGGTGACGTGTTAATATATTAAAAGCACATTTCGCTACTCCCATGAAAACAATGATAGCCTGACAATAAAGAAACTGCAAAATAGAACTGCCTTCTACCCTGAAATTTGCCATGTAAACCGCACTTTTGGCAGGGTAGCTAGTGCTAATGCCAGGAGGACGGCCTCACCTCAGCATCCTCCAAATTGGTGAGGTCCCAGGCATGTTTCAGGTACATCTGCCGCCGTTTCCAGTGCTCCAGGAAGCAAGCAGCTGCAGGCAACACAATATTAGTGTGGTAGCAACATATAGGTGCACGTAGATTCACCACACAGGAGTGAGATCTAAACTATAGTCATGTAAAGGAACAGCCACAAATGGAGTTTCAAAAGTTGCATACCCCAGAGGGACATGAAGATGGAAAACAGCACAGTGGCCCCATTGTCGAACAGATACGTGGCTCTGGCCAGGGAGCACACGGAGCTGAGCAGCCAGTAATCGCACACCCCATCGCACAGAGGACACATGGTGATGTTCAGCTTCTCGTCACACGTCTCCTGACTGCAGGCACGTGTAAGGAGCAAAGTGTTACCTCTGCACTGAATGTTGAAATGCAGCCTCACTGGTTATTGGTGTCTGTTTGATGAACGCAGTTACCTGGGTATGTTGGATTCCACAGTAAAGATGCCATATAAGAAAACGATGATGCCCAGGAGTGAGGGAGGGATGAGGAGCTGAGTGTAAACTCCAAGCCACGCAAAGTACAAACCAATCTGCTCGCCAAAGTACTTTCTGTTACATGGGAAACAAGCACAGCACGTTTCCCATGTGAGCATTAAACATTTACAAACAGAAGAATTCAAGTCCGAGTGATATTATACTGAGGCGATACCTGATCAGATCCACAGGCTGGTACTTATACATGACTCCATAGTTGGCCCATTCTTCATGGAGGATCTGAAATACATTTACAAAGTCATGGGACTTACTTAGCTTACCTTTTTAACGTAATAAACTACCAGAAATAAAGTCGAGTCATGGTTTTTCAAGTCCAAGTCACCTGAAAAATACTCATGGATTGAGTCCAATAGTCCCAGTCAATGATATAAAGCCAGAGTCAGCATTAAACTCGATTCACTATCATTTCAAACCAATTCCAAGTCACAAGCGTATTTAAGAAGAGTTGTCTGACTATTTTGCAAAAAGTGTCCACCGAATCTTCTTATGAAATCAAATGTCATTTAGCTACCTTTGAACTATCATTTATAAAATCTGTATCATCTACACACTCAACACATTTATACTTTAAGAGCCCCCTACCTCGAAGCTTCTGCCGATTATTTAGGAACTGATCAACTACATACATATTTCTTAGTATCTACTAATGTTATGTTTAGGGCTGGGTGCCATTAATATGGTATTAATACGATACTTGGTTTACTAATACCTGAACAATGCTTTTTCCGATACCTACACTAAAATATAGTGTCATCTAGAACCAGAAAACAGAACAATAATGTGTGGAAGATCTGCAAATGTACAATATGGGGTTCATCTACAATATAGTCATCTCACCTGTCGGTCGTTGCGTTGGTCTCTCCGTCCCCTCCGTGTGAATGAACCCTGCACAAAACAATGGTGTGAACAAGCAACTTTTTGGTAGTACATTCACAGCTTTTTTCCACTTACATCATGCAGAGGGAAGGCAGACACATAGACTCCACGAGCCAGCAGGGACTGGATTCCTTTAGAAAAACAAACCCTGCCGTCACTGACAGACAGTATCATTTAGTAAGAAGCAGTAGTAAGCAGATGCCCTTACCAGTTGTTTGGCAAGTGTGTTTACACGTAATGCGTGAGATTATTTCTGCCACCTAAAAACAGGATAAAGCCTTCAGTTATGAATACTGGGCAAAAACACAGGGAAATGGTGTAACATACAATTCTGCTACGAGTGGCGTTGTCAAACACAGTGTCGGTGGATTTGATGTCATATCTGCAAAAGAAGATCAGAAATTCCTTCACTACAGACACACCTGAGCAGGTCAAGTCTTTTAGCGTCTGCATAGTGGTGCCCTTTTTCTATTTGGTGTGATCTGTGCTCAATCGGACTCTGGAGGAGATGAAAATAGCCCTGCTGTATTAGGAGAGTGGCGGGCTGACTGCACAGCCCTGAGGAGAGAATGTGCAGGCACTACAATAGGGACGTATTTATTGTGGAGTGTGTGGACTCATGCAATGGGGGTAAAACGGTAGTCTGTGTGATGCATGTGTGACTCACAGGTGGAGCTTGTCTCTGATGAAGGCATGCTTGAGCTTCTTGAAGCGGATGCGTGTCTGCCGGTCTCTCTGTATCTCCAGGTCGGGGATGTCCGGTTGGAAAGGCGTGCTCATTTTGGCCAGAATATAATCCCACATCCCAGCGATACCTGTGCGCTTCCGCAAGTCACACCTCTGCTCAAACACAAACCTTAATTATTACTGGAAAGAGAATGTACGGTAGGATCGATTGTGATACTGTATAATATAGCAATTGTCAGAGTAAGCTATTTATTGTAGATTATCTGAAAAGTTAAGCCTATAAGGCTAGCTTTGAGAAGGTCCTGACCTTTTTGACTGGAACTTTAATCTTCTGAAGTTCTGCCTCTCGGCTGAGTATGGGCCATGGGATGTGGAGGCGTATGAACCTAATTCCATATGACTTCTGCAACAACAATGGGACAATGAGAGAAAACCTAAACATCAAAAAGACTTGATCTCTCTCGAGTGCTGTGGTGAGTGAGTAAAAAAAAGTGCTAGACCTGAAACGCTTTCACTAAACCAGTAAGTATGCTCTTATATGGTGTGAACCCAATCCTACAATCTACACCAACGCCAGCGTCAGGCATTCAAATGTTTCAAATGACTGGCCGGTATTAAGAAAAAAAATAAGACTGAAAAACAGTGGACACAGCGTTTAATATGAAGCTTTACCAGAGACGTTGCAGTTTGCACTGATGAATAAACACAAATTAATGTCTTTCCAAACCACCATGCTTTTGAAAAGAAAGTAGGAGTAGGAGCTAAAAAACACTGCTCTGACAGTGTTACACATAAAGTGCCCACAACAACAAGCTGTTTGCATTATCAGTTTCACATCAGTCGCTGAACTGAGCTCTGATTTTGTAAGTCCTGAATTTAGCCTTACACTGATTTTGGTTCCTCTTATTTTATGCAGAACACAGACCTATTACATGTGGCCTATTAGATCATAAACTGTGAAACTCACTGATAAATATTGAACATGATTACAGGTATGAGGAAGATCGAAACACCCAGGGGAAAATAAATTAATGGTACTACATCAATCTAATAATAATATACTATATAATCAGCTCTGAAGAGTGCTAACAAAGCTTCGAGTAAAGTAGAAGAAGGTACAAATTTTGACGTTGGTACATTTTTTTTGTGTGACATTGATGTGTTCATTAGATCTGGACAACTCTAAATCTAAATTGTGGTTTGTTTTTAGTTGGTTTATTTTCACTACAATAAGCAAAGCAGAGTTTGTCTTGACTTCACACTGCGGTCACAGCAGGTCACTGGATGATGATGACCTCTTCACCCTGGTGTGAGTGGCCCAACACTTACTGAATACTAAACAGCTTTGTTAATGCGCTCTAATCTGACCTTTAGTTTCACACCCGAGTAATCATAATCCTCAACCAAAACAGAAACTGATGCAACAAACAGCAAAACTTTAAACCACACAACACGTATGGCAAATGTTCAATTTGCAATTTTGCTTCCATTGTGATTACAGTAATTGTCCAGTCCATATCACGGAGGGATACATAGCTTGTCCTGTGAGAACAAACAAATGTAGCTTACAGGAGGCTGTGCACGCTGGTCTCAGCATACCACGCCTCAGTCAACCCCTTTTTTCCCTAAACAACGCCCTCTGGCTACTGACCGCAAGCTCTGGTGCACCATTGTCTGTACACAAGATACCTACTTCGCCTTAAGCAACACTGTGGTTGCGCCTGGCGGAAGATCTGGCCCATGGTCTTAATCAGGGCCGGCTTGTCTGGTAAATAGAATTTCCATTGGCCAAATTGGCCGACAAGAAAAAATATGGAGAGAAAAAAAAAGGAAATAGGCTAAATACAACATTTTATTTAAGACAGTGATTGCCATTACAAAGTGTTTTTGAGGAATCGTAAAAATCGCTGAATCTTCAGGCTATTTTACAAGTTGATCATCCATCACGCTGGAAATAAAAAGCTTTTCCGCTGGGTCCGTGGTGAATCGCTCAAGTCTGTCTTTTGATAATTTAAGCTTTGTCCCTCCATTATATTTCAGCAGTGAAAGAATGAATTGCTTATTTTGCCTCTGAAGCTACGTTACAGGAGTGGAAGGGCATCCTACAGCCCAACCCGGGCTGTGCAGCTTATACCGCGGACCGAGCTGGATAAGGACAGCGATAAGGTTTACCACCTGTCTGAGTTATTGTGCAGATAAGTGGGGTACGTCCACGTGACACCTGCTGCTCTCCATCGTCTCCATTTGGAGCCGTTGTTTCATCTTTCTCACGTCGGAGCTCTTTCATTAGAAATAGCTGTGTCCTTGGACCCACTAAAGCACTAATGTAGCACTTTGTCTATGAATAAATGTATGTGCACTGTTATTGATAACATGACACCACATTCATTAATCAATAACATTTACTGAATGAAGAGCAGCTTCATCATAATTTCCGTAATTAATTAAATTAAATTTTGAAGTAACAATATACCATACATTTAGAGGGTACAGGCCTAGATATTCCCATAATGTCCTTAGCCCTGAACCTCTAGGCTCAGGTCTAGTGGCCTCAGAGCCGCTCAGTGCTTTGAACAGCTACACATCGACAGGATATAAAGCACATCAGACAGTTGGAAGTGTTACTAATTGAATCAGCACATTTCAGACAGTTGTGTTCAAAGAGACCAAGGCGTACCTCTTTGTCGCGCTCGATCTGCAGCCCGGCCTCTTGTAGTTGGGCTTCGAACTCCTCTCTCATCAGAACCTTCTCCTCCTCCGTCAGCTTGGTCTCCTCGTTGTCCGGCCCCAAGCCCCCCACCTCCCCGGGCTCCCCATCGTCAAACCTCACGTTGGGGGTTTGAAAACTGCCATTGGATGTGATGGAGGCCAGAGACAAGCGGGACTTGGAGGGTCGTCTTTTCTTGTGTTTGTAGCACAGGATGTAGTCAACTTTCCGCGTTCCATCAGAGAAGTACAGCCCTGGTCCCAGCTCAATGCTGGTCGGCTGTCAAAGAAACATGACATAAATGGATAAACACTGTATACAGCCAAGTGCTACCTAAGTTCATAGCTGACATCTTTATACATTACTTGCAATGCGATCTTAATGTTACATGTGCCACAGGAGAGTTTGTGTGACTACTCTTTACCAGATTTGAACCTTTACTCAATTTCCCCCGTTTTACAAACTGCACATGATGCAGACTGTCTCACTGTCAGCTCTTTCCTAACAGCAAGATGCTCACACTCTGAGAGATCTGCAGCTGAGTGCAGACTTAATCTGGACAAAGCGTAAGAAAAGAAAAGTAGCTTTGAGAAACATGTAGAAAACAGGACTGGGGCCTGTTTTCTACATGAGGCCTTGTCCCACTAGGACATGCCTGGAACACCTCCCGCGGGAGGCGACCAGGAGGCATCCGAAACAGATGCCCTAGCCACCTCAGCTGGCTCATTTCGACGTGATTCAAACTTGTAAAAGTGTTTATTTAAAATTTACTGGCCTAAACTCGGAAAATCCCCCTTCCCGAGATTTATACAATCAATTTGAGAACTAAAACACACTTTCTGGTAACTTGTTAATGCTCAGAACCAATGAAAACCTGCTTCAATTGCTAATAAATGGGAGTAAACAAATGCAAGAAATTGTCAGGGCTTGACTCAATTATATGGCTGGACAGACAGAAGGGGCATTACCGGTGGAGGGGACGGCCCAGAGTTGGGGGCTGTGAGGGGCGCTCCATTAGTGGCACTGATCCCGATCCCGGACAGGGAGCGGGCCAGCGACACCAGCGTGGACGAGTGAAGGGACGGGGGCTCACTCATGGCTCAGACAGGCTGCTGCTCTTTTCCGTTTCATCCCTCTGCTCACACAAACAACAGGAACAAATGTTACAACTCCTTTGAAACCATGAAAGTGTGCGTCAGTCAAACAGACATGTCTTTTAACTGATCATGTCACTACTGTTTAGGTCAAAATCTTTGGCTGCCTTGAATCTCCAATCCCTCCAATCCAGGTGACACACTATTAAAGCATGGCCATGGATTTGCATTCATTGTAACGCTGACGGATTTCCCTGTAGACAGTATACACAAACACACAGGTTAAAGCCTGTCCACATGAGCGTGGACAACCCGGCAAAATGGAAATGGAGAAAATGGGTCCTGGAGTTCAAATTACAATGTTTACTTTTGCATCTGATTAAAGTCTGATCAAGTAGTCCCAGAAAAACAAACCTTTGTAAGGTTTGAAAAGAGCCACACCGTCATTTAGAGAATTTGACAAATTTGTTTACATTTAAATAAGATAAGATAAACCTTTATTAATCTCACAAAGGAGAAATTCACTTGTTACAGTCGGCGTTACTTCACAGTCTTATTGTACAGTCTGACAGCAGTGGGGATGAAGGCTTTGCGGTAGCGCTCCGTCCTGCACTGAGGGTGTCTCAGTCTGCCACTGAGAGAGCTGCACAGCTCTTCTACAGTCCCGTGCAGTGGGTGGAAAAAGGACGTGGTATTTTTTAATCTGAATTTCGACCTAATTCTACTACTGCAACTCTCCTCAACTTCACAAATGATGTACAGCCTTGGATGAAGGAAAATATACTGGAGCCGTCTTTATTGATTTCTCGAAAGTGTTTGACACATTGATCATCATCTACTGTTAGATAAACTGTATTCAATTGGTTTAAGCCAAACATCTTTATATGGTTTAATGGTAGGGGACAATTCTTTGCATCTCAAAATACATGCTCCACTAGTACACTTATTGGGTAAGGCGTGCCCCAAGACTCTGCATTGGGGCCAGTCCTTTTTTCGATTTATATTAATGATTTGCCCTGTATTTGGTCATCATGTAATGTCCATCTCTATTCTGATGATACAGTTCTATATACACATCGCATAGCCACAAGGACCAGGTACAAAATGCATTACAATCTGATTTTACTTGAGCACAACCTTATTCTTAATGAGAAAATAAAATTACTACGTTGTTTATGCTGAGACCATCTAAAGTTAACATGAATGAAATACAAATTTGTATGAATGATAGAAGATCTCTCGTAAATGTTAGTACATTTAAGTACCTGGGTCTGTAGTTAGATACTGAGCTATCATTCAATGCTCATATTGAAGCTGCAGTGAAGAAAGTTAAACAAAGCTTGTGTCAGTTGTACCATTCAATTGATGGCTTCACATTTGGCGAAGAAAGCGTATTGCGCAGCAGCTCCTCTTACCACTTATTGATTATGTTGATATTGTTCACCACACATCCAGTGTTACGTCTCGCAACGCTCTAGATCTCTCATTGAATTCCATATGTAGATTTGTTTAAAGGTATCCATTAATAACACATCACTGCAAGCTCTATGAAAAATTGGACTGGCTCCAATTGTATTTATTATGACAAATGTCCCCTTTATCTTCAACAACACTTTGTCAAACACTCCTCAGCCTATCCCATACGACACTTGTCACATCCATTTTTTGCCACAGCAAGAATTCACTGGGAAATTGGGCGTAGAGCATTTCGTCATAAAGCACCCACTGACTGGAATAACCTCCCATTGTCATTAAAATCTACCACATCTTTACATTTGTTTAGACAGGCACTATTTTCATATTTAAAGACATCATGTACATGTTTTTAATAGAGGACTCTTCTTCTCTGCTTGTAATGTAGTAAACTATAGGCTCATTAGAAAGCTGTCATGTCATGTGAACAGCCTATGAGGCCTCACTACTTAATTTTTTATTTTTGCCAATATAATCCATGTAATTTATTGTATAATTTGGGGAGGTGGTGGGTCTTATGGGGGAGCATGTTGAGATTGTACTTTCTTTTTACATGTGTTGTGTTGTCATGTATTGTCATGTCTTGTGCATGTGTGGCTCTTGTTATTTTCAATGATTGAAAGGACCCCCTCGAAAATGAGATGGCACATCTCAAGGGGCAATACAAAATACAAGAAAGAATGAATGAATGACTAGTGAATTGTGTGCTAACAGGGAGTAAATCTGCTTTCCCAGTGACTTTAACACATCCTAATCCTGATCGTTTGGTGCCTTTTATCCTCCTGCAAATTAATTCTACCTCAAATTAAAGGAACTTAAACATGGAAAAAGGATCTGCTAAGCCTAAAAGCTCCCAGAAACAATTATTCATTAGTCACCATTTCGGCGTAGCTCTTGTTCAGACCACTAATAAAAGACCCTATACCTGATTTTTAAGTGGAAGTTTAAACTGTTAGTCCAAACGCATTCCCAGCATTCCTATCTCAATTCTTTTGTTCATAAGCACTTTTCACAACTTTCTGGGTCACTATCACAGTAATGCTAACAAAAACAGGGCAGTCTTTTTCACAAACCCAATGAGAAATGTAATATAGAAAAGTAAATAAACTAATAAGGGACATTTTTGCTAAATTTCTGCTTGCTACGTATATGCTCTGGTCAACTTCAGAGTGCATGAAGTTTAGAAAGAGGTTATGCTGCAGCAGTCCTCATCAACACCAATCAGGTACATTAGCAATCAAACCCGAGGAATGAAGATGCCAAACTGGATGGCAAGACCTGAAACACGTCTATAGATCAAAGGACATTATTGTTATTTGATATGATTCTCTCCAAAAAATGGCCTCTTATTGAGTATTTTCATGACTTCGACTTTTGTGTAATTTGACTCTCATGCTTCCAAATTTTGACCAGAATAATTGGTTATTGATTGGTCACGTGTCGAGTCACGTGTCCGCAGGTCAGGAAAAGTATGTCATGACATGTTGAACAGACTCTCAGGGACTCCCAGTGAACTGTCCCGTCCTGTGTTGGTCACTACAGCACATGCGCTGACCGAATTAAAAAACATTGTCAGAGACAATTGGTCTATACTCCAATGTGATCCTGTGTTGAGCAAAGTTTTCACAGAAGCACCGTTATTTTCATTTAGACAGTCTCCAAACCTCAGAGACAAACTCATCATTCATATCTTAGCACATGTGGCTGAGAAACCAATTGGTACTTTTAAATGTATGAATTGTCCTCATTGCAATAACGTCAACCAGTACTACTTTTGTAATATGTCCAGAAGGCGCCTGTGGAATTGCCTGGCAGAATACAAATATGTGATCAGAGTTAACATTCTGGACTATCCAATGGCAAGGCATTTCAATCAACAACATAATGCCAATAGGTGTGTTTAAGATGAAGTGCGCCTTGACTCCAGGCAGGCAGGCGGTGGCAGCCGAGGGCTGAGGAAGGCGCCTTCAATCAAGGCGGACACATCACAGAGAGGAGCCTCAGATCATGCAGTGTCTCGCGTTTGTTGGAAAGAGTTTCTGAACAGACGCCACAGGCACCAAAGCAAAGAATAGACTCTCTTACAGTTTAGGATTAGAATAATAAACTTCTGCTTATTTAAATATTGGTAATATGTTGGACACACTGGCACTTTTTGATCAAAACACAATTCAAATCCAGCTGTCTGTCAGTCCACTGTCAGCGCACGTGTTGACCGCACTTCATATCCTATCATCCCTTTGACCTTTGTAGTTCAGGTGGCCGAGCCAGGCGGTGAAAAGAAAGGTTGCCTGCCTGCTCCTGCGGGAGCATCAGGACCATCACACAGAATTTGTCACGGCCGGCACGCACCGCTCATAGCCGCCTGAGCCCGCCTGGGCCATTTTAAATTTTTGCTGTGTATTGAAGGTACTGAACAAGAAAAACCACTGGCAAGAGGTGGTGATAGTTATTAAAGCTCAATCAAAGAGAGGCTTTCTGGATTCATAAAGTGAAAGCGAGTAAACATCCAGGTCTGAATGAAGACTTTGATTTTATCTTGTTTCTTGTAAGTTTTGCATTTCATGCATTTCTTTTTTATGGTGCTTCTGTTTTTTGTAGTTTTTCTGCCATGATGCTCCTCACACGCCTGCATTGTGTGGCACACTGAATGGGGAATTGATGGGCCACACCCAAAGCTGTTTGTTTTATATGAACAGGTTTGAATGTCTGATCCCCTCAGACCTCAGAAGCTAAGCAGGAGGGCCTTGTCGGAACTTCGATGGGAGACCGTTTGGGAACACTAGGAAGCCAGGGTGAATGTAGTGAGTGAGTGAGTGAGAGAGTGAGTGAGGGTTGGCACAGACTGGCAGCCTCACTTCTGTCAGTCTACCCTGGGCAGCTGTGGCTACATTAGTAGCTTACCACCACCGAGTATGGAGTGAATGAATAATACACTAAATTGTAAAGTGACTTTGAGTGTCTAGAAAAGAGCTATACAAGAAAAATGCATTATTATTATTATTACTATTATTATTGTTATTATACTAATCCCTGATGAAGACCTGGTGGTAAAATATGTTGGCTTTGCTATTTAAATAAAGGCCTTGCGAGTACTTCCTTGTGCTGTTCATTTTTGTTTGCCTGGGTTTGCTGTTTTTTACTCCCAGATTATGTTAATAAAACAATGTATAGGCCATTTATGAAATCAAACTTAGGACCTTTATATAATATATATAATATTTATATCATCTTAATTTGAGAAGGCTAATAGTTTCTGTAGGAGGGGCTGTGACAAACGGCTGCTGTGGGCCACTTGTGTCCAGCTATAACGCAGTGCTCCCCGGGGGAATCTGTGCGGGGCTTAGCGCTGTGTAAGCCAGCTAACAGCCAGGGTCAGGAGTACCCTCAACCTGGGCAAAGGGCAGATTACACACCGCTAATTTTAACTACAGAAATGGCAAGGAGGAAATGGAGAAAAGCCATAGAGACAATATGTGTGATGTCATCACATGGCAACAGCATGGCAGTTAGCCTTCCATCACGGCAACGGCAGCAAAATGAGTGTCAAGTCTGTATGTTACTCACTGATTTGCCACTCACTTTGCAATGTTCTATTTGGATCTATGAATGTGCGTACTCTCGATTCGACTGGCCTGGCCAACAACAGAATTAAATGGAGAGTGTGGCAGAGCTTAAAGCGCGTGACACTTCAAATGAATTGATTTCCATTTCGACTAATTAATCCCGGCCTGGACAGGTGTCGTGAGCTGCTTATTTCCCAAACTGCTGAATGAAATGCTCTGAGGAACATACGGCTGTGAGGAAGAGTCAGCCAAATAATTAACACTCGAGCTTTACTCACACACACGATGGCAAGAACACTCAACCTTGAATTAGATGAATTAGTCAAACCTCTGGAGTTACAAGCCTTTCACATAATTCTACCTGTGGACTGGTTAGCAGGAGTAAACAGTAAAACGTGGACTCACCAGAGCTCTTGAGGTGGAGTTATCTGTGAGGAGGTGCTTCAGGAGGCGGTAGGAGTGTGGATCCAGGCGTACTGACGGAGGGCTGGAGAGGAGAAATCCGAGCGCGTCCCTGTCCTGTGAGCTGGATTAGTGCGCGCCACAGACACACAGCTAATTCCCCCCGACTTACATCCACACACTGCTACATACTACAGACTGTTCCACAGGCCAGGACTCTAAACAAACACTGCGTGCAGACGGGGGCAGGAACGAAGTACTTTCATTTTCATTGACTCGATTTTTCTGCACAACATTTAGATAAATGCACCAAAGTAAAAAGTGAAGTTTTGTTTATTTTACAAGCTTTAAAATGCTCCCTCGAGAACACGCTCAGAGGAAGCTTGTTTTTTTCCTATTGTGTTGTTGTAGCTTCAGGTGAATTTAATAATAATAAGAGTCCCTGTTTGACCTTTCAATGACCAAGCGGCTGTGTGGGTGGTTAACATGGCGCCTTTAGGGTTTCTGGTATATATATACATTACAAGAGAAAAAAACTTAAATAAAATTGATCCTGGAGTGTCAGAGGCCACAGGGATGGGAAGCAAATTTGCTGAAAAAGTTGCATAATGCACCTTTAAGTATGTTGTATAGGAAATCCTTCAGTAGCCTACTTTCACTTGAGTTTAAATTGCAGGAATAGTCTGTACTTTTACTTAAATATCATCAAGTAGTTAATTGTACGGGACAGGGCTCCCACAAAAATCCAAATTTGGGCCGGAATAACTTTATAGGCTTGGCTCCTGGGTATAATATTAGCTGCCAATGTTGAATATATTATAAAAAAGTAATCTGATAAATACGATAAAGAATTTCTTGCTTCGACATGCTGAGTAAACTCATGTGCTCATCTGGAGACGATAGCCCGATAATAAAAAAATAAATAAATGTAATCAGAGACCATCTTTTCTGAAACATATATCATTTTATTTTGATCTGGGTAGTTCTATTTTGATAAAGGTATATGTGAAATAAAAATAGTGCTACAACATTATGTTACCCACATTATGACTTTTGTTGCCTCATAAAACAGTCTTGTTGTGTCAATAAATTCCTGTCCAAACAATCTGTACCGTCTGCTGCCGTCATGAGGTGGTGCTTATCCTTCAGGGACTACTCGTCTCGGCCCCCCTTCTCCCTTCACCCCCTCATCGACACCCCTCACTCCCCTCCACACGCTGCTCTGATCATGGATTCAATGAGATACTTAATCTTAATCTTAAACACTTTATCAGCATAAATAAGATATGCAGCAAAGTAAAAAATGTGAAACTCATATTTATTTGCTAAACTGCAACTTACAGGCAAGTCTTTTTTTTTTTTCAGATGCTTCAGAGCAGGTCAGTCAGAAGCTGCTTCAAACATTTGCAATCTCTGCATTTGTTTGTTGTGTTTCCTGGTGAGGGGAGTGTTGGGGGGTGCGCTGTGAGGCGGGGGAGGTGCCTCTACTTCTGCAGGGAAAAGCTAGCGCTCTGTTTCGAAGGTGGCGCATCTAGTGATGCAATGTGGGAATGCAACCATGCCGGTCCGGTAAAATGGAGTAGCTTTAAAGTGGACATATTCAGGTTACGAAGTTGTTCATTCAGTATAACATAAGGGTATGTATATCTGGTCCGTAGTTGCATTTCACTTTATTCAAGCAAGTTTTCAATGACTGTTTATTTTTTAACTTTTATATATCAGACAAAGTACGTTGATTCTTCAAAACAAAAAAAAGTCAACAAACCATCACTGGACCCGCCCTTCATTTGCTAGCATATCAATAGCTAAAAAAGAATCCTTTTTTAAAAAATATTATTCTATTTCTCATTTCTCTGCTGCCTGCAGAAGGCACTCCAGGTCCAAACCTAGCCCTTATTTTAAGTTTGAAATATTGAAAATAAAAGCTTAGGTGCCTGCAGGAAAGTTCAAAAGCCACAATTGTGCATGATAATCCACTTTATACCCAAGTGGTATTTTCTAGACAGATTATTTTAAGTAATACAACAAAAACGTTGAGGCTTAGGTGTCCTAAGTAGTCCCGGTAATAATGCCCAGTCAGTATAGGTATTAGACCTTCAAAGGCAGTACTATGTTGTGTGCAGCAGATGCCCCTCCCTCCCGGGTCAGTCGCAGTGCGTGGACACACAGTCACACTGGGACGCTGACAGGACCGTGTGAAGGCTGCGGGTCCCGTTGGCGCAGACCAGGGGGACACTGAGCGCTTCTGTGGCCAGAGCAGAGCAGCACACGCACTCCCGCTCCACAGCACTGCGCTCCGGGGAGTACCGGGAGCGGCTGCGGCATTTACCCTGGAACACAGGCACAGCACAGGGGTGGGATAGGCAGCTTTTCAAAAATGTGGTACTTTGTCAATGTGTTGAAGCACTTTTGTATCTCAATTCATACAGCAGACTAATAAAGCTCATAGACTACTTCATCTACAGTATATCGTCATTTCTTTGGGCAAAATTCTTTATTTGGGACAATCAAATAACACCATTGAATTCCAAAACTTGCTATTTAAAGAAATATGCTCTGAGTTTTCCATTGTAGACAAAAGTTTGTAATCCGTCATCTGTACTTTTCTGTAATTTAAGCGTTTGCCTTTCATCCAAGAGGTTTCGTCAACCACTAACGATCTATATTTGGCAGCAGGCCGGAAATATACAGTGAGATTAGCTAACTTTAACAGCCATCTTTAATCTTGAGGAGAAACATTTGCAACACTTGAACTACCAAGTACAGGCTTAAGATCTTTTGTCTACAACTAAGGGAAAAAATATCCATTCAGATTTTTAAGCTTTTTTCTTGTCATTGTCATGTTATTATGATGTGTCAATAAGTCACATAACAAATGAACTGACTCGGCTACTGTTTCGAGTGTGGCGGTTTTGAAAGCGTTGGGCATCTGTGGCCTTACCTCACAGTAGTGCAGTTCTACCTGCTCCTCTGATTGGCAGTCGTCCACTTTGACGTAGCCCAGTGTCCCTTTGGTCCTTAGGCACTCCGGCTCCACGCCTTCGACAACAAACACGTGTTATAAATAGCTTTTATCACAAACATGTCTCATTATGAACACAAGAAACACTCACAGGTCTGACAGCAGCTGTCTGCAACCGGACTGGCCTTACCCTGAGGGACAAATCATTTACTTAGTGCAGAACAAATCAGTATTGTTTTTTTGGTTTCTTCTTAATCTGAACTAAATGCATGCAGATTGTATTCTTTTAACTCAATCAATTGGTGCACAAAGAGGTAGAGCAATGTTTACAATATTGAGTTAAACATGTGAATGGCATGTAGCAGTCGTACCCCCTGGTCCAGACAGGTCTGGAGGTCAAAAGCAGGGCAAGTGGTGACTTTGACATGGGCCACCAGATCTCCATTGGGGTTCACACTGCAGGAGTACAGGTTACAGCCCTCCTCGCTGCTGGAGTTCACCTGCACACACAGGCAAACTAGCTCAGCAATGGGTTTTAGTCCAAGAAGGTTTCTATTATTCAAGTGTATGATAATATTGTGGTAGTTTGATATTGCAAGCTCACAAAATGGCCAATTTCTAATTTCCATATTTCCATATCAACCAAAAAACAAACAAACAAACAAACAAGCTCCTGATTGGTCACATGCACGTGGCGTCAAAACCAAGACAAACAAATAACAAAACATTTGAACTCAATCTCTCAGCCTTGAGACAGGCAAATAAAACTGCATACACAGTGCAACCTCACCCCCTGGCCAGTAGTTCTCTGTGTACCACTGGTGCTACTTCAAGGTCAAGGTCTGGTTCATTTATAAAGTACATGTAAAACAACATTGCTGCCTAAAGTGCTGTACACACAAATACATCGACATAGAAGGCAATATACATACTGTATACAAATACAAGTACAAAACAAACAAATAACAACAACAATGTCCTGCTCAGTTTTGGTTAAAAGCCTTCGCAAACTGTCTAAAGACTGGGCTTCAAGACTTGAACAGACTGTTCAAAAACGTCCTCGAGACTCACCAGGTGCTACTCAGGATCATTTAAAATTTTAGACTTAATCAATCTTTATTAGAGAAATTAGCATTTATTTGCATTTAGCAAGTTCAGTTTACTTACTAAAGGGATTTTGTGATTCATTGTCACCTAATTTTGCGATACATTGTGCAGCCCTCGAGTTTATTTTGCTCCTAATACTTTACTATTTTACTTGATTTTTGATTGTGACTTAATCTGAATTGTTTACAAAGAAAGTCATCAAATTGGACTCCTCAAGCTTATGTCAAAAATATAATGCTTAAGTCATTGTGTATAAAAAAAATACAACCAAATTCAGAAAAAAAAAGTAGTTTGTTAATAGTTTATGCCCAGTCGAGTCCAGTTTAAGCCTGCTTTAGACCCGGTTTAGTCCTGATTTGATCTGTTATAAAGTGTGGAAAGTTGGATCCTGTAGTGCTTATAGGGCCTTACATTAGAAGAACTTTCCAATTGAAGAAACTATACTGTAAAGGCCATTTTCTCAGGCCATTTCAACTTCAAGATGGAGGTTTTTGCCAGTGTTCATGAGATTACCGGCACACTGCTGAGAGTCCCGTCAGGCCGCTGTAGAAAACAAGCCGTGGCGACACACCGGCCGCAGCAGGCGCCGTCCTCCCTCTGCAGACCGTACCCCTGAGCAGAGGAAAGTCAAGCATTTCAGCCTGTGAGTCATTTATTGTGACGGGTGTAAAATATTATTCCCATGCTATAATTGGGACATTAATAGTTAAACATTCATAAGCGTTGGTCACCATGGGACACTCCGGGCAGGTGGTTCTCTTGCAGGACAGTTTGAAGTTCTTGACTGCTCCCTCCTCCACCAAACACTCACAATGGGTACACAGATCCACCATCAGCGTCTCTCCGGGCTGCAGTCACAGAACACAAGCCAATTATTACGATAATATGACACATTTGTGATTCATGAGCGGAAAGTTAATGTTTAACTCACTCCAATCAAAGTGTGGTTGTAGAGACAGGCTTTGACAGGGACTGCAAAGACACACTGATTTAGACAGTCCAGAAAGCGGTCACTATGAGGTCTAATGAGAGAGCGACCTCTGCTGGACAGAAGCAAACATTACACTGCGGACAAACACTAAAAAATGAATCGGTGTCTCGTATAGTGTTGCTTAATTTCTTTCAACTACATTTAGATATTTTGTTTATACCATGGGTCTCCAATCTTGAACTAGAGTTAATTTTACTTTTACTGAATAAAGAAGGCAGGGAGCTACTTTCACGGGGCACTTGGGCAGAATTAATCCTGGGCGGATAGTAGCCAACATGATATTTAAAGAAGGAAAAAGAATTAAGTAGGGCAGCAGGATATGAAATACACTACAGCTGTCTTGAATATTGCAATAATTTACAAAACAATTTCAACATTCCATAGATTTTAAACATTAGTGCGTGTGTGTGTGTGTGTGTGTGTGTGTGTGTGTGTGTGTGTGCGTGTGTGTGTGTGTGCGTGTGTGTGTGTGTGTGTCGTCTCCGGTGACGTGCTGTACCGCAGCGGCAGGACGGGCAGCAGTCCTGGGTGTCACAGTGCAGCTCTGTCCCCAGGGGGCAGGAGGGTGCGTCCACTACAGAGCAGCTGACATTCTTCTCTGTCACAAACACCTGGTCATTGACCTTCACGCACTCCTGCAGGACGCACTTATTCTGGACAGAGGGCCACACCTCGCCCACCTGCAGGAGGACACACACACACAATGTTGCTCAAAGGTTGGTCTCCCAGAATATTAGCATGGGTAGCTAATGGATTAGACAACACCGACCTGCCGGATCCGTGCCCCTATGAGCGCGTCCCCTCTCATCTCCCCCCTGGACACCACACAGCCGCTTGAAACGCATTTTCCACAGCATGGCGGTTCAGAGGGAGCATAGGAAGAGCCCTGGGAGAGATAAATGGGTCATCAAATAATTATTGTTAGTACTTTAATTGCAAAAAACAGCTTTTAGTGGTGTGTCTATAAAGTCCCTCCCTTTGCAGCTCCTTCTGTACAAATACAGCATTTTATCTTAAACTGTGGTTTAGACATTTAGCACAAACAATTTCCAGCATTGCTCTTATTTATGTCCATTTATCTAAAAACCTGCTGACCACAGTAATGTCGGGTGTAGTCTCTCACCAGAGGGCAGGTGGTGTCACACACAGGCGGGGCACAGTGGGCCGTATACAGCCCGCTCTCTGGGTCCCGTTGCTCGACACAGGTGCATTTCTTACAGCCGTCCTCCCATTCGGTGGCCAGCGGGTGAACCACGCCCCCCGCCACACAAACCTGTGGACAGAGAGAGCATGAGGGCAGAAGTCTTGGGTAAAAAATGCAGTTGTCCTATCTGTGGAGGTGCTCTGTCCCCTTTGGTATCAAGACTAAAAACTAAACTCACTTTGTCGGGTTCACAGGTGGTCAGGGTGCAGCCGCAGTCGTTGGCGGAGGTAGACGTGGTGAAGCCAACCGGGCAGGAGCGCGTGGAGTTCTGACATTTGCACTCACACTCGAACGCATCGCAGCATTTAGTCTTTTTGACTGACAGCTGTCGGTGTGGTGGACAGGTGGGAGGGGTTTGGAGCTTACACGTCTCCTTTTTACAGACTAAGAAGAAAACAAGACAAATCTTGATCATAATCTTACACTTTGTGGGTTAGAAAATGCTATTTCGAACTAAAACGGCTAAAGCAAATTCTACCGTAGTTATACCGTAGCTTATTCAACAAGGTATACAGAGTCTTTTCATTTTTATTTATATCAGAGTAAGTAAATATACTCAAATCAACAAATCGTTCTGAATTCTGTCAACTTCAACATACAATACAATAAACTTCTTACCGCACTCATGGACAGGCTGGCATTCTCCAGGGTTTTTAAGAATCAAACTTTCACCATCATCACAGCCGGGCACTTCAGGCACAGAGCAGTTTACAAGATCACAGACTGCGTAGAAGATGAAACAAAAAACATGCTTAACAGCTGTCACTTTCTGGAGCGTATGCAGAGGGTATGGCGTTCTGCTTTACCACACTCATACTCCGGGCAGCACTTGGACTCCCTCTTCTCTCTCAAAACCTCACAGGGTCCGCATGCAGGAGCTGCACAAACAAGTTATAATTACAAACAAAAACATGGATATGAGCTGATGATACATTTGTTTAAACATGGACATATGTGTGCCTTTCACGTCGCTGCAGGGTCGTGCTGTGCAGTTGATCCTCTGATGGTCCAAACAGATGCAGATCACACAAGGATTGTCGTCTGGGACCCAGGACTGAAGGTACTGAAAGAACAAAATTATTTAACCACATTGGTCTTTGCAAGAGGCATGGGAACTTCAAAAACCTCTGTACAGTAAGCAAAAGAACACTAAAATAACTAATAATAATAGTAATCATGATTTCTGTACTCATAAATTAAGTCACCATTATCAATACATTTATACATTAACTTACATTACATTAACAACAACATCTGGTTAAACTTGTGCTTGTGTCCCTTGTGTCCCTGTCATCTACATGTGACCTGTCCGTCAGTGTCATGGCCTGGGGTTAACCCTGTCAGGAGCAGTGGGTTGTATTACTGTGTGAGGATCTCACTGAATACGTGTGTCCATGCTGGTCTTCACACTGGCTGCAGCGCTCAGGGGCTACACACTCTCCCTGGTTCAGGAGCAGGCCTTCGGGGCAGTAGCAGCCCTCAGTGGGGGTGTCCACACAGGAGGACGCGTTAGCCTTGCTCGTCAGAGCCTGGACGCTGCCACAGTCCTGCACACAGCCGCTCCGACACGCTCGGTACTCCATAGTGCTCGGGCACTGGAACGCTGTCATCATCAACAGAGCAAACAACATAATTCGTTAATTGACCGTCTGAAAGAGCCTCATATGTAAATTCACTGCCAAAGGATCAGCTCTGAGCTTTGTTCATGTGGAGCAGCTCCATGAAGCAGAGGAACAAGATAAAATATGATTATAATGAATATAATCAATTCAAAGTCGACCAAATTCGTCTTAAATTTAGTCGACTAAATTTACTTGCAATTTTAGTCGACTAAAACTAGACTAAAATTTAAGATATTTTTTTTGACTAAACTAGACTAAAATCGAATTACATTTTACTAAACTAAAATATGTTGTCAAAATTAACACTGGTTGGAACGGCGCCCCCTTGTGTCACCTTGCATCCAAATGCCCCGAACGTAACAGTGGGTCAAAATGACCCGTGAAGGCCACACAAGGGTTATTCTAACATCCTGCAAACAAATCCAAGCAGAAACTGTCCAAAAACTCACAAGTTTAATGGATTTAAGAATTGTGAAGATGCTCAAAGAAGCTCCTCTGGTAAAATATAATTTGACCTGTTGAGATGTTTTTGATTGAAATAGCTTTTGATTTCAGTAAATACGACCTCCTAATGCTGCAAATTCAACAAATCACCATCTTCAGTTAATTACAAGCTTTAAAATGTATTGAAACGATGAGTTGCATAATAATTTGGAACAGTAGTTTTTTCTGTTTTTTTACTATATTTATTTTTGAAAAAAATACTGTTTTCACTGGGAGATTTTTTCAACCACATTTAAATGATCCTCGACCAGTTAAAGACTTGAAAATTATGCTGACTCTCATTTGAGTCGACAGTTTAGGAAATCAGAGAAAAATGTCATTTGCATCATAATTTGGAACGCGGTGTTCACATTTTTCTCTGTATAATGTATAAATTAAGAGCAGAGTTCTCAGCATTGTCAAAAAACTTTTTTTTTTCTGACAAAAACTCCTAAAACTAAGACCCTAGGGAAAAAAATTAAAAATAAGAACAAACATAAAGGCAGTAGCAATACCGTAAATTTAGATTGAGGGAGACAAAAGGGGGCTTTGGGCAGGGTGGTCGGCGAGGGCCGATAATCGCCGCTTACGGCTCTATTTTTAGATGTTTTTCCTGTCTTTGTTTACCCCGTATGACTGCTTTGAACATGACCATATATGGACAATTCCAAATATTCATTTTGAACTTCCCCTTTGGCCTTGTAATACATTGCCGTAGCAACAGAACGTCATCTCATTTGAATATTCCGCCTCGGACCACTAGCCCTGGACTGCTCACATTACAGTACTTCACTCCAGAGAACCTCACGTACACTGAACACGCACTTTCATAGTTTGCCGTTGTTTTGCGAGATTAACCACTTTTCAAACACTTTCCGTTCACCTCACGGTAGCGAGATTAATATACTCTCATCTGTCATCTTAACAGTTAACAACAAGATGAACACCGAACAAGCTGCAAAGGAACAGTCAGCCACTGTCGAAAAGCCACTTCGTAAGATCAGACGTATGCAGAAGAGAGGTCAGGAACGCCAGAGTCAGGCACTGACTGAGTCCCAAACCATGGACACACAACCAGAAAAGGAGACCGTTTGCCAGGTCCAAAATGGTTCGGAAACGTGTCCACAAATTGTCCAGGAAACTGTCACGGACATCACCTCTGATGTTCTGGACCGCCAGAGTCCCTTGACTGAAACCTGCACCATGGACACACAACCAGAAAAGGAGACCGTTTGCCAGGTCCAAAATGGGGAAAAGTGTCCACAAATTGTCCAGGAAACTGTCATGGACAATAACTCTGATTTTCTGGACCGCCAGAGTCAGGCGTTGATTGAATCCTGCACCATGGACACACAACCAGGAATGGATATCGTTTGCCAGGTCCAAAATGGGGAAACGTGTCCACAAATTGTCCAGGAAACTGTCACGGACAATACCTCCAATAATCTGGATTCCAGGGAAAGCCAAGCATCCTACGAGGATCTTCTCAAACAAATAGAGCTTCTGAACGCACGAGTAAAAGAGCAGGAGGAAGAGCTTTTGGAAAGAAACTATGTTACGAACAGGTTTAAAAAGGACAGAGACGAAGATACCCGAAAACGGAGGAACAATGATAGACTACGACGGGAGGTGGATAGTCTGAAAGGTGAGGTAAATGGGCTTCAAGGAGAAGTGAAAAACCTTGAATCTGCCCTTTCTGAAAAGAATATGGCATTAGAAGACGCCCTAAGCAGAGTAAAAACTCTGGAAGAAAAGACCCAGAAGGAATTTACTCTGCTCCAAGGGGAGATCGCTGGTTTGGAAGCAGAAAGGGGCGAACTACAATCGCAGGTCAGCAACCAACAATCTCTTCTATGTGAAAAGACTTTGGCAGAACAAGAGGCTCTCAAAACAGTTGCCACTCTCGAGGCGGAGAGCGCTTCCTTAGAATCAACGCTTTGTTATACGGATACAGTACTGGAAGAGATGACATTTCTTCGGGCAGATAGGATTCGCCTGATGAGAGAGGTAGGCGACTTAAAATCAGCCCTCTTTGAAAAGAGTGCAGCAGAGGAAAATGCCCAGAGCAAATTTGAAATGATGGAGAACAACATGAATAGAGTGCGGGAAGAAAGAAGTGGCCTGTGCTTGGAGGTGAACAACTTAAAATCGGCCCTCATTGAAAAGAATGCAGCACATGAAAACGCACAAAGCAAAGTTAAAAAGATGGAGGAAGAGATGGCTGGATTACAAGAAGAAAGAAATGAGATGTCCTTGCAGGTGAACAACCTAAAGTCGGCCTTCCTGGAGAAGGATACAGAACTCGGACAGGCCCAGAGGAAAGTTAAAATGATGGAGGAAGAGATGAATGTGTTGCGGGCAGAAAGAAATGAGATGTTCTTGCAGGTAAACAACCAAAAATCATCCGTCGAAGAGAAGAATGCAGCACTGGGAGAGGCCCGTAGGAAAATTAAAATTATGGAGGAAGAGATGAATGTGTTGCGGGCAGAAAGAAATGAGATGTCCTTGCAGGTGAACAGCCAAAAATCATCCCTCCATGAGAAGAATACAGCACTGGGAGAGGCCCGTAGGAAAGTGAAAACTCAAGAAGAGGAGAAGGTTAAATTGCAGGAGGAAAGCAAAAGCCTTGGCTTGCAATTGGGATACGTAAAGTCACTCCTCCTTGAAAAGACTAAAGCACTGGTGGAGGAACAGAGCGAAATACAAAATCTGGAGGAAAAGATGGAAGGATCGCAGGCAGAAAAAAATGGCTTGTCCTTGAAGGTGGACAACCTAGAATCAGTCCTCCTTGCAAGGAACACAGCACTGGAAGAGGAGCAGAGCAAAGTAAATGCTCTGGAGAAGAAGACATGTGATCTGCAGTCCTCAGAGAAACGTCTAAAGGCAGTCTTGCACAAACAGCAAAAAGACACGGAAGATGCCTGTTCCAAAGTGGCCGAGCGAGAGCAGGAGATAAGAAAGCAAAAGGCCACAGCACAAGCCTTGGAGCAGACTTTAAAAACAACACATGTCACGTTTAGGACCATTGTTGAAAAGTGCCATGCCAAATTCTCTTCTGTCCTGGCAGAAAAAAATAACATAGAGAAGATGGTGCAAGATCTAAGCCGAGAAACGAAGCGTCTAAACGTCATTCACAGCAAAGAATTGAGCTTGTTGCAAAGCTCAGAAGAGGGAAAGAGGGTAGCGCTTCAGCGGACGATACAGGAGCTTTCCGACGCACTGAAAGCTTCACAGGAGAGCAACTCTGATCTGCTCACGCACAACAACAAGCTTCAGGGAACTATCAGGATCAAAGAGGATCAGCTTCAAGAGACCGAGAAGCTGGCCCAGCTCTTTCTCAAGAAGAAAAAGAGATGGTTTAGTTAAGGCTTTTGCCGCTAAACCACCTCCAACTCTAGAAAGGACATCAGTAGAGCTTCACGTTGAAGGCTGATGCTAACGCCACGTGGCTGCCAAGTTCATCTGCACATTTTTAATAAGAATTAGGCATTAAAAAAGACACACACAAAAACAGATTTCAAAATCCCCCAGACATGAGCATGAAAGTTACTATCAGCGTCTCGGCACATTTTCTCAAAATGGAAATGTTAAGACGTTTCTTTACCTGCTTTGCGTGTTTTACCATCAAACACCAAGCCTTCCTCGAGGTAACAAAGCTCTTGGTGATGTGGTGGTGAGGCAGACGTCAGGCGTATGGACATACAGGTCTGTACGACTGACTGAAGCATTCCGAAAAACACCATGTCAACAGGAGCGGCGAAACCTCTGAGCGCGGCGTGCAGTTAGCAGGTAAAGAAATGGCTTTTCATTTCTATTTCATATTCTATTCTATCCCACATTAAATTTATGACGTTAACCTTCAATTTGCACATTTGTAAGAGCTGGGGGTTTCACATTGCATTGTGGATACTTCGATATGAACACATAGTGGATAAATTCTTTATCCACTTTTGGATAAAGAATTTAACGCTCAGTGACAGATTGAAGTCGGACTGACAGATTTGTTTCATGGCAACGTTAGCAAACAGCCAACAGCACGTCTACTGATGAAATCCATTGTTTTTGTCAACTCTTGTGTCGGGAGATGACAAAGTTCATATGTTACTCCTGCGGCAGTCAAAGACATGCTGCTAACCATTTTTCATGAATATAAAAAATAAAGATCAAGTATTAACTTCATTTTGTGTGTTTTCATTTTATGTTCTTCAGGTGGCGTCCGTCCCCAAACCTTCGTCATTTATGGAAACCCATGACAGACGACATGCAGCGGAGACGAGCGGATCATTTTCGTACACAAGCTAACTCAATGCACCATTACAACATGAGACCGGCCTGCCCTTTAAACCTGGAATTTAAATAAACCCAAATGCAAAATCCATAACGTATATGTTTTTTTTAAATCTTCTTTGAATCACTGACATTAATCTCAGAGACCTGGGATGATTAGTTTTCAGGTTAAGGGAAAAACTACTGAAAAAGGGTGTTCCACTTTATTATGCAGATCATCATTTTCAAGCAATATGGGAAAGAAAAAGGATCTCTCTGCTGATGAAAAGCGTGAAATAGTTGAATGCTTTGGTCTAGGTATAAAAACCTTCGATATTTCATGAAAGATTAAGCGTAATCATCGTACTGATAAGAGAAATGCTCTTCAATGCTTCATTCGCTAAGACCGACATGGGAAGAAAGTAAAAAGTAAGCATTTGTTCACCCAGTGCCTCAGGGAAACCTGTCAGGAGGAGTTAATAATTACTCGGATGGTACAGTGGATGTCCTATAACCAGATGATCAATCAGAGTTTCAACAGCAAATACATTCAGTCAGTGTGTTTTTGGTCGAGACACTTCACGTAACTATGTTAAAAAAAAACATAAAAGCACTCACGGCAGAGGTGGGGGCTCCTCCAGTCCACGCAGACCCCGTTCTGTCTGCAGAGGTGTGCATACGCGGAGAGCAGCTCACACACGTCCGACTGCTCACAGGCCCGCTCCTCACAGCGGGACAGGAACAGCTGCACGGGCACCAGCTCTGAGCAGGGGGCAAACACCACAGAGCGCAGAGCCTGACAGCCCATGGCGGCCCCCAGCGAGCACACGGGCCTGCTCCTGGGTATGCACACGCCCTCTCCCCCAGACACCCTCCAGTCCCCCATGAAGGCGGACTGCTCCTCCGTCAGGCTGCCGTTACGCAGGCGGAGATGGTTTGTCTGGTCCTCTCCACAAGAACCTGAGAGGAGGAGGAAAGTGAAACATACATGAGTTCATGAGGGTGGCAGAGGTTTTAAACTTTTTACTCCTTACTGTAATCCCACAGAAGGGCTGCTATTAATGTAATTTAATGTCATCTGTTAACGACAAAATCTCTTGTCTCCATGGGCTCTTTCCAACCCTGTAGGTTGGGCCTCTACAAACATGTTCTTAGCAGCTCATAATTCAGTCTTGGTTAGCATTAGCTTAAACGTTTTGTAGACTCCTTTGGCATTAATCCTCACCGCAGAGTCCGGCGGTGGGCCCGGCTGCGTTGGATCCCAGCACAGTGATGGTGAACTCGTTGCTCTGAGGAGTGAAGCTCAGGACGTAGCCGTAGTCAGACTTCAGCTGCAGCATGATCCCTCCGTACCTCAGCAGCTCCACTCCAGCGTGTCTCCAGGGCAGAGACAGCTCCTCCTGGTCGATCAGAGCCTGGACAGGTCATTAAAATACATTTAGGAAAAATAATTCATATGCATATAGACGAGCAAGTGTTGGCTTCATAGCATAGATGCCCAGGTTTTAATTCATTGTTTTTTACATTAAATAAAAAGTATAGTAAGTTTAATCAGACTTGTAAATATGAAGAAAAAAACAAGGAACAAATAAAGAAAATAATAATAATAAAAATGAAGAATTTAATTTAATTTGGTGTCTGTTGCCATACGGTTGCTATGCTGTGAACACACTTGCATACCCTCTAAAGAGCTACTATTGTTTTATGTACCAAGGCGTTGAAAGTAATATATGTATGTATGTATGTATGTGTATGTGCTTGAACTACCGTCATATCGTTCCTCAGCATGATGGTGTAGGGTCCGTGGGTCACTTCTATGGCCTTCATGCAGACTTGGGCGTAGTCGGAGGGGTGGGCGCATGGTCCGTTGTGTAGTATCACCTCGGAGAACTCGCTGATGCTTTTATTGACGGTTAGAAGAGTGTAGGAGCACAGACCCTCCCCGTCCATCCGCAGAGCCAGGCCGTCGAAGCGCACCACGTGGTTGGTGGAGCTGCCCATGCACATACCTACAAAGACAAAAGAAAAGGAGCGCTCGGTCAATATTATAATACAATATAGGCACACGGGTAAGTGGTATGATAATGTCTATGAACAGGGCACATACATGGGCATTCCCAGTGGCAGGCGCATGTCTCCTGTACCCTGACCGCGGGCATGTTGTTGCTACACGCCGGGGGCTCCATCCGCTCACAGCTCACTTTGTGGCTCTGCACGGTCACCGCTCCGCTGGGGTGACACAGCACAGAGTGGCAGCCATCCTCAAGCAGCCAGGACTCCCCCGGCTGGAAAACACACACAAAAGACTTCAGTAAACAGTCTATGGTATTGTATGAAAAACAGGTCAAAGTAATTCAGTCTTAATTTGCTGTGGTAGAAATTAAAGGGGGGGTATTATGCAAAATTGACTTTTTCAAGCTTTACATCATGTTATTCTGTCATTCCCTCATTAAAAACATGCCTGAAGTGTTGCCTTGGCACATTCACATATTTTTGAATAATCTGTAAAAACTCTGATGGCGGCCATTTTAGGGATAGGTTTGCCTGAGTCCTCCTAGGAACGCCCCCCACCTCCTGGAGACGCCTCCGAGCTTTCGTCACCAGCCGAGTAACCAACCACTGCTCCTCAGCAGAACCCCCTCCCCACTGATGCCACAGACAGCGTGTGGAGGGGGCGTGTCGGAAAGGGTCAGAGGCTTAAAGACACAGAGGCCTATTTCAAAATTCACTAGACATTCACTACAGCCATTTTGAGAGAGCAATTTTATACACGGCAGTTATTCTAATTTACTGCATTTACAGACCAACAGAAAGTTTGGTCATCATTGTAGTGTGATATAGACTGGTGCTATGTGACTAAAAAAAGCATAATACCCCTCTTTAACAAAATCAAAAGTACAAGTACGAGTGGATTTTCCCATTCAATATTTTTTTACAAACTGCCCTGTCAACCACGTGACATCGCACTGCAGATTCTGAAAAGTAAAGCAAAATGTATTTCAAATGCATCTGTAGATATCCATGTCACTCTTTGCCTTTTATATTGTGATACTTTCATCCTGCTGTTGCAACCATTAAATGTTGCCGTTCTGTGACAAAATAAAGGTGTTTTTTTTACTTGTAAAACAAACCTAATTTAAAGAGAATTGAGTTTTGGATCAGATGACATAGAGTGAAGGAAAAGAAATGCCACATTTTAAAGGAACAGGCCACCGTTTTTACATACTGAGATATGTTCTTACCTTAGCTTTGACGAGTTCTTTAGGACCTGTCTGATCTTCACCCGTGCCTTCAGTCACGTTAGCATTTAGCCTCTCCCCCTCTCCTCTATAGCTCCAAAACAGGTCAAGATAGAAGCTACCAAGCTCTTCCACGTTTTCCCTATTTAAATATGGTTAGTTTGTGAAGTTCGTGAAGTTCGAAATCCGCGCAGTAATCTTCACTTTACTGTGCGGATGCCAAATTCCTGGTACTCCTGGTATTATTACGCCTTACAATATAGTTCCCCCTTTTATCCGCTTAGAAAATCCACATTGTTTAATTTTGTGTAATTATTCTTTGTAGTGGAACACTTCACGTAACCATATTTAAATAGGGAAAACGTGGAAGAGCTTGGTAGCTTCTATCTTGACCAGTTTTGGAGCTATAGAGGAGAGAGGGAGAGGCTAAATGCTAACGCCGTCTGCGCTGTGTTTACGTGACTGAAGGCACGGGGGAAGATCAGACAGGTCCTAAAGAACTCGTCAAAGCTAAGGTAAGAACATATCTCAGTATGTAAAAACGGTGGCCTGTTCCTTTAAGGGGTACAAGCAAACGCTGTCTGTAGACTAATATCAGCCAATACAATACAAACAAAAGAGAAGAGCCTTGAAAAAACATGAAAAATACATCTATTACACTGTAGTGCCAAATGAATACACCAGAATTTCACATTCTGAAATCTCCATTGGTTTGTTATTATCAAATGTGTTAAATATCTGAGAAATGTTCTACAAAATATCACTTAATTACCGACCTTCCTCTCAGTTCCATCGTCATCCACGCACAATCCCGGCGGACCAGCTGAAGACACAACAGCAGCACATCATGAGCCAAGTTCAAATGGAAACCACATTCTTCATCAGAACGTCACGCATTTAACGCACCCCTGCACATCCTCTCCGCAAACTCCCTGTCCAGAGTCAGCAGCAACAGCAGCTGGTCCGTGCCGCTCAGGTGGAGGCTGTTGTCCTGTTTGCCGTGGCGACCCAGAACGCTGACCTCTGCCCTGTCGTACCTTTGCCCCACCCCGATAGGAAACACAGACACACCTGGCAGGAAGGAAGGCACGTATGAATTATGATCAAGAGGAGAAGTGTCCAAATGTCAGGCAGTGATTACCGGTCGCCAGTGCTTCATTTGCTGCTTCTCTGACGTCATCGCTGGATTTGTCCGAAACTACCATGACAATGACCTTAGCCACGCCCGCTCTCCCTCCGCTGGCAGGAGAAACGGCCGTCTGAATGGCAGAACGCAGGGCAGCGCCTGAAAACAAAAATTTGAGTAAACTAAGGATATGGTGTTTATTTAGTAAGAGTGGCAGAACTACTCGCTTAAATGTTCAGGTTTTTAGTCAGTTGTTCTCATATCTTGTGCTAGCTTTCACCTCGAAACAAAGAAATAGTTTAATCAAGGGGTTTGCCAAAGTGGAGATCGCAACCCTCTGGGCCAATTGTGACTCGCGAGAGTCCTGGGCAGGGGTCGCAAGATGATTTCAAGATTAAATAAAAAGAAAAATGCCATCGCTTTGTGTAAAACTTTTAATTTAAAAACGAACAAACTTTATTTATCCCACAGTGAGTTAAACACTATAACCCCCCGCTCTGGCGCTGGTAGAGCACGGTGCTGTGATCGCTGTAGCCGAGCGCCCCCGTCAGTGTCAAAGTCTAGACTACAGCCTGCGTTTAGGAACAACAGATCAGGCACAGTAACTTTTTACAGTGGTTGTCCCGTGTTGCTTAGCCACAAAAGACGGTAAACCACTATTTACACAGTAAGCCGCTAGTTTCCTCTATTGATGCCTGTGCGGATCTGGGATGTGCGTGTTTTTTCGCCAAGTCTGTATTCTCAAAATGCATTTCTCTCACAATGTGGATCCAACACCTACAGATGCCATATTTTCCAGTATTGATCTTGACTGATTTTCATACGTACATATTATTACTACACTTCATAACTTACATTTATGTAGGGAATCTAGAGGTAAACACTCAAACATTCACCTGTAGGGACATTATGACATCCCTACAATCATTTCTAAGGAATACTGTATCTTCATCTGTGTGTGGTTACCCAGTTGAGGGGCAGCGGGGGTCCTGCTGGGAACACGGTCCACCTGAGCCAGGAGCTGGGCTGGGCTCTGCTCCTGTTTCCAGGTTATCTCTGCGGTGTTTTTCTCGCCGTATTGAACTAAGCTGACGTGAGTGTCATTAGGACCTGGAAGAAAGAGTAGATTAAAACCGTATATTAAACATTTTCTGTCATTCACCCATTCATATCAAACCCCGCCAAAAACAATGAGCACCTACCGATCTTGGCATTACTGATGAAGCTTTTGACGAACGTTTTTGTGTCTGCGAACTGCCCCCCCGCTTTTAACAAGAACAGAACGTCCATGGGCTTGTTGCATGGCACTAAACAACGACAGAGGACAAGCACACATAAATAAACGGCCAACAGTGCGCTCGATGCTTCCAGTAAGTACGGCTTTGCACCTGAGGGCGGCAGAGTGGCCAGGGCGGGCACCACCGGAGGCAGGAGGGTCGGGGAGCGGGGGATCACCGTAGTTCTTGAGATATTGATCACCTGGTGCACTACGCTCGTGAGGTTGTAGTAGCCGTCGACCATGATCGGGCGCTGGGGTGAGCTGAGTGGGAACAAATCGATTTCACTGACTCTAGGGCCGACTCCGATGGGGTAGATTTGCGTGTGCGTGCTGGTGGTGGGGCGGCTTATAGTGTCCGTAGGCGGGTTTTCGGTCACGAGGAAGACCAGCTGTGGAGGGGTGGGCCCGCTCGGAGGCTTCGCCGTCGAAATCTGCTCGAACGCTGTCGTGAGGGCCGCGCCCGTGTTCGTCTTAGCCCCTCCTCTCCAGTGCATCTCCCGAAGCCTCTCCAGGATCCTCGTTCTCTGCCATCTCAACTCCCAGTGGCTGATTTCTATGGTTACCGTCACGGAATACTGAATCACGGTAATGCGTATGACTTCCTCCTTCTCCTCAGCGAGCCGCGTGACGACCTCCTCCAGAAATAAGATGGACTTGTTGAAGTTGGCCTCTCCGACCGCATCAGACCCCTCTATGATGAACGTCAGGTCTTGGGTTGGAGCAAGAGGAGATGGGGTCGGGGTGACTGGAGACGTGGGAGATGCTTTAGTGGAACTTTTGCCGCGATCTGGCGAAGGTTGAGCAGTAGTAGTAGTAGTAGTAGTAGTAGTAGTAGTAGTAGTAGTTGTTGTGGTAGTACTTGGGGTAGTTTTTGGCTTGTCCACTTCAGGCTCAAGCCCGAGCGTGCACAGGTAGTCGGTCACTTCGAGCAAGCGGTCGTTGAGTTCTGCGGTGCTGCTGAGAATGTAAGCCCTGTTGTCCGGGTTCACCTTAGTGATTTCGTTTATCTGTGCCATGTTCACTTCCGGACCCAGCGCCACGGTCATCGTGGTGATGGATTTCTTGCGCAGCATTTTGAGTATGGCCCGCAGGGGACGGGGGTTTTCGCTGGCCGTGAGGATCATGGCGACCCTGCCCGCATGCACGCGCTTGTTCTTGTCGTAGATGTTGAGGGCCAGGTACTTGATGGCTTCGTCTAAAAAGGCAGCGTCTCCCCCGGCGTAGCGGAGCTCACGGACGGTCTTCTTAAACAGCCATTTCTGGACCTACACAAAGGACATCATCAGTCAGAGGAGGATGGGAATTATGGTGTGCAGTTGGGCTGCAGACAGGAGCTGATTATATTAAAGCTTTACTTATGCATTAAGAGACTTAGAGACAAATAAACTGTCTGATTTTCACAGTAAAGTGAGTAATTATTGCACTGATTCAACATTGCTTCATAGATCTATTTAGGAACTTTAATTTGAGGCAATGACATCTGCACTTACATTCACTCCTTATAGACACACACATTATCTAATCTTGTACATAACAAGATTATGGCGTTGTCTTCAGAAGGATTATTTAATATCTAGTTACTATGCTGATTTATTCAGTTTGAACCCTAACAAACATGGCAAAATGTGTATATTTTCAACAGATTACTTGTGTAATAACACAGGTCATTCAAAAACTACAAAAAGGTATCCAAAATCTCCTCTAAAAATAATTCTTGTCAACAGCCGGCAGTACACCGGACACAGACAGTGTTTAACTCAAGCAGGCTGCTATAGGAGAGCAGCTGCTTGTAATAAACCATGTCCAAGTCGAAGACTCTTTTTTTATAGCCTAAGCGACGCTCTCTCGCCAGTGGTTCAGTGAAAGAGCTAATGTTTTGTTTAGAGCAGGGCTGCCCTTGTGCCAGGTGTAGTACGATCTGGCCCAAAAATGTTTACAAATTAAGATTTTTGTTATTCTTATTTTTATATGAAAACATAAAATGAACAACAAACAAAAACAAAAGTACAATCTGCAAATAATATTTTCCTCAGTCGTGTTTTCTAACTTCAACATTCCTAACTCTACAGCTTGTTTGTTCGTACTAATCCACACTGTGCTCTCCTCACCTGCAGCTCATAGGTCTTGACTCCAGAGTGGTACAGCAGCACGGTGGCCCGGGTGTGGGCTGATCCCATCCGGAAGCGTTCCACCACTCCCAGGATGAACTCTTTGGCCACTCGGAACTCCTCCTCACTCAGGGCTTCCGACCCGTCCAGGAGGAAAGCCAGGTCCATGGCCCGGTCGCAGGTCCCCTCGGGCATCAGCGTGGTGTAGGGCAGGGTGCTGTGTGTCACCCAGGGGGCAGTGGGTGCGGGGGTGGTCAGAGAGAAGGAGGTGGAGGTGCACTCGGAACAGTGCAGGGTGGTGTTTTCACAGTGGCTTCAGGGAAAACAGAAAGTCAGTTTGAGGCTCTATAGATGATTAAAAAAGTGATGTGTAGCTTTACCATATTTTGCACTGCTCTGGGGCATCATGATTAAGGATTATTTTGGTGCCATGGGAGATTCTTTGGCCCTCATGGACACACACTTGACACTGGGAGGGTTCTACGCATCTCATCAGGACCTCGTCCAACAACTGACCTGAACAAACAGAAGACAGCTTTAAATTAACTGCTTTTTGGAAAGTTCCTCCAATTCCTCTTTTTGAAGCTTTAATCGACACAAACAGTTTCACTCACTCCTACCACGGTTACAGGCAGGCAAACACGAGGCTCCACTTTTAAGCCAAAATGTACGCTCTCTATCTCTCCTTTGCCTTCAGGATTTTAACCTACCCTCAAGTGGCTAATGTTTGTTTGTTTTTTCTTCTGTCTCTGACATTTGAGTGATAGATGATTCACCAATCAGAATTATGGAGTCTTACAATCTCAGGTTCAGCTGCAACAGATAAAAGTTTGTTTCCATAAAGCAGTGTTTAGATAGACGCTCCATGATTCCATCCCGGAATTATTTTAGTCATGTGGCTATCCACCTAGAGGTACTCTGAATGTCGAGGAAACTCCTCCAGAAGAGGGCGGTGTCCACGTAAAAAGTGGATTATAGTGTATTTGTATAATGCAGCCCTAGTGGATGGGAGACCATTTGGGACAACCAGGAAGCCTGGCGAATGCAGTGTGTGTGAGAATGGTTGGTAGTGGTGGCTGACGTGCGCAGACTGGTTGTCTTGCTTACCATCACCGAGTATGGAGTGAATGAATAATGCACGAAATTGTGAAGCGACTTTGAGCGTCTGGAAAAGCGCTATATAAGACGAATGCATTATTATATTATTATTATTAGTGTGTACATGTCAAAAATGCCAGTCGCACACAAGAAACAGCTGCACTCTTGGTTTTCTGGACACTCCAAGACACACATTACTCATTCAATACACACTTGGTGGTGGCAAACTACTATTGTAGCCACATCGATCCTGGGGTAAACTGACAGAAGCGAGGCTCCCAATCAGCATCATCGGCCTCTCACCAACCACTCACTCGCAGGCCACATCCATACAGGCGAGAGAGACGTGTCTTCTCAGGTGAGCTGCCTGGGATCCGTCTGAGCTTGCTAGTTAGTAAAAATTTGATTTTGCAGACAGTATGTTGTGTATCGGACACCTGGAGGGCAGTGGGCATGACATCCCTCTACACAGGTGAGGGAGCAGTGCAGAGGCTCTGGGTGCTGGCAGCTGATTGGACAGGCAGGACCGCAGGCATTGTACCTCCACTGGCACAACTCCTCCCTGGTGACCGGGTTCCTGGGGTTCAGGTCCTCACAACTCAAAGCTTCAGGGGAAATATAGACACATTAGTCTCTGAATAAATTACTGATGTTATACTTCTTACATTCTATCTATTAAAAATAAAATACGACCTTGAAGAATATTAATACTCACGGCACAGGTCATTGGATCTCCAGTTGACGGAGACGCCTAGTTCTGAACATGCCAATGCATAAGCTGCAATCACATCACAGAAACAGGCACAGTCCCCCACAGACGGACAGGAGCAGGCTGCTTCCACACACATCTCCACATAGGGCTCCGCGCCAATCTGAACAGAGAGGAATCACACAGGCTGACCAGCGAGACACAGAACAGAAACAGAGCATTAACACAATCATTTCACACCTTTTGTAATATTGATATAAAAACAATGCCATTGGCCTGGGTGCACAAACTTTTGCATAACACAGTACATAGCAAGAAATATACTAAACACAGCATGATTTGATGCCAAAATTTACACAGAACAGAGCAGAAGACACTGCACTGTTTAGCGTGAAAGCTAATAAACTTTTCTACCCTTTGGCATAAATGTAACAAAATCCACAGCCTCTTTTCTGCAGCATTTAATGTAGCCCCACGTGTGTGTGCTTATATGCTTAAATAAGTTCACCTGAACATTGCACTCCTTGAAGAGGGGCCCAGTGAGGACACGGCACGACTGCTCCACTGTCACCAGCTTGATAATGTCCTCATTGCAAGGGGCAGGGATCTGAAACAAGAAATCCATTTATATAGTTAATATTAACACAGCATGTTCAAGCTTCAACCAAATGTTCATACCCCTTTTCAGTAGATGGCGCCCTGCACGTTACAGTGTTAGTAACACATCCTCCGGAACAGAAGGTGGCGGTATTGCTCACATAAATGGTTACCATGCCAACGTCCAAAACCCGCGAAGCAGAAGCGGCTCGAGCTCCAAAGTGAGTGCTGTGCATGGTGCTTTGTTTACATGGTTTTGAAGGCTTTGCATACGATTATAGTGGTTTATTTAGACATTGCAAACGTATATTCTTGTAAAAATACATGTAATGTCAAGGATTATGTTCAGGTTATGAAGCAATGTTTTGCCGCTTAAATGTATGAGAGTGAAATAGGTGTCTTTACAGGTTAGCATGCAAGTTAGGTTAGGCTACTCTATAAACTAACCTTTGATGCAACATAAAGACTAACTAATGCCCTATGGTCGCAAAAGTTTCAAGTGTTTACTTCCATTTCAACGCAGCATTTGATTTAATGGTCACGTTCCTAAACACAATATCGGAAATGTCCCAGGATCTGAGCTAGTTGAATAATAATAATATGAACGATCCGAACAACGCCAAATCTGGATTAAGTGTCGTGTGAAGTACGTTACGTGAATATATTATAGTAATAAATAGATGCTTGTAATAATGATCCTCACAAAATACCCACATCTGAGTCTATTGGTCTCCAGTTGCACTGCTGTTGCAAAGACAATGGCCATCACAGTGTCTATAAAACAATGTCTTCTTTCATTCCAGAGCCTGATTGTCTTCTGCGTCGCTCTCAAGCCCACACATTGTCTCTTGGATCCGCACCTTTTTCCCAGACCTGTGATCCTGATTGTATTCTCTCCACCCCGACTGTTTCATCTCTTCAATGACTGATATCATTGACTAGTCCTTACCGACTGCCTGATACCTAATCCTGAAGATGGAGAGTAGATGGGATGAAGTATTCAAATTCCTCACAGAGAGAAAATATCCACAAGGGCTATCAAAAGGGAAGAAAATAAACTTAAAGAGATATGCCACAAAATTTACTGTTAAGGGTATGTAGTTGTAATAATCTTAAATTCTGTATTGTCTTTCCACTATTTAATTCTCTACATTTGCTCTGAATGCTGACTGCAGATGGGGAGCTGTTCTTTAAAAACAGAAGAGCAATTAAAAGTCGCACCGAGGCGTGGACACTGTTCCAGGAGTTTCACTGTACTCCGCTCGGTGGGCACTCAGGCATCATTAAGACACGCCACGCCATGTGTGCCAGATTCTACTGGCATGGCATGAGTGTCCATATAGACAGTTGGGTATGTTTAAAAGTGATTATTCATAGAAAGTCTTTATTCATGTTATTTTTCGTGTAATATTTTTCTTTCAAAGGTTTCTAAATGTGACATATGTCAGCGTGAGAGGAAGCCTCTGGAAAATACAAAAACAAAACACAGAAAAGTACATTTTTGTGTTGATGCTGTCGTTCTTATTACTAGTACATGGTTAATAATGTGACTTTTTCTTGTTAGGCGTCTGCTGTGTGGGAGCTGGTGGGAATTGACCTGGTAGGACCTTTCCCCAAAACTCCGGATGGTTACCAATATATAGTGACGGCAACGGACCATTATTCCAAATGGGCGGAGGCTTTCCCTTTGAGATCCAAGTCGGTGTCTGAAGTCGGACAACAAATATGCTCGATCATTTATCGCTATGGATTCCCCAAATGCTTCCTTTCAGATCAGGGGCAAGAATTTGTAAATGAGGTATTTTGTCCAATTATAAACTACGCTCAAACCTCGTATTTCAGTAAGTATTTATAATTGTGGTTTTAGCTCAACGAGATTCTTTGTGGCCTCCTGAGAATTGAGAGGTGTGACACAGTAGTATACAATCCACAGACAAACGATCTGGATAAAAAGACCTGCCGTAACATAAAGCAGTAAGTTATTTTCCTTCCTATTAACATTGTCTCAATCTCGTACCTCTCACAGAATCTCTGGCATTGTCTTTTCAGGACACTGAGGAAGTTGGTCAATGAGCGGAAAAATAATTGGGACGCTTTTCTCGAGCCCACTTTGTTTTTGCTTCGAACAAAGGTGCATCCCTCCACTAAACGGACACCATTCAAGCTCATGTATGGAAGGGAGGCAGTGTTTCCCTCTGTATGTTCCAGTAAGCTTGTTTGAGCAGGTCACCACAATTCTTTTGATCATTTATATTAAGAAAGATATTTGTTTTTTAGATTTCTGTAGTACTTCCTAAGGAAGAAATTGTAGAGATTGAGATAAAATAAAACGGTTTCCAAGAAAACATGGTCCAAAACCAGCGGTGTCTGGTCATGAAGTCTTAAAGATGGTTTTGAACAAGAGGCGCTCGTCAACATGAAGAAGCAGGGACAGAAATGAGGTATGCCTTTTCATTTATTATCTCAAGATGTGCCCCAATATCTATAGTTATTGTCCACTTTTACACTGTGCGTTGGTTGAAGTGAAATCTTTTTGTACAATGACATTAAAAGCACTTACTGTTGTTTTATAGGATGAGTTGAGCCAGCCTTATACACTGTGTACGAAGGACTGCAATATTTAATAGTGAGTTCGTAATGTCTAACATTACCAACGAGGCTATTGCTCCTTTGTCCAAGACTGTTCTGCAGCTCAGGGAGCGCCTGGTTAAATCTGAGAGGAGAAACCTCTCGATACTCTGCTGTGTAAGTCGGAGCATTTCCTCAAAAGTGAAAGAGTATTTTTGTCAACATGTGTATATTTTTTTAATAAAATCTATTATTTTTGTTTAATTAAAGTTAAGTTAAAAAAACATACATGTTATTAGTGTGATGTGAAATATGAAAGAGATCCAGTGCTTACTGGTGAACCAAGATGAAACACTGCAGGAGTACGGAAACTTGCCTGTTACATGATGTTGTCGCACTGCATGAGCATAATTTAATTCCCTGAAGTTTATTTAATTCAAAAACAAAATATGCAGTTATGTTTTTTTATTTGCCTACAGGTTAAACTTGGCAAATTAGAATATCATTCAAAAGTTAATTTATTTCTGTAATTCAACTTAAACTGTGAAACTAATATACGATATAGACTCATTACATGCAAAGTGACATATGTCAAGCCTTTGTTATAATGTTGATTATGGCTCACAGTCCATTTTCAAAATATTCTAATTTTATGAGATTTTCAATTTGGGTTTTTTACAAGCTGGGCCATAATAATCAAAACTATAACAAATAAAGGCTGTACATATGTCACTTTGCATGTAATGAGTCTATCGTATATTAGTTTCACAGTTTAAGTTGAATGACACAAATGAATGCACTTGTTAACAATATTCTAATTTTCACCTGTACATCTGTAATGTAACATTTGTTTAGTTTATTTGTCAGACAAATCAGGATAACATAAAAAGGTGCCAATGCCGTATAACATTTAAATGTCAAATGATATAGACACATTGGATAAAACTTCTAAAGGGCACACTGGCTGGAAGGAGCTGACGGGAAGAGCTGTCAGTGGCACTGGTTACTGTGCTCATCTCTTTTGATGCAGCTCAATTTGACGAATGTAGCTTTCTAGTTTTTAGTCATTTTTGTTACAAAAATGAACTAAAAACAGTTGTTCTTTGTTGTTAGTGTGAAATGATATTACGTCAAAGAGACACACTGCACACTACAGTATATAAAACACTTGTTGAGTCTGACCTTTGCCACATCTGCGCAGCTGGGCACCACCTTCCAAGAGTTTCCAAAGTGCGCGGCGTCCACCTCCAGCTGGTTGTTGCTGCTCACCAGGTCATTGTTTAAGTTTCCGTCATAGTTCCCACAGAGGCCACACACTTTGTCCTGGACACAAACAGGCAGGTTAGAATCATAACAAACTTTAAACAGTCACGTGTGTAAGTGTCAGTGATTACCCTGTATACAGCCGAGATATGCACCCGCAGGTGAGTGCCCCTGTCCCAGCTCAGGGAAATGTGCTGTCCCAGTAGCACAGTGTAGGAGTGGCCTGATCTGATGATCTTGACCTGGGAGCCGAACAGCACTGGTGTCTTCATTTTCACCTGCAAGACAAAAAACATGTTACAGATGCAATTTTAGAACTCAGCACGAGTTAATCCTTTTCTTATTATAACAACCTTCAAATTAAAATCCACAGATCAGTCTAAAAAACAATGTTAGAAGCACTCAAGTTTGTAGTAACCCCCATAAAACAAGTCAAAGTGAGTTACCTCTCCATTCTGCATGACTATCAGTCCTCCTTGGAAAAACACAGAGATGGCTTTGGAACAGCGATGTCCAACGATTCCACAACCTTCGTTCTCCACCAAGACTCTGAAGGAGCCCTCCTCCCCATGGCACATGTCCTGGAAGGAAGAAACAAAGAAACTATGAAGAACAAATGAAAAAGCCCTCACTATAACATTTATCTGTAGGCTAGGTCAGTGGTTCTCAACTGGTGGGTCGAGAGCCTTATCCATAATTTATTTTAAAGATTTATGGAGGAAAACGTATAGAATTATGACTTGAGTCGTTATAATGACTGTTATCAGGTTGTTTTGATCATGGTTTTATTTTTTCTGGCTTATTTAATGCTTTTTCAACAATAACCTTTGAGGAAAAGACAATATTTTACAGGTCATGGCTTGTCATCCACGAGTGATTGTGACTCTATGCCACACCAGTTGAGAACCACTGGACTAGGTGTTATAGGTTATTATTGGCTCGAATAAAGGATGTGAACTATTAGAGGATTGCATTACAGTACAAAGGTTTACATTTTCACTTCCTAATTGAAAATGGGCACATGATATACATTAGAAGAGATGCACACCACTCTGCACAACACTGTGATTGGTCTCTGGGGCTCCATAGACTTCCTGCTCAGCTGGAGCACTCCTGACAGCCTGCCCTTATATCCAACAGCAGCTCTACTTTAGAGCTATAGAGGAACTCTACTCAGAGTGCCATCTCCTACCCTACAGGGTACCTCAGTGTAGGCTTTTACCCTTGTCTGTAAGGCTCTAAAAGTACCAGGCCTAAGTGTACCCCTGGTGCATATTATTGGTTCCCAGTATATCCAATGCTATCACACTGCGCACAAGGGTCACTTTGAACAATCACAATCACTTTGAAGCTTCGATGGCGAGGGCAGTCACCAGGACATAAATAGTCTCGTTACACAGTGCAAAATGTACCTGGACGAGCACATATTGACAGAACCCAGGGAAGGAGTATTTGAATCCATCAAACGTGATGTAGTGGCCCTCCCCGACAGTGTGGCACACTCCATCACACACGTTTTTGGTGCACCTCCACTCCCTGTTTTTGCACACGCTGGAAAAACAAGCATTAAGTGCAGTGGGTACAGGCAGTTCTCAGGAAACATTCACTGATTACAGTTTTATTATGCAACAGTCTGATACTTAAGTTCAGTAAATAATTTTTCATATTCACTGGTAAAACACAGATTATCCTAAAATAATATATAAAAAATGGGAAAGTAAAAAGAAGAAAAAAACAAAACACTTCCTTGTAAAGATGTAAAAATGGACGTGTACAATGGTTTTACCAGGTGTTGCAGTCCATGCTTATACTCTGTCCTGCTGCGTACGGCCTGTTGTTATGGGAACAGGGACAGTCCTCTGGCGCAATGCAGTCTCTTCGATGGCGCACCTGTTTGAAATGACAGCCCGTCACATACAGCAAGAGAGTGCCCACACACTGCACCTTCAGAGTCGCACACGCACCGTGCCCGGAGGACAGAGACATCCCGGGATACAGGCAGCGCTGACACAGGGCAGGTCCAGGTTCTGACAGGTCCTGGCACATTCCAGGCCTTTTCCTCCTCCCTCACAGTCTGCTCGCACCATGGGAGGGCCGCACTCCGCTGACCGCCGCTCTGGAACACCAACACTTTATTCAACACCCGACCTTCCACAGATCAAGTCCAGTTGAGAATCACTGGGATGAATAAACTACATTTTGATTATTTCGTTTTGTTGCAGCTGGCTTTATCCTTCACTTTTTCCCACAGTCTGATGATTTTGATTTATGGGCCGCCAACTTCAACAATTCACCAACTTATCATAAAATACATCTTTGCAGGGAGAATTTCATAAAACAAAATACCGTATCTATAACATTTGTTGCCCGGGATACTGATTCACTCAGGCCTAAAAAGCATTTCACCTCTGGATGCACCTCTGGATGGTGCCCAATCGTCATCGTAAAACATGTCCGACAGCATAGCGCCCTCTTCAGGGGAACTGCAGTGCATGGCTCCATTCTCACAGTGACTGCAGAAAACAATGACACACAAAAATCACATTTCTGTCCCTGTAAAAAGTCACGCAGCCTGGTGTCCTCTGTACCAGATGGCGTGGTGGTCGGCGTAGACGTCTTTGGGCTGGTAGAGCTGCCCGTCGTGCAGACAGGGGCAGAGGTCAGAGGTCACACACTGTCCGGAGTCAGTCAGGTACTTCCCTGGAGGACAGAAGCAGCCCTCCTCACAGCCGGCCGCCGCCCCACAGCCCGGCTCTGACCCCGACAGGGACCGGCATGTGCGCTCACACTCACTGCCGCAGGACTCGTACACCTGGCCCGCCGGGCACTGCATGGCTGACCAGAGGGAAATAAGATCAAATTAATATATTGATTTAAACTGAATGTGATGAATAACGCAGTGGTTCCAAATCGGTGTATTTGCTTGTTAGTCACGCCTCATTATTACATTCTCATTCATACATGCAGCTGCATTTTTAATATGATACAGAGATGTGCATATATTTACATCATGTTATAAAATGCAATAATTTAATACATACTTTATGTTACGTACTTCTCCACATAAACAAATAAGAGGGACATTCTGTTTTCTACATAAGATGAATTTGAATTGTGTTTTAGTGACGTGTGCGCCTCTGATATGAAACATCCTCTCTATTTAAAGAATGACGTGTTTACTTTAAAGTATTTGTACATGGTGACTGAAAAGTAAAGAATAAACAGTGTGCTATTCTGTGTGGAGTTTGCATGTAATGTCATGGTTTTTGCAATCAATCTGACAGAAGGAAAAAAAACAAAAAACATAGGTATCATGCTCTGGAGATCAATCAATATGCAAAAACATAAAATAAATGAAAATAATCATGTGACTAGTCGACTAATGAAGGAAATAGCGTATGGCCAGTCGTTGACTAAAATAACCATGAGTCCGTAGTGTGTGCAGACGCTTGTACCACAGAGTGAAGGGGACCTCCAGCTGAGCAGCACCCCGCGGGCGGAGCAGGCTGAAGCGTATGCAGCCAGAGCGGAGCAGAGGCACTCCTCTCCATCGGAGCAGGCACACACGTCGTACCGACAGAAGCGCTGGAACGGAGCGGGGTTTATCAGGAAGTGACAGGGGATGAACACCTCAGACAGCATCACTGAGCACGCCTCCTCTGCAAACCGCACTGGGGACACAGGGGTGAGGGGTACAGGTAAAATATCACACTCTAAGTAAAAGTCATTTGGTCCAATGGATAAAGATGCAGTTTAAGGTCATTTGACTTTCAGTTCCCCCTTTTTTGTTTTAGTATCTGGACTTTGTATCTACGTTTTTTTGGTTTGATGAACAAAAAACAAAGTCATAAAACAACAGCCACAGATTCAATCTCTTCTGTTCACTAGAACTGATGCATCATTAGTATCGACAAAATATTTACACTCAACAGTCAACACTTTTATTTGAAAAAATAAAAGTACAAATTCTCTTTTTTAGGGCTGCACAGTATTGTCAGGAGATGCTAGATCCATACTGTAGCCACAATATATCGCAAAATCATATAAAAAGTTCAGTTTTAGTCATGATAATCCTCCTTTAGTCCCATTTTGATTGTATACTATATACAGTACTTCTATTTGAAGAAAACCAACCCAGTATACTGAAGAAACATGTTTACCTCTCTTGGGGTTGGCGGCACACGGGTCTCCCTCCTGCCTGTGGATGGCTTCACAGTCTCCATTGATCCTCCAGGACTGAGCGAACGCCTGCGGCCCTCCCTCCACCAGCCCAGACACCGACAGGAAGTCATCGCCCTGGTTACCGTTGTAGTTCCCACACAGACCACAGGGGCGGCCCTGCCACCGAGGCCCCAACTGAAAACGGGAGGACAGTTGCATGTGCTCTTATTAGTAAAAGACTTCCTAATAGATGGTGGGGGAATTTTCTGTGAATGTATATGATCCCTCTGCACCTTTAAGCGAAGACGACCGCGGCCGTCCCACTCCATCTGCAGGTCCTCTCTGTATCGCACATGCACCGACGACTGGACGAGCCTCTGGATGTGCAGATGACCTGTACAAAAACCACTCATCAGTCGGTGGAAAACACATGGATTCTCTGGCGTTCAGCGCGAGTGAATACCGTGGTGCATGGGCGTCTGGATGTCCATGCCGTTGACAGACACCAGTCCTCCGTGTTTGAGCTTTATGGTCATGTTCTCCAGAGAGGGCAGGCTGAGCGTCACCGAGCGGGTGCACACGGCATCCTGGTCATCCGCGCACTGGAGGTATCAACCACAAACAGTTGAATATCAGAAACAGCAAAGCGATCCAGTATATTAAACAGAAATACCTGCACGTTCTCAATAATGACAGAGAAGTCGTTGTCTCGGCTGTCCCGGGCCAGCAGATACTGACACTGCCCGCTGAAGGTGAAGAACTTGTTGTCGAAGGTTTTGAAGTGGGACTGGCCTAAAACGAGACACTCTCCTGCAGACGTAGCAAACGGTATGAGACGTTAATGATTGTTATGACAACAACAGGAAGATAAATCCAACTTCAGAAATACGCCGTCACCTGGACAGCCTTCGTTAGTGCACTCCCACGAGCCATGACGACACACACTGCAGAGAAGACGAGCAAAATGAGACTAAACGGAAGATAAAACTGAAAAGAGCACGAGGCAAGGAGTGTGTGGGATTTTCCCCCCAATTTTTGCCACAGTTTCCCTTTTTTTTTTACACAATTCTTCCTAATTTTTCCCCATTTTTCCTACATTTTTCTTACCCAATTTCCCCCCATTTTCCCCCAAATTATTCCCCATTTTTCACACATTTTTGACATTGCAGATGAACCCGATTTGCAGATCTTCCAAACATGATAGTTCGGTTTTCTGGTTCTAGTTGTCAAATATTTCAGTATAGGTTATCGGAAAAAGTATCATTCAGGTATCCCAGACCTGATGGTGACTTACCAGGTGTTGCAGTCTTGAGAAATGGTGGCCCCAGGAGGGAAGTGTCTGCCCATGTGGACGCAGGAACATAGGGACACCTCCACACAGCGCTTTCCGTCCAAAACCTTTCCCGCTACAACAAACACATGCCATCAATTTCTCGGTGCATCTTTTCAGGGCTCATTTCAGAAGAGTGAGGCAGGGCAAATATAGACATACTTTTATTTCCACTGTGGCCCCACAGTGAGCCGCAAGGTTTCAAGAAGTAAAGCTCTATTGCTCACTCGTCTTGCCAATATATACAATATTGATTTAGTTTTTGTACAAGGGGTGAAACAGTGAATGAGAAGCAGAATGTCCATAGGTCAACCGATATGAGTTTTTCTAATTTTAGGGGATTTTAATTGGCTCATTTATTTGGCTGATTTTTCCAAAAGTCTTGCCTATGATCCTTGACCCTATGATGCTTCTAAACTGTAAAATGTGTCAGTGTTGATCTGTGACAGCAGGGGGCGCTTTATTAGGGCCAAAGGGCTGATTTAAATTCAGAGGTAGCTCATTTGAAAGACAGAAATTAGCAGATTCCAAAAACAAAACAAAACTGTAAGTCTCCATCTCTTATGTTTCTGAAATTATAAACAAAAGTCTGCAACATAAAATTGGTAAATTATGATCAAAGGTGTACAAACTCGGGATTCTCACTGCGATTTCTCTCAGATGTTTCTCATCAGCCGGCCGATATATCGGTCGACCTCTAGTCCAGATCCCAAACTATTTGAAAGTTATAAAAACGAAGAAAAGAATAGCCAGGAATTATGTTTGTTAACCCTTTCTTGTTTAGGGCCCTTTTCCCCAAAATGCTGTACATGTGTTTATTTGGGTTTAACTCAGCCTCTTCAAGGGGCTAATCTTGGTGCCAAAATTATCCTTGGGACATTTTGTTTCAGTGAAAAATAATTTTAAAAAATTACAGTTTGTAAGTAAAAATTAGATTGAAACAGAAAAATCAAAATTCCGCCTGAATGAAAAACACATATTTGCACCTAAAAATGCTCTTTCTCTGTCTGTACTGTAGCAAATAAGAACAGAAGTGGAAATAATCAATATAATGTGTGCTCCCTGTAGTCAACAAAATACCAGTAGGTCAAAACACTAAAGTTATACATGCTTTATAAAAAAAAAAAGTCCAGGCGGAATCTAACTGTGCCAGTTCTTCTTTTCTTTTTTTTCTTTTTTACAGAAATGAAGTATTTCAGTCATAGGGACATATCGGGTCACAAAATTGTATTCCCTGTCTAAAAATGAACACCATTTTTTTCAAAAACATTACACAATAACATTTATTTGTCACTCACCAAAATATGAATTATGACAAATTGACATATTGTGGCTTGCTGTTTGAGGTAGGATCTGTTGATTTGAAATTGGAGGGGATGAATGTGTTGCTGAGAGTCCACTGAACACGGAGAGGTGAAAAATATGACAGTATTTGTATGCGAAAGTTATGGCCCCGGAGATGCAGACACAAGGGGGATGTTTAATGTATGAAGATTAAAGTGCTTGTGTTCTAGAAGAAAGTGGATAAAGCCAAAGGAAGTGAACTAATGTACTAAAACTTTGAGCGAGGGGGTTGGAATTCATAATAATTAAGTCTTTTTTTTATTTTTTATTTTTTTTTATCCAAATATATTTATTTAATTTACAGTTAAAATCACATTGGTCACTCACACTTTGTTCATTCATACCCTTAACTGCATTCATCCACTCACTCGTTCACTCTGTCACGCACACATGCACACTTGAGGAGAGAGGGTAATAATAATTAAGTCTTAAACTTCATTGCAAACCTTTTTGAGCAGCTGTGAGACTAAACTAAAGCTAGTTCATAGACTCAGTGATCATATCAATCAAGTTGTCACTCACTAACAAAAGTGGTTAATTATGATCATGATTTTGGTCCATTCTCGAACGTGGACCAAAACTATGACCTTGAATTACCTGGACATTACCTGGACATTACCTGGACATGTGCATCCATCGGTGCAGTCCTCAGTGCAGACCTCCTGGATGTTCAGGCTGTGGCAGTTGGTGGAGCAAGACTTGGTGCATTCACTGTACTCCATCCCGATAGGACACTTGGGCACTATATGAAACAAAGTAAATAGGAATCAGCCTGGAATGAGACAGACAAGATCATCGAAATCTAAATGAGAAAGTACAGTTGAGTTGATCACTCACAGCACTGGCTCTCCGCGGTCCACCCGTGCAGCACCAGCCCGTGAGCGTGGCAGGTGCGGGCGTACTCCAGCAGGATGGGGCAGTAGCAGTCCTCTCTGCCCCCCTCACACTGACAGGCCTCCTGCTGACACAAGGCCAGAAAGCCCTCCGGAGGAACCACGTGGGCACAGTGGCGGAATACAGAGGACGCATCCAGCGCACTGCAGCTCGACATGATCTGAGCACGTCAAACACAGAGGGATGATCAAGAGGATGTGGCAGGGAAACAAGAGCAAGGGAGCTAGAGCACTGAGGCGCCATCATGCACAATGAGACGAGAGCAGTAGTAACAGGATATATATAGGCGCATAAAGAAGATAAAATAACAAGGATTATAGGGTGTTTTAAAGATTAAAAAGTCAAACTAAACTTTAATTTAATTCAGGCTCTTTTTACTACATTGAAAAATTATTTATTAACAAAATAAATAGGAAATACAACCAAAAAAAAAATGTTTTGAAGAAGAAGTCAGTTAAGGTGTCAGCCCTAAACAGGAAAGCGCTGCGGGAAACCCTGTAATCAGTGTGATACAGTCAAGGGCGGACTGGCCATATGTCCATTCTGGAAGAGCACAGAAGGGCCACTGGCTCTAGGGCCACCGGTCTGGCCTCTCACTTTACCTTACCCTTACCCCCGGGCGAAACCGAGCTTTACCCAAATCTAAAAGCTTAAAAGAAAAGCATCCAAGAACAAAAATGTGCTGGAAAAGCAACAAAAAAGTGACAAAAACACAACAAAATGTGAAAAGCAATGAAAAAAGCGATGAAAAAACAACAATAACATGAAAAAAAACCCCTGAAAAACAAGAGACGAAAACACAACGAAAAAGTGACAAAAAAGTGATGAAAATGCAGCAACAACATGACAAAAAGTTACCATCACTTTTCTAGATTTGAGCTTTCAAATGAGGCGTTACAGTGTTGCTCTCTGGTCAAGAAGCTTTTAGATTTGGGTAAAGCCGAACTAGAGAAAATGCTCTCGGTTAAGGCGGGTGGTAAGAGGTTGACATGTGTATTTGTGGAAGTGTCACATTTACGCTAATTTGGGCCAGGCTGACCAGAGTCCAGGGCTGTTTTCCAGTCCCAGTCCGCCCCTGGGTACAGTCATGTAGAATTAAGTAGAAAATATAAGGCCCAAAGGCATAAAAAAAAACGTCCAGGGGAGGGGCCGCAGAGCCCCCTCTCAGCTGTAAACATGTAATAACATTTTTGAGTGACATATCAGAACAAGTTTTATTGTCATTGTCAGTGAAAGGTTTCACAAACTAGGAATATGAATAAAGCTTTAACTAAAAAAATACATCGTCAAAACTACACTGTTGTGCAATCAATTGGTTGATTAACAGAATTACCACAATACTTCCCGACCCCGTGTGAAGCGCTTTGGGTGAATTGTGTCATGTGAAAAGTGCAAGACAAATAAGCTTCCATTCCATTTCTTATTTGTGTCACTGAACTCAGCAGTATGATCTTTTCTAAGTGGCGCTCCATGTGAAAATGTTTGATGACGTCTGTTGTAGGGGATAGAGAAACTATTCAAATGTTTATCTCTATAAGACTCTGGATAATAGTGACTTTATTGGTTTCATGAATTAACTTTTGAGAAGAAAAGTGCGGAGAAAAGCAGAGGGGGAAAAAAATCAACATAAAGTTTACCCATGTTTTTGTTGTCAATGTCTTTCATCAGCACGTCTGACAACTTAAGATGAGTTCTATTTTCATAAACAAAATCTGAGTAAAAAGTAGAGTGCATTTATAGGATTGAAACAGGGGCGGACTGGCCATATGTCCATTCTGGAAGAGCACAGAAGGGCCACCGGTCCCGCCTTAACCGAGCTTTACCCAAATCTAAAAGCTAAAAAGAAAAGCATCAAAATAGCGACAAAAAAGATGATGGATGATGGATGAAAACAAAACAAAAATGTGCCGGAAAAGCAACAAAAAAAGTGACAAAAAATGTGATGAAAAGTCGACAAAAACACGACCAAAGCCACAAAAAGCTAATGAAAAAACAACAAAATTATGACCAAAAATGCGGCGACTTGACAAAAAGTTACAATCACTTTTGTAGGTCTCAGCTTTCAAATGAGGTGCTACACTGTTGCTCTCCAGTCGAGAAGCTTTTAGATTTGGATAGGGCCAAACTGGAGAAAATTCGCTCCGTTAAGGCAGGTGGTAAGTGCACATTTACGCTAATTTGGGCCAGGCTGGTCAGAGTCCAGGGCTGTTTTTCAGTCCCAGTCCGCCTGAGTGTCTTGGAAAGTACTTTGAATTCATTGTCCTGTCTCATTAGGCGAGGAGCAGCTCACACTATCCTCACCTTTCCTCATGAGCTGTGCTAAGGACCTAAGTGTTAGGGAAATACTAAAGGAGTCCGGAGGAGATGTGGATGGAGAGACGGGACACGGTCTGGATGTCTTACATGTTAGAAGTTTATTACCGTATTACAGGCCTGGAGACATTTGAACAGTCAACACAATGTTCAGAGCATTGATCATTCAGAGTCTGGGGATACTTCCACATGAAGAGAGCTATATAGCCTCGGTTAGACGTAGGCACTAACAGTCTACCTCTCGGACAATGTGCCACGTTTACTAGGCCACAAGTCATGTAGAAGGTCGGCGCCTGAATGTTCCCCTTTGACAGTACAATATGATAAGATTCGAAAGGAATGTGCTATGGCCGAATTAACTCGATAATTCTCCATCACTAAGGACCTGTGTAACACTTGACCGGACCAAAACGTTCTCAGCCCTCAGTACGTGCGTGTTGTCTGACGGGGGCTCACCTCTGTGGTCCTTTTGGTGCTGTTGCAGGTCATACTGGGCGGGGTGACTCTCTGACAGGACTGACCCGCTCCCCTGACGGCCCAGGAGTTTGCAAAATCATAACTGTCCTCTGTGATGAAACCTGAAATCACACACACACACATGCACAGCAATCAGATAAGTATTTTTTAATCTCATCCGACCACTGCTGTTTTCTTTGAACTTCTTATCATTTCCTCTTGGGGCAACTCTTCCTGTTTCTCCGTGGTCTCGGTGACTCACACAAATTCCCGGATTCCGCTCGGTAAACAGGCCATCACCCAGAAGAGCTTTGCTTACCTTCCTGAGCGGTGTACTCGTCCGCTGGGATGGCGTTGAAGTTTCCGCACAGCCCGCAGGTGCCGTTGGCGTGCTTCTCGCTCAGCGTCACGGCGACGTTAGCCGCGCCGTCGACGGTCACGGAAAAGCCGAATTCTTCGCTCCACAGTCGGTAGAAGCCCAGCTCGGTGCCCACGAACAGAGAATGGGAGGCGTACGGGACAGAAAGGCTAAAAGACACACACAAAAACTCAAAAACAAGAACTGACTGATGTGAAAGAAGATACACAGTTTTGTCTTACATTTTTTCTCCCTGTGAGAGCATCCCATCCACAGACAGGTGCAACTCAAAGGCCTCGCCCAGGAACAGAGTGATGCCGACCCGTTTGCCATCCACAAAATCACCTAGAAGCAGATCAAAGTGTTAACGAAATGCCTGAAAGGAAGTTAACCTCTTACCGCCTTAACCTTTAGCCAAATCTAAACAGAAATGTTAATCATCGGCCCCTAGGCTCAGAGAGAGAGACTTTTACCCAAACTACAGTCACTGTCCATTAATCCTTCCTCACAGGTGAAGAACCTGGGTGTGATCTTTGACTCTGAGCTGGCGTTTATTCCACACATTAAGAATATCACAAAGAGAGGTTTTTACCATCTAAAGAACTGTAATAGAATTGTAAGTATGGTAATAACTGCAATAAAATTATTGGTATAAGAATGATGCAATAATCAAGTGTTTGAAATTATCTGCAAGGTTAGCATAAGTGCCACAGTGTTCCCTTAATATCTGTAAGAGACTGTTTTATCAGAAATAAGGAGACAGTAAGGCGCCGAGAGTGAGGGGGGCCCTGGCGCGTGCAGGCTAACTGTGTGTCACTAAGAGCAGATGGCCTTGCACGCACTAGGCCTCCCCACTTAGATAAAATAGTGTGATTCATGTGTCTGAGATGTATTGGACGATGTAAAATGTAACTCCACCTCTGTATGTTATATGCTATGGACAGACTAAATAAAAGGCTGTGCAGAAAATAACTCGTTGAGAATGGGTGCAGGAGAACCACGCTGCGTAGCTGTGGTGAACTGCAATTCTCCCTTGCAAGCCAACCAAAGTACTGATCTCTGTGTCGTTTCTTTCAAGTAAGCGTTCTCCAGAATTGGAAAACCAAGGTTTTAACCCTAATTTTCTGACATACAGATGGTCCTTCGAGCCGGATGACAGCTGATCTTCGTGGAGGGTGAACGGCGATTGGCGAAGTCTGTACAGCAACGAGAGAAGTCCACCTTCCAGTGGCCGTCCATCTCACCTCATTCTCCACGGAGACGGTTCGTCATCCGAGCCAGAGGAGAACGAGCGACAAAGACAGAGGTCAGATAACTTTGTGTGACAGAGTGAGACATATAAGCGCTATATGCATACTGGTTGAAGTACGAGCGATCAGGCTCAAGACAGAGTAGTCAAGACAGACGAACTGAACGAAACGTACAACCAAGCTCAAGACAGAGCGGTCAAGACAGACAACATGAATGAAAAGTATGATTGAATGAATGAGAATTAACGACGTGCTATTTTGTAATTTTTTTTTTCCCTGTGAATCTGTGTGAGCACTGTTAATTCTATTAGGGTCAAAAGGCGTTAATCTGAGGAATCTAAAATTTGTCAACGGGTGTGAATCTTGAACACCTAGCTAATGTCCGGTGGTAACCAACAGGGGAGCCACTAGAAGCTTGACATTGGGTCCGTTGGCAGAGCACGTAGCATTTTCCCCAGACGACCAGACCACATAATGGCTGACCATGAGGTTACACCTCGTTCAGTAAAATCAAGTGATAAAGACTTAACAGATGCGAAATGGAGGGAAAAATATTTCCCTCGATAAGTACCTATCAAAATGGACAAAGAAATATGGATTTGCAGGGACTCTACATGTGGTGCAGGGACTCTACATGTGGATAATGTAAATCGGTTAGTGGAAGCAGGGATTAAACAGTCATAGAAGATCTAAAGAAAGCAGGAATAATTATTCCGTGCCCTACAGCACAGTGCAACGCACCTATATTTCCAGTAAAGAAAGCTCCACCCTCTGTGGCATGGAGAATGATACAGGATTTGCGTGCAGTAAACGAAGCTGTACAACAGAGGTCGCCGAATGTCCCAAATCCACATACGTTGCTCAACAGTATCCGACCGACAGCAAAATATTTCAGTGTGATTGATTTGGCAAATGCATTCTACTCAATTCCATTGTCAAAAAAGGCCCAAACATGGTTTGGATTCACATTTGAAGGAGAAAAGCTCTCATTTACGCGGTTACCCCAGGGGTTCTGCGAATCGCCCACAATTTTTGCACAACAAATGTCAAACTGTCTAGCGCAACATCAACCGTCTGAACATTCACAGATCCTGTCGTTTGTGGATGATTTATTGGTGGCAAGTGAGACAAAGGAAGCATGTATTGCGGACACACTGGCGCTGCTAAATCATCTGTATAAAACAGGGAACAAAGTGAGCAAAAACAAACTCCAACTTTGGAAACCCCAAGTGAAATATCTAGGCCACACCCTAAGTGCGGAAGGCCGGACGGTTGATGATGCTCGAAAGGAAGCAATCAGAGTGGCTCCAAAGCCCACAACTAAAAAGCAAATGATGTCCTTTTTGGGCTTGAGCAATTATTGTCGCATGTGGATTCTGGGATATGCGGAGATCGTAAAACCCCTGCAAGACATGATGTTCAAACAAAAGTTAGCCATGACGGATAAATTAACGTGGACTAAAGAGGCGGATTTAGCATTTGAAAAAATTAAAACACACCTATGTGACACAGGGGCGTTAGCCATTCCAGACTATGAAAAACAATTTATACAAACGGTAGACTGCAGAAATGGATTTATGACGTCAGTATTAATGCAGAAATACGGTTCTAAAATGTGTCCAGTGGCATATTACTCCGTACAATTGGACCCAGTAGCTAGGGCCACTGTTCCATGTGTACAGGCTGTGCTAGCAGCAGCTGCAGCTGTACAGGCCTCAGCAGAAGTAGTACTGTTTCATCCACTGACGCTTAAAGTGTCACACGCTGTTTCAGCACTACTTCTGCAAACCAACATGACCTTCCTGTCACCAGCCAGACACCTTATGTGTACAGCAGTGTTGCTCTCACAACCGCATTTGACACTAGAGCGGTGCGCAGGGTTCAATCCAGCAACGTTACTGCCTCTTCCCGGGGATGGTGATCCCCATAATTGTGTAGATTTAGCACAAACTGAATATAAGACTAGAGCAGACCTTCTGGATACCCCACTGACAGTCGGTGATACTATTTTTATAGATGGTTCCGCCAGTAAAGACCAAAAAGGGAGAAATAATGTAGGCTATGCAATTACAACAAAAGACACAGTTATCAAAGCACTAAAATTACCGAGCAATCTATCAGCACAAGCAGCTGAGCTGGCTGCTTTAGTGGAGGCGTGTCGCTTATATGCAAACAAAGCTGTAACAATTTGGACTGACAGTCAATATGCATGTGGCTCTGCACATACATTTTGCAAGCAATGGAGCTTAAGAGGTTTCAAAACTACTACAGGGAAACCAGTGACCCTTAGGGGATTCCTTAAGAAATTATTAGAGAATATACATCTGCCATCAAAATTGGCCATTTGTAAATGTGAAGCTCACAAAAAGGGGACAGATCCCGTAACACTCGGAAACAATCTGGCCGACGACACCGCAAAAAAAGCAGCATCGGGGATAATTGTCATGTACACAGAACAACAGGAAGACACTGACCCTTTAGACATTTTGAAGAAACACCAAAATGACGCACCACAATCAGAAAAAACAGTATGGATCGCAAAAGGTGCACTTTTGAGAGACAAAGTGTACAGAGGGCCCGATGGTAAACCCTGGTTACCTAAATCACTTTTCAAATGGGCTGCTGAATTGAGCCATGGGGCATGCCATGTCTCAACAGGAGGGATGGTGGCACTAGTAGAACGATATTACCACACCTATGGTTTCAATACGTATACAAAGAATTTTTGTAAGCTGTGCTTAATCTGCACAATGAACAATACTCAAGGAAACATGAGGCCAAAGAGGGGTAGATTCCCAGAGCCAAAATACCCCTTTCAAGTAATACATATGGACTACATACAATTAAACAAAGTACAAGGAGTACAGTACTGTTTGGTAATAATAGATGCATTTTCAAAATGGATAGAAATATTCCCAACAGCAACACCAGATGCCATGACAGTAGCCAAAGCAATATGTAAACATATAGTACCAACTTTTGGCATCCCAGAAATAATACGGTCAGACAACGGCAGCCATTTTGTGAATGAGGTAATCTCAACGATGGCCACGAACCTCGACATCACCCTAAAAAATCACTGCTCGTTCCATCCATCCGGGGCTATAAAGAACAAACTAGCAAAAGCTCTAAAAGAAACGGGAAGACCATGGCCACAGTGCATAGACTTGGTGAAATTGAATATGCACATGATGCCTGCAGAAGGACAGACACTCTCACCATTTGAGATCATACATGGCAGACCAATGCGACTTCCTGGACTAGCTGACGTACGAGAGAAAGAGGACAATATACCAAAGGACTTATCATGGCATATGAAACAGACAATGTTAACAAGAGAACTGTATAAAATGCACGAACTTCCGAACGATTCTACTGTATCCTCACAGCTGGTGAATATCGGGGACCTGGTGTTCATCAAAGCTGTGAAGAGGCCAAAGTGGAACAGTCCAAGGTGGGAGGGGCCATATCGAGTACTGCTGGCCACACCAACAGCTGTAAAGGTGGAGGCACGAACCACGTGGGTGCACCTGTCTCACTGCAAGCTGCGGGAGTTGCCAGACCTGAACATCTCTGGACCCACCACGTCGAGTGAGTAAAACCGGAGAGACGCAGGACTTCTCTTGTAAGCTGAGACAACAACAGAGTACTACGGTGCGCAAAGTATCACTACTCTGCGACGATGAGTGGCACTTCCAATTCAGGGAAAAAAACCCTGGTCATCATCAGCACGTTTGCCATCCATTGGGGCCTGGTGACCATCCTGGCGTGGACACATGGTGCGGACGGCACTGACGACAAGGAACAGGTCGTATGGTCATCTGATCCATGTTCTTTTCAAAGCTCAGAGTCAACACTGCTCAAATTTTGTGTACCAGTGAATAAAGCTTATACCTTTCAAGTGCCATATGATAAGTTTGTGCATAGAAGAATCAAGTTGTCAGATCAAGCAGACATTAGAAATGACATAGTGTATGCTGTGGTGTTGCCAGGGGGGAACTCATGGGACAATGAGGTGGCTAATTCAGGGGATCAGTGGGTACCCAAGGCAGCATCAACACAGGCCAAAGTGTGGGCGGGCAGGATAGTCCTCATACAGACACCAAAACACTTATCAGTGACAGTAAACACATGGAAAACATTACACAGTGCCCTATATTTAGACTCTATTGGTACACTACCGGCAGAGACCCGTTTTGTGACATAAGCATCTGCGCTGTGGCAGTCGCAAGCAAAGAAACGGTTGTTCACACAGTGGGAAGAGTAACTACAGGCATTACTGCAATAGACACGGACACAATGGATTCATCTGACTATATGTATGCAGCAACAGGGCTAAATTCGACTAGCAATGAATGGGTGCGACAGGCATTGGGGGTAGGCACAGCGGTAAGACAGGATTGTGTGGTATGTATGACAGCAATGCCCAAATTATTATTGGTAAATGCATTACCTGTAAATGAATCTTGTGCACACACTCTAGCGAGCAGAACAGGTGATAGGAACATGTGCACTACCTATCAAACAGCATTTCCAAAAGTAACCAGCAATACACAACCACCTATTTTTGCATTACCCACAGACACCACCTTTACCTGCTACGACATCACCACGTGCCAATCTAATGTTGCATGCATAGACGTTGGAAGGGTGCCTAAGCACCTGTGTAATAAGACTTTGGAGTTAAAAGGGAATGGCATGCTGACTATACAACGACAAGATGTATGGCGGTGGTGTGGAGGCAACATGTTACGAGGTCACATGGAAGCCAGCGGTACGGGGAGCTGTGCCTATGTGTCCCTAATATGGCCTGCCACGGTTATCACAGCCCCACAGGTACGGGGGACCAGGGGGAGGCGTGACACAGCGTCTTCACCTGTGGTCCTGTTGCCTGTGGCGCCCGACACCACATACATGGATGCAATTGGCGTCCCAAGGGGGGTCCCTAATGAGTATAAATTGGTGGATCAAATTGCCACCGGGTTTGAAAACCTCCCACTGATATCAGCAGTATTCCCTGTAACTCCAAACAAAAATGTTGACAGAATAAATTATCTGCACTTCCAGATGCAACGTCTGACCAATCTCACCCATAACTTAGGGCAAAGTTTGGGGAGTCAATTACATCACACGTCCTTAATGGCGTGGCAGAATAGAATGGCAGTGGACATGTTGTTGGCAGAGAAAGGAGGAGTCTGCTCCATATTTGGAGACCAGTGTTGCACATTCATTCCCAACAATACAGCAGCAGATGGGTCCCTAACACATACATTGACACAATTAAAAATCATGGCAAATACTCTGAAAGTACATACAGGGGTAAGCAACGTAATACAGGAGTGGTTTGACAAGCTTTTTGGGAGATGGAGCAGTGTGGCAGGACCTCTTCTGACCACTGTGTTAGCATTGACAGCCTGTTTTGTATTCTGCGGATGTTGTTGTATACCTTTGTGTAGAACTGTCATTTTACGTACGATTGAGAAGGCAGTATCGAGTGAGTTTACCACACACACATACGTTTGGTACCAACAGAAGATAGCACAGCCAGAACTGACAATTATTACACTGCTTAGGTATTACCTCTCTGGGTGTAAAAAGCATTAGTTAACAAATATGAAGGGTACACTGAAATCTGGAAGGAAGGGTGTATCTGGATGTGAGAAAATATGCTAACATTTTGATAAACAGGAGGGAAATGTAATAGAATTGTAAGTATGGTAATAACTGCAATAAAATTATTGGTATAAGAATGATGCAATAATCAAGTGTTTGAAATTATCTGCAAGGTTAGCATAAGTGCCACAGTGTTCCCTTAATATCTGTAAGAGACTGTTTTATCAGAAATAAGGAGACAGTAAGGCGCCGAGAGTGAGGGGGGCCCTGGCGCGTGCAGGCTAACTGTGTGTCACTAAGAGCAGATGGCCTTGCACGCACTAGGCCTCCCCACTTAGATAAAATAGTGTGATTCATGTGTCTGAGATGTATTGGACGATGTAAAATGTAACTCCACCTCTGTATGTTATATGCTATGGACAGACTAAATAAAAGGCTGTGCAGAAAATAACTCGTTGAGAATGGGTGCAGGAGAACCACGCTGCGTAGCTGTGGTGAACTGCAATTCTCCCTTGCAAGCCAACCAAAGTACTGATCTCTGTGTCGTTTCTTTCAAGTAAGCGTTCTCCAGAATTGGAAAACCAAGGTTTTAACCCTAATTTTCTGACAAGAACATAGCCAGAGTCGCCCCATTCTCTCTCGGGCCAACACGGAGACGCTCATGCATGCTTTTATCACCAGTCGTATCGACTACTGTAATGCCCTGCTTTCTGGTCTTCCCAAAAAGAGGATCTCAGGTTTGCAACTTTTACAAAATTCAGCAGCTCGTGTCCTGGCGAAGACCAGGAGGCGGGACCACATTACACCGGTTTTAGAATCGCTGCATTGGCCCCCGTGTGTTTCAGGATCGATTTTAAAGTTCTTTTAATGGTTTTTAAATGTCTTCATGGTCTTGGTCCTTCTTATCTTTCAGAACTGCTTTTACCTTATAAACCTTCACGGCCCCTTCGCTCCTCCTCAGGGGTCTCCTAGTCATTCCTAAAGTCAACAAAAGACTCATGGTGAGGCATCTTTCCAATATTACGGCCCTCGCCTCTGGAACGACCTGAGGAGGAGCTCAGGGCTGCAGAGAACGAGAATGTTTTTAAGAGCAGCTCAAGACCCACCTTTTTAGCTAAGCCTTTAACTGACTAATCTATTTATTTAATCCTAATATATAAAATGTATATATGGGAGGTTGTCCCAGGCGCATTGTTTTAAATGTTGTAATCTGTAAAGCACTCTGTGATACCTTTCGGTATGAAAAGCAGTTTATAAATAAAGATGCTATAAAGATGCTATTTACTGCCTATAGTCCAGTGTAAAGCCTCATTTGAAAGCTAAGACCTACTAAACTGATGATAACTTTTTTGTCAATTTTTCATCTAATTTTTGTCACTCTTTTGCTGCGTTTTCCTCACGTTTTTGTCATTTCTGTTTTTGTTGCTTTTTCATCACTAGTTGTGTGTCTCTGTCGCACTTTTAATGCGCTACTGTTGCTTTCCGGCACGTTTTTGTGATTTGGGTAAAGCCAAAGTGGAGAAAACGGGCTCGCTTCATGTGGGGGCTCAGAGGTTAAAGATTGAGCGGATAAATGGATTCACCGAGCAGCGTGAAGGAGCGGCGGGCGCAGTCCCCGGCCAGCAGGTAGCTGCAGTCTCCGGGGAAGTCGTACAAAACTCCATCGAACGTGTGGACGTGCTGGCGACCGAACAGACTGCACCGTCCCTTCGCGGCAGCGGCACGGGCTGCAAAGATGGCAGAGTTTGATCATTCATGAAAACCAATCAATATTCCGTTCATATGCTGCGCAGAGAACATTGCTGGTATTACCTGTCAGATGAATGAGGATGCATGAGCATAGCCAATACATTCTCAGGTGGATCTGAAAGACAATATTACAGCTTTCATGATGATTCACATTTTTAAGTGTGGTATTTTACAATTTGGCAGAAAAAAGAAAAAAGCAAGGGGTTTCCATTCTTCCCCCCCTCATCAGCTGAATTAACAAAATAAAAACTGCAGAGAGTAAAGAAACCTGAGGCAGAGTATAGCCTGGACAGTAAGAAGCCAGCCCGAGAGGATTCCTCCTGACCCCCCCAAAAAATAAAAAGAACCACCTGGATTTAACTATTATGTTATAACCTGGGGCTGCTACAGTCGGTCAGGTCTAGGTTCATTGTGCCCAAAGAATGAGAATAGCTGACTGCCTGAACATCCTGAATGACCAGGTTATTCCATGTGATGGCGCGGGCATATTCCAAGATTCAATGGGCTCACATGTGTGAAAGAGTGGAACCGGGAGCACACATGGATTGGATCTTAACCCCTATAGAGAATGAATGGGATGGCACTGTTGCAGAAGCGTATTGACACAGTGCAAAGGCGTTTCAATCAAATATCAGAGTGTTTGACCTTTTTTGTGGTGACTTTTTTTTGGGGGGGGTCAAGCAGCTTATTTCCCCATTGTGAGGAACACCTATTACCTATTTACAGACACAAGTTAATCGTGAATCATACAAAACCACTTATGCAAGCTTAATGATTAATACACATTTGTAAAGCTTTAGTGAACATATTAGTTGAGTATTTTCAAGATTAAATGCTAGCAAGTTAAAGACATACCTACCCTTAAATACCTGACACGAACCCTTTTACAAACAAGTTAACGATGAACAAATAAACAACTAAAAATACACAAATTCAACACACACAAAAATCACAAACAGCAAAAATGTGTATATTTCTAAAGATTTGGTAATATTAAAAAAGTGTCTGCCAAAAATACTGTAGGTTATACTTACAAAGCATTAATAAAAACAGATTACTCATGACTTAATAATAGACCAATAATGCACCAATGCTATTCGTGCATATTTACAAATGACTATATTATAATATTTATCATTAACTCCCGCTTACAAACAAATCCTTTAAAGGCCTTTAAGTATTAAGAAAGAAAATACATCTAGTTTGATCGTTATATAAAACATTATTCTCCTAATTGTATCAGATTCAAGACAAAAAATCCTATATTCGACAACGGCGATCACAGTAAATGTAATCCTGGAGCTGCATTAAAAAGAATAAATTACTCAATACATGAATAAATAATGGAAACTGGGCATGCATACCTCCATATTCTCCGGCTGTTTACCAAAATGCACTCTGAAAAACAAAAAACGACCAACTTCACAAATCCACTAAAGTCAGGGCATGGTGCTAGACAGAAAGACGCGCTTGGGCAAAAGAAAGAGGTTTTATATGCGAGAATGTCCCCTCCCATTATCAGGTTATTTTGTGGCGAACCGGGGAGTCGTTTTCTCTTCACCGGTGAGCACTTGTGGACTGACACCATCCAAAACATTCATGTAGACAAAGGCAGGATGTGCCCGCTGAGTGATAGGTCCACACATGCGTAAAACCGAGCCGGGCCAACCCAAACAGCTCCTGTGGAAAAGCCCACTCTCCTCTGAGATCTCACGCCATAATGGCACTTTGGCACCGCAACACGTGTAAACACAGGACTAACAGGCTCCAGTGCTGACTCATAGGACAATCAGAGGGGTCATTCTCAAGTCTTTGATTATAATGACACAATGAAGCCATGCTATTGTTTGTTGTAGACCTATGACATGACTGAAAGAAGAAACAGGAAGAGAAGGAGCCCAGTTGGTCTGGGTAGAGCTGCTGCTCCTCCACATCAAGATGCAGCTCAGGTGGGATCAGCCTCCTGATCAGGTGAGGGGACTGGGGACGACCTAGTCCTTACACACTGGATGAACTTTACCTCTCTGTGGCCTTGAAAGGAGTTTTGAGGAAGTGTCTAAGGCAGAGGTGTCCAACCTTTTTCACTGAGTGCAGATGTATATAAGTGTACGACATGGAGGGCCAGTGCATTGATCACACGGCAATCAATGCATTCAACTGGGGTCACTTAGCAGAAGTTTAAACCATGCTCCATATCATTATTGATTTAATACCCGCTCTGTCTCACTATAAAATTATAGCTTTTGACGCTACAATTATTATTATTATAATCGTATAGAATCATTCAACTGGCAGTACATTTTTTTGTCATTTCAAATGTTTCTTTGTTGCTTGCTTTGTTTCAATTAATGCACAACAATAACACATAAGCATCCATATATTCATCAACATTTAAGTGTTAAACTGTGTTTTGAAATAATGAATGGAATTGCTCATATATAAAAAGGCTATAAATGGTAGAATGTTGACGTCTGCATGATTAATCAAATTCTAAAAGCTTACACATAATGACGTTATGAGTAAGTAGTTACAGGAACCACGAGACACAAGTATGTTCACTGCAGTGATACAGAAATGAACTGAACTGACAGTCAAACTCATGCACGTTCAGTGTTAATTTCGTCGACTAAAATATTTAGTCTTAATTTTAGTCAAAGTGATATTTTTGACGACTAAATTTGGACTAAAACTAAATTAAAAGTTTCTCATGAGACTAAAACTATGACTAAAATGTCCAGATATTTTAGTCGACTAAAATAAGACTAAATAAAAATGAAAAAGAGAGACTAAAATTATCCAAACTTATATTGACCGTCTGAAAAAGCCTCATGTCATTAAAATTCACTGTCAAATGATCAGCTCTGACATTTATTCATGTGGAGCAGCTCCATGAAGTCGAGGACCACGATTAGATATGATTATAATGAATATTATAAATATAAGTCGACTAAATTAGTCTTAATTTTAGTCGACTAAAACTAGACTAAAATTGAAACGATTTTTTTTTCGACTAAATCTTGACTAAAATTAAATTACATTTTAGTCAAAAGACTAAAACTAAAATAAAATATGTTGTCAAAATGAACACTGTGCACGTTCATTCATGCACAGTACAGTGAACCCGTGAGCGCGCTGGGGTGTTTTGGGCGATGACGTCAGTGCACGGCCAGTAGCAGTGTGCTGCAGGGACACGGGGCTGTTTGACTGTTACCCTGTATGTGCCATTTCAAAAACACGAGAGGTCACAACAGCCCAACTGAACCACCAGTATCTCATAGGCTAAAATGTGCTTCACTGATATCACCCATTGCTGATTGTTGTATTTTTGTAGTAGTTTAAGAACAACTTCCAGGAGGAGAGTTGGCGTCACGTCGCCAGAGCTGAGCGTCGAGGGGGCGGATCACTCCGAGAGCGCACGGCACGACGCGCGTATGCGATAACCTCATTCCGCATTGAGATTGCGCTGGACGCTTTATCCTCACCTCGGTGCTGTAAGGTGCTACACAGGGTGCTTTCCCCCCCCCCCGTTTTCTATCACAATGGCTGCACTATCGGGCGGAGAGACGTGCATTAAATACCTCATGTTCGCCTTTAACCTGGTGTTCTGGGTAAGTCTGGAGCGAACATCCTGTCTTGTTTTGTCTTTGCAAAGCGTAGCGGATAAGAGATGGCCCACTACCTGCAGAACGCGCGTCGAGATATTAGAGAGGTATTGTTTATTCCCGCACCATACGGAACCGTGTGTAGGGATTTACTGATCAATGTACAAAACGGTTTCCTGCCTTGGACACATTTAACCAAACGGCATGTGTGCACAGAGCGGGAGGCAGACTAATCCCCAGTGGCCAACTGACCCAATTCCTGGCGCAGACACCACCGTGGGGTTCACGCGCACATTTCAATCATCACCATTGCGCCGCGCGGAGACGTTCACCATCGGAGCGGGATTTTGGATATCGCTCTGATCATAATCAAAGCCCAGCCGGGTCACGTGACACCCCGCGTTGCGCATGCTTGCCAGACCCGTGTGTGTTATTGCACAGTTTAATGTGTGGGTGAATTCTGGGCGTCCAACACGCGTTATTTCTGTCCCGTGGCACCGCGCCGTGGTTTAGGTGGTGTTGTGGAGTGGGGGTCTTGCTCGACGTTAATAGAACGGAATGGATTTAAATGGAATGAAATGATTCTGAAATGTTTTGCCCTCATTGGGACACGCAGTGGTTTCCTATAGAAAGAGCAGTCATGAAGAGTTAATCATTGTTGATCATGAGAGCGCGCGCCTACAGCCTACACACACTGTTTAACCCTTGCACCGAATCAAACTCAGCTCATTTGTGGTTACATTTGTATGGATACAAACAAGTTAAACTCCATTATAACAGTAAATAATGTTATGTATCCAGGACATGACTCACAATTCACATTCTTCTTGACATGTATCTGTTTTAATGCAGTTATGAGGGGGGAGGCTCTGGTGGGCAACGCAAATGTATGAAATAGATAAAAATAGATTCTATGGTGGGTCAAAACAATGCTTACAAACACAGCATTACTTCTGTTAAAAGATCTGCGCTGTTAAAGATCTGTGATTTACATAAACAGACCTTCATGCCTTGGAAAATCAGCTGTTTGCCCAACAAAAAACAACCAAAACATCCGGTGAAAATCGCGGAAATAAACAATAACAGCGATCCTCCCTTATATGGTGGTACTGAGAGTCCAAGTGATGATGTCACACGCTAAAGTCACAATAGGGAACAGTAGTAAATTAGTATAAACTATGTATGCAACACAAACCACATTATAACTATATTGCAATATAGTTATAATAACATCATGTTGTCTGATCCCATCTCATCTCTTCAAAAACAATAAGGCATTTTAAACTCAAAGGTGTGGACTTATGACTTATCTTGAACTTGGGCAAGAATTTAGATATTAACATAATTAAGATAACATTTGAAACAGGGTTTATTAAACAGGTGGAAGCAATTCGAATTGAATGCTTTTTAATGCCCAAATACTATATTATTAATGCCACAAACGGCGAAAACTCTGAGGGCTCGACATTGAAAGAACTGCAGAGATCTGGGCAGGACTTGCTTTGAAATGTGTGAGCCGCTGACTTGGGACTGAACTCAGACGCTTGTCATGACTCGGGGCTTGACTTGGGGCCATTGACCTGAGACATTTATGACATGCAACACAAGAGCTTGTTCCTACCTCTGGTCGAACCAATAAAAACAATGGCAGCTTCAGTGTCTTCTACAATAGAGAAATGTTTTGGACTTCTGAGTTTATGCCCTGCTGGGAAATGCTGCTATCTGTCAACAAATTACAAAAGGTTAGACACAAAATCTATTGTGTTTCTAACTGAATTCTAGACATTATGCAGATTATATTTGCAATATCTGTTTTGACGCTCAGCCCAAAGCACTGAGGGTTGTGTAAAGAATGACAAGGATGTTTATACATTTTATTCTTTTCTTTTTCTAAACACGCCCCTTTTGTTCATAACATCTGTGGACTATACTGATGTAATAAAAACTTTTAGCACAACGGATACTTAAAATATTTTCCCTCCTACAGCCTTCATCATTTTAGCAACCTCGATGCTGAGCAGTGCAGGCAACACTCCCTGTAGTTGAAAAAAAAAATCTATTTGAGCATGCCTCAACAAGTCCCTCCTCCCGGCAGATAAAACGTTTGTGTGTTCAGTAATGCATGACAGAATCGTAAAGCAAAAATAAAGCGGTTCACGTGTTCAACAAAGGAGAGAGTGGGAGAGAGCGGGAGAGGGCGGGAGAGAGGGACCCGGGCCGGGGTCCTTATAATAGAAAGAGCAGGGGTTACTCGGTCAGGTTACACTCACACTTACACTTGCCACTCCCAAACTGAACCATCAGGTGGTGTCATGTAGGCGTGTGTAGCTGAGAGATTTAGAGCAGACACCATCTTGCTTCCTGTTCCAGAAAACAAACATTCTCTAAACGAAACAAGAGTGAAAGTTAGTGAGCATGGCTGTCACCGGGGGAATCAAGTGTGTCAAATACTTAATCTTCGTCTTCAACGGCTTCTTTTGGGTAAGGTGGATTTTGAATTGACTTGATTAGATCTGTTGGAGCCGTCACAGTTAACAACAGAGAAGTGACAGAACCACAGTTCCCTGGCTACTAAGTTTCCAGAGTGTTGTTTGCTGACAGGGATTGACTTGACAAGTGCTTAGGTCTGCGCTTTTTAGAGCTCACAGAGCTCATGTGGGTGGAATGCACTTGATTTTCTGTCACAGGCATTTGTTATGGTGAAAAAATATGAATGACTTATGGTGACTTTATGAAGTATCTCTGAAATAGTGACGTTGACGGTGTTATTTACATGTGGTTGATTATGCTATGCCTACAGTATAAGGAAAACACTGGTGGTGCCTGGGCTTCTCCCCATTGTAAGTGGAGTCCATTCACTGCAGCTGGGGCTAGTCTTTGTCAACACCTGGTTTCTTGCAGGTTTTTGTTTAGTCCTGTTGTAGGCACAAATTAAGTCTCCTTTAGTCACTGTTTGCACATAGTTTCAGTGGTTCACTTTTTGTCTTGGTTTTCCAAAAGCCAAATATTCCTGGTCTTCATGTAAAGTGTGATAATCACTGTGTAGTTGGAGAGTTGTCAGTGATCACAGCCGTTCTGTTTCAGGTGGCGGGGACAGCGGTGTTTGCCATTGGCCTGTGGCTCAGACTGGACCCTAAGACCAAAGGCCTGTTTGAAGGGGATGACTCTCCGTATGTCTTTTACTCAGGTACCACTTCTTTCATATAATCTCTTTTTATGCAAGAGATTTTGTCACCAAAAAGAAGTGCATGTCTATGTCTGCACTGATGCTCCAACTTCCACAGGAGTGTATATCCTGATCGGAGCAGGAGCTCTGATGATGGTGGTGGGATTTCTTGGATGCTGTGGGGCCATCCAGGAGTCTCCCTGTATGCTTGGACTGGTTAGTGTCATGATTCTTTTATATAACTACATTGTAGACATATAATACTCTTATAATATCCTAATGCCATTGTACAGTATTTGCACTTGGACATTTTTATAGAGCAATGTTCACCGTAGCTTAGCGCCAAGGCCACTGACTGTTAACAGCTGCGTCATAATCTGCTTTTAATCTGTTGGAGGCGGGGCCTAAGAGGCGGGGCCTAAGAGGCTACATGCACATGCATGCCCAGTCATGACCATATTATAAATGATTGTTGTTTCCTCTGTACAGTTCTTCTTCTTCCTGCTCATCATCTTTGCTGTAGAGGTTGCAGCAGGAATCTGGGGATTTTCAAATCAATCTAAGGTAATGTTTTAGAGTAATAAGAAACTAAAGGACTAAAATAAAACTACACCGTTGTCAAAAAATATAGTAAAATATAGATTATAGTCATTAAAATTATTTATGACTATATAATGTTCCACAGGTGGTGAATGATATTACTACCTTCTACGTACAAACCTACAACAACTACAAAGCCACCAAAGATGAGCGCCTGAAAGAGACACTGAAAGTCATTCAAAATGGAGTGAGTATTTTTCCGAGGACCAATTCATCACCATGAGAAGAAATTATGTTTCTACTACTACATGTTAAATCACAAGACTTAAATGTAACTATCTCTTTTTTAGCTCAACTGCTGTGGTCCAACTGGAACTGCAGATGATATTGCCAAAGAAACCTGTCCTAGCGGAGATAAACTTCAGGAGCTGATCACTAAGGTACAGCTGAGTGGGATTTCAGATATTCCTAATAGTATTCTGTCCCTTGTTTATTAGTCCTCTTAAAACAGGGTGATATAGTAACATTAGCATTGCACCACTGACTGTCAAAACACTCTTGTTTTGCAGAGTTGCCCTGATGCGATTGATGACGTGTTTGCCTCCAAACTGCACATCATCGGGGCAGCGGGTGTCACCATCGGAGTGATCATGGTGAGTAACTGTGTGATTAATTATACACTTCGTTAAAGGAATCATAGTTTTCTAAATTCTATGCTTCACAATGTTGTTCCCTCATGAGAAACAGATCATGTTTTTCACTCATGCATGTTTGAGTAATGCTGCATTTCATCAAACACTTACTCATTACTTGTCTGACATGCATTATCTTTTAGTCAACAACGCAAAGGTGTCTTAAAGAAAGTGGTGCATAACACAAGCTTTCCGTCTAAAGGTATGTGTGTCCTCCGCAGGTCTTCGGGATGGTCTTCAGCATGCTCCTGTGCTGTGCCATCAGGAAGTCTCGGGAGGTGGTGTGACAGCCATCCTCATCCAAATGTCTATTCATGTTGCATGATGTCATTCCCAGAGTCACATGACTCCCCACTGCCAATGGAGCACTGCGTATTGAAGAACATAAACCTAAGACAGGCCGGGCACAGACAAACACCGTGGGCTCAGAAAGATTTCAGACCTGTAGCAGTCCGATCAGTGTTAGTTTTGACAACATATTTTAATTTAGTTTTAGTCTTAGTCTTTTGACGAAAATGTAATTCGATTTTAGTCTAGTTTTAGTCAAAAAAATATCTTCAATTTTAGTCTAGTTTTAGTCGACTAAATTTAAGACGAATTTAGTCGACTTTGCATTGATAATATTCATCATAATCATATTTAATCTTGTTCCTCTGCTTCATGTTTCTGCTCCACATGAACAAAGCTCAGAGCTGATCCTTTGGCAGAGAATGTACATGATCTGAGGCTCTTTCAGATGCTCAATAGAAGTTTGGATGATTTTAGTCTCTCCCTTTCATTTTTATTTAGTCTTATTTTAGTCGACTTAAATGTCTGGACATTTAAGTCATAGTTTTAGTCTCATGAAAAACGTTTAATTTAGTTTTAGTCCAATTTTAGTCGTCAAAAATATACTAAAATTGAGACTAAATATTTTAGTCGACGAAAAAGACGTTTATTTTCTATCGGTTAGCACTATAGCGATCACTCTACGAAGATATAGCAAGAATAGAAATGTAAAAACTAAAGCGTAAAGTATTATTTCACTCTAGACTATCCTTGTTTGAATAACCTTCTTCTTCTTGTTCAACTACTTTTGGCTTAAATACCACTTGTTGCCTCTAGAATATAACAAATCAATACTTTGTTTTAAGATCAGTGGAAAATGCCATTTGTTGCGAATGATGCACAGCAGTGTAGCAGCTAGTCTATATTGACTTTTTAAGAACTTTTACCGAATCCGACGTCAACATATTAACAACTGAGGACTAAATAGAGGAGTGTGAACGCTTCCTGACCCCACTGTTTACTGTTCTGCAGGCACCTGGACTAGGCAAGACTTTACGATGGTGTCATCTGTACTGGTATAAATGTAGTACAGACGTGTGTAATTCTGTGGTCTGATTGAAACTACTGTTTATAAGCTGTTCAATATTTAGAGTCAGGGGTGGGTGGACTTTGCCAAAATAATTACTCAAGCAAGTAGTACTCAACATTAAGCTGACGTGTTTAGTCCAAATATGTAAAGTGGTGCTGCTCGGTCATTCAAACAGTGACTCAAATAAATGTACTTGAGTAAATAATGTGAGTGAATCCTGCCCACCTCTGCCAAGCGTCATGGTGCAAATCCACACTGGAACCACCTCCTCAATGTACAGCAGATGCCAACGGATTATTTTACCTACAATAAGAAAAGGATGATTAGTTTCACTTTTGGTTATTTTTTTATACAAAATGCAAGCTTTCAAGGACTCATTTATAGCTCAAACTTCCAGATTTTCAACTGTTATTTCAGTGCTTTTTTTTTTTTTTACTGTTGTTTGGTTTGTTTTTATACTAATTATCGTGTAACACTGCATTTGCAAGACATTTGTGAAGCACTGGTAAAGAAAAAAAAATACATATATATATTATTCACCAATGCTTTACAAATGTATTACAAATGCCGTTAGTGTAAAGCGTTATCGATCTTTGAGGTTGTTGTATAGCGGAGGAAGTTTGAAAGTCAATTTTATACGGTCGTTTTCATGTTTCAGAGATTATGTCGATTGATATGCACTGGTTCACCGTGTAAAATAAATAAAATATACAAAACGTAATGGATTTGCCGAGCAGGTTGTATTTTTCCCCCCGTAAATATCGATCTGTTTGTCCGAAATTTGTGCCCTCTGACTCACACTGTTAGTCAAAACAACGGACTTCTCACGACCTTTTATCACCGGATCAACTTACCAAAGCACACAAGCTGACTCATACCACAACCAACAACCTTTTGTTTGTTAAATTGGACTTTCGATGACTAACCAGTGTTCGGGTTCGACGAGAGTTACATCTGATTAGAAGTTAGAGGAAGCCGTGTCTGATTTGCTCGCTGACAGTTGTGTGCCAGACTTTCTAACCACCGCCCTCTATTTCACAGATAACACTGATTATAAAAGGAAGGTGTTATTGTGGTGTCTGAATTAGCTGAGCATGGACTCCTTTTATGTGGCAAATACTATAACACCCTGGTTTAAAGTACATCATATAATCATGTTTTTCAATTCAATGGCAATTACTGTATGTCACATCCTGTACCCTTGGATCAGTAATAAACATCACCAAAAAAATGCAAACATAACATAATAACAATGTGGGATTGCCACTCATTTGCCTTCTGTTGCTCTATTGCAACATCACATGCAAACCTTCTAGTCTCTCGTGTCGCAGGCTCTGCAAGATACACTGCATGTCCAAAACAAAAGTCGCCACATACTGTCATCTTCTGTACTCTGTAGTTGAAGTGTAGAACGTTTCGCCACTCATCCAAAAGGCTTCGTCAGCAACACTAAAGTTTAGGCTCACCCACAGGTGAGAGTAGCCGTTTATAGAGGGGAGGGATTTAGCCACTCTGTCACTGCATCCAACAGATCAGTTTGTGGATGCAAAACAACTTTCTCCAACTAAACTCAGACAAAACTGAGATAATTGTTTTTGGCCCACAGGCACAAAGACAAACTCTCTAAAACCAAAAAATCAGGTTCAAAATCTGGGAGTGATCATGGACTCAGACCTGAACTTAAACAGCCACATCAAAGCAATAACATCAGCAGCTTTTTACCATCTGAAAAACATTGCTAAGATCAGAGGAATAGTGTCAAAACCAGACTTAGAGAGACTTATCCCTGCATTTGTCTCCAGCAGGTTAGACGACTGTAACGGCTGCTCACTGGCCTCTCTAAACGAGCTGTCAGAGCTACAGTACATCCAGAACGCTGCTGCTCCAGTCCTGACAAGAACCAGGAAATACGACCATATTAGTCCAGTGCTCTGGTCTCTGCACTGGCTTCCTGTCGCTCAGAGAATAGACTTTAAAACAGCTCTGCTTGTCTACAAGTCTTTTCATGGTTTAGAACCAAAGTCCATCTCTGACATGTTAGAGCCGTATGAACCATCTCGGGCCCTGAGAACTTCAGGGAGGGGCCTCCTGGTGGTTCCCAGAGTCGATAATAAACACGGTGAGGCTGCGTTTCAGTTTCATGCAGCTAAAATCTGGAAATCTTCACGAGGATGTGAGACAGGCCTCAACTCTGACAATGTTCAAATCCAGGCTGAAAACAGTTCTTTTTACCGATGCATATGACTGAATGTGTTTTATCTGCACTCTTGCCTTTACTGTAATTGATTAATTCTATGTTGATGTCCAGAGGAGGAGGAGCGACAAAACAGACGTTAGGTAACTTTGTGTGAACGAGCAAGAAAAAAATTAGTGCTCAAGACAGAGCGAGTCAAAACAAGACTTAAAAATGCATATTACTGAAAGTATTTTATCTACACTCTTGCCTCTTAATGTAATTGATTAATTCTATATTGATGTTTTTATTGATTGCATTTGTTTTCTTATATTTATGCAACTGTGAAGCACTTTGAATTGCCTTGTGTATGAATTGTGCTCTACACATAAACTTGCCTTGCCTCTCCCAGTGGTCTATATATAGTCTCTGGGCTGAGCTTAAAATTTAGTGTAGCTGACGAAGCCTTTTGGATGAGAGGCGAAACATTCTGCACTTCAACTAGAGTACAGAAGATGTCTCAAGAACCTTCATTGAAGATGGACAACTCCTGTATGACTGAGAGCCTACATTTGAGTCTAATATTTCTCGTAATGTCGTATTGATGATGAGAGCTTGTGACCACAATATGTAATTTAAAAAAAAGCCCTACAAGAGACCATTGTTGATTTGGAGGTGACGTTGCACTAACTGCAGCATATTTGTAATTTACTAATTGCGTCCTATCAGCTGTATAGAAGACAGGACACTTTACTTTATTTCAGCAGTGCCACCTTTTATTTCTCTTCCAAATCCTCCATGTTAGTGCTGAGAAATGAGAAAGTCCGGCCTCCCCATTTGCACACAATACAATCTCAGTTCTCAAGCTCGTCCTCTGAATCCTCCCAGGAAATGTTTGTGCGACTGATTGTTTTTAATAAGCCGCGAGTGTGTATAACGGTGTCTATCCGGAAAAGCCGCGAGAGGCACTGCAACACGGCCAAAAGCAGCTGGTATTTACAGAACACCGACTCCAAGCCCGAACCCAAAGTAGAAAACTCGGCCTTGAAATGCACGCTGTTCTCTGCGGGAGCGTTGGTCTGGCAAAGCATAGGACTCGCTCCTTGTTCTTGAATGCGTTTGAGAACTTCAGACTGGACTTGTGCAAAGCGCCGTGGGCGGTGGGAGTAGATATGCCGAGGAACGCAGAGAAGCGAGTCGGCCAGGATTTGGGAAACAATATTGACGTCTCTGGAAAATGTCTTTTGTTGAAGAGCATGACTTAGGAGAAACTCAAAAGTCCCACCAGCCGCTATAACGTAGCCCTGTGGGAATGTTTGGCAACAGGACGCGCTCGATGTTAAGGAATTGTTTGGGGATCTTGCGGAAATAGGCGGTTGCCAGGTTGTGAGCAGCATTCGCGTAGCGTCTTGCATGGCCGTAGCGTGCTGCTCCGTTTGTCCTTCTCCAGCGCCACATATGACCAGACTGCAGGGTTTGATGGTTTGCTTTTCAGGGAAGCCCACGTGGACGTACCTTAAATGAAGAAAACAATATATTTGACAATTCATTTCATACAATCAAGCCCTGCAAAAACGATATGTCAACTTTTCTTGATAATAATAAACTTTTTTTTTACTCCAACCTCTAAACCCCCACCTTAAAGGAATAGGCCACCGTTTTTACAAACTGAGATATGTTCTTACCTTAGCTTTGACGAGTTCTTTAGGACCTGTCTGGTCTTCACCCGTGCCTTCAATCACGTGGCATCCGCACAGTAAAGTGAAGATTACTGCGCGGATTTCGAACTACTCCTGGTATTATTACGCCTTACAATATAGTTCCCCCTGTTATCCGCTTAGAAAATCCACATTGTTTAATTTTGTGTAATTATACTTTGTAGTGGAACACTTCACGTAACCATATTTAAAAAGGGAAAACGTGGAAGAGCTTGGTAGCTTCTATCTTGACCTGTTTTGGAGCTATAGAGGAGAGAGGGAGAGGCTAAATGCTAACGCCGTCTGCGCTGTGTTTACGTGACTGAAGGCACGGGTGAAGATCAGACAGGTCCTAAAGAACTCGTCAAAGCTCAGGTAAGAACATATCTCAGTATCTAAAAACGGTGGCCTATTCCTTTAACAGAGTGCATTTTCTCCAGTTCAACAAAACAAATCTAAGAGAAAAACGAGACAAAAATGCAACAAACGATCTACAAAAAGGAAATGAAATAAAAAAAAACATCAAAAAGTGGCGACAACACAGCAATAACATGAGGAAAAAGATAGTTTTGTAGGGCTTAGCTTTTGAATGAGGCTTGACACTGGCCTGTAGGCTGTCAGATGCTTTTAAATTTGTGTAAAGCCGACCTAGAGAAACACACTTGGTTCCAGTGGGGGTCAAGAGGTACCATACACATTGCACTGTCTATGCCTTTGTTTACCTGTGGGCTCCAAGAAGTATTGGTTTACAAAACTCCAGCGAGACGACGTGGTCTGACTGAATACTCCAATAGTCCGAAACTGGCCTAGCTCCGCTCAGGTGCCGGAAAAGTGCGAGCTCCTCCGGGCTGATACACTCCACGACATGGATTTGAGCTTGTGCTGCTAAAGCTAAAACAGCGACGGACTGTTTGACTGATGACAAAAGCACGGAGACGCCTAAGCTCTTCAGGAACGATATGACACTCTGCAGAGAACTTTCTGCAAACGAGCTGAATTGCAAAATATTCCCGTTGTCTCCGATTTCCAGTGTCTCCCCGGCATCAAGGAATTTGGGGTGGAGGTGTCCGTCTAAAACAACAGCCTTGATCGGTCCCTGCGGCGTCAGAGAGAACGGCGCGGCAAAGTCTCTATGGATGACCTGGCCCTCGACTAGCCTGGAGTAGGTTAGGGGGAAGCCTGTTACGGGGGTGTACAGTGCAGGCCATGTGTCATTTACAAACTGAAGAGAGGAGAACGGCGTGTTGTCTTTGGACGTCCAGTTAGAAAGCAGTTCACAAAGAAGGCCGCTGATAAACCTGCAGTTGTTGTAGCCCAAGCGCGTGTGAAAAAAGGACGACAGGAGATTCTGAATTGGAGCGGTTGAATGGAAGTCGGGCCACAGGAGGCGCTGTCCAAAAGGCAGCACCTCCGCAGTCAGGAGGTCGTCCAGCTGCTGTAGGGAGAAGGACAGCAGCTCATCGGCCAGGCGCCGGGCAGAGGCACTCCGTACGTCTTCTCTCGGACAGCGGGAGTGCGATGCCAGTGGGTCCTTATCGGCAGCAGCGTCAATCATCCGCACGAGGGACGCGAGGATGAGAACAAACGTCTTGGACCCATCTCCTGTTCTGGCACTGTGCGTCGATGCACAATCCACAATCATTCTAAAAAACAAACACACACAATATATGAAGACATGCTGGACTTTACATCAACCTAGAAAAGCTAAATGGTAGTAATACTTTAGCTTTCACTTTGGTTGCTTGCATCGAGTTATAGTTATACTTAAGGGGTATGACGTGCTGGGATCCAGAAGGAAAAAATCCCATTCATTTTATGCATAGATTTTTCAAATATTAGCAGTTTAAAAGTACGGCGGCGGCTAATCAGCTCTGTGCCAACTGCTGACCATTGCGTGGACATAAAAAAGACAACATTATGACTTGATAATACAGCTAAATGGTTTTATAAGACCATGAGTTAGAACATTGCTGATTATCCTGCATCATGCTAAGACTCTTAACATTTGAATTTTCCTAAAAATAAATAAATCAAATCAAATCAATGCTAAATATGAAAGGGATATTTTAATTCCGGAATACAGCACGTGACCAGAAGTAAGTGGGACTGTTTAGCTCTATTCCTAGGACTGGACAATACGGCAAATATTTTTTAATCAAATATATGGCAAAAAAAATGCATCAAAAACTTTTTTCTCGTATTGATCGATCTCTATTTAATTTTTTCATAATAAAAATAAATACGTGTACTTTCATGAACATAGACATGGCTTATTTAGACCTCAGCTCAAACAATAACAAATGCTTTTCTCCAGTTTCATGCAAGTTTTCATGCAATTTCGATTAAATGTAGGTATTCCTGAATTTCTGTTGTTCTGCCTCATCAAATTTAGTAGAAAATAAAAAATAATTATGGTTTAATAAAGAATTGATAAACCATACGGTTCAAGATTTTACGAATTGTCCAGAAAATGAACTGAATTGTATAACTTATAGCTCTGAGTGATATTAGAATTATACACACAAACCGTACAATGAACAGAACAAAGGCAAGTCTAAAAAAGATGAAGACTAGAGAGCAGCACACACTTTAGAGCAGGGGTAGGCAACGTCAGGCCCGGGGGCCAAATCTGGCCCTCCAGCACAGCACCTCTGGCTCTCAAGATGATTTTGAGAAACCTTATCACACAAATCAGAGAGTACTTTTAACACTGTTAGGGTTAAATGGGAGAAGCAAAGGTAGAAATACTGTCACTACACCCAGTTAGGTCATATATTATGTTCAACACTGGCATTTGAAGGAAGTGCACTGGAAAAAGAATAATCGTTTCAAGGAAGAATTGACATGAATCTACTTGAACTAAGAGATTAAATCTAAGGTTTGAGTAGATTTGGTCTGGTTTTAGACGAGATAAAACCTCTAGTAGTAGCTATTCTCTTAATTCAGATAATTTTGTGTCATTTCACTTTAAAATCAATGATTTGTCTGATTTCAAGTGGGTTTTACTCTTGTTCCATTGGCGCTAGCGTTTGTATCTTGGATTAGTTCAAACCCACTCAAATTCAACATAGAAGAACTTTAATTCAAGCAATTTCAAGTCATTTATCTCATTTATTTGTGCTTTACTTTGGGCTAATAATCAGAGGCATCAGCCCTTGGTCTGTTTACAATAAAGAAAACCGGCCCTCCGCCAAGAGAACTTGCCTCCCCCTGCTTTAGAGCCAACAAGTGAAGTGGTGACTGGTGTAGGAGGACAGTGTGAGGCCAAACCTCGCCAGTGGATTGTCCAGCCGTAGGGCAGTCAGGATGCGCGCTCCCCCGCGGCTCAGCACCGCCTGGCCCGTGTCCCGGGTGAACAGCACCTGTCCTCCGTCAGGACCAAAGGCTCGGAGGACGACTGCCTCCAGCGCGCCCACCGCCTGCGCCACGTGCTTCAGGCGCACGCTCTCCATTACACTGGCTGCAAGTACAACACTCCACATGTTGGTTCTTTGCAAAATACATTGTGTGCAACAAAATAGTCAAATAATGCTCGAATTTCAGCTGACAGTAGGGTTCTTTCCCCCGGTTAGCATAAGCCTTGTTAGCTCACAGGCTGCAGAGATTGAGGATGGTCATTTTTGAGCAGACGCACACAGAAAATAAGCGTGTCAAACATATTAGCACGTATTTCTAAGAGACAACGACTTGAATGTAACGTTATGTGAACTCACCTCTTCACAAACATACGCACATGCAGTCGTGTTTCCTCCGTATCCTAGAGACGGCTTCCTCTGACTTTCTACGAACTCCGTAAAACAACACTGCCATCTAGCGTACAGACACATGTATTGCTTGCTCCTGGGTTAGTAAAGTGGACGAGGAGGGGATTTAAAAATAAATAAATAAATAAATACATACATACATACATACATACATACATATATACATACATACATACATACATAAATAAATAAATAAATAAATAAATACATACATACATACATACATATATACATACATACATACATAAATAAATAAATAAATAAATAAATAAATAAATAAATAAATAAATACATAAATACATACATACATACATACATACATACATACATACATAAAAAAGGAGGGGATTTTTAACTCAGCAGGTGTAACTCTCCCTTGATCGGAAGAGCTTGTCAAGTTTGTGAAGTTGTCACCATTTATAATCGAATCGAATCCCCTTTGTCTTGTTCTGCACGTCCACTTTGATTGCTGCAATTTTGTAATAGAGTTCGGGAAAGTCTACAGTTACCATGGAGATCGGCCATCTTTGCAGCTGTTCGTATACATTTCCATTGACTAACATTAGCTAAAAACAGTTTATAAAGTGGAGAAAATAGCCGTGGAACAGCTCCGTTAGCTGCTGAGTTACTGCTGGTAAATACATCTAACTCACTGTGGTGTCCAAGTGTTTTAATGTGAACAATAACTCCAGTATTTTAACTTCTAAAATCTCCATTAGTTTACAATTGCTGCTAATCCCATAATGCTTAGCGATATGACGTCACATTCCCGAACTCTATACAGGATGGAAACCACAATCTTCCCCTGCACTGGATCCCAGTGACCCTCAAGTGCCCCAAAGATGAAGATTTGTCGGAAACTGTTGCTCCAACTCTACCCCCATAATCCTCCCATGGTTTCCGGGCATGCCCCTACCTCAGCAACCTACAACTGCAGCCCTTCAAGATCCTGTTGCCCCTCAAATTCCTCCAGGCCTACTCCAGCATCATCTTATGTACCATTGGCCTACGCTGTCCTCAACTCGGACTACTCCACCAGATCCAGTCCCTCGTTTTCCCCCGGGTCTCTGGCCATTTTCCTTTGCCCACTGGCATCAGCTGCTCCAGCAACCGGTCCGATCTACTACCGCCTCCCCACAAGACCCAGTCCCTCAGCCACCCTTGAATTACTGGCAGCGCCTGTCCCATTGGCGCTTACCAAAAGGGCCCGTTGTACCTATCCAATCAGTACAGTTGCCTTGGTATGGACAAAAACTGTGGTTCCAAACAACCTACTTCACCAATAACTACTACCCCAACCACAACTCTGTGTGACCGGTGGACTTCTGCGTTGTGTAGTTTATGCAGTTTGTGATGTGTTAAGAAGCCACGAGACACAGCGGTAACTTTTGGAGGCGGTCTCCGTTTACTCTGGCGAAAATATATACAAAAATACAATCAGCAAGTGCCGCTAACAAGATCCAGCCCAAACTAAAGGGGAGAAGACAATGGACAATATTAGCATCTCCCCGCATTACTTCACATGAATAAATTAAAACATCGGGGTATGGATGAAGCTCAATATCAATGCAAATACAAATGAAGTATGTTTCAGGAAGAAAATAAATGCAAAATGTTTTTTTTTTTTTTTTTATGGTTTATTTGGTAGGGACAGTGCAAGTTACTGAACAAGCCACACCGGATTGTAGCCTTAGGCTAATTTTCATCCGTCGTCCCCCATGCGCACTCTCAAACACACTCTCATACATCCTGGCCTTTTGTACATGTTTTTAGTGGTAGGGGAAACCGGAGTACCCGGAGGACACCTACGCAGACACGGGGAGAACATGCAAACTCCACACAGAAAGGCCCCGTCCTTGGTGGGAATCGAACCCGGACCTTCTAGCTGTGAAGCACAAGCACTAACCGCTGTGCTACCGTGCCGCCGTGCCGAGTTGACAAACGAACTCTTAAAACATTGGATTACAATGGATGACTGACCTCTTCCCAATATCAGATTTGCAAAGGGAAGAGGCAGGGGTCAAAAACCGAATATATACAGGGGCATCTCAAAAGCCAACGAAGAAGAAACAAAAACATAGAAGAAGTGGCTGGAGGACCAAGTCTGCACAGTGTATCAAACGCCAGGTATGGACAAAATTCAAGTAAACAAAAGGACAGTTTTGTGTAATTATACCGTTATTACTTATGAAACGGGTTACATCTGTTCTCTAGGTGGTGGACTTCCTCGCCACCATGACCGCTCTTTTGGGACCAGCCAATATGTTTCTTTTCAGCAGCAGCAGCAAAAATGAAACTGTTTAAAAGCAGCCTATGTTAAAAATAATTAAATGAGAATACTGTTTTTTTTCACCCTCTAATTTAAAAATAAAATAATTGTTTGAAAAGTCCAAATGAAAGTGACAGTGAAAGTGATAAAGATCATAGCGTGTCTTCCCCCCTGTGCATACAGCTCCTCCCCTGGCTCTGCACAGTATGAAACTCAAGGTGAACGGGGCGGAGCCAGAACTTGATCCCCGGCTGCAGCAGAAGCCACATCCTCCTAAGTCTCTAAATGAGGAAACATCATCTATACATAGACATGATGATGAGACAGGAGCGCAGCCCCTGCCAGATGCACAAACACACACTAACTCACTCTAAATGTAAATGTCCTCTATTGCTGAACTCTCACTATGCTAACGAGGCTTTAAAGGCCATGTCACCCCCCCTCATGCATATTCATCACTGGCCCAACGAGGGTGACCTATACGGGGGAATGCTACGATGATCTTAAGTTGACCTCATTTGGAGTTTGTGTTCATTTCCAAAAACAAATGTTGACTCAATTTGAATTTTTTTTTTTTTTTTGCTCAGTATTCGCCAAAATATTAGTCAACAAAACAACAACTGTTGAGAACCAGATTACAATGTTGGAATATGCAAACAAAGGAAAACAAACACCTCGAGGGGGAGCCTGAGGTGTGTGGGGGGGGGAAGCGTGCATGAAAACTAAGCTGTGAGCGTCCGTGTGTGGACCATGGGTATGGGCCGAGCAGCCTCTCTCTCCCCAGTGTACCAACACCTGCACCATCCTGTCATCCACAAACACACAGGCGTCCCAGCTCCCAGCCCTCGCACCGCTCACTACCTCTGGGCTGCACTTGGTATTTACTGTCTTCCCCAGCGCTCTCTGCTCCGTGGGGAAAAGGACAAGTCACTGTGAGGACGAGCGCGGCACCGGTAAGTCGCTCCTTTGGTCATGTTTGGAAAGTTTGAGTATAACTATGTAGAATGATGACTTATTTTGATAACACTTTTGGCATGCTGTGCAATATATGTTTTGTTCTTTTGATTAATTTGCATTAAGTGTAAGTTTTTAAATGTGCAGGAACTACTGTGTCTGTATTATAGTGCAGTGAGCAGTAAGTTATGACAAGTTTTCAACCCAGTATTTGCAATTCCAATTATACATTATGAACAACCAGATGTTTTCAATAGAGTTTTGATCACTATATTTTCCCTTTCTATCTTAGCACTCTGCCCTGTAGGTTTTATCAGACTGAATAAGCGAATATTATCATACCCAGGAGGCAAACTCACAACACTAAGGCTGGCACAGTGCCCTGCATATGTGCTGCGGCTTAAACCCCCCTAGGCTGTAGCTCGTACGTCAAATTTAGAATGAATATCTCAATAATGAATATTGCATTTATTAAGATCAAGACATTTACTTCAAGCTGTTGTATTGTCTTTGATATATTATTTATTTAATATTAGTTTTAGTATTCTGCAGGTGTAGCATGTTTGGCTCATGTGACATCCCAGAGAGGAAATGCCTCTATTTCTGTTCAAATCTAAATAGAAATGGAAATTGAGCGACAAATCAGAGAATAACATTGCAGTAATAGTTATACAATTTTCATACGACATAACCTTTAAAATTGAGTTGGTGGGCAGATGGTAACTGTCAAAATGCAGTTTTTTTCATCTTGGTTTATGATAAAATACATACTGTATCTGTCATTACTAACACAATACACATGAAACCAAAAAGGTGAAAAAGTTCAACACAGAGAGAAGGTCCCATCCTTTTAGATAAAGAACACCAAAATTAAAAAACTTAAAAAAACAGCCATAATTAATATTATGACAGGTTTGTGCCAAGTGTAAGTTTGGAGATGTCTTTCAAAATCTGTGTCTGTCCCATAGTTGTATTTCCCCCTCCCCTCCATATGTGATTAGGATATCATCAAATTCTAGAACATGAACACAACTCATTGAAATGGTCTTGGAAAGAAGCCGAATCTAAAAAAATCTTACACTTGCAAGTGAGGCAAAAAAGTCAAAAAATGTCCGAAGCACTGTGTTAAGTAGAATATTAAAAGTCCTTCATTCACACATGGACTAGCCTACAGTAAGATTTGTAAGTAATCTCTACTGATCTAAGCTATTGTCGCAGGGGCGGACTGGGACAGAAAAACAGCCCTGGACTCAGCCTGGCCCAAATTAGTGTAAATGCGACACTTCCACAAATACATATGTTAACCTTATACAACCCGCCTTAACCGAGAGCATTTTCTCCAGTTCGACTTTACCCAAATCCAAAGGCTTCTTGACTGGAGAGCAACACTGTAACGCCTCATTTGAAAGCTCAAATCTAGAAAAGTGACGGTAGGTTTTTGTCACGTTGTCGCTCCATTTTTGTTTGTTGTTGTTTGTTTGTGTTGCTTTTTTCTGCCTTTTTATTACTTTTTTAGTGGCTTTTTGGCCTGTTTTCGTCACTTTTTCGTTGTCTTTTCCTCTCTTGTTTTTCGGGGGGGGTTTTGTCATGTTTTTGTTGTTTTTTTCACCGCTTTTTTCATTGCTTTGTCATCACGTTTTCGTCACATTTTTGTTGCTTTTCCAGCACATTTTTGTTTTTGGATGCTTTTCTTTTAAGCTTTTAGATTTGGGTAAAGCTCAGTTGCGCCCGGGGGTAAGGGTAAGGTAAAGTGAGGGGCCAGACCGGTGGCCCTAGTGCCAGTGGCCCTTCTGTGCTCTTCCAGAATGGACCAGTCCGCCCCTGTAGAGAAGCACCTGTTTTCTAAGCTTAACACAGAGACCCTCTGAAGCACTCACCATTATCCTTTTCTGGATTATTATACTTTCTTTGATTGATAGGACACTAAACGCCACTGATTGTGCCGATGGCAGAATTGGCGTGTTTAGTATTTTGCAGTGCTGTTATCGCTGCTCTGTGTGTGGAGGCTTTGACATTGAAGTTTACTTTTGCACATCAAAGTGTACTTTCAGCCCAAGAGTGCAGTGCTTTGTGAATTTTGTCCAATTAAGGACAATCCTCAGCGCTGCTTATGGAAAATAACATAAACATAGACGCAAGCAAGCTCATTACCTTATCCTCACTACCATGTCTCGATTGCTCCTGCTCAGCCGGGGTCGGTGTCCGTGTGGGCGAGAGGTCCTGTACGTGCTGACTCAGCCACAGATACTCAATACCCGTGATGTCTACAGAATGACAAATCACAAAAAACATTGGATTGAGCCGTCACCTTTGACCTTGCGTTAGATTTCTGCGTGTCTTTACCTGACCTTGCCTCATGTTTCCCAGGGGGGGGGTGACAGCGGAGGTGCACGTGTGATGCTCCTGGTTCCCCCGTCAGCAGCTTTGGCAGACGCCGCGCCTCGCCTCGCATATCTTGTGTTCAAGTGTTTGTGCCGTGCCAGCAGAAATGGGAGAAGTCACTTGACACGGAGCCCCCTCCAGTGTCTATAAGCGCATTATTACCTCCAAAACATCAGATCAATTTGAGTTGTGGACACTGTGTTCGCTGTATTTGTCTGTTCACTTTGTTCGCTTGTAGTGCGCAGTGGAGAAGGACTTTTATGTTTTTTAATAGGTTACTGTAAGCTCATATGTCCCCAGATATGAGGTAAATAAGTTCAGTTATTCTGCTTTATTTTACAATACAATACAATTTTACATGTGGAAGTTTAAAGCCAGTTTGCAATAAAGGTCCCCAATCAAGTCCTAATCATAGACTGTAAAAGGAGCAAGTTGCATACACTTTCTGCCTTTAAGATAGCTTTGTTTTTTTCTGTCTGTCATTAGGATTCAAAATGACTGGAAAACTGCAAACCACCAGCGCCCCAGCTCCCTTCACCCTCTCTTTCAATGCAACTGCAACGACCAATCACACGCACGCTGGAGGACACAGCTTCAAGAAGTTTATGAATGAACTGCGAAGAGCCCACAGTGAGTACCAAACTCATGCTCATGGTATAAGTACTACTACAAGACATTATTCATGTTTTGGAATGCCCAGCTGTACTTGCTTAGTCATCATTGGACAAGAGTAAAACTCTACAAGCTGCTTTTTCTACATATAGATCAAAGGTCAGTTGAGATGGATGATGGATTGATTTTACACGTAGAAATTCAGGTGGAACTGAGGAAGCTTCTCGGATGAGAGGCAAACAAGTCTATCCATCCATCCATCCATCCATCCATCCATTTTCTTCCGCTTTATCCGGGGCCAGGTTGCGGAGGCTGCAGTCTCAGCAGAGATGCCCAGACTTCTCGGGCCACACACACCTCCTCCAGCTGTTCTAGGAGGACCCTGAGGCGACACCAGGCCAGCTCGGAGACATAGTCCCGCCAGTGTGCCCTGGGCCTTCCACGAGGCCTTGTCCCAATAGGACATGCCTGGAACACTGCCTCTGTTCAGGAGGCATCCGGAACAGATGCCCTAGCCACTTCAGCAGGCTCCTTTCGACGTGAAGGAGCAGCAACTCTACTATGAGCTCCTCCCGGGTAACTGAGCTCCTCCCCTCGAAGGGTGCGCCCAGCCACCCTGCGAAGGAAGCTCATTTCGGCCGCTTGTATCCGCGATGACCATAGGTGAGGGTGGGAACGTAGATCGATCAGCAAACAGGTCTTCAATTAGAAATGTACTGATGACTACTTGAAAAGATTTTTACGATTTTTTTATATATTTATTTATTGACCTTTGTTTAACCAGGATAACCACTGAGATTAAGAATCTCCTTTTCAGGGGAGTCCTGGCCCCAGAGGGGAATCTGTTGTACATGTTTTTAGTGGTAGGGGAAACCGGAGTACCCGGAGCAAACCTACGCAAGCATTAAGAGAACATGCAAACTCCACACAGAAAGGCCCTATCCAGGTGGGAATCGAACCCGGGACCTTCTTGCTGTGAGGCGTGAGCGCTAACCGCTGTGCCGCCAAATGATTAATTGATACCATCAATCAGTGCAACAAATATCAAGAACTTTCAACAGTAATGATATCGACCGCCTTCTGTCCGTAACCCTGCTCTGAATGTCTAGAATCCAGATGCACTAGAAGAGTCATGAGTCTGAGTGTAAAGTGTCTACCCTGTAACCCAAGAATCTTATCATTCACAATGTTAATGATCACCTCCATGCCTTTGCAGTGCCCTCCATGGACGTTGCCGCTCTCTGCTTTGTGACTTTGTGCACTGTCCTGGCCTGCAGTTTGTGTGTGTGGAAAAAGTGCCTGAAAAAGAAAAACAAGGATAAAGACAAGGACAAGAAGACGGGGAACGAGAAGGGCATGGACGGCAGCGACACTGAAATGATGCCCAGTTTTAAAGAGGTAAAGCACATGCACAGGTCTGCCCATGTATCACCGCTGACACCCAGGTCACCTACTACTGAGGCTGTCAGAGCAGCTTCGGACCAGCCCTCACTGTGGGCTACAAGCTGGGGACGTGTTCTGAAATGTAATTATGTGATCTATTGTCTGCCTCATTATATGGCCATTTGAAAGTTTCTGTCTCATTCTGCTCACTACTATAAACACTGCTGCATCTTTGGGTATTACTGACTATACTCTCCCATCCCCCCCAAAATCTAATTCAACAAAATCATTATGTCAAATACTGCACCCGTCAAGTTTGGAAACACTTTTTGATGTATTTGTTTTTCTTTTCTTTCAGGACTATTTACATTGTAGATTCTCACTGAAGCCGTTCATTGAAAGAACACATTTGGAATTCTGTTTAAAACAAAAAATAATTACGGACCATTGCTTTGATTACCTTTGATTCAACCCTTTTTTATTTCTTACATAATCCCATGTGTTCATTCATAGTTTAATGTTCTCGCTGAGAATCACACAATGTAAATAGTGAATGCCAACACATAAGAAGTATTTCGAAACTATTGACGGTTACTATATGCATTACACTGACGAGGCTGTACAGAAACTTACATTTGAACAAAAAAATGGGCATGTATGTATTGTATTGTTCTAATTCTTTTTTATTTATTCAAGTTGCCCCCTAGTGGATGGAATGAGTATACTGGATATTTAGTTAAAAAATCATAACTCCGCACAGGAATGGGCTCGAGACTTACTTTTTTTTGGACATACTCATGGATTTTTGCTCCACAAGTCATGGGCCGGATTAAATCATCTCGCGGGCCGGATTTGGCCCACGGGCCGTAGTTTGAGGACCCCTGTATTAGTCAAACACACTTGTTGTTAGTTGAAATACGGCAATATCTACAAAATGAGAAGGTGCAACCTGTGTGGATGTTCCGTGTGAGAACATCTGAAATCATTTTAGTTGTTAGAGAGATCGCAACAAACTACACAGAATCAAATCCATAGCTGTTGTGCTGTGGCTGTCACGACACAATCCCACCATTTTTTGTCCTATGTGTGTGTGTGGACACTACAGACAGTGAAAAATGGCCGCAACAAGGAAGCAGATGTGTCTGATGAGGAGCCTAAAGAGGAGGAAAAGCTGGGCCGCCTGCAGTTTTCCTTAGACTTCAACTTCACAGATAACACGGTGAGATGAGTTCATACAGTTGATAGTTTTTAAAAAAAGATCTGCCAACATTTGATTCCGGCTTCTTTTAATAGTTTCTCTCCCCTTGGCTCCTCTAGCTGGTTGTAGGTATCTTACAGGCTTCAGAGCTCCCTGCCATGGACGTGGGAGGGAGCTCCGACCCCTACGTCAAAGTCTTCCTGCTGCCAGATAAAAAGAAAAAGTTTGAAACTAAAGTTCATCGGAAAACTCTGGAGCCCACATTCAACGAGACTTTCACCTTCAAGGTAAAAGAACCAAATGAGATCAAAAACACAAATAAAACTGTCCCTAAATGCTATAGATATAGAGTACGCTCTATATTCATGGCTACACTGCATTGTAGAGATCACTTAAGCGTTCCCTGTGCCTGTGCAGGTCCCCTACAGTGAGCTGGGAGGAAAGACTCTGGTCATGACGGTGTACGACTTCGACCGATTCTCCAAACACGACGCCATCGGAGACATCAAGATCCCCATGAGCAGCATCGACTTCAGCCAGTCTCTGCAGGAGTGGAGGGACCTGCAAAAGGCGGAGAAGGAGGAGGTAAACGTCAACAATCGGCCCTCAACCAAAAACAAATAAACAACAAAAGGAAGGAGAAGTTCAACCTGACTAGTTTGACACGAGCCGATTGCTTTTAGTTTATCGCAAAGGCTGCAGTTATTCAGGTAGTATAATGTCCTCCGAAACAGTGTCAAAGTAAAAAGTTAATCTTTGCTATGATGAACACTCCAGAACAGTAGGTGGCGTCAGTCACTAATGACAAGGAAGAAGGTTTGCGTTTATTATGCCGCACTTACTCACAACACTATTTACATAATGATTTGCAAGTTTTACTAAGTACTAAGTATTTTTTTCTGAATCAATCTTTCAGTACTTTAACACTTTGGTGCATTATGTAACATTTTAGGCACAAAAATAAACAACTTGATACTAGTGCATATTTGACCTTATAGAGTTCGGGAAAGTCTACAGTTTCCATGGAGATCGGCCATCTTTGCAGCTGTTAGTATACATTTCCATTGACTAACATTAGCTAAAAACAGTTTATAAAGTGGAGAAAATAGCCGTGGAACAACTCCGTTAGCTGCAGAGTTACTGCTGGTAAATACATCTAACTCACTGTGGTGTCCAAGTGTTTTAATGTGAATAATAACTCCAGTATTTTAACTTCTAAAATCTCCATTAGTTTACAATTGCTGCTAATCCCATAATGCTTGGCGATATGACGTCACATTCCCGAACTCTATAGTGACCCAGCAGCTGTATGAGTGGTTAGCATGGCGTCTTTGCTCTCCATCACATTCATCATCCTCTGTGATGCTCCAGGATCCATTGTTTTATAAGGTTTCTGGAAGGTTTTCTCTGCTGATGAAACCATCTCCATTGTTACACATCGGTTCCATCCACAGAGATAGTTCGATCAGAGAGTAAACCTACCTGGAGCAAAGACGTCATGCTAACCACTCATACAGCTGCTAGGTCACTAAAAGGTCAAACACACACAAAAATCAAGTTTTTGTTGGTTTTAGTTCCATGATGCACCGTTAAAGGGGCTAGATGCAAGTTGGTCATTTTATACTCACTACTGCCACCTCAGGTCTTATGCGCAACTGCAGCTTCTATAGCAGCTCATTCTACACATTAGGACATGGCTAGGTAGGGGGATGAAAATACTTAATTTCAACATTTTTAAACTCTATGTATAGTCCCTTTAAGTAATAATTTGACCAACCAGCTTTTACTTGTGTTTACTTGTGTAGTAATATTTGACTCAAAGTATATTTACTTTTACTCAAGTAGCAAAATCAAAACAACAAAACACATGTCTCCATTTGGAAGCATTATTCACAACTTGCACATAACCCATAATGCTTTGCGCCTTCGGGGGTAGTTATGACCTGGAGGCCTTTGAGCGCGAGTGAAGCTACAGCCAAACAATGATGAAAAACACCTTCTGCTGTGCTCGTAATTGCTCCAACAATCAGAAACGTAATCCGTAACTTCAAAGCACTGCACACGAAGTTAACGGGAGCTTTTTTCTCGATCGACTTTTTAAAATCAGTAGATAAAAAGGAACAGATTTTTTTAAGCTTTGGTTTAGTGGAATTTTTTATGGTATTTGGAATATTAATGTTAGTGTCTAGATGACAGCTCGCAACGCCATATTGTTTGCAGCAACTAAAGCCAAAAGGCGCAACGCAGGGGCGGACTGGGACTGAAAAACAGCCCTGGACTCTGACCAGCCTGGCCCAAATTAGCGTAATTGTGCAGTTCCACAAATACATATTTTAACCTCTTACCACCCGCCTTAACATTAACGAGTGCATTTTCCCCAGTTCGGCTTTTTATTATTATTTTTTTGATCGGTATCATCAGCAAAAAGAACGGGAAAGGTGGTCGTAGAAACAGAAGCAAAATCATTAATATAAATGATAAATAATAATGGTCCCAAAATTTAACCTTGTGGCACACCATACTCCACGGAATTACTTTTAGATTCATGTTTTTTTATACTGGGCTTTACCCAAATCTAAAAGCTTCTCGACTTCTCAACAATGTAACGCCTCATTTGAAAGCTAAGACCTACAAAATTGATGGAAACTTTTCGTCACGTCGCCACATTTTTGTCATATTTTAGTTGTTTTTTTAAATAATTTTTTCTATCATTTTTTGTTGTGTTTTTTGTCCGTGTGTTTCTCATGTTTTCATCATCTTTTTCTCGCTATTTTGATGCTTTTCTTTATAGCTTTTAGATTTGGGTAAAGCTCGGTTGAGGCGGTGGCCCTTCTGTGCTCTTCCAGAATGGACATATGGCCAGTCCGCCCCTGGCGCAATGCATTATGGTATTGCGCAAGTAGCAAATTTATAAAATCTGCTGACCCTGCAGTTCAGACGTCTACCAACATGTTCTGAAAATACATGGGGCTAGTTTGTATTAGTATCAGTTTATATTTCAGTCTTCTCTCAAATGCTGATGCTTCTAGAGGATGATCGGAGCTGAAGAGGATGAGAGGCAGGGCATGATGGATTGAAAAAAAGTAATGCTTGAGCTTTAATTTAAAATGTGCGCAACTAATTGAATGTTTAGTTTAAAAATATCTCATTATAACACTTTTCTGAAGAAACTCAATTAGGTTTTCTCTCAAAATGGCACAGCCCTCATATTGATCGTCTTCTCCGAGTTGGTCGACATACAGCTTGTATCTCTTTTCTGCAGTGTGAGCAAAAGTGCTGCCACCTGACACATAGCCACTTGTTCAATCACTGATGATTTATTGAAGATAACCAGGATGTAGGCGGATCCCCTTATAGTGTGTATTTTAGCAAGTATTGCAACTTAGATGATACATAAACATGAGGAAGAGAGGCATCTTTTTCAGCTGCTTCACAACTGCATTAAAACACTATGATGAATGTGCAAACTTTATAAAGGCCTTTGAACCTCTTTATTTCACGTTTATAACTCAGTGGAGAGAGCAGCTGTTCAAATAAAGGTTAAGGTACAATTAACAGCTGCCAGACACTAGCAAGAAATTATTTGTAGAGGAGCAATCGTTTTGAGCTATGGAGAAGAAGGGGGACTCGATGTGGAGGATTAATACTATGTCTATTTCTCATGGCCCCTAAACCTGGCAGTCGTAAGGTTCAACAAGAACTTGCAGAAGAGAAACTACTGCAGCTTCTGACATCGTAACTTTCTTTCCTCCCTAAATAAGATCCTGTAATTACCTCATTCTCCCTGTTTTAGAGCGAGAAACTTGGCGACATCTGCTTGTCCTTGAGGTACGTTCCCACTGCGGGAAAGCTGACTGTGGTGATTCTGGAGGCCAAAAACCTAAAGAAAATGGATGTAGGCGGATTATCAGGTATGAGAAACACACTCATCTACATCGTCCTCATCTACACACACACACACACACACACACACACACACGCACACACAACTAAAGTACCTGCTTGGTGGCAGTAATCAAACGATCCCAGATAAGTAGTTTGTTAATGGCGTATCGGTTTCACGCTGTTAAGCACCGTCTAAATAATCGGCGTGTTGTTTCATTGATGGTTGTGACTGCAGCTGTGCCAGAGCAGATTTACACCTTCCCCTTCTCCTTCTCCTTAACAGACCCCTACGTGAAGATCCACCTAATGCAGAACGGGAAAAGATTAAAGAAAAAGAAGACTACGATCAAAAAGAACACTCTGAATCCGTACTACAACGAGTCGTTCAGTTTCGAGGTGGCGTGCGATCTGATCGAGGTACGTTTGACAAATGCCTCCGAACCATTTCGAAAGGTCGACTCCACTTACTTGCTGTTTTTTTTTGTTCCTTGTTTGTAGAAAGTGCAGGTGGCCATAACTGTGCTGGACTATGACAAGATTGGGAAAAACGATGCCATTGGGAAAATCCTTCTCGGAGGTAACAGCGCAGGGACGGAGCAGAGCCACTGGGTGGATATGCTCGCCAATCCGCGCCGGCCGATTGCCCAGTGGCACAGCCTGAAACCAGAAGAGGATATAAAAGCACTCATTTCCAACAAGAAATAAGCAGATGGACCCGCAGACCAGGAATAGAAAGCTCTTGGATAAAGTCTGATGTACCTCAAATCCTCAACTTTCGTGGCCTGGTCAGCCGCTTGACTTACTCTTTCTGCTGAAACATTTAAACTAAGATATTGAAATGACAGAAGCCGCGGTCTTGTCATGCGCTTGAGAGATATAACAAGGGGTTTTGTTCCCTGACACAAAACACAGGTTTTTTTTTGTCATGCTACAGAAATTGGACATTGTCTCATTACATGTTATACATTTCTCCTGATTTGCTCTGAGCTTGAATTAGTAAGTCAAACTGCTCGCCAGACTACAACTTTTGTCCCTACCTCTTGTCAATGATTCTTTGTTACTGACCTCATCTACTACCTGTGTAAACCAACACCGTACAGTTACAGTATATAGCCTAGAGTCCTAATGTTTGATGCCAGATATGATTCAAAACAGTAGATTTTTACACAACCGGTCAAAAGTTTGGGGTCAACTGTTGTGCTTTTCTAATCAGCACAACAGTTTTCAGCAGTGCTAGCATAATTGCACGAGGGTTTTCTAATCATCAGTTACCCTCTAACACAATTAGCTTATCCTCATTGAAAAAAAGCAGTGCTTTTCTTTCAAAAAATAAAGACACTTTAAGTGACCCAAAACTTTTGAGCGGTAGTGTATGTCCTATATCTTAGGTAGTTAGTAAGATTCACATATTCATATAGATTAACCTAAAGATGACTATTTCAGTTACGATTACAAGACTATATTACTGATTTGAATGGCTTTTGTCCATCTCTGCACTGATCACTGACATTGTCTATTGCCAAATAAATGATTATTTATAACAAAACATTTGTTTGAATATTTGTATTTATTTTCTGACATGCTAATGTGAGTTTTATGTTCCCATCTCACCTCGGCCCTCAATATAAACCATAACTGTCATTGTAAAAGTTTGGTCCATTGTGGCCCCTGTATCAATCTGTAGATTCTACAGGACTCCCGATAGTACCAATGCACACAACTCAAATGTATAGGTTTTGTCAGGCTTTACCATATAAATCTACAAACAGTTGTAAAAAACACAATTAACAATGGCTTACCTCATAACAAGAAGGTCCTGGGTTCGATCCCCGGCTGGATGGGGCCAATGGAGTTGCATGTTCTCCCTCATCCCATGGAGGTTCCTCCAGGTGCTCTGGTTTCCTACCACTACAATACCACTACTGAACAATAGTGTGTGTGTGTGTGTGTGTGTGTGTGTGTGTGTGTGTGTGTGTGTGTGTGTGTGTGTGTGTGTGTGTGTGTGTGTGTGTGTGTGTGTGTGTGTGTGTGTGTGTGTGTGTGTGTGTGTGTGTGTGTGTGTGTGTGTGTGTGTGTGTGTGTGTGTGTGTGTGTGTGTGAGTGGTCAAAGGGTCAGCTGGCGCAGATGTGCAGCCGTGCTTCTCCCAACCGTGTATGGTTAGAATTAAAATTGTCTCTGTGATGATCAAGTCTGTGAAAGGTGCAAGACAAATAAATTCCTTCCTTTATGCCTATTATTCAAACTCTGTTTTCTTTCACGTGGTTGTGGAGTGGACAAGCTTTGGACCCCATTCTATCTATATACTAAGGTCCTACACAGACTGTACAGTAGCAGTATTTACATTAATATATCTGTACATTCTATTGTTCTTTTTGATGAAAATGGATCAACATCACATGGGCCTACATTGTTCTAGTCACCTGCGACTGCGTCATAGACACGGAAAAGTATCCATTTACCAGAGGAGTAACTCGAGTTATTTACAAGATTTACTACAGATACTTCACGATAATGTTACTCAAGTAGGGCTGCAACTAACGATTATTTTGTGATCGATGAATATATCGATTACATTTACGATTAATCGATTAATCGCTTGGCTGTGAATGGTGTAGGAAAATTTAATTTTTATTTTTTCTATCACATAAAGCTAAAGTGGCACCACTTGAGGGCGTGTTGATGAAGTAAACTTAAAGTAAATGTTTGTTGGAGGCTCTGCTTTCTGATTGGATGAGACACAGACAGATATTCATGAAATTTTACAATATACAAAGCACTGCAGACCCTAACTTTAAAAACAAAGTAGGTTTTCATCAAAAATACTACATTTTCATGTCATTTTTGCTCTTTTTGAGCCTGTGTGAGCCAGAAAACGATTAATCAATTACTAAAATAGTTGTCGACTATTTTAGTAATCGAATAGTCGTTGATTAATCGATTAGTTGTTTCAGCCTTATACTCAAGTAGAAGTAAATAGTATCATAATGGTAAAATTACTCTAAGAAGTGCAATTACTTCAAGAAGTTGCTCAAGTAGCTACATGTCCTTGAGTAAACATAACCGAGTACAACCTGCCTCTGAAAGTAACCAAATAAAAAGTACAAAGTACAAATTTCATGTATTTTTTCTTTACTTAGAACAGCTACTATATCTAATGATAGATATCATCGAATGCAATTTCTCCATCTGTGAGATCAATAAAGTACCATCTTATCTTATCTTATCTTATTATTTTTATTACCTCTTTACATTAAAGCAGGTCACATTATCTGAACTTTGAACTTTGATAACTTAGCATAACATTATATTAGCCGTTGTCTACAAAAAGTTGTTAATTATAAAAGGTCTCGCGGTCAAACCCAGAGTAGCTTTTTTTTATTGAATTGTTTGTAATGGGGCGCGCTCACCTCGTGCCCACTCTCTCTCACACGCGCGCGTACGCACACACGCACGCACGCACACGCACGCACGCACACACAGAGCCGGGCCAGGTGCTCCCCTCGTCATGCGCTGAAGGGGCTGTCGCCTCCTGGCAGGACCGTGGGCAGGGCAGGCAGGTAGGGGGTAAGTTGGTTTCAGCCACAGACACGCATCGTCCCGGTGTTTCCACTCATCCGAGCTGAAGTGCTTTTCTCCGGGGACCACTGAGATGCACCGTTAAAGTTTGGCGGGACTTCCCTTCGGACTCTGAGATGAACTTAAAGTGGACAGTGGAAAGATTTCTTCTTATGTCGTTTTCCATCTCCCACTTGCTGGTACTTGAGGGTAAGCCTGGCACTCTGCGGCATTGGCACGTTGAAACAGCAGGATTGTATAGATTACTCTTTGTAATAAAAAGGTTTTACTGTGTAATGGAAAGGGGGTTAAACTGGATTAATTAGAAAATGAAAATCTGTAATTGTTTCAAAATGTAAATGTAATTTCTCGTATTTCTAATAATATGTAACTTTAATCTTAAACTAAACAGTTGTCACTTGAGCCCAAATGGATTTCACGCCTGAAATTGTGAATTGTTTTTTGCATCACAGGAGCTCAGAGTCGACTTTCATTAGCAACAGGAAGACTACAGAGGTAAATTATGTCAAATCATGATATCATTATGACCGCGCTGCCACTGGAAGTGAGATAGAGATCAGCTAATGTGTGTGGTTTGCGTGTGCATCGGTGTGAGGGTTCACTAAAAAGTTTGGAGTCTAGATTCAAGTGGTGTAAAGTGCACTTAAGTCTCCCCTCTGACTGTTTCTCCCACTAATGTGCGTGTTTGTGTGTGCAGGAGGGCTAATGCACTTCGGAGGAAACGGGATCTCCTCGGGGAGGAGGTTGGTACACTACACCTAAGAGAACCCGGAGAGGTCAGGGCACCCACATGCGCACAAACACCCGGACGGGCACAAAGCTGTCTTTGTGCGGAACAAGACAGACTCTAACACATTCACTTTCTCCCACTCTTCCTGACGCAACGTTTAACTCACAGACAGTTAACTCTTGTGTCAATGATGCTGTTTAAGTGTCTGCTGATTCTTTCCTAGACATACAGGCCGCTGCTGTCGGAGGATGCACTGTCCCGCACCATCTTACACAACTACACAGCCAGAGACGCCTCCTCAGGTGACCGACGACCGCATTCATGTCAGAACCGTTTCAACCGCTTTATAAAAATGGCCCAACTGAATTATTTTCCATTTCTTTCCCAGAATATTGCGGCTGCCTCAATGGCGGCTGGTGTCAGGAGGGGGGTGTGTGTGACTGTGCTCAGTTCCAGGCAATGGGAGACCGCTGCCAGATCAGTGAGTAATACTGTACCTCACAAACTCCTGACATTTAACAGCGTATGACTGAACACATGTGGGTATGCCGACCACTTGGTTCCAATGCGTAGTGATCGTATTGTGTTACATCAATAAATATAAGAATGTGGGTCGCGTTAATCAGACTCCCGGATCCTTCAGCAAACATTAATTAGTCGCTCGCCCGACGTTAATTATCAAATTTTGTGAGATTTGCGCTTCTTGATTTTTCATTCAGATTCAAGAGTCACTGCACATACGTAAGCCCATGCCCACCTGCCAAAGACAAAAATATGTCTTTGTAAAAGTCATTATTAGCTTCTTTTTTTTCAGTTTCAGTTATATTATCCTATTCATACTGTGACCCATAGCATTTAATAGACTTGTGCAATGCAAGGTCTGTTCTGGTAATAAACAAGATTTCCATTCTAGACCAATCCCAGACCAGTGTTAATTTCGTCGACTAAAATATTTAGTCTTAATTTTAGTCTAAGTGATATTTTTGTCAACTAAAATTGGACTAAAACTACATTAAAAGTTTTTCATGAGACTAAAACTATGACTAAAATATCCAGATATTTTAGTCGACTAAAATAAGACTAAATAAAAATGAAAAGGAGAGACTAAAATCATCCAAACTTCTATTGACCGTCTGAAAGAGCCTCAGATCATGTAAAGTCTGCCAAAGGATCAGCTCTGAGCTTTGTTCCTGTGGAGCAGCTCCATGAAGCAGAGGAACAAGATTAAATATGATTATAATTAATATTATCAATGCAAAGTCGACTTAATTCGTCTTAATTTTAGTCGACTAAAACTAGACTAAAATTGAAGCTATTTTTTTGACTAAAACTAGACTAAAATCGAATTACATTTTCGTCAAAAGACTAAAACTAAATTAAAATATGTTGTCAAAATTAACACTGTCCCAGACTCTCTGTCATTTTTCAGGAGAATCTTGGGTAGCTTCTTGGCTCCGCGAGATAGAGAGGGGGAATTCCTGCAACAACAGAATCGGGGGGTGTTCATTTCCCTTGTGATAAGTTTAGCAGAATAGAAGCATGACGAGAGACGTCGCATTATCAGCCCTATCGGTTCTCTAACATTTCAGATTCCCCATTGTGTCGGTGGGGCGTCAGCGCTGTCGGCGTCTCGTTGTTGTGTGAGTAAATTGCCCCGTTTTTTTCCCCCAGTACCGAACCAGGGCCAGGATAGAGACGGGATCTGCAGGTCGTGGGGTCAGCACCACTTTGAGACATTCGACGGGATTTACTTCTACTTCCCTGGCAGCTGCTCTTATATCCTGGCCCAAGACTGCCACTCAGCCACGCCACAGTACACAGTGTGGGTAAGAGCGCACGCATCAAGGTTATCTGCTCATTTTCGGCGGTTAAATAGAGCTAAGTACATTTAAGTTGGTGTCATGTTCCGTTAGTCTGTCGGCTTTAGGCTGGACTCAGTCTCATTACAGACAATTGGGCGTATTTTTAGATAGGCAGGCCAGGTTACAGAGTGTGGATTAATACTTCTTTTTTCTTTTTTTTTCTCCCTCCTGTGCGCACTTTCCTTTGATCCTCTTTCATCTTGTGGCGTTTTCTTTCAGGTTCACAACAGCCGAGTGTGTGAGGGGAGCGTGTACTCATGCCCGAGAGCTCTTAGCCTCTTCTTTCCTAATGAGGAGGAAATTCACATCTCCGGTTATCAAGTCCATCAAGGTGGCCGCCGGTCTGTATGCATTTAGATTAGATAGATATTTTCAAATGTCAGTGAACCGCTGTGGTTAAAGGGGCGGCATTATGCAAAACCAACCTTTGATTGTTTTACTTTTAATTTATGGGTTTGAGTCACGTTTTTTCCTGTTATCAACGGCTTTTTAGAGCTGATGATCATTGAAAGTGACACATTAGACTAACTAAAACATAGTGACACGATTACAGTTAAAGGAATAGGCCACCGTTTTTACATATGTTCTTACCTTAGCTTTGACGAGTTCTTTAGGACCTGTCTGATCTTCACCCGTGCCTTCAGTCACGTAAACACAGTCCCTCTCTCCTCTATAGCTCCAAAACAGGTCAAGATAGAAGCTACCAAGCTCTTCCACGTTTTCCCTATTTAAATATGGTTACGTGAAGTGTTCCACTACAAAGTATAATACACAAAATTAAACAATGTGGCAAAGGGGGAACTATATTGTAAGACGTAATAATACGAGGAGTAGTTTGGCGTCCGCACAGTAAAGTGAAGATTACTGCGCGGATTTCGAACTACTCCTGGTATTATTACGCCTTACAATATAGTTCCCCCTTTTATCCGCTTAGAAAATCCACATTGTTTAATTTTGTGTAATTATACTTTGTAGTGGAACACTTCACGTAACCATATTTAAATAGGGAAAACGTGGAAGAGCTTGGTAGCTTCTATCTTGACCTGTTTTGGAGCTATAGAGGAGAGAGGGAGAGGCTAATGCTAACGCCGTCTGCGCTGTGTTTACGTGACTGAAGGCACGGTGGAAGATCAGACAGGTCCTAAAGAACTCGTCAAAGCTAAGGTAAGAACATATCTCAGTATGTAAAAACGGTGGCCTGTTCCTTTAAGATTTTGCAAAAATAAATGTTTTTCTCACAAACTTTTCTGCATTTAATTGCTGCTTCACTGAAATTAAACTATGATTATTACTTTCAACAGAAGTTATCTATCTAACTAGGTCATAATTATATAAAGGATTAAAACCTGTCATATGCAACTTTGAGTTATTTTTTGGCGGGTGATTGTTTTCATTTTGATCGCTTAAATTACGAAGTGCAGTGGACTTTATTGGCACAAGCAGCAGCTGCAGTCTTTCCGGCCCATTTTCCTCCAATGAGAAATTAAGCGCGTCTCACTCAGAAATGTCACGATTGGCAGTGACGGTCGACAGTGAATTACAGATGGATAAGCACTTGTAACACGTAAACTCTCTAAACCTCTGTGGTAGATGTTTTTGTTCTAAATCTAGTGGCCAACGTTTTTACATTTTTACATTCGCATTTTACATCAGCCATTTGCTCAGTCCCAGAGATAAAGACTCCTAATTAATGAACTTAGACGTTTTCTCCGGTGATTATGTTGGAATTGCGCTCCGCTGTCCGCTCAAACATTATCTGACACGCGTCTTCAATCATTCATCTGGTTCTCTTACAAAACCATATGAATGGCCAGCAAAGTCTGTTACATCTGCCACGCTGTTCTAAAGTTGAATCACAAAGTCAAAGGAGAGCATAAAACATTTTTCATTTTCTTCCTTCTTTGTTGCCTTAGGCTTAATCTGCCGCACACAATAGGGAGCGTCTTTATCGAGCGCCTGGCTGATTACCTGCTGGTGAAGAGTGTGTTTGGTTTCTCTCTGGCCTGGGATGGGGAATCAGGTGTTTACCTCAAAATGAGTGAAGAGCATCAAGGCGCCCCGTGTGGTTTATGTGGAAACTTTAACCACCTTCCCCGAGACGACCTCACAACCGCCAGGGGTAAGAGTGGACCATACTCTTTATGCTTTCTCTTTCGTATTTTCATTACACAATCAGATCCAAAGAGCGAGGTCAAGTGTGAATAAGATTGGATTTTTCTCCTCTGTGATGAGCAACATGAGCTGCTATGTATTGGGCACAGTTGGTTGACAGAAACTAATCTGCTGTGGAAACTCATATAGCTGGTGTTTTTCTGTTTTTAATTGAAGGTGTCTTTGTGTATTTGTATTGTCTTTGTCAGGAGTTGGCACAGATGAGCCTGCAGTGTTTGCGAACAGCTGGGCTGTTGACCTGCCCCATGAGCGACATTGTCCTGCAGTAGATCTTGACTTCAGCGGTCCTTGCCACTCAGAGTCGGACATGGATGTAAGTAACCATAGAAACTGATTTTTCTTGGATTTCATGATGTATAAATTAACCCTTGTTATGCGCAGGATGCTATCGAGAAATGCAGTGCACTTCTATTCTTCCCTTTCCTGTCATGTCATGAACACATCGATCCAAATCCTTTCGTGGCCAGTTGTGTCTCTGACCTCTGCGTGTAAGTTGTTGTTTTTTTAAGTTCACGTAAGTGTTTTTGTAACCGAATTCAATAGTTTGTAATATTTGTGTCTGTAGGTCTGATGATGAGGATACATTTTGCAGAGCCTTGGTGGAATACACTCGTGCCTGCTCACATGTGGGATATCCTGTGAGAGAGTGGAGAGACAGCTTTCCCTCCTGCAGTAAGAGCGCACCCTTGTATTTTAGCAATGTGGCACTCAAGTGTCCTGAGTAAAGTATTCCTGTTCGCCTCCAGACGATGGCTGCGAGGACAGTTTTGTCTACAGAGACTGCATCAGCTGCTGTCCACCCACATGTACATTTGAGAAAGAGTGTCTTGGCACCAACTTGCATTGTCTGGATGGCTGCTATTGTCCTGACGGTATCTCAACAGTCTTTTTCCACTACCGCTTTACATTTGCTCGACAAATACCTCTAATTTTGTACCTTCCACCAGGTCTTATTCTACAAAATGGAACGTGTATTGCAGTTTCCCAGTGTCCATGTGTTTACCATGGCACATCATATGGACAAGGGCATGTGCTCCAGCAAGGATGTAGTGTTTGGTGAGTGCAATATTAAACCACACTGTGGGACCTTCAGATTTGGACAGTCATATTTGTTGCCCTTTATGCTTTAGTGTGTGCATGGGTGGAGTGTGGAACTGCACGGAGAACAACTGCACTGGTAAACCACATCAGCATTCTGTGTTTGGTGCTGGTCATTCTGTAAGCTAAACGTCTGAGCTTTGTTTGTTTTTTTACCCCAAGTGGAGTGTTCGGTCGTAGGGGACGTGTTTGTAACAACGTTCGATGGAAGGATGTTCCTTCAGCCTGGGGCATGCCAGTATGTGCTTGCAAAAAGTCGCACGACTAACAGGTTCATCGTCACGTTGCAGTACACCACATGTGCCGAGGTAACTGGCCTTTATCCGCAATCTATCTAATCTGTCTAACATGGTCAAGTGTATTCACATGGCGGTGTTTCTCTAGCATCAGTTGTGTATCCAGTCAGTGACACTGGTGTTGGATGAAGACATGGGTCGTCAGATCACGTTGACCCGAGAGGGAGAAGTGATCATTGGAGTAAACCCGGCCCCTATGCTGCCCTACATGGACGGTACAGTGGCTCACTTGGTTTAAGACGACACACTGAAGCGCTAACTGTGCTAATGCTGCTCTTTGTTTTACAGACACGGTGGAAATACGAAAGCTCACCTCTGTTTTCACACAACTCAAGACTGACATTGGTCTGAGAATCCTCTACGACGGTCAAGGGGGCCGGATCTATTTGCAGATCGAAAACTATTGGCGCGGATTAACTCTTGGCCTTTGTGGAACCTATAATGGAAATTTACGAGACGACTTCCTGTAATGGAATAGATTTAAACCTTAGAGCTCAGTGTTGTTTTGGTTTTTCATATGTCGGTGTGTGTGTCATAGGTCTCCCTCTGGAATGATCGAAGGAACCCCTCAGCTCCACAGCAATGCTTGGAAAGTGTCTTCTGCCTGCGTCGCCCCCGTTAACCTTCCCATCATAGACCCGTGTGAGATGAACCAGCACAATGGTAATGCCACTTTAAATACACTCGTCAACATGAAGCCGATGAAAAAGGTCTGAAAGTTGTTTGTTGCAGTGTACTACGCGACTCAGTGCGAGATTGTCCTGGGGAACGTGTTTGCGCCGTGCCATGGCTACATCAGTCCGAATGTGTACCATCAGCAGTGCCGGTACCAGGCGTGTCGATGCGGGGGCAGCTGCCTGTGCACCGCCCTGGCACATTACGCTTACCTCTGCGGCAAACACGGGGCCGACATCAACTTCAGGCCACACGTCTCCGAGTGTGGTGAGTGCAACGCTACCATTACATCATCTTGAAAGTAAACATTTCCTGACACGTCGCCTGTGCAGGGGTGGTGTGCCTGGGAGGAATGCTGTACCACTCGTGCGTCTCGTCGTGCGGCCGCTCATGTCGCGCTCTGTCCGGCCCAGAGACCTGTGACCCGGAGGAGTGCGCGGAGGGGTGCGGGTGTCCACCTAGCAGCTACTACGATGATGTGCGTCAGCGCTGTGTGCAGCTGTAAGTGCTCAACCTTCCACTTGATCAGATATCGACGGTAGTTGTGGTCATTTTAAAGGGATAGTCTGTAAGTTTGCAAAGTGAGGAGGAGCAGGAACAGATTTTTCAAAAGTATACAATCAAGCTCCTCCCCCTCCCTCCTGATTGGACCTGACAGGCTGGTTCACAAGAAAAGCTCGTCTTGTTGGTCAACGCGGGAGGATACTAGACTCTGATTAGTTGCTGAGATCCAGGAAGGAGGGACATTACAAAATATAATGTATATCTATTATTACTTACTTCGCATCAAATTGCAAGGTTGATTTTGTAAAATCTGTAAAACATTTAGACTTCCAGACTATCACTTTAAAGCCCTGGGTTTGTTGTCAGGTCTCAGTGCCACTGCTATTCCATGGGAGGCGTGTCCCAGCCAGGAGAAGTCACCTTCAGTGCGTCTGGTCCCTGGTGAGACACCTATGAATGAAACTGCAGAGGATTAGGGGCATTTACATACATTGCTTTTTATACTTGTCTTGTTTTCTTTCCCAGTCTGTGCCGAAATGGAAAGATGGAATGTGTGCAGGAAGAACAAGGTCTTATCTCTTTACCGTCTTTCTCTCAATTTGAGCTTTATCCCATTGACATCTCTTTTTGTCCCTTGACGCCTTGAGTGTCTGTTGTACGAAGTGTACCGGTATCTCCTTTGCAGAGTCCGATAGCACAGAAGTTGGAGAGTGTCCAGAGGATAAGGTGTACCACAGCTGCAGCGAGCAGAGAGGCGGGGTGGCCTGCGCTCCGACCTGCCGCAACCTTATGCTCAATATGACCTGCCCTCCAAACACACCCTGCATACCAGGATGTGTCTGCCCTCCTGGGTAATCACTCAGCTGCAACCTCACACAACACCTCCACAGCTTGCTACAGTAAAAGCATCATGCTGCTCATGGTTTTTTTATTATGTTAGTTTTAAAGGGACTATACGGAGTTTAAAAATGTAAAAAATAAGGATTTTCCTCCCCTACATGTTCCAACAATGTCCTAGTATGTAAAATGAGCCCAGACCTGTTCGCCACAACTGCCTCTAAAATCCTGTTACTCAAAAAGGTGTTAATTTGGGTCCAAAGTGCCGTTATGCAGTAACACGTAAGACCTGAGGTGTCAGTAGTGAGTATAAACATGGCTAACTTGCATCTAGCCCCTTTAAAGATACTGTATGGATGAGGTAGTCCAGTAGCAGTTATTTAATAAGCAACTTTCCATGTTTGACTTTTTTTTTTTTGCATTAAGGCTGGTCCTGCACCATGGGCAGTGCTACTATCCAGAGAACTGCCCTTGTGCTTGGCTGGGCCTTGAATACCTCCCCGGGGAAACAGTGGAAACTCCGTGTTACAGATGGTACGACGCCCCGTCTTTGACCCGATGCTGCTGTAGTTCTTGCACAATGAATTCACATCTCCTTTTTCATCAGCGTGTGTCACCGTGGCTATTTTAACTGCAGCTATTCCCCGTGCCCCGCCGTGTGCACCGTCTACAGCGACCGGCATTACCACACCTTCGACGGGCTGGAGTACGACTACCACTCGGACTGTCAGGTCTACCTCATCAAAGTGAGTTAAAAGAGTTTCACTCACGCAGCTCCCGAGAATTTCTCTAAAGGATTCTGGAATTTACTTTGGCCACACAGGTGTCACTTTCTCCTACTAGATCATATCAAAGCGGGTGTGCGGCACGGCCAAGCAACAGCTTTATTGAATGGCATCCGGAAAATATGAGCGGTTATTGTCGCTGTAAATAATGTTTTTAATAAGAACAGATGTGGCGGTGTGTGTGTGTATGTGTGCGTGTACATTGTGTGTCGCTTCGTTTACACCACAGTAAGCGCTATCAGACATTGTGCGAAGCTGTAACAACACAAAGGCGCTAGTGTTCAATTCAAACCCCTGGGCTCTGGCGCTCCCAGGGATATAGAATTAGAATTAGCCGAACAGACACAGTGATTCAGGTCCAGCAGTCGGCCGACCACCACTCAGGCCTCAGAGAATGGTCACCGAGGTCACAACTCGGCCCTAATAGCCTGAAGCAGCTTCCTGTTCTTGTCACCTTTCAGTTACCTGGAATGACACAGCTTCCTCCAGTCTGTATTGTGTTACTTTTTTTTATCAGTAGGGGTTTTTCAATGGGATAACTGATCTGAAAACACTTTTCTGTTCATTCCCATGTTTAATGTTCAATGTATTTATTTTTCTATTTTGGCAGAGCACAGAAGAAACCGAGGTGTCCATCATTGCCCAGAACAAAGACTGCTATGAGAGTGGCATTGTGTGCTTGAAAACACTCGTCATTCACGTGGGACTGACCCAGATCTACTTCAGTGACAACTCCGGAAACCCGGTACGAAGGGTATTTAGTGCAAATACATTTATTTCCTCCTCATCTTTCTGTCTCGTTGCAGAGCCCGTCCACTGTTATCGGAAGAGGATTCGAGTTTGAATTGTGGAAGGCGGGCTACTACACCGTGGTTCATTTTGCACACCAGGACTTGACCATCCTCTGGGACCGCAAGACCACTGTGCACATCAGAGCTGGGCCTCAGTGGAAGGTAGGTGCGCAGGTGTGCCCCTCACTCAGCCTGCTCAAGCACTATAAAGCAGTCAATATTCTTGCCAGAGATTCTGTAAGGTCCCCTACTGAAATTCTCTAACCTGTGTGTGAACTGTAGGGGCATCTCAGTGGGATGTGCGGTAACTTTGACAGTGTGACAGTGAATGATATGACCACCTCGAGCCATATGGAGGTCAATAACGCACAGTCATTTGGAGACAGCTGGGCCTTGGGGCAGGTATGAGCCTTTTAGTCTGTTTGTTTTTCTCTCTCCACTCTCCACTCTTTCACTCCACTTCTAAAGCCAGCATCTGTCACTTATGTGGACTCCGCTCCCCTGAGTTCCCAGTGATATTTAAGAGTAATCAGACACTCAATCACTCGGTGTTGTGCGTGTGTGTTTGTGTGCGTCAGTGTCAAAGCGACTACGTAATCGCCCGACCGTGTGAAGGGGACTTGGGGAGACAGCCATATGCCAAGAGGGAATGCGCTCTTCTCTACAGCGATGTGTTTGCTCCTTGTCACAATGTGGTGAGTGCTTTGAAACTCAAATCAAATTGAAGCGAGCAGCATTCTTTTAGAGTTTAATTACACAAATGAGCATCTGCTGTTGTCCAGCAGAGGGCGCCAGCAGTATGTCCTTTCAATGCTCAGTATTCAGTTAACCCATACTGTATTACTTCAACAACCTCCATTACAAAATGTACTCCCATGAAAGGACTACATTTTTTAAAAAGGCTAGTTTTTTTTGGAGCATTATGCAAAAAGCTCTTAGTTTGTGGAAGAAAACAACAACAACAAGGTCAATTAATTTTCATTTGAAACAGAACCTTCATCATTTCAGACAGTGTCAAAACAGTTTATTCAAAATGAATTTTATAACTCAAGTTGACACTCATTTGGCTTTATATGATGATGTATTTTCTTGTGACTGTTGTGTTTGACCCATGGTGTTGACCTATACATCACAATCAATGGTTAAGTTTTGACTCCGTTATACCTCATATTTCTGTGATGGAGTCGCCCTGGTCCTCTGTGTGAGATTGACCCACTTTCATTTGTCCTGATAACTCAGCCCTTTCTTTCCTGAGTGAATTATTGAAAGCTAGTCGCCCCCTGAATGAGACCTCCCCAGCTCCCTGTGTGATGCTCCTCACCTCAATCACATTGTAGTGATTGTAATGATGTTAATGTGTGCATGCATATTTCAACATGGGCTGTGTGTTTGCCAGGTGGATGTGGCCTGGTTCTACAGAAACTGTTTGACAGACACTTGCAATTGTAACCGCGGGGGAGACTGTGAGTGCCTCTGCACGTCTATAGCAGCATACGCACACAAATGCTGCCAGCAAGGGGTCACCATACACTGGAGGTCACCGTCTGCCTGCCGTAAGTCTGCTCACTGACCCTTATCGGCTAACATAGGCTAATTGTGGGTATCCATTCTCTCCTTGTCACCTCTGGCCGTTGGGATGTGAAATGTGTATTACTTTAATATGTACTCAGTATTTTATGTATGTACAACTGATCTGTTGACTCAAACTCTTTTCTTACTCAACAGCTTATGATTGTGAATACTATAATCAAGGTAAATATAAGAAAACACTATGAGGCTCTGTTTGTGACACACACTCATATGCATCTTTGTGGTTCCCTGTCAGAGTTAGGGGATGGCCCCTTTTCCGTAGTGAGTGCTGTCTATAACAACACCATGTTTGGAGTGAATCGCAGCAGCAGCGCTGTCTTCCCTCTGTTCAGAGAGAGAGCAGGCCAGCTGCCTGCTCCAGGCTTACTCTTCAACTTCATGATCACAGCGGGGCTGCAGAAGGATAAAGCATCACGTGGGTGCTCGCCTCACATTCACATGGCAACGTACAGTTCTGACGTCTTCCTGATGTAGCCTCACCCCCTCCTCCTCCTCTCACTTGTTTATTACAGGTGTCCCTGTGGTGTCACTGGAGTCTGCAGAGCGCCCAAACTATTTCCTGGTAGTGTCAGGTCGCAGTGTGCTCCTGGAGCGCTGGACCAGAGGCCCAGAGTTTAGTCGCCGGGCCACCTTTATTCAGCACCAGGGCCTGTTCCTGCCAGGTCACACCTCATTCGAACTCATCAACCACCCAGGGACCTTCCTGACCCTGACACGAACGTCTGCTCAAGCCCAGAGATACGACTCCTCGGATGGCTTTAAGGCCAGCAGCAGCTTCACAATGCAGGGTTAGTCGTCCATACACAACATCACACTTAGTTTACACAATCATTTCACTGACGGGATATATTCTTGTAGAAAGCAATTTTGTCATTCCCTACCGCATGATGTGCGAGTGGCGCTACCAGGCCTGTGCCAGTCCATGTGTCCATACGTGCAGTGATCCAGATGCCACTCGCTGCCATTTCTTACCTCCGTAAGTTAAAGAACAATGTAAAACAAAGGGGCTTCTTTAAAAAGATTGCGCTGAAATATTTGGTATTTTACAGCGTGGAGGGTTGTTTCCCACGTTGTCCACAGAACATGGTCCTTGATGAGGTTACCAGAAGATGTGTGTACACAGAGGACTGTAAGTTCAGACAATGACAGCAGCTTTGGTGTTTCTTATTGTTCAAGTGTCATTTATGCTGTTTTCTGTTTCTTTTTTTAGGTGTGATTCTCCCCCCGACTCCTACTCCTTTTGCATATGTGACACGGTCCAACAAAACCACAGCACAACCCACAACTTTACCGACCACCACTACGACTGACACCACGACAACCAGCACAACTACTACCACCACAGAAGCCACTACTCCTCCTCTGACCAGTACTCCTGCTCCCACCACTACGACCACCACCACTGCCGCCCCCACCACCACGGCAACAACCACGACCGCCTCCACCACCCTCACTCCCACGACGACCGCCCTCCCCACGACCCCGACAACGACACTAACGACGACGGAGCGGGTGACCACTCCTTTACCGACCACTCCCACCCCTCCTCTGCCCCCCACCACCTCCACAGCTCTCCCCCCGACCACGACGCCCGAGACCACCACCACCACTGAGCTGACCACCACGCCGGCTACAACCACGGGCGTCACTACGACTGTGACCACCACGACTTCACCCACAACCACCGAAGCGACGACACTGCAGCCCACCACTACGCCTGCAGCTACGACCACGGCTTTCGTCACCACGCCGACGCTCACCCCGACGCCAGCTCTGACGACGGAGCTGACGAGCACCGCCGCGGGCACTACCGCAGCTCCCACGACCACCCCTACCATCACGACGACCGCGGCCCTCACCACGACTCCTGTCTTTACCACCATAAGCACAACCCTACTTCCCGAAACCACGACTGCGGAGACCACGCCCCCGACGGAGACTTCCACGGGCGCCGCGACGACCACGGCCACACCTCCCACGACCCCGGAGCTCACCACAGAGCCCACGACCGAGCTCTCCACCACAGAAGCAGCCACGAGTCCGACTGTAGTGACGGACGAGGCGTTCACCATCACCCCCTTCGTTCTGCCCACGTCTCCTTGTACAGTGAGTTCAGGAAGTCACTCACACTTGATTATTTACAAAAACAATTGTTGCCCTCGCCTTTAAAGAGCGGGTATTATGCTTTTGCAGGTGTTTGGTGATAACATCAAACACATCTCTATCACTGTCTTACACTTTGTTGGTTAGAAATTGCCACAAAGGCGATCTCCCCATAAGCCCCTCCTGCTCCCCTTCGCTGTAGCTGTTTTAATAAAGATTGAATAAAGGGGAGGAGGCGGTAGACAGAGCGGCTCTTGTGCGCATAGTGAAGTGTGATTTTACCCTGTGATGAAAGGATTAAGCTTAGCAAGTGATGGAGAGGTGAGGAAAAACATTTCCTGTAGACATTGGGAGATGTCGCCGCAAATGCTATCAATAGCCTCACGGGAAGATCCAAAGATTTCGCCTCGAAACACAGTTCCAGGTCTGTTTTTGAAGAGAAAACCACATTGGAACGTTTAAAGAGGGGGTATTCTGCTTTTTTCAGTCACATAGCACCAGTCTATATCACACTACAATGATGACCAAACCTTCTGTTGGTCTGTAAATGCAGTAAATTAGAATTACTGCCTTGTGTAAAATTGCTCTCTCAAAATGGCTGTAGTGAATGTCTTGAAATAGGCCTCTGTCCCTTTAAGAACGTCTGACTCTTTCCGACACGCCCCCTCCACACGCTGTCTGTGGCATTAGTGGGGAGGGGGTTCTGCTGAGGAGCAGTGGTTGGTTACTCGGCTGGTGACGAAAGCTCGGAGGTGTCTCCAGGAGGTGGGGGCGTTCCTAGGAGGACTCAGGCAAACCTATCCCTAAAATGGCTGCCATCAGAGTTTTTACAGATTACTCAAAAATACGTGAATGTGCCAAGGCAACACTTCAGGCATGTTTTTAATGAGGGAAGGACATAATAACGTGATGTAAAGCTTGAAAAAGTGGATTTTGCATAATACCCCCCCGTTAATTTTGCATAATGAAATTGCCTGGGAGTGATGATAGTGATTAGGATTTATGCAAGGCAAAAAAATAAAATAAAAAACATTGAATGTCTGAAAATCAGGCCTTAAAATGTCATTAAAAGGCGCTGCATTGGATTGTTTATTGTTTATTATTAGATCCCCATTTGGTAAAGACTATTCTTCTTCAGACTGCACTATGAATATAATCAAATACATGTAACAGTCCTGTTCCCAAACATGACGTTTCAACAGCAAAGCTTTACCGACCTTTATCATTGTATCATGATATAATAACATTCCTTAATTGGTATTATCCCACCATTCAGGATATATATTTATTTATTTCTAGCATCCTGTTAAAGCAGCTTTTGTATATCAAAGCCGTTAAAGAGGAAGGGAGCTTAATCCACAGAACCAGCTCTGTCCATAACAGACCTCTTAAGTGGAGGAGTAAAATGACACTGTGAAGCCTGTCGAGTGTTTAAAGCGCGCTGGACACTGTTCAGCTGTAGTTTAGAACAGACCAAGAGGCTTTCATAATGTGTAGACATTTAAAAAAAAAAAAAAACTAAATCGGGCTGCAGGTCACTCTGTCTTAAAGGAACAGGCCACCGTTTTTCCACACTGAGATAATGTTCTTACCTGAGCTTAGACGAGTTGATACGTACCTGTCTGGTCTTTGTGCGTGCACGAGGAAGAACATGGTCGCTTCTTACTTCGCCCTGTTTGGAGCTATAGGAATATACTGGGAGAGGCCAAATGCTAACAACATCTTTGGTCGTTGTGCGTGACTGAGCGCACGCCCAAAGACCAGAGAGGTACGCATCAACTCGTCTAAGCTCAGGTAAGAACATATCTCAGTATTGAAAAACGGTGGCCTGTTCCTTTAAAGGGGCTAGATGCAAGTTACCCATCTTCTACTCACTACTGCCACCTCAGGTCATACGTGTAACTGCAGCTTCTATATTAAGCTCGTGCATGACGGCAGTTCGGACCGAATTAACACCTTTTTGAGTGACAGTGCAGTTGTGGTGAACAGGTCTGAGCTCATTCTACACCTTAGGACATTGTTAGAACATGTAGGGGGAGGAAATTACTTAATTTTTACATGTTTAAACTCTGTGTAGTCCCTTTAACTTTTTACTTTTTACTCTAAACCAGGACAGTCTATCAGCAGCACCTTTGGATTAAATACATTTTTGAACAATAGTCAATAGATAGATGTACTTGGCAATAAATCTACATTTCTTGCATAAAACTATTAGAAAAATATGAAAAAAACAGCGTCCTAAGTTTATCGGAAATACAGAAAGTATGGCCTTAAACACACCCAACTGCAGCTTTTGCTCAAAAGTCGCCTGTTGTGCCCAATTTGCATTTGAATATGGAGCTCTCTCATTTCACGGTCCGCTGGAATCTTTGCAAATCTTAAGACATGAAGTGTGGACCTACTTTTTGCATTTTTGGCATTAAAAGTATAGTATATGTGGGCTTTAAAATTGCATTTGGTTTGACGTGTTGCTCCCTGAATACTAATAATTAATGCACATTAAAACGTTTAGATATAGACGCTTCAGAGTCAGTAAACTTCAGGCTCGACGTGAGGGTAATGTCAAAAACACAGAGTAAAAGTGACTCCTTGATTTCATCTCAACACTATTTCTTCCACAGCCACCGTTCTCCTACCGTATAGATGAGTGTGCGGAGCTGATCTGTTTCAATGGAGAACTGCTGCTGCACAACTCCTCCCTCCACTGCCGCTACAACACCACTCAGCCGCAGTGCAATCTGCTGGGCCTACCTGTTCTCATCAACTCCGACCCCTGCTGTCCACAATGGCAGTGTCCCTGTGAGTACGAGCCCAGCGATTTACCTCATTGTGCGGTAATTGTGCGCCTGAGTGAGTGCTTATGGCTTTGCTTTCAGGTCGTTGCACGGTGATGTCAGACCTGCGAGTCATCACCTTCGACGGGAATAATGTGGCTTTGTACGACAACGGCTCGTACATTCTCGTCAAATTACCAAGAGAGACTATTATTGGAACTGTGGAGAAATGTCCAACGAGTGAGGTAACAGGAAGTCCCAGGACGTTGGTGCAGCATTATCAAAAAAATGTTTCAAATGTACTTGTTTATTTTTGTCTTTACAGAGCGTCAACTCCATCAGACGCTATGTGAGTATAGAGCATTTGCTTCATGATTGTATTTATCCAGTGGTGTAGTCTTCAATTGTCTAGTGGGTATACTGTATTTTTTAGCAGGCGCGGGGGATAGCCAATTATATGCGCTGAAAAAAATTGCCCGTCACATACTATTAATAATATTAAATGTATCAGAGACTGTTACATAGATTATAAACCAAACTGTGAATATAAATGTTATTGAAATAACAAGCAATAGACCTACAGGAATGAAGCTAGACTATAAGGCTGTGGGACTGAAGCCAAAATGAAAACTTCAATGAATAAAGCCCAGTCTGCTTTCACCAACCCCTCCACCAGTCAACCACCGGACTCTCGCACCTGCAAACTCCCCCACACACGAAACCATGCGCGCTGCTTCTGGAGAACGACTCTTTTAGGAAATTTTTTTTGTGAACAGGAGCGCACGTGGCTCGGTCAGCGCTGTGGGCGGGCGTGACTCGGTCAGCACTATGGGCGGGCATGGCTCGGTCAGCGCTGTGGGCGGGGCACATCCACTTTTCAGTCTCTGTCAAGCGACAGCTTCAGTGTCTGAGAGTAAATCGCACACTTAGAACAATCTATGCGGTCTTTCCCGTGGACTTCAGCGCTTTGTAATACAGATTGTTTCCCGCCTGCACCTGTCACCCTGTCAGGGAACAGTCGGTCTGTCGTAGAGACAGAGAAAGAGAGAGAGAGAGAGGGATGAGCCTGTCATCTCTCATATTCAGGGGAGGAAATAGCTTGTGGTGGAGTTTGTGCTGGTCTCCAAACGGACAGAAAACACAAAAATAACACTGTGCAAATGAGTGATACGTATCTTTTCCCACTTTGTAGTGGTTATACTGAAATTCTGCAGGCCTTCTAGTGGTTACACGGCGTATACCTGCGTATCACGTAGACTACACAACTGTATTTACCCCCATTTAATTTTCCCCAATCTCTCTGCCCCCCAGGGTCCCACTGGTACATCAGGATTGTGTTTCAAGAAGCTGAACATCACCACCTCATCTTACCGGATCATTATCAACAGATTGGATCGAAAGGTCAGCCTCATTCCCCTGATTTCCCTTTGAAAAATATTATGTTAGTCACACTCCCAGTCTCGGTGCCTCTGTTTCCAGGTAACCGTGAACTATCGGCCCGCGAGGCTGCCATTCACGCGTCACTCGCTGTATGTGGAGGACACGGGCAGCATGTACCTGCTCCATACTCCAGGAGGGATCAGTATTCAGTGGTACCACAGCACGGGCATCATGGTGCTGCAGTACATGTCTCCCAGTAACGCGTCTGTGCCCACCCGGGGCCTGTGCGGTAAGAGTCAGGCCTCTGATCAAAGCTGGAATGAAAGTATAATGTGTAAATGCCTTGGTATGCTATGCTTTTATTTGACAGGGACAGTGCACAACAGTCAGCGTTAGTGCAATATACCAATTTACACCTTTAGTCCCTGAACTAATTGACCACTTAGCATAGTATTGATGAAACTACCGGTACATGTTATATATGTATCAACAATCAAGATTCACTCAAATCATGCTCTGACACTCTGCACACCTCCCTCACTCATTCTCTCACTTTGAATCCTCCCAGACAGAACATTACAAACTATTACATCAATCATCTTTGTCAGACGTGCAAATGCAGGAAACTATGTTGGCAAACTATTGCAATGACCTCTGATCACAGAGGAGAAGGTCGATTTGATGAGTGCGCTCCTACATTTGGGAACACTGCACTGTCCTCTGGAGGAAGAGCGTGTGACCTGAGCTGTTTTTTTTTCTGAGGTCAACGAGACAAAACCTCTCAGAGGAGGAGCAGCAACTTTGGGAAGTAGGCAAAGATTAACGTAAATTATGAAATCATCAAACTTTAGGAAATTATATTTGGTGAGAACACAACATTGGAAGTTCTGCCAAGGTTTTTTGTCATGAATTTTGACCGCTTGTTTATATAACGACTAAATCGGTTTCAAGGCTGTTTTCCACGCCTGCGACCATGTCGTCATACAGTACAGAAAACGTGACATGACCATAGTGTTTAAATACATGTGTGAGGCTTCAGTTGTTAGAGACCCTCTTAATTTGAGAGGTTAAATTGACGTGAGTTTTATGTGGGTTTTTAAAGTCAAAGTTGAATCTAATGTGGCACCTAATAAGTCAATTTGTTAACATGTTTAACCTTATTCCCATTAATACAGATATCTGGGAAATGTAATAAATGTCAACATTTAATGTAAGACAAGATCTTCTTCATTTCTATTGTTAGCCTCTTTGCCTCTTCAAGTGTATTTCTTCCGTGGGTGAACAAGACCGTGTGGTCAGACCTTTACATCACACACACTGAGCGGAGTTCATTGACGTGTACACTAAAGAGCCCACAGTGCAAGCTTTAGGAGAGGATAAAGTATTAGTCACTCTCACACATTGCTGTTTTCCACTCAGGAATGATGTGTCTTCATTGTCTGTTTTGACAGTCCAATGTGTTCATTTGTGAACTGTAATGTAGATATTTTTGTGAAGCTGCCACACACTGTCTGATCTCTGCGCCTTTGCGTTCCAGGGTGCTGTGATGGACACCCAGACGACGACCTAAAGCTGCCCAATGGGACAGTAGTGAGAGAGGTGGGCGACATGCTGGTGTTTCTGCATGCATGGAGAGTGCAGACCACTGACGAGGCGGAACACACACGCAGGGTCGGAGACAACTGCACCATCGGGGACTGCTCCAACTGTATCTCCATGCTGCAGCAGAGAACCTTTGAGCCCTGCCACAGCAAGGTACATCTGTACTACAATAGTCAGTCAGTCACGCGGGAAATGGGAAATTCATGCCACATTATTAGATTATTCCCCAGCCAACTCATATTGTGTGAGGATTTTTGCTTATTTGTAACTTAAATTACATCCTATTCTCTCACAGTGTGGGGAAAATGAATCATTACAGTATGTTTTTGTGCAGACAGAAATATAGGGACATTCTTTGTTTTTCTTTGATATTTCCTCCTCATAACCAATTAGGGTAATTATTGTTGTCATATTCCTTCTGTTTTGTTTTTTGTTGTTTTTTCACTGTACATGATATATATCCATATCGACACATGTGCAGGTGCCCCCGGAGCAGTTCTGTGACATCATTTGGGCCGGAGACCTGCACTACAAAAACCACCAGTGTGACTTTTTAGCAGCGTATGTTGCAGTCTGCTACACACATCAAGTTTGCGTCAACTGGAGAAGACCCAACTTTTGTCGTAAGAACCACAGCAGAACAAAGCCCTCCTTTATAGCCTTGTATGTGCTTCATTGCATGTTTATGATGCAGCTTTAAGGTGTCCCCCTGGAAAAGAGTATCAGCCTTGTGTCAGCACATGCACCAGCCGCACTTGTCTGAACAGAGACTATTACGAGGAGACCACTTGCTCTTTTATCCGGGAGGAGTGTGTGTGTCGTCCCGGGACCATCCTGCATCGTGCTGACTCCCCATTCTGTGTCACAGAGGACCGCTGTGGTCAGTACTATCTTCAATGTATTCACTGTCAGCAGTTCAATGATGGGTCATATTCTCTACTTATGTACTATATAAGAAGACCAGCTTCAATAGTCAAAGTACTGTTGGCTGTTACTTTTCTCTGCCTTTCTAATTCAAACATCTGAAACTGCACGCAGACAAAGGTTTGTGGGGTATTGGTGCTGGTTTCTTGAAACAACAACATGTTTTTTATTAGTATAATGTACCAAAGAGCGTACTGTAACCCTTTGCGTCCGTGTGGTTGTTACTCCCAGTGTGCACTGATAACGAGGGGAACCCGCGGGCCCCAGGCGAAGTGTGGAACGGCTCCGCTCGCAGCTGCTGTCTGTACAAGTGCATGGAGAATGGTTCTGTGGTGTCAGTGGAACCAAACTGTGACGCTGTCCCAACCCCTCTGTGTGAGAGAGAGGGGGAGTATGTGCTGGACGTCCTGGAAGAAGGAGCCTGTTGCCCCAAGAAAATCTGTGGTCAGTTTGCTGTTGTTTTTTTTTACGCTGTCATCTAAAGAAATTGTTATTGCATCTGTGTGATTCATGTGTGTGTCTTTACTACTTTTAGAATGCAATATGACCATTTGTGATAACGAAGCCCCGCCCTGCGACAATGGAAACCGCCTGGTGATTGGCTACAGCGCCGTGTCCTGCTGCCCAGAGTACAGATGCGGTGAGGGCGATATCCTGAAGCAGACTACAGCCATACAGACATGTTTATTTGTCATTCGCAGTAGCTTTAAATTGGACAAGAGTTTAAACAAAAGCTAATTTGACTGAACTTTTCAGAGTGTGACCCGCTGGCCTGCCCTCCTGTGGCCTCGCCCGAATGCAGGGAGGACCAGTTTCTGGTTGAGGTCAGAGGATCAAGGCCCTGCTGCTACTCTTACCTGTGCGGTGAGTTTTAATGGCCAAACACCAGTCATTCGGAAACGCACAAGGTCAAACTAGAGTCAGGAGCAGTTTATCGTCATCGCACCGAGACTGTTTTTCTGTATTTGCAGTGTGTGAGTCGTGCATTGAGCCCATTCCAGCCTGTTCCAATGGAGAAATACTGGCTGTGGATCTCAACACGACCAACAGCTGCTGTCCTCGCTATCACTGCGGTATGAAACGACTCTCTTGTTATACCAGCAGCTGTTGTTTACATATTAATATTGTTTCTTTTATATCGTGCAGTGTGTGATGTCAGCCTGTGCGCAGAGTCGTCAGTGAGCTGTTCCTCGGGCCTCTCTCTGATCAAAACAACGGTTCCTGGACTCTGCTGCCCTCAGTATCACTGTGGTACGCGCTCCGTCTACGCTCGTGCACTTGAATATTGATGCTTTTGATTGCTCTTCATGGGTGTAGATTATGTTAACTGCCTGCATCGTTAAAACAAAAGAGAATCACATTACTTGATGTTTTCTGATTATATTACCAGCTCATTATAATGCAAGTTTATGTAAATTTATATTTGTCCTTTTGCAGAATGTCAATGCGATGACAACACTCTCCCCAACTGTCGAGTAGTAAGCAGAGCGACGGCAAAAATGTAGCTTTTAAAATCTCCAAAGGTTCTCAAAGCTGTGTCTATTTTAGGGAGAGGTGATGGTGGAGGTCCTGGACGACAACGGAGACTGCGACTGCCCTCAGCGCACATGTCGTGAGTGGATACAGACACTGTAAGCGCCCAGTTGCTGATTCATTTCTCACTGATCATTCCCTCCACAGGAAAGGCAGAGGTGTGCTTGTTCCAGGGGGTGACTGTGCTCGGCCCGGGACAGTCGCTGGTCCAGTATTTTGAGGGAGAGCTGTGCTACACCGTCCTCTGCCTGAACCGCAAAGACCCCGACACAGGCTTCTACGCCATGGACATCAGCTCAGTGAACTGCTCCCAAAGATGTGGCCCGGTGCGTATCCCATCGGGCCGTGTTCCTTTTTTCAAAAGTTTATGAGCTATCGAAAGCAGGTACCAAAAGAAATCTTATATATTTAGATCCAAGTCTTGATGCTGTTGGTCCAGGGACAGAATTAAAGGAAGTGACTCGGTTGTTTCAGCTCAAATAAATGATTTTTTCCCCCCATTTTTGTCCAATTTCTTTTTTCCCATTTAATTTTTTTTCCTCAATATTTGCCCCATTTCTTCCCATGTTGTTGCACAATTCTTTCTTATTTTTGCCTCCATGTTTTCTCGTTTTCCCAATTTTTTCTCCTCATTTTTGTTAATAATATTTTTTTACCTATTTCCCCCATTTTGTTTTTACCCAATTTATTCCACATTTCTGTAGAGTTTTAGCATAGTTCATTTGAGCTCTGCACAAATGAAATATCACATTTGGTAATAAAGTGGGCACTTTGAAAACAAAGGATATTCAGCATGTATTAAGTTCTGATGTCAGCCTGAGCAGAAGAGGGAGACTCAAACCTGCACAACTGAATTAAAACACCACCCGAGGGATGATTTGATGAGTGATAAAACTGTATTAATTTGTTAAAAGACCCAAAAGGTCAAAGTACAGGCCCGCAGAGATTGGATATTTTGCTGTTTGGAATTCCCTATTTTGTAACCATTCAAATTCCAATTGTCACAGGCGCTGTTGTCACATGTCTTTCTCTTTTCCTTTGCAGCAACAGGTCTATGTCCCCTCTACAGACCCTCAAGTGTGCTGTGGTTCCTGTAAAAACATCTCCTGCACTTTCACCAATGAAAACGGCACAGCAGAGCTCTTTGCAGTAAGGATACCCTCAGGTATGCTTTTCTGTTTGACAGCGCTTGTCTAAAATGTGCTGTCTTTTGTTGAAGGCGGGGAGTTCGTGGGTAGAAAACTGCACACGCTATGACTGTATGGAGACGAGTGTCGGGGCAGTGATCCTCGCTTCAGGAGTCATATGTCCTCCTTTCAATGACACAGAATGTGTACAGGTCAGATCTTCTTTCTAAACTATTATTGCACAGTGTCAAATGCCATCATTCTTTATTATTTGTTATCGTCTCTTCCAGAATGGCGGTGTGGTCCAGAGCTACGTAGATGGATGCTGCAGGACATGTGAGTTACTGACTGCTTTGTGTACTGCTTTGAGCTGTGGATCGGAGCGGTGAGCACCTTGTTGCCTGGCAGTGGTTGGGCTTGTTGGCTGTTGGTTGGGGGCATGGGCTGGTGGAAAAAGGGAGGTGAACAAGAAGTCCATAGATTTGCCACGTAACTTCTACGATGTCCCTAAATCATCCGTCGCCGTCTGCTACAAAAGCAGAACTTAACCAAAGTCACATCAGACATTTCAAATGAGAGTAGTTTGAAATTGTCAACAGAGACATAATTCTGTACTCGTCTCTTGCACTTGATGTGAAAGTTTTACAATTGTATGACTTTTACGTTTCAAGTGTAAGCATTTTATATAGAGGTAGTTTCTGTTTGTGGATAAGGAATTGCCTTGCTTGCTTGCTTTAGCGGTAATCTTTGGTTTGGTGAATGGGAAAGGCTCCACGGTGAGCATTTGCACTAATGTCAGGTGCAGTGGTTCAGCTTTATCCGCTGGGCTGTTTTAGTTTATTGAATGAGTGCATTCCCTGCCTGGCTGCCCACAATAACCCCCAAAAGTGAAAGCCATGTGCATGCGAGCGGCACTCATTGCTTTCTGTAATTATATGGATGACGCTGTCTGTGCTTTTCCAAAGGAAACGTTACTGTCTTTTAACTAAATGTTTGATCCGGCGATGCTTCCAGGTTCTGGAGTGGGTGTTTTACCATTTACCATTAATCCAGTTACGCCCACTGGTAGTACTAACTGTGACACAGGTACCACCCCCCTCATCATTCAACAGTCAAACATACCGTGTATCATAACAATATTGTCAGCAGATTCTTTTTCCTTTTTTCCTAAGGTTAATGACTGCCCTCTTTTTACTCATCAATGATACTGCATAAAGTATATAAAGTATTTGTTTATGTGCCATGAACGTGATATTTTCACTGATTAGTCATATTGTAATCATTAAAGGAATAGGCCACCGTTTTTACATACTGAGATATGTTCTTACCTTAGCTTTGACGAGTTCTTTAGGACCTGTCTGATCTTCCCCCGTGCCTTCAGTCACGTAAACACAGCGCAGACGGCGTTAGCATTTAGCCTCTCCCTCTCTCCACTATAGCTCCAAAACTGGTCAAGATAGAAGCTACCAAGCTCTTCCACGTTTTCCCTATTTAAATATGGTTACGTGAAGTGTTACACTACAAAGTATAATTACACAAAATTAAACAATGTGGATTTTCTAAGCGGATAAAAGGGGGAACTATATTGTAAGGCGTAATAATACCAGGAGTAATTCGAAATCCGCGCAGTAATCTTCACTTTACTGCTCAGTAATCTTCACTTTACTGTGCGGATGCCAAACTACTCCTGGTATTATTACGCCTTACAATATAGTTCCCCCTTTTATCCGCTTAGAAAATCCACATTGTTTAATTTTGTGTAATTATACTTTGTAGTGGAACACTTCACGTAACCATATTTAAATAGGGAAAACGTGGAAGAGCTTGGCAGCTTCTATCTTGACCTGTTTTGGAGCTATAGAGGAGAGGGGGAGAGGCTAAATGCTAACGCCGTCTGCGAATGCCAGACCACACCCCCAAACATCTGTCATTTTCTACTGCTGGGCAACAAAGAGAATAATAGTCTATTCACCACTTTGAGCATGCGTTTGCCTATTACAGCAGTTGTCAGGAGTGTTTGTGTATGCTCTCAGTCGTGCAGGAGTTTCCATCTTAGACAAAAGTTCTTCAGCGGTCATCAGTCCTTGGTACTGTAGTTAAGGCGTTAACTGAACCAGGCTCAGGGTAAACACAGTAACCGATACTGACACTAAACACTAGTGTATTTGAACGGAACTGAGAATAAAGATGGATGGTACCACCCTGCGTTAAACCCTTCCTACGTGATATATATTCAGCCAAATAAAGATAATTAGGCACTGACGAAGCTTCCTGGGTGAGAGTTCAACACTTGAATTGCGATTACAGATGACGATGTAAAAACTTTGGTCCGCTAGTTAGTTGCGACAGAACACCATATTGCACAAGGGTTATCGTAATCTTGTGTATCTATTTAAAGGTAAAGAGGATGGTAAAACGTGCAAACGTGTGGCCATAAGAACGACCATTCGAAAAGATGACTGCAGGAGCAACGCGCCGGTGAGAAACTTGAGTCCTCTTTCACTCAGTTCTGTTCTCTCTTTGTAGAATAAGAATATAACACCATTTTCTTTCTTTTTTTGCTCTCTTTTGAAGGTAACTGTCTATTCCTGTGACGGGAAATGCCCCTCCGCTACAATATTCAACTTCAATATTAACAGTCATGCTCGGTTTTGTAAATGCTGCCGGGAAAGCGGTCTACAAACTCGCTCAGTCACACTCTACTGCTCCCGAAACGCCACCGTGGTGGAGTACAACTTCCAGGAACCTCTGGACTGTTCTTGCCAGTGGAACTGAAACAATTCAGCAACGTGCGTTCACACTGTGCCACTTTATGCCACTAATGTACTGTCAACTGGCCACCGTAGTGATGTAGACGGTTATTTCACACATTCCTCTGCGCCGTAGTGAACAGCAGAGCAGCCTGGGTAGTGCTCACATTTCATTAGCTCATGTATATAACCACCTATTGCAACCAGTGTTTTATTTTTATAACTATTTTTATATATTTTGTTGTCTTTGCAAAATGTGAACGCTTTAATAAATTGAAAAAAAGTCTGTTCTGTTCATGAAGTCGTAGTTGTACATTTTGAACCACTATAGAAAAATAAAGCCTTTCTTCACAAACACAGTTTTGTCTGCGTTGGTCTTTTACACGGCCCCTCCAGTATGTCCTCCCTGCCGTCCGTAAACACACGGCCCTGACGCAGCCTCTGTGATGCTGACGGCTGTTTGACTTTGTCCTGGGAGCGCTTATTGCTGCGGCGGAGTCACCTTTAATAACAGCATCCCTCCTCCGCGGGCCGGGCTGTTTCCCCCCACGAGTTCAGCCGCACTCTTCCCCTTCACATGCCGATCATTCCTCTCCAGGCTCAGCCTCAGCCGCACCCCGCTCACCCCGCTCACCCCCGCTCACCCCGCTCCTGAAAACAGAGCACAACCTCCGTTTTTGTTTTTTTGTCTTTTGGGGGCATATTTCTGAGCTTACATAAACATCCCAAAATGAAATGTTGACGTATTGCGTGGCTGTCAGCGCTGTCGTTCTTTTCTCGCCTACTGTCCCTCTGCCCACATCTGCTCTTTGCGTTCCTCCCTCCCCATGTGGCTGTTGGCACTAAAGTGGAGAAAAGCAAAAAAGGGCTGAACCTACACATCAAACTATACTCCCCTCCCATTAAATGTACACTGAAGGTGTCTGTCACACAGGGACATTCGCTCAGGGAGACGCAGCACACGCGCTAAATTCAAAGTCCACGCCAGCACTAATGGCTTGACAGGCAATTTCCACCATTTTTTTTTAAAACAAAGCTGTCAAGTCTGAGGGGAAAGTTAATTCAAGCTTAAATAGTCTGGGGACTTTCCGCCGGCCCATGTTTACCCTTCTGTGGCTTCTGTTTTGGCGACGTCTCGTGACCCCGGTGAGGGAGGATGTGTCCAGGGTGAGACTCGTGAGAGCCCTGGGACACTTGATTTCCAATGGGTGGAATAACAGAGCATCTTCTGTTATTGGCAAGTTTGTGTCAGGTAAGGCAACACTCTAAATTCCCACCGTGATGCCTGAAGAAGAACTTTGCTGTTTGCAGGTGGTTCTGCTGCTGACGTGCGAGAGGCATTCCAGTCCTGTAGAAGTGGAGATGGTGTTTCGCCCCTTCCCATCCGGGCCAGATGTGGACAGCTTCTTAGTCATCTGCAGGACGGCAAGTCACCAGCTGGTAGGAGTCAACCCATTTACTGCTTACATTCGATTTACTTAACAGTGTTGAGTGCGTGGAACACTTGATTCTACAAACACATGTACTTAAAGGTGCATTATGTAACTTTTATGTGGAAAAAAGATTGAATTTGTGCGTATTTGACGCGGTAGTGGTCAGCATGGCGCCTCTACTTTCCATCACAGTGGTCTCTAGGATGCTCCAGGATTAAGTGTTTGGAAAGTTTTCAAAAAAACCTACAAAACAAGTGATCCTGGAGCCTTGTAGAGACCACTGTGATGTGACTAATCCCTCAAACAACCGCTGGGTCACTACAAGGTCAAATACGCACAAATATCAACTTTTTTTTCCCGCATAGAAAGTTGCATAATGCACCTTTAAAGCCCTGCTGCGGAACATTCCAGATTCCACAACAACGAAACTGTCCTAAAACTCTAAACATGAACAAACACGGCGGCATTACCAAACACGGGCCGAGCTCGTGATGCTGGGGCAGACAATGCTATTTTTACAGCGAGTTTCAAAATATAACGCTTTACAAAGGACCTCAGGAATTTAAAAGTTATGTTTGGCCGTGCTGTGGTCAAAGGCAAAGCAGCGTGTCCCAGGAGACGAGCTGTCCATGTCCCGCATCCAGCAAAGCTACAAGTCAGGTGTGAGGAGAGGCCAGCGTGCTCACAATACAGTGTGCATGTCTGTTTATTAGGGTCCAATACCGATATGACGGGGGCTGGCATAATTTGATGTTTATTTTTATTTGTTATCTCTTAAATAGCCTGCATTTAAACACTTATTATTGTTGTACAGGTTTCAATCATATCAATCATAGAAATATAAAGAAATACACCTAATAGAGCTCGACCGATGTGGGTTTTTCTAATGTCGATGGCGATATGCACCGCTGATATTTTTGCCCAATAATTCTAAATGTGTCAGTGTTGAACTGTGACAGCAGGGGGCGCTGTATGAAGGGCATAGGGCTGATTTACTCATGACATTCAACTGCATTACCTACTTCAGAGGGAAAAATCAGTAGATTCCAAAACAAAAAAAGTCTCTCATTGTTCCAAAATTATAAGCAAAACAGGTCTACAAACTTGTGACCGATTTTCACTGTGATGTTGGCTGACTGCTGATATTGTAAAATACCCAAATATCGGCCCGATGCATTGGCAGGCCGATATCGGTCGGGCCAAGTATTTATCACGAGTAAAACCGCCTGCTACTGAAGGAAAGCTTGTGTTTCTTTGTATTCATTGTATTGGGGCCAATGTCAGGCTGCACGTTTTTAATGGCACACTACGTAACATTTTTCCGGTGATACAAAACATGCTCCTAATAACCAGCAAGACACAGAAAAGTCTGTTTTTGCTGTGGGTAATCAAAGACTGGATTTGTATGAGGACCTAACCTATGCAAATCTCACATTTGCCTCATTTGTTTCATATTGTTCCAGTGATAAGGAACAGACACTCACAGACTTTCACCCACAGTAATAGCATTTAGCCTCCTGTTGTATTGCTTTGACCTCAGCTTTGGTGTGTCTCAGGTGCACGAGGAGCCAGTGGAGCGCCTGTCCTGCTCCCCTGATTGCAAGCTGTCCTTCCACATCGTTGAAGATGCGAGAGGTTATGGAGTCACGCTCCGGGCGAGGATGAATAACAGCAGGACACTTGCAGAGAGGACCTTTGACTTCAGTGAGTACCCTCTGCTGAACAATGCCCTCCCCCCCCTCCCTGATTACACCATTCTCATATTGATTGAAGTGCGGGACAGTGGCGTTGAGTTGTTGTGCGTCTGTCCAGGCCCGGTGTCTCCGACTCATTTCCGTCTGTCCAGCACGACCACATCTGTCTCCCTGAAGTGGAGCCTTCCCCGGCGGCAGGTTCTGTCCGCTCTCACCCTGCAGGACCTCGACCACGGCTCCGTGATTAGGAGCGGCGACGTGAGCGCCTCAGCGGCACAGTCCCAGTGCACCGTCAGAGATGTCCGACCCGGGGCGCGGTACAGGGCCGCAGTGTTGGTGTCCACACTTTTGGAACTTCCAAATGTGATGGTGAAGCAGAAACTCAGCATGGATGTACAGACAGGTATAGAAGAAAGTGCCTCGAGTCAACGTTGGGAAATGATCTGTTGCTTTTAATCTTGTGCGTGAACTTGAGTTGTGTGAAAAAGTTCAAAGTTGTGATCTTGTAAGGTGTGTATATTGGAAATGTCTAGGATTTCGTATTCATTTATGTTTTCTCTGTCAGAACGTTCAGACAGTTATACTGTAAAAAGTCATCTTGAAATAAGTGAAATTTTCTTGAAATAAGTGTCCCTGATTTGTGAGTCTCACTTCAAGAAATCGGTCCATAGAGCAAGATATTTACACTTAAATTAAGATAAAACAACTAGGCAAGGCAAGTTTATTTGTAGCACAATTCATACACAAGGCAATTCAAAGTGCTTCACAGTTGCATAAATATAAGAAAACAAATACAATCAATAAAAACATCAACATAGAATTACTCAATTACAGTAAGAGGCAAGAGTGTAGATAAAATACTTTCAGTTATATGCATTTTTAAGTCTTGTTTAGATTCGCTCTAAGACCTAGTTTCAGTGCAGTGATTTCATTCATCTTAATTTAAGTGTACATTTCTTGGACCATGGACAGAATTCTTGAAATGAGACTCTCAAATTAAGGACAAAAGTACTTATTTCAAGAAAATGTCACTTATTTCAAGATGACTGTTCCACAGACAAAACATAAATGACTACGAACGAAACCCTAGTATTTTTACCAAATACGTTTCTACTTACTTGAGTAATTGTTTGGATTAAAAATGAACATTACTTCTATAAATACGAGTCTATCGATGTGTGCAGTACAGACTGTCACAGTTAACGCAGTAAGATTGATCAGGTATGCAGTGCTCGTGAAGTTATTACATTCCACAGCGAGTGGCAACAGAGGCTACTTCATGAATGAGGAAATGTGTTATTATTTCATTTTGCTTCTCAGCAGGACTTTCTATTTTTCCAACTCAGGCTTGAGTCTGATTAAAACTACAACACGTAACATTTCACCCAATAAATATAATAAAACACAAGCATTTCTAAGTGGACAAACAAACATGTGTTTGCTGTGAGCAGCTCAGCTCTCCCCAGACCTGAGTGTAACTTTACCAGGGAGCAGGGACGTCTCCATGGAGATATTGATGAGCAGCAGCCAAATATGAGATTTAAATAGGTTAGATCCTCATCCAAATCCATTGTTTGATTACCCACAGCAAAAATAGACTTTTCTGTGTCAAGCTGGTCATTAGGAGCATGTTTTGTGTTGCTGGCAACAGTTTAATGTAAAATGTTACACAGTGTGCCTTTAAAGGGGCTAGATGCAAGGTTTATTTACTCGCTACTGCCACCTCAGGTCCTACGTGTAACTGCAGCTTCTGTATTAAGCTTGTGCACTTCGGACCCAAATGAACACCTTTTGAGTGACAGTGCAGGATTTAGGAGGCAGTTGTGGTGGGGCGACAGTGGCACAGATGGTAGAGAGGGTCGTCTCATGATCGGAAGGTCAGGGGTTCGAATCCCACCTCCTGAAAGTGCACATTGTCGTTGTGTCCTTGGGCAAGACACTTCACCCACATTGCCCCCAGTGTCTGCGTACATTGGTGTATGAATGAGAGTATGAATGGGTGAGTGGATCCTTGCTGTAAAGCGCTTTGAGTGCCTAATGTAGGTGGAAAAGCGCTATATAAGTTGAGACCATTTACCATTTACCATAAGTCTGGGCTCATTCTACACCTTAGGACATTGTTGGAACATATAGGGAAGGAAAATACTTAATTTTAACATTTTTAACTCTGTATAGTCCCTTTAAAGTTAAAGTTCAAATTTGAAATAGGTTTTATAGCAATTTATGTAAATAAGCACTTAATGCTGATTGTCAAGAGAATTTACTGTGCAAAAAAAAATCCCTTTGCGTTGCACTTATATGTTAGAAATCAAAATGCTGATCTTCTGTGTTACTGTGAAACTGCCCCTGTATTTAACTACAGCCTGCTGTTTTGTGTGTCCCAGCTCAGTGCGCCTCTGGCTGGCTGGCCAACAGAAGACACTGCTACACTGTCCGAGAGAAAGCTTTAGCCTGGAGTGATGCCCAACGGAGCTGCTCCGACACTGCTGCGGGGGGTCACCTAGTAGATCTGAAGAGCCGCCAAGATCTTCACTTTATAACTTCACGCCTAATGAGCCACAACAGCCTGCTGCTGCTGCTCTGGACTGCGCTCAATGACAAGCTGGTAAGGCACACTCAAGGAGACAAAACAAGGAGCTTCACTTTGTTTGGTCGTTTTATTCCCCAGAAAGTTCTGAGGAAAAGGAGAGAGGAGTAAAAAGCTGTTGTTAACTAAACAGCGCATTCTGAAAGCCACATGAAGGTCATAAATGAGTAGCTTTCAAAACAGCTGTTAATAAGAAGGCTTTCATTTTCAGGAAGTTTTGCAAGAAAATAGAAAACACAAAAGTCATAATCACAAGTTCTGAAAGCCACCTGAAGGTCTTTAGCCTTTGAATGCTGTGTGTCCTGCCCGGCGTTGTTTGTCATTGTCATTCCACAGGCAGAGGGCCAGGCCGTGTGGTCAGACGGCTCGCGCGATAACATGACCAGCACTGTGATGTCAGCCCTGCCGCAGAACCACACCGACTGCTTTGCCCTTCAGAGGAACGCCACGGGACCAGGATTCTTCCTCACTCCATTCTTCTGCAGCGTCCCTCTGCCTTTCATCTGCCACTTCCACAGTAATCACCTCTACTGCTGTCTTTACACAACGCTTGTGCATAGAGCTTAGGGCTGGGTGATATGCTACTGAGTGGGATTTTTCAGAAGCAGTAAATGACTTGAGTTTCTTAATAGAACTGACTTCTTTTATTATCTTATGACCTAGAAGCTTGTCAAGTATGGATGATGTTTATCTGATGATGTTTATCTATGTTACACTGACTTTAAGAACTTTTTACCATGTCATTATATTTATCCTCCATCAAAAACTTAATGTGCCCCTAATTGCTGTATGTCAGAATAGGTGTTCTCAACCTGGGAGACCCCTATAATATATAACCCCCTAGAATAATGATGGGCTAAGTGCTCGAGCTAACAGAAGCTAGTTCATGCTAGCAATTTGGCTGGATTTTTGGAGCCACCTCCTATTTTAGAATAAGGCAAAAAATAATAATAAGGCGATGTTGCCTATGTTATGATAAGCAGGTTGAAGTCAGAATGACAAATCTGTGTTCAATAAAGAGACTTAAAGAGGAGCAAAAAAGTTTTTTATATAAACTCCATTAAAGCAAGAAACTTCCCGAGCCTGCCTCAATTTCCTAATTTTTCCTGTAGCTAATAGCGATGCTATGCCCATCTTTCAAGGTCTTTGGTCCAGACTAAAATAGGCTGAGCACTACAGCGTCAGAACATATTGATTCATGAAGCGCCTCTGTGTGTTTTAAAACTCCTTCACCAGAGGTGTTCTCATCATAGCAATGTGCCCGTTGCCAGTAATTTAGTTTCTTTCATATGGCTACAACTTTTAGTGGCTCTTCTGGACGAAGACCTGCTTCTGGTGTTTTTTAAAACTATATTTCATAACTAAGTCTGGTTTTACTGAACTGGACATAGATTATTGTAATTATATACTACCTCATACACGAATAGATATATAACTATGATTATTAGCATAGTCATTAAATCTTACTTGCCATAATTATTTCAAAGAAAAATCCCATGCCAACAGGTTCCCTGCATAGAACTTCATTGTTATTCAATATATTCAACCAACAAAGTAGTAACAAAAATCAGATAAATATGTCCTGTATCTGCATGTCTTTGGACAGTCGGGTTAAAATGACTTTATTTTCTTGACTACAGTCCCGCTCGAGGCCTCTTCACTTTCCTTCGACCTGGTTCAAGTGACAGAACGTGAGGTGGAGCTTCAGTGGAGTGAACTTTCAACCCTTAACTCGGAAAGCCAGTCGCTGCTTCAGATATTTCTACAGTACAGACAAGAGGCCCCAGCAGACTCCGACAACGGCGGAGGACAGAGCAGCAGAGTCCGAAAACTGGTCCAGGTCCCCATCGCTCTTCCATCCCGCGGCGTCACCGTGGCGGGGCTGTTTCCGGGAAGCGTCTACTCTTTCAGCCTCCAGGCCGCTCATCCCGCCGGCTTCACGTGGAGCCTGGGACAACCGCAGACAGCGCACACAAGTGAGCCTTCATAAAAAAAAACACTCACGTACGTATCCCTCCTGTGTGTCATGTCTAATGCTCGTCCCTCTCCTCGCAGGGCCATTTCCCCCGCAAAATGTCACTGTGGGGGACGTTACAGTCGATCAGATAAATGTCCACTGGCTGCTGACGGATGCGCACTACATCGCCGGGTGGACCTTTCTCCTGCACTACATAGACTTGGGTTTAAAGGAGGAAAAAATTGCCAGAACGGGCAATGTTTCCAGATCATTTAGGAGCGACGGACAGCACTCTTTTACTGCAGTCATCGGGGGCCTGCAGTCCTATAGAAACTACAGCCTGGAAGTGTTCACCGTCACCCAGCATGGCATCAGGAGCTGCGGGCAGGCACCATTGGTTGTGCGCACAGGTAAACGATCTGTTCACGTCTCTGTTGTTGCTCACACGTCATTCTGGTCAAGTGACAGTTAGGCCAATAATGCGTTAACTTAACTTGGTGAAGGGGTTTGAGCTCCTGAATGATCCTGGGAGCTCTGTTGTCGGGGGCTTCGTGCCCTTGGTTGGGGCTCACATGGCAAACAGGTCTGAGGTGACGGGTCAGGCAAATATAGGGCTTTTCCACCAAGGTGTTGGTTCTGGGCTGGCTCAGAGCTGGTTCAGAGCTGGTTCTGGTGCCGGGTTGGTTCCATACTGACTTGGTTTTCCACCAAAATGAGAGCTGTGCCTATTGTCATAGCAACGCTTTGGGAAGTCAACATCAAAAATGGATAGTAACGTCTTACTACAGCCACTTCTGGTTATAAAATACAGAAAAATAAGTTTCTGTTTCAGTCACAGCAGCCGTTAACATTTTGATTTCTTCTTTCTAACTCTTGTTTTAGCTAAAGAGCATAAAGCAAAACAACAGTTTCCTCCACAGAGACTGTTTTGGCTTCTCCAGGAAGTTATAAGCACAAACTAACTAATATTGATTGTTTGTTGGAGGAGAGAGCCACGCCCCCAGCCGCTGACATCACTGGTGCTCGTTTCTTGGTCCAGCTTTTAATTGGTTCCCAACCGGCACCAGGTTTTGGAACTAAGAGCCAGCGTTTTTTCAGTGGAAACCGAAGAACCGGTTCTGAAACTGGAACTGGCCCAGAACCAGCACCGGCACCAGCTTGGTGGAAAAGGGCTAATAGTGGTTCAGAAGCCCCTTATGAGAGACCAACAGGCCTGGTTAGAATCGTGAGGCCGTCCTTCTGTGGACCCACCACCTGAAGGAGGAGCCATACGGGGCCCCCACGACCCGGCAACGGACATGTGGAAGAAGATGGATAGATGGATGGATGTTTCACAGTGTTTTACTGGATACTTTTGTAAAGCTTTGCTGTGTTTTTGTGAGGTTCAGTGGATTTTTTGACTGCTGAGTGTTTTAGCCATGAACAAACAGCTAGCTTATGAGCTTAAGGCATTTGAGTCCTACACATTTCTCCTCCTAAAACACTGAAGAGGCAACAAGAGTCCTCCACAGCTGCAGCACAGTGGGCACTACAAGAAACAAAAAAGGGACAAACGAGAAGATGGTGCTGCGCTCTGAAACAGGGGCAAACCCAGGAGGCGTGCACCATTTCAGAGGATCAGAGGAGCACTGAAGGCATTACTCCGGTTTCCCCCACCTCCAAAAATATGCTAGTCAGGTTGGCCCACAGTGGTAGCGCGCTCGGTCGCAGCAGAAATTCAGTTGTACAAAACTGCACAAATGACAAATTAAGCAATTACTGTACTTACTTACTTACTTAACTCCTTCTCCAAACACATCCACAATGTACACAGCTCCAACCCCAAAAAATGTTGCTGAAAACATAACAAAGAAGGTCACCCATCATATTCGGTTGCAGCGCCTTTAGATTTAATTACACTTTAATTACAATTTCAATAAGCTTCTGCAAGTTCAAAAATGACCTAGCGCTGATAACCTTTTGGAGTTGAATTTTCTTTTATTTTCTCATTTTCAATCGTCCACCCCTTATCGAGCATGGATGACGTTCCTGTTTGGTGCATTTTTCTGTCTAATGTTCAGATATCCTCTTTGGGTCGTACAGCTGACCACACGTTTGTTTTCCAGCTGTGAGAGCACCGAGCGCGTTGGCGGCCGAGAGTTCAGCCGGAAACCTCACAGCGTGCTGGGCCGCCGGACCCGACGACCCGCCCGACGGTTACGAGGTCACGTCCCTCACACTTGACACCAACACCGGGGTTAAATCTGCATCGGTTTATCCCGGCAGCCCCGGGGCATTCTGGGAAGCTGGGTCGGTTTGCATGAATTTGGGACCTTTTACTCCCGGTCAAACTTACAACATCGGAGTGGCGGCTCTCAAGGGGAATGACAGAAGCCGGAAGACGAGTATATTACACACTGCAAGTATGGAAAATGAAAAACATACCCCACATGCTTGCCCAGAAGAGTTCAGGATTTTGACACTATGTTTATTTTAGAGCCTGTTCCAGTCCTGGTGGCAGTCCCTCTCTCGGTGGATACAACAAACGTCCAGCTGTACGTTCAGCATCCTCACGTCGGTTTGATGGACGGGGTCAAAATTTGTGTGTGTCCGAAGGTTTGCGACCCCGCATGTGAGGACATCATTTGTAGCTCCACATGTGGCTGGTACGCTCTCCCTCCTGATGTCCACACTGTCACTATCAGCAACCTTGTCCCCGGGTCGGAACTGCAGCTTAAAGTGTACAGCGCCAGCGGGAATCAGACCGGACCAGCCTTCGTCACCAAGCACATAAGAACAAGTGAGTTTAATCAAGAAGAGAAGATGGAGAGGCTGAGGAAGACAATGATAATGCTGCTATTTCTATTTATTTATTTATTTTCTGCACCCTGCAGCACATAATCTGAGTTGTACGGCTTTAAGCGCCCAGCGTGAAATCTCCCGCTAAAAATAGAACACGCCTGTGCTAATTAGAGTAGCGTATGCTCTGGTGTGAGGCGGTAATTACAGCGCTAAGTCCTGTGTGATGTGGTTTATAATTGCAGGCCTTGCTCCTCCCAGCAGGCCGAGGGAGGGAGTGGTCACCCATTCATCTGTGGAGCTCCTCTGGGACCCTGCCCCGGGCCACGGCCACACCTACGAAGTCACGTGTTCCAACTGTGACCACGCACATAAGGTAAATAGGTTTGTATTAGTGCAGGGTTCCCACGGGGCATTAAAAAGCTATAAGTTATGGCAAAAATTAAAGGTGCATCATGCAACTTTTTATGTGAGGAAAAAAAGTTGTGCGTGTTTGACCTTGACCCAGCAGTTGTATGAGTGGTCAGCACGGCGCCTTTAATGTCCATCACAGTGGCCTCTATGACGCTCCAGGATCAATTGTTTGGAAGGTTTTCAAGAGAGTTCAGCTTCCCTATGGCCTTGTGTATGAAACTGTTCTTCAGTCGACGGGACCTGGCCCGTGGATTCTCCTCCCTGAAGGCATTACCTTGAAGAGACTGTATGATGGGTGCGTAGGGTCCCTGGTGATTTTGACGGCTTTACAGGTGAGACGGGTGGAGTACTTGTCCTTAATGGAGGGGAGAGGGGCTCCGCAGATCTTCTCCGCTGCTCTCACGATGCGCTGGAGGCTCCTTCAGCAGGAGGCAGTGCCACACAGTGATGGAGCTGGTCAAGATGCTCTCTATAGTCCCTCTGTAGAAGAACCACACAGTGATGGTCAGGATGCTCTCTATAGTCCCTCTGCAGAAGAACCTCACAGTGATGGAGCTGGTCAGGATGCTCTCTATAGTCCCTCTGTAGAAGAACCACACAGTGATGGAGCTGGTCAGGATGCTCTCTATAGTCCCTCTGTAGAAGAACCACACAGTGATGGAGCTGGTCAGGATGCTCTCTATAGTCCCTCTGTAGAAGAACCACACAGTGATGGAGCCGGTCAGGATGCTCTCTATAGTCCCTCTGTAGAAGAACCTCACAGTGATGGTCAGGATGCTCTTTATAGTCCCTCTGTAGAAGAACCACACAGTGATGGAGCTGGTCAGGATGCTCTCTATAGTCCCTCTGTAGAAGAACCACACAGTGATGGAGCTGGTCAGGATGCTCTCTATAGTCCCTCTGTAGAAGAACCACACAGTGATGGAGCTGGTCAGGATGCTCTCTATAGTCCCTCTGTAGAAGAACCACACAGTGATGGAGCTGGTCAGGGTGCTCTCTATAGTCCCTCTGTAGAAGAACCACAGTGATGGAGCCGGTCAGGATGCTCTCTATAGTCCCTCTGTAGAAGAACCACACAGTGATGGAGCTGGTCAGGATGCTCTCTATCGTCCCTCTGTAGAAGAACCACAGTGATGGAGCTGGTCAGGATGCTCTCTATAGTCCCTCTGTAGAAGTTTCACACAACGGAGGCTGGGACTTTGGCTCTTCTCAGCTTGCGGAGAAAGTAGAGACGCTGATTACTTTTCTTGACCAGTGATGTAGTGTGCATGGTCCAGGAGAGCTTCTCTGTGATGTGCACACCCAGGTCACCCTCTCCACTGCAGCAGCGTTGACTGTTAGAGGAGCTGGACCCGTGCTCTTCGAAAGTCCACAACCATCTCTTTTGTCTTCTCCATATTTAGAGAGAGATTGTTCTGTGTGAACCACATGGCCAGACTGCTCACCTCACTCCGTTTGACTCGTCTCTGTTGCTGATGAAGCCCACCACTGTTGTGTTATCTGCAAACTTGATGAAGAGGTTTGAGTTGTACTTTGGAGTGCAGTCATGGGTCAGCAGCAGAGTGAACAGGAGGGGGCTCAGCACACAGCCTTGGGGAGCCCCCATGTTCAGTGTGCTGTGGGTTATAGTATTTAGTTATTATTTTTTTTATTGACCTTTATTTAACCACGATAGTCCTACTGAGATTAAGAATCTCTTTTTCAGGGGAGTCCTGGTCCCAGAGGGGAATCTATTGTACATGTTTTTAGTGTTAGTGTAGTTTAGTGTTCAATGCTGAGCTAAAGTCTAAAGTGTATGTAAAGCAATACATTGGACTTGTTGCCTTCTGTAGAAACCTTGCAGTGTCTGCTGACTTCCCAATAATGTCTTCTGAAATATATTTTCTTTTTGCTTTGGTCTACAAACATCGACCACTTATTTAACATCTTGTCGTTCCCCATGGAGACACAAATACACAATTACACTGCCTGACCACAAAGGTGGACACTTTATTTTGGTCAGGCAGTGTATTAAATTCTCCTATTCCACTTCGACTAATTATTTGTTTCTAGTAGAACTGGCATAAGTAATGTGGGTCTGTTTGAAACATACCACCAATTCTGTGTTATCACAAGAACTGCTCTGAAACAATAAAAAATATTTTTAAAAATACCTTGACCAGGCGACCAATTTATTGTTGCTTGAGGCGGGATGTGGTCCGTCAGCGTGAGTGTATCTTAAATGAATGTTTCTGTTTTTGTTTTTCCTAAAGGTGCAGAAAGTTTCCGGTGATCGTGTGCTGTACTCGGGTTTGACTCCTGGAACGGCGTATCACTTTGCGGTGCGGACGGAGAAGCATCTCTTCCCAGACTCCCCCCCTGTCCTCCTAAACATCACCGCCGGTAAGCACGCACCGGATACTCCCCCCTATCTCCCATTCTACACTAATTGTTTTTTTACACTCCAGCTCCCAGCGTGGTAGAGCTGTCAGTCGTCAACAAAAGCACGTCGTCTATAAGCATTAGCTGGACGGCGGGCCCCGGAGTGGCGAGCGGCTTTGCCCTGTCAATCAAAAACAAGACGCTCAAACAAGCGCCGATCAGCATGCGGCGAGAGCACAGGTCACTTATATATACACGACATGCATGACAACGAACGGAGCTTTCATCTTCCAAATCTGCGTGGTGTTTTACAGATGGCACACTTTCCGAGGGCTCACTCCGGGAACAGCTTACACAATAGAAGTGACGAGCCTCAGCGCAGAGCGGAGCAGTCAACCTGCTGTTATTACGCTCCAAACCAGTGAGTGTGAGCAAATAACGTGTGGAGAAAAGGGCCTTTATGGAGACATGTTTTTTTTTTAATTTCATTTATTAAGAAACAAATGGAGTCCCGGCTTGATTAAAAGATGGCAGTGAAAATGCGAGGCCGCTGTTTGTTTGGGAAACGCGGCTGAAGACGAGGAAATGATTTTGGTTTCTGGGATTGAGCTGGTGTCACTGATAACATTTCATTGTGTAAGTGGGAGAGGGATAGTGATACGGATTAGATCATTTTTGTTTTTTGCTTTGGGGCAGGCAGAGTTTTCACTGAGGAAATCAACAATGAGTATTTTAGTAGTCACGACTTCAGTGCTCATTTCAACACAGTCATTATCTTTTATTAAATTCCTTCATCATCATCATCATCCAAATGTTTAGGGATAGGTCTACCACAGCACACATTTCCATTGTCAGTTTCTCCCTCTGCAGTTCCAGGGATGCCTCAGGACCTGACACTGGCGGAGCAGGCGGTGACATCAGTCTTTGTTGCCTGGAGACCACCGCCTGGACTCGTGGACGGCTACAAGGTAACAAGGGACTACCAAAGACCTTTAAAGAGGGGGTATTATGCTTTTTTCACTCACATAGCACCAGTCTATATCACACTACAATGATGACCAAACCTTCTGTTGGTCTGTAAATGCAGTAAATTAGAATAACTGCCTTGTATAAAATTGCTCTCTCAAAATGGCTGTGGCGAATGTCCTAAAATAGGCCTCTGTCTCTTTAAGAACCTCTGACCCTTTCCGACACGCCCCCTCCACACGCTGTCTGTGGCATCAGTGGGGAGGGGGTTCTGCTGAGGAGCAGTGGTCGGTTACTCGGCTGGTGACGAAAGCTCGGAGGCGTCTCCAGGAGGTGGGGGCGTTCCTAGGAGGACTCAGGCAAACCTATCCCTAAAATGGCCGCCATCAGAGTTTTTACAGATTACTCAAAAATATGTGAATGTGCCAAGGCAACACTTCAGGCATGTTTTTAATGAGGGAATGACATAATAACATGATGTGAAGATTGAAAAAGTCGATTTTGCATAATACCCCCCCGTTAATTTTGCATAATGAAATTGCCTGGGAGTGATGATAGTGATTAGGATTTATGCAAGGAAAAAAAATAAAATAAAAAACATTGAATGTCTGAAAATCAAGTCAATTTTGCATAATACACCCCCTTTAATAAAACTCTAGATAGGACCTGGCCGTAGTAATACGAATGGTAATTCCCTTCTAACCCAGTGCAATGTTTTGAAACATCTGATCACACAAAAAAATCACATTTACTCTGGATTTTCTTTAGTAATGCTTCTCTGGCATTAATTATCTAATCATTTTTTTCCAGATACAATGAAGGCTTATCTTATATATAAAATAACTTAATTTTGTCAGGAGAAATTATGAGATCTAATTAGATGTAAACAGTTTTTCACCTTTTATATGTTGTTATTTCAGCAGGAGATTCAGATAAAGTTGTATTTTTTGCCGTGTTTGTCTGTGGAACTCTCAACAATTTGGACCCGGAAGTAGCTTATTAAAGTGTGTGATGTCACACTTAACAAACATATAGGATGCATTGACATTAGCTACATTTGTTCATGGATTTTCCTCTGTCAAACACTTCAAATAATTTACTTCTAGTCATATCAAATATAACACTTGTTTCCTAGTGTTTATGTGATGTGATACAGTGAACACTAACCACTGAACCCTGGATGTTAATGGTTGCTCCTGGTTTTGCCTGGGTTGCTATAGGGGTTAGCCTCACTGGCCAGACACAAGATGGCCGCCACATTTGCCACATCAACATATGTCATGTCCAATCTAATCATGACACATGGCACTCTTTACACTTGGCATAATTATCAATAAAAGGGAATTCCTTTCATCGCAGTAAAACTTTTCAAGAGTACCTAGAAGAAAAATCTTGATTGGTGTGGCCCTGTGCTCTGTTGTCGGTCACTAAGCAGCGGTTGACAGCACACCGCAGGTTCGGTTACCACCCTTTTAAAGATGTATGACCTCTGCCGGAGCCACTGCCAGGGAGGATGAGCGAGCAGGAGACTACAACAAAAACACTTTATTGTCGCTGTCAACAAGCATTATGTCGAAAGCAGTTTGGGGAAAACAAAAACAATGACTTTTTTCTCGCTTGAAATGTCGACATTAAATGGAGAGATAATGTTTTTGTGTCAATGTGTTGTGGGAAATTGACAACATTGACTGTGGGCACGACTGCTGAAGGTGACTGACTTAAACGCTCTTCTTTATTTTGTAGTTGTGTTATGGACAACACTTGGTGAACAGATCGTTTTGGGACTGCGTTAAGGTTGAAAGTTCGAGCTATGAGATAAGCCATTTGACCCCCGGGTCAGAGTACGGGATCAGCATTCTGAGCGCGTTGGGCTCTGACCTCAGCGAAGCCACACACAGAGTTTTCACAACACGTAAGAATCCTAATCCTACATCTACAACATCCACCATTTTACAAATATCATTAAACGCTGATTTGTTTTCAGGCCCGGCAGCCGTGTGCGGACTCCATGTGGACCACGTTAACTCATCGTCCGTCTCCGTCAGCTGGGACAAAGCTGCCGGCGGCTTTGACTTCCACAGAATCACCACTGTCAATGCCTCTGTCACCAGCACGGTCACCGCGCACAGGGAGGAGCGTGTCGCCGTGGTTACGGGCCTCCAAGATGGCTGCACTTACAACCTGAGTGTTGAAAGAGTGAGAGGAGGGACAGCGGGGCGTGCTGCCTCTTTGACAGTAAGCACAGGTAGATACAGCAGCAGAGATAAGAGATCGGGGGCAAGCTTTGACCGGAGGGCGTGAAAGTTAATGGGCCTCGGACCCCAGAAACGGACCCCATGTCAAAGCTTTCAATTTAATTCAAATTTGATTTTTTCTGATTGAACGTGCTTCATGACATCATGTAACAAATAGGTTGAAAGGTTTTCCAATTTAGTGACATCAGTCTTCTAGCTAGCACTGAAGTACATTTGACAACAGTTTTCTGCTTGCAGTTACTTGGGGTACTACATGAAGTTCAAGCACAGGATCAGGATGTAACTGTATTTGACAAACATCAAATATCAATTCAAAATTAGTCCAGTAAGCTGCGATGTTAGGAAACTTACAAACAGTGTGAGCCAGTGAAGCCTGTTCCTGGTCGCACCAGTCACAAGCTGTGTTCACCCCATAGAACATTTTGGAAAGCCGTACTGTTGAAAGGTGTAGCCTTTGTAGATTGAAGATGAGTGGACGATGTCTTGAGCTTTAGTCCATTGAGATGCAGTTATATTTAATCCAATGTCCTTTTGCCAAGCTTCCTTTAGGCGATCGAATTGAGTTGATATAGTAAATGGATATGGGCTAAATATGGTACTAGATTGGTGGGCTGGAGGGTCGACCAAAAAGAGAACAGTTTTAGAGAAATTACTTCTATATCCTATCTTTTAAGACGGACAAAATAACTGGGAGAGATTCTCAGCGACGTACAGTGAAACCTTATGTTCTGTTGTTCCCGTAAATATACCAGAGTATCCTTTAATAGAAATGGCCAATGGCTCAATAGCCAAGGCAAACAACAACGTTCAAACCATTAGTTTGAACAGATGCCTGTGGTTGAACAGAATCATTTGCTTAAAGATACAAAACTGGAACCAAAGAATTACTTTTTAGACCTTGAAATAATTTTACTTTGATCCATTTTGATATGTCGCATGTAGCGTTTCTTAATTACTGTGGACATATATTTATGGAGTAAAAGTATTTATAATTCCAAAATGATATTACGCAAGTAGAAGTAAAAAGTATTGTGTGATAAAATTGCTACAAAAAGAACAATTACTTTAAAAACTTTCCCAAGTACATGTACTTGAATAACTGAGTACTTCTGGCCTCTGATGATGATCTCCATGGAAGTGTAGAGGCTGTGTCTTTTTCAAGGTCAATATGATGTAAAGGCCGTGATAATGGAGTGGTTCATACTGTAGTGTCATGTTGGTGAATTTGGAGCATATCTTTAAAGAGTATTTGGCTTCTTAAGAACATTTAGTAAATCTGACCTACCATTTTCCAAACACTTCTTAAAGCAGTGCTTCTGAACTTTTTCTTATTAAAACAGTCACACTGTGTGTGTCCAAAACATGTCCTGTCACATCTGTAGCGTAAACTATATTGTACTTTTACGTTTAGTGAATATGTATCGTATTACCTAAAATAGACACCAGGCTAGATACAATTCTGTGGTTGAAGCAGTATTTTAAGGTGAAAACAATCACTTTAGTCCAGTTGTGTTCACACGTGATGATTGATTGATATGTCAGCATCGGCTTCATGTGATAGGAAAAGTAATTACAGAGATATGAAGTTATAAACATCTGCGTTTTGAATCTTAAACCTCTTCTCCCATAGACTTCTCCTCAGTTTTACACCACAGGCTTTAATAGCCACTCACTCACACTGTGCCTGTCCTGTGCTTTGTCCTGAGTGCCAGCCCCAGTGAAGGAAGTGCGTTTTCTAAACGTGTCTGCCCACGCGTTCTCATTACGCTGGCAGGAAGCACAGGGCTGTGTGGATCATTATCAAGTGACCCTACAACCAGAGGAGGGCAGCATCACGGTGCGCCCCGCCCACCATGGATATGTCCAGGTATTCACACATCGACACCTGGCGCTCTGTAGCAATCGTGATGATATATTTAGATTTGATTGTTGTCTTTTCTTACCCACTGCACTCAAAATGTTAACAGAGCTACACGATTGTATTCAAAAACCTCTTGAGTTAGTTCTAAAAGGAGATTTTCCTTCCAAAGTGAAAACATTTCTAGTCAAAGTATCTGTCAATGGGGACACAGCAGTTAGTCTGTAAAAATAAAATTCCTGAAACGTCCCTTTTCCTTTTCGACTGTCAGTCCTCATTATGGAGATGGATCATTTTTGCACCGCACACGCCTCATTGTATTTATGTATCCTTCCTCCACTAAGCCCCGCCCCCTCCACCTTGAAGCAGGTGTCACTTTACCTCCAAATGTAACCTTACACACTCACACACATATTTAAGTAATAGATCTCATTCATTATTAAGTTGTCCTCATGAGCTGGACTCTGAATCATTCATTGACTTAAGCACCTCTCCCAGTAGAGCCGCACAGTCCACCGGGAGACAGTTAGCCCTGCGCTATAAAGACAATGGCTTTATTATCCCAGGATAAGCGCTGAATCTACCCAATATGATCGATTTCCCGTGCCTGCATGAGTGACAGTGGGGCCAGTGCCTGTCTTGGACAATCCGGCGGCTCATGTTTGGGGCATTGACAGCTCTTCCGTGGAGGCCTCTACCTGCTAACCGGGCTGCATACTAACCCCACTCCATAGCATGGCCTTTTTATCAATGCTTCTTCTATTCTGCATAGGACACTCACAGGTAAGAATATGAACCGTGTGTGCTTGCTCTTAAAGTGCATTACTGCTTTTGAAAATATGACTTGTTTAGATAGACTGTTAAAAGTTATAATTCTCATTTTATTTCAGTGAAGCAGCCATTTTAATGAAGAAATGTTTGGCAGAAAAGTTATTTTTATTAGAATTTTAAGCTGACAAGAAGTGACATAGATAGAGGTAAAGCGCCACTGCAGTTTGACTACTTTCCCATTGACGTAACATGGTCGGCACGGCAACAGTTTAAAATGGTTTGCCTCTGAATGTCACTTCCTGTCAGTGTCCAATAAGGAAGTGATCACGAATCATCACAAAAATGGTCAAACTAAAGAAAGCTGGGTAATTTTTTTTCTTTTTTGTGCAAAATCTAATTGTGTTAACTATGTTTTAGCAGAAATTGTGTCCAATGTGTCACATGCACTTAAAGTTTTCTAGATTTTTTTTACATTTTTGACTTTCCTGTTGCTTTTTGGACTTGCTAAAGATGGCACATTTAAAGCTAAGCGTTATAACTTCAATCCAAAAACGATTAAGCTGATATGGAGGACTCCAATAGGCAAAAATGCAAAATCCTACAGTCGACATGAATCAAGCAAACGGAGCCTCCTTCTATAGTGGGATTAACGTGGGACACATAGATTTAGTGTTAATGAAATCTATGTGTATGGAACAAGCCATTCCGCACATTTCAGAACATATGACCCCATTTGAGAGCGTCAATGACAAATGCAAAGTCATGCAATGCCACTTTTACACAGCTCTGAAGTGCGCAGAGAGGTAACGTGAGTGTTCTGATGCATGTGGCGAACTGCTGCTGCTGCTGCTGATGTACTTTCAGAGTCACCGGAATGGGCCAGGGCATTTTTCTGAGATATAACATAAGGTATGGGTCTGACAGGCTGTGCTGTAGCAGTACAAATGCTGTTTGCAGTCAGCCGAGTAAAACAAGGAGAGCTTCCTGAAAACGCAGGTCATCTGTTACATGAGAGGTGTAAATATGCGAAATGCACTCACAAACTGGAGAGAGTCACGTTTAGCCCAACGAAATCCAGCAGGTTGGAGCAATATTTTCAAATCGGTCATGGCTCCTCTGGTTCAGGGCCACATACATCGAGCGAGTGAAAGACTAGAACTGGCAGTTATGCTTTTAAAGTGCATACAGGCTTTAATGCTTTTGAAAATATGACTCATTTAGATGGATAACATCTCTTGTAAGTAATAATTATTATTTTATTTCAGTGAAGCAGCAATTTAAAGGTGCACAAGGCAACTTTCTATGTAAAAACAAAGTTGATATTAATGCGTACCCTTTATGTGACCCAGCGGATGCTATGTTGGTTAGCTTAGCGCCTTTACTTACCATCCCAATGGCCTGTAGGACACTCCAGGATCAATTGTTTGCTAGGTTTTCACTGATTGTACCGTATCCATGGTTACATATACCTACTAGAAATCCTAAAAAAGCTGAAATAAAATTGATCCTGAAGCATCATTGGAGCCACCGGGATGGAAAGTAAAGGCGCTAAGCTGAACACCCATACAGCCGCTGGGTCACCGAAGGGTCAAATGTTATTAGAACTTTGAAGATACTGACAGGAAGTGACATGTGTAGAGGTAAAGTTCTATTGCAGCTTGACTCATTTCAGCAGTTTAAAATTGTTAGCCTCTATCTATGTCACTTCCTGTCAGTGTCCAATAAAGAAGTGAAACTATAAACATCACAAAAATAGTCAAACTAAAGAAAGCTGGGCACATTTTTTTTGCAAAATCTGAAATACTGTTGTGTTCACTATGTTTTCACAGAAATTGTGTCTAATGTGTCCTGTGCACTTTAGGCCTTTTACGAACAGCATTTCAGTTTTCTCACATCAAGGAGTTGATATGAGAAAACTGAGGGGTGGGCTGCAATCTGACCTCCTCTTGGCTTGGACATATTACTGCGTTTCATTACTCTTTGCCGTCTCAATTTGATATTCCATTCCAACTGTTGTGAATTAGCCTTGACAGTAAATGCTATGATACGTCCGCATTCTCTGATAGAGATGAATTTACCATAAAAAGTCACAAATCAGTTCATCATGCACATTTTAAACATGTCCAAGAGCATTAATATTCAAGGAAAGATGGAAGTATCCATCCATCCATCCATCCATTTTCTTCCGCTTTATCCGGGGCCGGGTCGCGGGGGCAGCAGTCTCAGCAGAGATGCCCACACTTCCCGGTCCACACACACCTCCTCCAGCTGTTCTGGGGGGATCCCGAGACGACACCAGGCCAGCTCGGAGACATAGTCCCACCAGCGTGTCCTGGGTCTTCCATGAGGCCTTGTCCCACTAGAAGTATAAAATGTTTAATTAGTACAAGAACATACTACCCTGCTGAATATAAAGGAATATGCCTAGACCCTAATGAGAAATACCGTTGCTCAGTTCAGTTTCCGCACGACTCCTCCATATTCTATGCGCTGTTTGAATCCGTGATAGGGCCCGGTGTGATGTGCGTGTTGTGTTTTCAGGCACAAGTGGTGAGTGTGAGTCCTTCCACAGACTACAGTGTGACCGTGTCGGTGGCAGCCTCCTCGAACATCAGCCCCGGGGTCAGCCGCATGATCAGCACCAGGGACAGCGGTCAGTCATCCATCTCTCTGACTGGCTCACTCTTTCACACACACATGCTACATAAGTAAAAGGCACTTCAACTCCGACTGGGTTTATCACTCAGTGTAAGTCAGTCACTGAGCTTTAACTACAGGAGGCTGCACTAGCACTAATTAGGACTTGATTGGAAACAGGGAAGTAAAGCTGGTTTTAACCATAGGATATGGCTACCCAAGGTGTGGAGCTCAGTCTGCTCTCTGATTGGATAGTCGCCCTGAGAACCAAAACTTTTAGATCTTTTAGATAGTTTTTGTAACTGTGAATAAATTAACATTACTGTTGTAATATTGCACCTCATATCTTGGGAAACAGAAAGGTGATGATTATGAATTATTTACAGAATAGAAGAAATATTAGCGATGCACTGATCCAGCTTTTTTTCTTCCGATACCGATATTGGGGGTTTGAGTGTCTGCCGATATCCGATATTAACCGATACCAAAAAACTTGAGTGAGTGAAAAGGTGAATGGTCCTCTTTTCTCCATTTTAAGATCAATAAAGTCTTATCTTTTCTTGTCATGATGTTACAGATCAATTATTAATTACATTTTTAAATAATAATGGAAAAACACTGGATTTTCTACATTATCCTTGAGACAGCCTTTTACATTAATATAAACAGCTGACATAAAGTGATCTGATCATCACTAATATCTTTTTTGGTCACTCATTTTCTGTGAAAGGCGCTATATAAATAAAGATCTTCTCGTCTTCTTCTTCTTCTTCTTTTATTAGGCCACTTTAGGTGTTTCTATCATAGTCTCTGACCCAGCCTTGATTAGTAACTGCAAGCAATAGCATGCTGTTGCGATCAAAAACACTCCATGTTCTTGGCTTCAGAATGACATATACAGCCTGTCCATATTCACTTAGGTTTAGTTGGTGAAAGCTTTGTTTTTAAGGTGGTGAGAGCCAAAACTGGTATTGGCTCAGGTTTGGATATTTGGATGCTGGTATGAGCTCCGATATCCGATACCAGTTTCGGATCGGTGCATCCCTAAGAAAAACTTCACGCATCAATCACTTATGGCAGGTGCATAGGAGATGAGGGAAGATCCCAGCGTACATGAATAAAAATAAAAATTCCCGCACACTGCCAACCTTGCAAAAATAATTTATTTGGATATGATCAATGTTTCGATTTGGCATGTTCCCTGATGAAGGTCTTATGAACTATTTAATCAAATATTCTGACATGGACTTGGACTGCCTAACCTGCTGATGAACAGGACATACAGCGTGTACTCAGACTTGTACTTGGTTCAAAGCTTATTTGAAAGACCTTGATGGCACAGTGAATAGCTCATATTTGACTAGGACGAGCGCTGAACTTACTGACTAAGATTGGACAATGATGACATGAGGGGTGACCTGGAATCGAGAGATAGTGATTTTATCCAGGAGTGGCAAACAGTTGCTTATTGTTTTAAATCCTTTTTCGCTGCGATGGATTCTGATTTACAGACGCACCTGTTGTAATTGTGGCCTGTCCTAGATACTGTTTGGGTGTGGATCTAGTGCTCTCTTGTGTATTTGATTTATCTGTAGTAACTTTAGCCCGGGCTTTTGAACCAAAGCGTGAATAGCCCTGAAGTGAATGTCACTGAAATGTCAGCGCTGTGTAAAGGCTTATTCATCCATTTTGGTCCCAAAACAGTCCTGCATCTGATAAGCACAGACATCTACATTCCTCATCAAATAACAGCTGATATTTCATTTTCTCCCTAGTTCCTCCTACGCCGTTAGATCTGGAGGGTCACACTTCAGGCACCAATGGTATTTTGCTGTCCTGGATTATGATAGATACAAGATACACAAATTTTATTATCAGGTACTATTACTGTAATCCTAAAATACTTTTCAAAATACAGGTAATAAAAACGCTGATTTCTTGCAGGTACCGAGAGGTGTGTCCCTATCCCGCCACGGACTTCACAGAAACAATGGTGGATCAGGATTCCCCTGTGTATCTTGTGAATGACTTAATATCCGGCTCTACATACCAGTTTCAGGTACATATATTGTTACACATTATTATGTACTTTAATGTGTACTTACCTGTTCCTCCACGTAGAACTTGCTGGCTTTAATCTGAAGTGTTACGAAAGTTATTTTTCTTTTACCTCTGCTGAACTCTGACCTGTTCCAAACACAATGACTTCGTTTTCAAAGACCCGCAGTGAGGCCACACATTTCTACAAATAATATTGACTACAGCTTAAAGCCACAATGCGTAATATTTAACCCAATAAACAGAATATAATACAAGCGTGTATATTATTACATATATTTTTTATCATCATAACTTTACACGGAGCGGGACGTCTCCATGGAGCCAAATATAATTTAAATAGGTTAATGCCCTTTCCAAATCCATTCTTTAATTACCCACTATAACAAACAGACTTTTCTGTGTCGAGCTCGTCATTAGGAGCATGTTTTGTTTTGCCGTCATCAGTATAATCTGAAATGTTTATAGTGTACCTTTAAACCTAGTCTGATATGAACATAAACCTGTGGTTAAACGTCAAGGAATGATTCAAAGTAAAGGTTTTATCGACTGGACTGGCTTCTTGAGGATGAAATGTGACAGGCTATTGTCTATAGTGCAAAATAACAGCAATCACTTACGCTGTACGTGTGGCACGTCAGGATTGTCAAAACTTAATTTACAAAAGCTTACAAATCTTAAATGATTGGCCTTTTGTTTTATTGACTTATTACATATGAGTTTGTACAAAATGACTGGCCATTATAACATTATCTTCTATAAATGACTGTGTCCTTGTGATGACCTTGATTGTTTTGCAAAGGCAATAAAAAGTATAATACCTCTTTCAAAGGAAGGTATTGTTTTGATTTGTTATAATAAGCGCCATATTGCAGCCTACTCACTCAAATCGGACGGAGCTATTGTCTGGATTTGGCTGAATGTGGGTAATTGATCCCGGCTGCATTATTCAGCAGGTAAATGGATCTATGGATCAGCCTGGGCTCTTTCCACAGTCTGTTGTCACTGAGCTGAACGTGATCATGCTTATTAGTTTTCAGAATACATGAACCCGCCCTGACCTTTAAACAGACACATGCTATCAAACACAGGCTTTGTTTTTGAAGATTCATGACTGTTATCAGCGTTACATCAACAGCATCAGCTTTTTCAGATTGGGTGAATGACTCACAGAAGAAGTCCCCAGGTTTTTTCCCTGGGCTTTCTGTGTGAAGTAATCATGCTCCGTCTGGATGTTTTTTTGTGAATACGATGCCCCCCTTCAACCCAAAACATGCTAAGACGTCCTGACTACAAACCTATCTAACTATCTGGAGAATGGGCCCTGGGCTCTGGGCCCTGAGGACTGGCCATATGTCCATTCTGGAAGAGCACAGAAGGGCCACTGGCTCTATAGGGCCACCGGTCCTCTCAATTTTATCCTTAACCTCTTACCCCCCGCCTTAACCAACTTTACCCACATATAAAAGCTTAGAAGACAAGCATCAAAATAACAAAAAAAGGATAATAAAAACAAAAACAAGGATGAAAACAGAACAAAAAATACGGCGAAAACAAGACAAAAAGCAAACAAAAATCCACAAAAAGTGAGAAAAAATTTGACAAAAACACAGCAAAAACCCCCACAAAAAAAGTAATGAAAATACAACAAAAATGTGACGAAAACGCAGCGACAGTGTGACGGGGTAAGATGTTAACATATGTATTTGTGGAAGTGTCGCATTTACGCCAATTTGGGCCAGGCTGGTCAGAGTCCAGGGCCGTTTTTCAGTCCCAGTCCGCCCCTGGCAGACCCCCTTGCTCCTGACAGGTCTGCAGCTTTGAAGGATGGGCAAAATGTAGAGGGAAAAATAACTAATCAATTGGGATTGTCGAGGATGAAGTGCATGTTTACCTTAATATGAAGCACTTCCTGATAAAGGGACAATGATAAATGCCCTTTGAGTTAGTGCCTTCTACATAGTTTCAATGTTAGTCACAGTTTATTGTACACAAACATTTATTCAAATAATATGTTTCTGCCTTTTTAATCTGATTTGCCCTGTTCCTTCCCTCCTAGGTAGCTGCTCTTTCCTCCAATGGCAATAATAGAGGAGCCTTTACCAAATCCTTATACATAAAGACTGCAGAGTCTCGTGAGTGTGACACATTATTACAACAGCAGCGCATGGCTCTGTGTTACATGTTTATTACATTATTATTACAACAGCAGCAGCACGTGGCTCTGTGTTACATCTTTATTACATTATTATTACAACAGCAGCACATGGCTCTGTGTTACATGTTTATTACATTATTATTACAACAGCAGCACATGGCTCTGTGCTACATGTTTATTACATTATTACTACAACAGCAGCACGTGGCTCTGTGCTACATGTTTATTACATTATTATTACAACAGCAGCACATGGCTCTGTGTTACATCTTTATTACATTATTATTACAACAGCAGCACATGGCTCTGTGTTACATGTTTATTACATTATTATTACAACAGCAGCACATGGCTCTGTGTTACATGTTTACTACATTATTATTACAACAGCAGCACGTGGCTCTGTGTTACATGTTTATTACATTATTATTACAACAGCAGATATGGCTCTGTGTTACATGTTTATTACATTATTATTTCAACAGCAGATATGGCTCTGTGTTACATGTTTATTACATTATTATTACAACAGCAGATATGGCTCTGTGTTACATGTTTATTACATTATTATTACAACAGCAGATATGGCTCTGTGTTACATGTTTATTACATTATTATTACAACAGCAGCACATGGCTCTGTGTTACATCTTTATTACATTATTATTACAACAGCAGCACATGGCTCTGTGTTACATGTTTATTACATTATTATTACAACAGCAGCGCATGGCTCTGTGTTACATGTTTATTACATTATTATTACAACAGCAGCGCATGGCTCTGTGTTACATGTTTATTACATTATTATTACAACAGAAGCACATGGCTCTGTGTTACATGTTTATTACATTATTATTACAACAGCAGCGCATGGCTCTGTGTTACATGTTTATTACATTATTATTACAACAGAAGCACATGGCTCTGTGTTACATGTTTATTACATTATTATTACAACAGCAGCACGTGGCTCTGTGTTACATGTTTATTACATTATTATTACAACAGCAGCACGTGGCTCTGTGTTACATGTTTATTACATTATTATTACAACAGCAGCGCATGGCTCTGTGTTACATGTTTATTACATTATTATTACAACAGAAGCACATGGCTCTGTGTTACATGTTTATTACATTATTATTACAACAGCAGATATGGCTCTGTGTTACATGTTTATTACATTATTATTACAACAGCAGCACATGGCTCTGTGTTACATGTTTATTACATTATTATTACAACAGCAGATATGGCTCTGTGTTACATGTTTATTACATTATTATTACAACAGCAGCACATGGCTCTGTGTTACATATTTATTACATTATTATTTCAACAGCAGCACATGGCTCTGTGTTATATGTTTTACATGTTCTCTGCAGCTCCTGGACCTGTCACCAATTTGACTGCATTTGCCCAGAACTACTCGTACGTGGTGGTGACCTGGTATCTTCCTCAACGCACCAATGGTCTCATCACAAAGTTCAGCATCAGGGCCAAAAATGCCCGGAGTGGATTGATAGTCCGCAGGCTGGATGTCAATGCTGAGGAGATCATGAGCATCGCTCTGCCACACTGCAACGTAACGCCTTTGTTTCCTCTTTTTTCATACTACTGAAATGATTTTGAGTCAGTACAAACCAAATACACCGACTATTCCTAAAACTAGACACAACATCCTCAATTGGGGAACAATATTACATAACAGTGGGAAAAACAATGAATGTGCAAAATGTCACACCCTTTGCAACAGAATAAATCTCTCCTATGCTCAGACTCAGAGCTTTTGATTTTTATTGACTCAAAAATGATTGTTGATATTTTTGTGATATTTTGGTCATCAATCAATTTCACTTTCCATTTTTTTGTACATATAAGCCTTTATATATTGCTGGAAATGTGTATCATGGTCTTTGAACTGTGTCTGGACTGTGTCTGTGTCTGTCTCGCCAGGATGCAGCCGAAATCCTCTCGCGCGCGACTGTGAGTCCTCTGGAGATGACGGCCTCCTCTCCCCCCATCACCCTCTCAGCGGTTCCCCCGGCTGCCGTGTGGAAAGTGCCCATATCAGTGGGAGTGGATCAGCTGCGGCCTTTCACGCCGTACCTCTTTGAAGTATCCGCCTTCACCTCCGAGGGAGAGGGGCAGATCCACTCCACCATGCTCTTCATGCCGGAAGCAGGTGTGTGGCACAGCGGTTGGCACTCTTGAGGTCACAGAGGGAGGGGCCTTGGGTTCGAGGTGAAGCTTTTCTGTGTGGAGTTTGAGCACAGTCAGAGACAATGTGAACCAGATGTTTACACGCACTTAATAAAAAGACATGCATTTTTTCTCAGTGTCTGACATGAAACCAGAATTCACTACTTGCACATACACCATAATGCTTTGCGCCTTGGGGGGTAGCTACTACCTGGAGGCCTTTGAGTGCGGGTGAAGCTACAGCTAAACAATGATGAAAAACAGCTTCTGCTGTGCTTGTAATTGCTCCAACAATCATAAACGTAAACTGGAACTACAAAGCAGTGCAAACACAAAGTTAACAAGAGCTTTTTTCCCGACTGACTTTTCAAAATCAGGAGATAAAAAGGTACAGATTTTCTTAATCTTTGGTTCAGTGGAATTGGATATTTTTTTATGGTATTTGGAAGATTAATATTAGTTTCTTCAATGACAGCTCGCGACGCCATATTGTTTACAGCAGCGGACCCCCCAAGGCGCAATGCACAATGGTATTGCACATCCTTCCACAAACTTCTCACAATCATTGGCAGGAGTTTTGGTCCATTCCTCCAAACAGAACTGGTGTAACTGAGACAAATTTGTAGCCACCTTGCGTGACATGCCTTTTCAGCTCTGCCCATATGTCCTCAACTGGATTGAGTTCAGGACTTTGTGATGACCACTTCAAAACACTGACTTTGTTATCCTTAAGCCACTTTGTAACCAGTTTAGCAGTTTGCTTTGGGTAATTGTCCATTTGGAACTTCCTCCCGTAGCAAAACAACCCCACAGCATGATGCTGACCCCCGTATTTCAAAGTTGGGATGGTGTTCTCAGGCTTGCAAGATTCTCCCTTTTTCCTCCAAACGATGGTCATTATAAAACAGTTGAAAATGTTTTTTTCATCAGACCATAGTATATTTTTCCAAAAAGTCTTTATCCTTGTGTGCATGTGCAAACTCCAAACTGGCTTTTTGATGTTTCTTTCGGAGTAAGGGTTTCTTCCTGGCAGAGTGCCCTCTCAGCCCATATCGGGACAATGCTTGCTTCACTCTGTATAATGACACACTCTCACCAGTTTCAGTTAGATATTCACATTTCAAACCACAGCACGTTCATCTCTGGGACACAGAACCCGCCTTTTCTCTGATCTGTATGATGGCTGGACATTTCCATCTTTTTTATATGCATATAATTGTTAGAACCATTGAACATGGCACCTTCAGGCGTCTTGAAATTGCACCCAAAGTAAGATTTTTTTAAATATATATATATATACAAAAAATACCTATCCCTCATTCTTCTGGCATTTAGCTAATATAAGTTTTTTTTTTTAAATTCTAATTGACCTAAAAAAGTTAATTCTGGTTTAATGTCAGACACTGAGAAAAATAGATGTGTTTTTTGTATAGTGTATGTAAACATCTGGTTCCCAGATATCATTAAAATAGAAAAAACACATTATAATCCTCAAAGACATAAATCAGGCAGATGCAATATCTTTAAAAGATATAACTATAGCAAATTGGCTAAACATGATGTGCATTTTCCTTTTCCCACAGCACCGGAGGACTCGCCACAAAACCTGTCAGTGCTGAACATGACGTCTCGGTTCATTCTGTTGTCCTGGAGTCCTCCTACAATCGTGACGGGGAGATTCAGCTACGTCCTGAACCTTTATGGACCCACAGGTAATAATGGTGGCTTTCAGACAACACTGCAAGAGTTTTATGCTGATGGGAACGGGTCAAAGGACTATAGTTAGTGTGCAATTTTGGAGAAATGGATGGGAACACACTGTGATCATTGTTAGTAATACAAACGCTCACCTGTCCCCGTCTGAGAGGAACCTCAGCGTTTCAAGTATCTGAAAATGACCCTCCTTTCTAGGTTACTTTCTCAATGAAACCATTTTCGACACGAGCTTTGAGCTGTCCGGTCTCATGCCTTACACGATGTACACTGTGGTTGTACGAGCCAAAGCGGCTGGAGAACTTGGTCCAGCAGCCGAGAGACGTCTCATCACTCCAGCTGAAGGTGAGGAGAGGCTTGTACTCAAAGTACAAGCATTTCTACCAGACTGACATAGGCAGACAGGTAGAAATGTGGAGTGTAGAGATGTCAACAATGGAATGAAGAGAAAGAATGTTAAGAAATATCTTCCTCAAGGACGAGACACTGGACAGGAGGGACTGATGTATGAGAAGATGGAGTCAGAGTGTGTATTTATATGAATGACTGGTAACACTGAAGATTTATAGCCCTGGAGTTCCACATGTAGGTACAGAGAGCAAGAAAGTAATTACACATTACACATCAAAGTGTACAAAGGTGTACAAAGTGTAACAAAGGTGAAAAAAGGTGTAACAAAGGTGTACAAAGTGTAACAAAGGTGCACAATGTGCAATTGCATGTGTCATATAGATGTGCCAGCCTTATAAAGGGCATACTAGTGTCATAAATTGGCAAACATTAACACATATCTAATGCGCAAATACACCAAACCTAATGTGTAACTACACGTGAACATGGGCTGTAATCTAAATTGAGACACTATAGTCTGTATGTGCACGAAACAGGAGGGAACAGAGAAAAATAAAGAGTAACAAGGTGGAACAAGGGGAAATTACTGTATAACTAATGTGCAAATACAACATACCTAACTGTACTTCAGTGAGGGCTGTATTCTATAGTGAGACGCTGTGCACACCTTTATTGCACCTTGTACGCCTTTGTTACATGTACACCTGCATGTAATACACCTTTGTTACATCTTGCACTTAGTGTTCAATTACCTGTACTTACATGTGGATTTACTTTCTTGTTCACTGTATCAACACCGCGTTCCAAATGATTTTGCAAATTGTATTTCAGTGTAAAAAAAAAAAAAAATCAATGAAACATGGATGGTATTGTGTATCAGGGCTCTTTGAATCACTGACTAATCATCATGCCAGTGACGAGTTGTCAGATAAACCCAGTTAAGGGAAAAACTACTGAAAAAGGACGTTCCACATTATTAAGCAGACTACCATTTTCAAGCAATATGGGAAAGAAAAAGGATCTCTCTGCTGATGAAAAACGTGAAATAGTTGAATGCCTTGGTCTAGGAATGTGAACCATTGATGTTTCATGAAAGATTAAGCTTAATCATCATACTGTTAAAAGATTTGTGGCTGATTCAGACACACTCGGGTTTCTGCAGATAAAGACACAATGAGGACGGTTTCTGCCAGACAAATACATCAGATTAATAGAACAGCTGCTGCAAATCAGCAATCAGGTATTTGAAGCTACTAGTGCCTCTGGAGTCCCCCGAACATCAAGGTGAAGACCCTGCAGAGGCTGAAGTTGTGCATAAACCTTTTATCGGCCTCCCCTAAACTGGCAATTGAAGCTCGTGAACAGAAACGGCTGCAGTGGCTCAGAAATACACAAAGACTCATTTTCAAACAGTCTCGTTCACTGATGAGGCTGTGTGACCCTGGATGGTCAGATGGATGGAGTAGTGGATGCTTGGTGAATGGCCACCATGTCCCACCAAGGCTGTGACGTCAGCAAGGAGGGGGCAGAGTCATGTTGGCTTGGAGTTTCTGACAGACCACTTTCTTCTATGGTACAAAAAGATGAGCCGTGTTTTCCCGAACAAGATCATCTTCATACATGACAACCCACCATGTCCTGCTGTAAAGAAAACCTCTGCATCACTGGCTGCTATGGGCATAAAAGGAGAGAAACTCATGATGTGGACCCCCTCCTCCCCTGACCTCAACCCTGTTGAGAACCTTTGGAGCCTCAACAAACAAAACTTCTATGAGGGTGGGAGGCAGTTTTCATCCAAACAGCAGCTCTGGGAGGCTATTATGACATCCTGCAAACAAATCCAAGCAGAAACTCTACAAAAACTCACAAGTTTAATGGATGCAAGAATTTTTAAGCCATCAAAAAAAGGTCCTATGTTCGGGCGGCACGGTAGTACTGTGGTTAGCGCTCGTTCTTCACAGCTAGAAGGTCCAGGGTTCGATTCCCACCTGGACGGGGTCTTTCTGTGTGGAGTTTGCATGTTCTCCTCATGTCTGCATCTCTACCACTAAAAACATGTACAATAGGCCAGGATGAATGATGTGTGTGAGTGAATGTTTGGTGGTGGTCAGAGGGACCATTGGCGCAGACGTGTGCAGTTGCGATAGCGCTTCTGTCAGTCTCTGAAACTGAAACTGAAGCTACAAAACGTAGCTTACCATCACTGAGTATGGAGTGAATGTATAATTGTCTCATGTAAAGTGCTTTGTGACTATGTCTGTGAAAGGCGCTATATAAATAAAGATCTAAAATATAACTTGACCTGTTTGATTTCAGTAAATATGACCTCCTGATTCTGCAAATTCAACAAATGACAATTTTCAGTTAATTACAAGCTTTAAAATGTATTGAAACGATGAGTTGCATAACAATTTGGAACAATAGATTTTGAGGTTTTTTTTTACCATATTTCTTTTTGAAAAAAATACTGTTATCACTGGGAGGTTTTTTCAACCACATTCAAATGATCCTCTAAAAGTTAAAGACTTGTAAATTATGCTGACTCTCATTTAAGTTGCCAATTAACAATCTCAGAAAAATGTCATTTGCATAATAATTTGGAACGCAGTGTACACATGGAACGTAGGGGTTGTAATCTAAAGTGTTACCGAATAACTTGAGAGACAACGATACCAGTGAAACGAGATGGAATGTATTTTGTTAAATTGTACATTTGTGTCTGACTGTGAGTGTGTGCTCAGCCCCCAGTGCTGTTCAGGAGCTGTCTGCAGAAGCAGAGGACTCAGTCTCCATCAGAGTGAGCTGGAGAAGTCCTGCCCAGCCCAACGGCCCCATCACTCAGTACAAGCTGCTGGTGCTGGTGGGGTCAATGCTACTGCAGGACATCACCCTCTCAACACCACTGGTCAGTCCTATATAGTGTTATTCTTTGGAAAAGGAAAAGACATATAAAATGTTTTCTCCCTGCAGAATGAGAGTACGACTGGCTTGTTCGAGGAGCAGACGCTCACTGACAGCCCGGGGAGGAGTAAGAGACATGCCTTTTTGATCACATCGCCGCCCGCCTTCACTCCTTCAGTTTACACGCACTCTCCGGCCACTGACTCCTCTGCTTCCACCGCCGAAACAGACGCTCACACCACCGAAAACCTGGGTGTCACTGCACTCACCCAAGGGCCCGTTTCTACATACGACAGCACCCATAGCCACACCTCAGACAGTGCCACCGCTGCTTTCTCGGTCACCTCTGCGCCGCCCGCAACACTTCCCCCCTGGCTCACACGGCAGACCAGGACAGACGTGACCGCTGACTCTATGACCACTGGGTATCACTACATGAGCACGCGCGATGTGTCGACAGGACGCTACACGGCTTACACTACAGGCACTGGCGTTACAGGTAACCCACTTTAATATGGATGTCCAAAGTATGTGGCAGGGCTCCAAGATTACATTTCCTTTGCAGTGGTGGTTTCCAAATTTGGCAACTGGACTGAATTTTTTTGCTCTAAGGCAATTACTAGACACAATTAATAGTTCTTTTGAGATCAGAATCGGCTTTACTGCCATTGTCAGGGAAGGTACAATCGCAAACTCCAGTGTATTAATTTTATTGGCCAATTGTGCAACATAAAACATAAAAACTAGCAATAAAATGAATAATAAAGCGTCATAAAATTAACTACGATGGAAAAATAGATTAGCTAAATGACACGTCTTTTCACTGTGATTGTAAGAGAGAAACACCTGCAGAACCTTTTTCAATAGCATTCATTGGTTTAAAGTGATAGTCTGAAGGTTTACATGTCACTAATATTGTGTATAATTGTGTACTTGGGTCTGAAATTTTACATAACATAAGTATTACTAAATAATGATGTATTTTCTAAAGTCCCTCCCTTTGCTGATTTCAGCAACTAATCACTTTGACCAATGTGATGAACATTCCTGTGTACCGGCCTGTCAGGTCCAGTCAGGAGGAGAGGGGGAGGGAGCTTGATCATTTACTTTTTCGAAAGTTTCTCCCTCTCCTCGTTTTGCAAACTAGGGGTGGCTTTCTGGTTAAAGAAAATTTCACTCTATTTGCAAACTTACAGACTATCCCTTTAAAGCAGTACTAAGTAACTTGTTTATCTTAATAAATCCTTTTCATAGTCCCTCTGGATGTAATACAAGTGTTAATGGGATGATTGGAGGGTCTTTTATCTCCCCCCTGGTCTCTGGCCATAAAACCACAATTGCAACTTGACTACCACCGGACCAGAATCACCAATACACACTAATGGAATCACGAAGAAGAAGCTAACAGGCTAACGGGCAAAGCTAACTGCAGGCTAGCACCACCTAAACAGTATTTGCCAAGTATGAGTGAAAAAAATATTTACATTGTGTAATTAGTACAATATCCCCCTCTCCCTTTGTCTTTTCTGTCAGCATTGTTTTTACTCTCACGAACAATTAATAAGTTAAAAAAATCGCAACTTGCTACAACACCTGCAGTTGCGCTTATGGCCTCTAGGGGGAAGAGTTACTTAGTACGGCTTAAGTCTCTCAAACTGCTTTGAACCCCTTAACTCCCACCTTAACCGTTCACATTTTCTACCGTTTGGCATTATAGAAATCTAAAACTAATCTAAAAACAAAACAAAAAGCAAGAAAAAAGTGACCTCAATGGGACATGTGTGGACACCTCTTGCTCTGCCTATGTGAAAGTTCACTTGCTACAATATCAAGAGGTGCCTCACTACAGTCACATCACTGGCTCCATGAAATAGCTGTAATCGTGTGTGTGTGTGCAGTCGGTGTGATGGTGAAAGAGCAGGTGCTGGGGGTTTTGCCTGAGGAGATGTCTTACCTGGTGTCAGACCTGAACCCGTTCACCGAGTACACGTTCAGGGTCAGCGCCTTTACAACGGTGGGAGAGGGCCCCGCTGCCGACATCATGGAGTCGACCCGAGAGCAGGGTAAACACGTTATCATTATGACTATGCGGCGCTTAATGACAACACTACTAAACAGCGGATGTGTGTTGTTGGCTCAGTTCCCAGCTCTGTGATGAACGTCACCTACCAGAACATCAGCTCCTCTTCCGTGCTCGTGAGCTGGGTCCCTCCTGTCAACCCAAACGGGCGCATCACGCATTACACCATCTACGGGGTCAAACTGCACGAAAACCAAAAGCTGCAGTGGGAGAGTAATGAGACGAGTTTACTGATTACAGGTGAGTAAAAGATGACATGTGCATTGACTTACTCATTTCTCCATCTGGAAGCTTTGCTGTGAGGTTTGTGTACGTCCTCAGTCACGCAGGAGTTGTCTGTCATGGTGGAGGGCTCTTGAGCTGTTATCTGTAGCCTACTTTAAAGTTGAAGTGTTGGATATTTTGCCAAATGTCCAACACTACAGACTCCAGATCTCAGTTCAAGAGCCCCTGTTAACGTTTGCTGTTGAAGCATACATTTTTACATATGTCTCCTCCCTTGCTCTTATCTAGATTTAGAAAAATACACAGGTTATAAACTCGGGGTGGCGGCCTCTACAGCTGTGGGAGAAAGTGATCTGAGCGATGACGACTACATCATGGTTCACACTTTGGAAGATGGTATGTTTGAACTGCCCTAAACACCAGTGTTCTGTCCATATTCATTCAGCCTGACCGGAAACTGTCCTTCCTCTCTCTTCTCCACATCCACAGAGCCAGAGTCGCCTGTCACGGACCTCACTGTGGTCGAGACCAGCCCCTCCACCGCCACCCTGTCCTGGTCTCCCCCGGAGAAGGCCAACGGAGTCATTCAGTATTATAAACTCAGCTATGGGAATGACACATTCTCCACTTCGCTGCGCGTCGATACAAACCGAGCCACACTGACGGACCTTAAGCCTTTCTCCAACTACACAGTGTCGGTGAAAGCGTACACCCGCCATGGCCACGGAAACCAGACATCAGGCACTTTACAGCTGCTATCCGGGGAGGATGGTATGGGAAATTTGCTTTCATTTATTTGGTTTTAGGTTATTTTATTAATCAAGCTTACAGTTCAGTTTACCAGGCATGAAATGCCAAACAATAGAAATAATAAATACACCTGCTATTTGTGTTTAAACACTTTGGATAAATGTTTTTTTTCTGGATTGTACCTCTTCGAATGCCCATTATTCATTATATCTCATAAATCTCCACAACCTCCTTATAATATGGCAGATGATTGAGTAAATTAGTCCGATTCCCGATGTTGCGATTGCAAATATTAACGCAAAATCAAGCAAATCGATGTGGCATTGCAGCTTTTCCACAAATTTTCCAACTAAAGTGAGTTTCTGATCAGTTAAATCCATTTTACTTGTCCAGCACCGCCGCTCATGCTTCTGTTTTTTAGTTGACACAACTTTTTAAAATAATGCCTATTTTAAGTCTTTCTTATTCCCCATATCCTCTTTGAATGATAATAAAAAAAAAAAAATGCAAAAAAAGTTAGACTTTGATAAAAACGTGACATTGGGTATTGTAGCCCGCAACAATCGCGAGGGACTGAGTAAATTAACGCTACAGAGCCCAGTATCCCATCACACTGTTGAAAGATTGCCCCTGAAGTATACTTTCCTTCCCCGATTCTCCCAGTCCCGGGCAGCCCCCCGTACGGGCTGGCCTATGAGTCCATCAGCCCCAGCGAGGTCAACGTGACCTGGCTGCCCCCCGAGACGGCCAACGGGGTCGTCACACATTACGGCCTGGAGCTGTGGAACTCCTCTCACTTCCTCAACCTGACCTCCGGCAGCACGCACCTGCTCATCGGGCACTTGAAGAAGTACACCGAGTACCGCGTCAAGGTGCAGGCGCACACCCGCGTCGGCCCGGGCAACTTCAGCGAGCCGCTCAACATCACCACGCTGGAGGACGGTGAGCAGGCTTTTGTCCTTTTCTTGTGTGTGTTCTTAACAGTCTGTAAAGTTTATTCATTCATGTTTTTAGTCAATGAATCTGAGCTCAACTTTAATAATGCAAGCCTTTTTTGTGATGTAACTCCCCCCTAAAAATCCAGGGAGGACACCCAAGTTGCCATTGTAGGTAATCCCGGATTACATCACAGACGGAGCGGTTTCTCTGATTAAATCTTGCCCTTCTCTTTGTTTCACTGAATACTAATCACTGTTACATCACAGGTGCCACTCCACACGTGACTGTGGCTGTGACATGGACTCAGGGCTGGAAAATCTACCATTCTTTTATCCCAAGGCAATGTTGCTAAACCCTTGTGTGCGTCTGTGCAGTTGTTTATGCCCTTCTTGTGCGTCCCAGCCCCTGATACCCCACCCCAGTTCTTGCATGCCAGAAAGCTCTCAGACTACGAGGTGCAGTTGTCTTGGGAGCCGCCGCGTGAAGCCAATTCCGACGTGTTGTACTACAGAGTTAGAGTTTGGTGAGTAACTCGTGTGTGCAGAAGAATCATACTGTTGAGAAACATATGGCTGTATTATTACTTTTATGTAGGACATATACTGTGGGCTGCGGAAGTTTAGGCACCCAGGGGGGAGGACAAACTCAATTGAATTCCAAACAATTCTGGAGGAACACTTAACATGCTAAAGTTGGAAAACAGATGTGTTCTACAAATGGGTGAGGATCCTATATCCACAGTGGACGACCTCAAGAGGTGCAGTCGGAAGGTTTTGGCGTGGGCTTCACAGTCTCCTCATTTCTAAACATTGTTGTAGATCTGTGGAAAAAGTAAGTAAGGACTTTATTTGTCATTGTGCAGTTGTACAATGAAATTATGTTCAAGTGCGACGGGGAAACCTGCCTTCAGTTTTCAGGTTTGTCCCTGTTTCAGAGCGTGGTGTCCTGCACTAGTCAGCTACTCCACCTCCTCCTTCATCTTCCTCCTGCGCAGCTCCCTCCGATCCACAACAGTCTTTCACCATCTTCTGGGAAGAGCGTAGAAGACGAATATAATCTGTCTTATTCTCCAGGGAACACTTGCCAGAACAATAGTAGTGATAGAAGAGTTGTGTTGCTAAAGCTGGCCTGTCTACATGCAAAAAACACAGAGAGCAAGCGTGTGACATGCTTATTTTCGAGCCACAGACTGGCCACAGACCCGCCGCAGCGATTCTTTGTCATGTCAAAAAAACAATACAGGCACATATGTTTTTTTCAGGTTGCAAGAACACTGTGCGTCTTCATGTGTCGTCTGTACAGCCAGCATAGGTCTTTTGTACGTTTTGTATGAAACCTTTTTTGTGTGTCGCACTTTGTATATTTGTTGTGCATCCCGCACGCACCATTAGTCCGGCCAACATATGTTCAGATCTCTCATACGTCCTCTATACATGTCGTGTAAGTCGTACGTGAATTGCCCGTTCGGCGAGAGTGCATCAGTCGCACGAAAACTCCAATGTATAAAGCTTCACATGTGCCTGCGGCCATTTGTACAACGTTTTTGCAATATGCCAAGGGGAAGAGGGAAGGCGAGGAGAGAGCAGGTGTCAGAGAGGGAGCAGAGACAAAGGCGCTATGTGTGGTGTGACGCGTGACAGCATGGATCCATGCCAGTGTATGACATATAGTCACCGTGGCTTTCTCTCTCCAACTCCCGGAAGAGTGTGTCATACTGCCCAAGCATGCGCCTTCTCTGTATCCACGGAGGAATTATATAGGCTATACCCCTCCAAAGTGCCGGGTAATCTCTGCGACAAATGCACGGCTTTGGTCCACACAACGTACAGATTGAGGCAAAGAGCGCCGCTGTACCAAGAGAGAGGGAAGTTGCTGTTTGTCTCCATAGCAGTGTGTGCAAGAAAGCCGAGAAATCAGAGGGAGACTTTAGTAAGGAAGAAAGAGCAAAAATCCCTCAAACAAGAACTGAAAGACTCTTGGCTTCCTATAAAAAGCATTAAAGCTGTGGTACTTGGCATTATCGGGGAGGTATTAACTCTGCAGGGTGCCCAAACGTTTGCTTTTTTCCTTATATGTCATTTTTCAAAATGTAACGTATGAAAATAAACCCTGATTTTGATGTAAACGTTATGAGAACGTCTCATCTGTAACAAATCATTTCATCTTCCCCTATACATCATTGCTCACATTAATAGACATTCTGATCTGGGCTGCCTAAACCTTCGCACCCCACTGTGAGATACACATTTACTGGCATCACACTAAATGTTTTATGGAAACTATAAGACACAACATCGGGCCGTGAGTGAAGCATCCTTTGTTTGTGGCTCTGTTAGGAATGAAAGCATAGAGCAGTGGCAGAATGTGACCGGGACCTCCGTGGTGATTAACGTGGACACTGAAAGCCCCTACAATGCCTCTGTATCCAGCTGGACGCGGCTGGGAGACGGAGGAGTGCTGGTGTACATCAGCTTCTCCACCGGTGTGGCAGGTGAGGCTTTACCACATGTAACTGTTGACTATAGAGAAAGAAGCCACTATGTCTGTTATCTTGTTAAGTCGGTAAGTAAATAACATAATTTATTGTTGGGCACAATCCTACATGTTAAAAAGGTGAACTGTCCAAATAACCCCCAAAAAAAGTATCTATAGTGTCTCTCAATAATGTCAAGCATTATTTAGCTTAACAACATGCTATACTTCAGAGCTAATTTTGTGTATGTTTGCTTTCAGAGCCGTTTGACCCTCCTCATAATGTGACGGTATCAAACCTGACCTTCTCCTCAGTCACTGTGACGTGGAACCCGCCCAGAGAACCAAACGGGATTGTAGTATATTACTCTATTTACTTCAGAGACAACCAGACTGTCACTGAAAAGGTGGGACTCTCAGTTTATGAAAGAAGTCAGTTACTGTGTGTGGCTCATTCTGCAAATAAACCAAAGCCTGAAATAAAATGCTTCTTTCATTGTAGAAAGTGTACACCAAAGACCTAGAGTCTCCCTCTCCTGGAGCCACCCTGTCCTACACTGTGACCGGGCTGATCGGGGGAACCAACTACACTGCGTGGATGATGTCCAGCACCGTCCAGGGGGACGGAGGAGTGCAGACTGAGCCCATCCCACTGCTGTTGCCAGAGGGAGGTCTGTGACCCCCGCGCTCCCAATGAGCCGTGATTTACACTGAGGCTTAGCTCTGTGTATTTATCAATCTGCACGCTTTTTTCAACTCTCCTCACCTCCACTCGAGAAAATTACATAAAAACCAAACCTGTCAGATAGTAAAAGGAGATGACTCTTTCTTGCAAACTGTCCATGACAATCTTCGAGGAGGTTTGTGTTCCCTTTTACTAAACGTGACAAAAGCGATGTCATAGAGGAGAGGGACATTAGTGCAAATACAGAGAAATAGCTCATTGCTTCCAAACTCTACAAAAGGTAATCTAAAAATAGGTTTTTGCTTCAAATAAGTATTTTCCATTGATTTGAGTATGTAAGTAAAATGATCTACCAAGGGAAGTATTTTGCACATAAAACATTAAAATTAGATAATAAAACCATTTCTAGTTGAATTAAGTAGATGCTTTTTCTTATTCTAAGTGCATACGTACTCATTCCATTGGCAGACTTGTGTACCTGGCAAGTCAGAATTACTCAAATTAGAGTACAATGTTCTTAATTCAAGTAATTTGAACTTATTTAGGTTGTGCTGATTGCTATTTCCTTGGAAACTATTAATCATGCCCAAAGCCTGAACACTGACTCCATGGATGTCCATGTTTTTATGTGATTTTGTGACAAATGGTGCAGATACCGACATACTGACGTGTAACCATTTGTATTTTGTGATCTGGTGATGTTTTCTCTCTCTCTAACACTGACTGTGTTTCTGCCTGTGCCCAGCCACTCCGCTCTCAGCCTGGCACGGGACCTCCAGGGCCACCTAGCCTCAGCCCAGCAGGGGCCCCTTCCCCTGGGCTCAGACCTCCACGCCAACTCACCTTTTGGATCTCTCAAGTGTTGTATTCCTTTGAACTGTTTTTTTTTTTTTTACTCTCAGTTTCTTTTACTTTGGGACAGACGTGTGCAGACATACAGAGGACACTTAACCCTGTTTCATAATCAAGTTCCTCCTTCGTGTGTGCCAATTTCTAATGTCTGCTTACACACTGTGCTGTTTTTGTATTGGTTACTATGTGAGCTCCCTGTGGACTGTTCTAACTGCAAACTAGCCACATGTTCCTCCCACGTTTGTGACAATTAACCACAATACTGCATTATACATAGACATGTATCATTGTGTGTGATTCATTCCTCATTTTAGGGACTAGATCTAACTCAGCACTGACTCCTGTCGTGTTTTGTCCTCCCGCAGTGCCCAGTGATTCCGTGCACAACCTGACGGCCTACAACGTCAGCACCCAGGCCATCGTGGTGAGCTGGGACCCCCCTCAGGAGCCAAACGGGCGACTCTATTACCTGCTGACCTTACAGGAAGCCGCCCTCCCCCCCAACACCGCCAACCAGGGCACGCCGTTCAAAGTCATCAGGCAATCCACCATAGATAACGTCTTTCTGTTCACCAAGCTGAGGATATACTTCCCCTACGTGTTCAACGTTACCCCGGCAACTGCAGCTGGCGTTGCCTACAACCACACGATCACGCGGCACCTGCGGACGCAAGACGAAGGTGTCGTACTTTTCATTTTCCATTGAGTTCCACTCCGAAATGGCCTGTCGTGATAGTGCTAAAAGAAAAACAAGAGTTTAGGACAAATTAAGTGAGATCTATTCAGAGTTTGGATTCCTTTCTCAACAGACCTTGCGATAATATTTCTAAAATCTGCTTTCTTTCAGTTCCCACCTCGCCCCCAGTGCTGGTCTCCTCCAGAAACGTGTCGTCCTCCTCGATCGCCGTAGCGTGGCAGCCCCCTCTAGAGGCCAATGGGGTGATAACAGAGTACACCCTCACACTGTCGGGCCCCGGGGGCACCAACACCACAACCACCACTAACACATCATACGAGCTGACCGACTTACTGCAGTACACGGCCTACAACTTATCCGTCACTGCGGCCACACGCAAAGGCACCGGGCCTCCTCTCATGCTGCAGCTGCACACGGACGAGGGGGGTGAGTGTGAGACATCAATCATCATCAAATCATCGCAATTTCAATTATTCAGCTACTGTATTGTTCTGATAAAGCACTAACGATGTTATCTTCATTGGGTCTTATGTCTCTCTTATATCAAAGAGTTATACTGTACTCAGGTCACAATTTTTTGAGTCACCCTCATTGTTCGAGTTTTCACTTTGCAAGAATTTGAGTTTGAGTCATTAAAATAAAGTCAGAGTTTAAGTTGGGTCACTATAATCGAAAACTAAGTCGATTATAGTCCAAGTCGCAAGTCCACACTGATAGAAATAGAATAGATAGAAAAGAAAGAAAAGATAGAATAGAAAACGTTTTGCAAGTCCAGCCCATTTAATATTACTATGGTTACTATTTTCCAAGCAGCATCCACTCAGTGATTCTTGATGACATTTTACTATCTTTAAACTTAAAATAGAAGTCAGTAAGAGAGGGAAATGAGGAGAGAGAGATATTTTTAAAGTATACAATCTAGCTCCTCCCCCTCACCTCCTGATTGGACCTGAAAGCCCCTCCTCATTAGAGGTTAGATCAACCCAAAAAATCAAGCCCGACCCGACCCGAGCATTTGAATTTGAACTTGAATTGTCGGCCCGAGCCCGAAACAAGCCCAATGCAAATAATCATTTATTTAAGGCTGGAATAGGAGCGTTCAGCAGCAGAACCATGTGTGAGAGATACACGGCACACGTGCATGCAGCAGTAGCGTACAGACCTGGGCAGGCCGAGAGAGTGGGGGCAGGTTACATGCTGCACCACAGCTCAATGTCTCTGTCTTCTCTTTTCCGTCTCTCTCTTCTTCTCCTCCGCCACGTTGTTCATAAACGTCGCGCTGCATTTACAAAAGCTACTTTTTACGAGGTAACAGGAACCAATCTGCTTTTTTATCCACTGTAAATGAAACACTGTCCTGAGAGAAAGCATGAATAGCGATGTTCTCTGCGTGCCGCCGGTATCAAAGCCTGGCGCCCGCCCCCTGCACGTGCACCACCTCCCTCCCAGACTCCTTTATTTTATATTGAGTATAACCACATTTTGTATACAATAGACAAAGCCTATAGCATAGATTTGTATTAGAGATTTTAATGACATTAGTAAAATAAGAAAAGGGCTCGGGCCTAAAATCTAACCTCTTCTCCTCATTCCCTGTGCGCAGGAAAGCTCCTCTCATTGGTTCAGGCCTAGTCCTACCAAAGTCTGATTTGTTGCTGAGATCAGCAGAGGGATGGACTTCAGAATTTACTCGACATCAAAATGCAGGCCCACAAGCTCAATTATATGCATGGCGTGTTTACAAAGTGCAGACTCACAGGTCGGCAGTGAAAAAGACTCAAGAACTATATGAGTCAAGTCCAAATCCGTGTCCTCAGTCCAAAAGTCTGAATCCAAGTGTCCTGAACCTCGAGTCCAGTCACGAGTCACTGCCCATGAGAAACTCACAATACGAGTCCTGGAAATTCAGTGCTTGCAAGGAGGAAAGAAAAGCCAGATCATTTCCATAATTACTCAGCCCTAGGTTCAGCACACCAAACAGGCGTATCCATAAAACATATGATTTTAATTGTATGGAAAAGGCATTTCCAGTCCCAGAGCTTTGATGTTAGTGAGGCTTTAGCGGTGCGGCACACAGCCTTTTGGCAACAGCCGCGTAGCCTTCCTAATTCCTCCTATTTTCTTCCTCTTTTCAAATAATTAGTCTAGTCTCTGTGGATTTGAGCTAGATTTCCACGGAGTGATTTCAATCACTGCTGCAAGATGCAACCGAGTCGTCATTCGAGCAGAGAAAACGGCAAAAACGCAAGATATCTTTGAGTCAGACATGAAATTGGACTGTTTCCAAGTAGACATTTGTGGGAAGGAAAAACAAACCTGCCAAACCAACCAAAACACCGAGTGAAATGGTTTACTGCAGAGATGACATCACAATCATCCAGGAGAGACTTAACACAGGCAAATGAGTGAGGAGCTATGAATAGTGTATTGAGCGGTGAAACTTTGACGCGCAGATCCAGGTCTTAGGTTATAGAAGTGGTGAATCTTTTGTTGATCACTGCGAAAAATACATAACTAGATTAGTTTAAACGTCTCAATTTGAGCATAATCATTTAAAGGATCTGTATTATGCTATTTTAGCCATTCCAAAGTAAAGTATAAGCATGTATATGATATATTATACAGCTACCACTATGGACTATGCATTTTTGTGATAAATTTAAGTGTTTTCTGGAGGTATTTTTCCAACCCGGAAGACAAAACGCTTGGATTCTGTTAACTCCGCCCCCTCTCTCCGCTCATACAACTTTACCATTGTAGAAATATAAATACTACAGCAAAAAGTGAAGTTACTGTCACGATACAGTTATAAGGAGTTGACATTTGCAACACAGCTTCATAAATGGCTAACACACGTTTTGATTCACTCACCACCGCTCTGGTCCATCGGGTGTTTACATTATGAGACTCGCGTTGGATATAAAAGTGAATCCACTTCGATTCAGGCCAAGGTTCACCAAACATCCATCAGTGACAGTCACAGACAAACACTATTTTGGCTGATAGTCGCTGAGTCCCGGAGAGCAATTCCAACTTGTGGCGAGTGGCCTCTTCTTTAGGAAGGTTGAATAAAGTCCTGTCCTTGTAGCTTTTCTCCGTGACATTATCATTATCATCCTGTGTCTTGCCGTAATAAGACAGTTCTTCAGAGTCACCCCAGTTTTTCCAGCTTGTCCAGCCATCTCATTTAAGGTCTTCCTCTGCCTCTCTTTCCCTCCATGGACCCTTTGCATGATGACTTTCTCCAAACTGTTGTCTGCTCTGATCACACGGCCAAAGACAGACAGCCTGTTCCTCTCCATTATGTTCATCAGAGATGTTTTCACTTGGATTTCTTTCAGGACCCATTGGCTTGTTTTCTTTGCTGTCCATGGAATACGTAGAAGCCGCCTCCACGGCAACAGTTCAAAAGCCTGTTTTCTCTTTCTGTTTGCCTTTTTTTAAGTCCAACTCTCACTTCCAAATGGGAAATTGATCCGGCCCTTTAACGGTACTCTTATTGGTACTTTGAAAGGAAAGTATCTAAAGAGGTTAGATAGAGGCTACACTATAGTAGCCTCTATCTAACTAGCCTAGGCCTATATTTATTTTTTATTACACTTTTTGTTGCACATTCACTCTATTTGGACCTAATTTATTTTCAATTAGCTCATACACTTAATATATGGGAGTTCAAATACAAATATAGACTAAAATGTATTTGTATTATTATTATTGTCTTAAGTGTTGTGTTGGTTAGGTTTGACTGTAGCTCTGAGACTGAGTCTTAATGAAAACTTAAACATAAAAAAAATAATGAACTACAGCCACAGCCTGTTTCCTCTTGTCATTCAGCCTGTGTCCAGTGGGTCGACATCGGTGTCATCTGTTTTCATTGTCTTTGTTTTCTTTACATTAAGCTTCAAGTCTTCTGCTTCACTTGCAACCTTTACACTTTGGACTGTAAAGCTGAGGAATAGAAAAAATAAGGGAATAACTGCAAATGTTATGAATCCTCACTCCTGTTACATAACACAATTAACTATGGCTGCAATCAGCATCTTGTAAAAGCTGCAATTGTGTCAGTTTAGTCTCTACCTCTATACTTCAACCAGCAGCTCTGATCATGAGCTCATGGTGGCGCAGTGGTTAGCGCTCGTGCTTCACAGCAGAAGGTCCCGGATTCAATTCCCACCTGGACGGGGCCTTTCTGTGTGGAGTTTGCATGTTCTTCCCGTGACTATTTGTTCCTGATTCTTTCGTGTCCCAGGGCCCATGTCCCCGCCCCGTAACTTGACCATCTACAACCACACGGCGGTGTCGGTGTGGCTGAGCTGGGAGCCCGCCCTGGAGCCCAACGGAGTGGTGACGCACTACGGCTTCAGGATACGAGAGCTCATCACACAGACGGTCACACACCAGGTAGCGCTTAATTTCACAGCCCAAAAGACCCCTGCTCCCCCCCCATTCCCTTTCTGCTAAACAACATACCCGGCGTTTATCTCCAGCCCAGCACGCCGCTAAGTAACCGAACGCACTGTCAGATATACTCCAATTTCACACTTGGGAGACACTCTAAACATGATATTTACAGCGTATCGGCTCTTGTTCAGTAGCTGATTTCATGATCGCTTTCCTGTTTGTGAGTAGAATTCCTCTGGTCCCTCCACGACTAAGCATCTGTCGGGGTTCAGGCCACACAGCTCCTATGAGATAAGTGTCTGCAGCTACACGAGAGTGGGGCACGGCGGCCAGTTCAGCAGCCCAGTCACCTTCACGACCAACGAGTCAGGCATGGACTTTTCACATGTCAAAATATACATCATCACAGGGGGTTTGATGAAGCAGGTGAACATTAGTGTTGTGTGTGATTGTGCGCAGTTTCTGACGCAGTGGGTAACCTCTCCTGCGCCGGCGTGAGCTGGGACTCGGTGCACTTGTCCTGGGAGCGCCCGGACAATCCCAACGGACAGATCCTGTTTTATGAGATCGCTCTGGAGGTCAATGCGCAGATGCATTTCCACCAGGCGGGCACTGTGGAATACACCGTCACTGACCTGTCCCCGGAGCAGCAGTACACCCTGATGGTGGCCGCAGTCAACTCTGCCGGGCCGGGAGACATGGTCAGCTGCAGTGCGGCCACTCTGTCCGAGACAGGTACCACCGCTCATACGGGGTGTGACAATATATCGATTTTATGATATCGGGATATTTTGGGGGACGATGCGATACAGATAGTTTTTATTCCGATTTAGATACTTTTGACGAAGTCCGGCATCATGCATGTTAATGAGGTAGCAGTGCTCCACAGTTTTCAGTCAGTTGAGGTCAATAGTGATCCAGAGTTCAGTCAGAACAGTAGAGGGCAGCACTACAATTTTAAGCACTTGGACAAACACTGTCACACAAATATTGCTTTTAATGATATTTTTTATAGTTCTAAATCGGATTGATTTGGAGTTCAATTCTTTCTTTTGAAATAGCACTGTGGTTTAGTGTTTATTTCAATGTAAATGAAGTCATCTGCCACTGACAGATCAATAGAACCATTAAGTCAAGGATCATTTATTCACTTATTAATTTAAGAAAAAGGGGAACAAAACACAAAACAAATGTCAATGATGAATATTATGTCGTACAGTATGTTTAAAATAAAGGTCAAAAATCAAATGTTATTTTTGTGCAATATATCAACAATCGCAGTATCAGCATATCGTAAAGTCATCGTTATTGTGAGCCATGTATTGCATATCATATCGAATCGTGAATTACCCAGAGGCTCCCACCCTACTGCTCATTTGATTTACGTAGATCTCTACGTAAATGCATTTCCTGAAAAGAGTGTTTGTTCTTGAGTCTCATTGGGCTGCAAGCAAAGTCAATGATGACATGGGTAAAACTAGGTTGTAAAGCTAAGACTCCAGGTACTCAATAGAAATCCGCTCAGACCTAACTGTACTGGTAAACAGTCATCTTTCACTTTGGGATACTGACCTGTGTTTAATGTGCTTGTTGAACAGCCCCAGCGGCCCCTCAATTGCTCTCCATCGCGGGGGTCACGGCTGACAGTGTGACACTGGAATGGCATCCCCCTCTCTCCATCCCGGGCCAACTCCGAGAGTACCAGGTCATGGGACAGCAGCTGGCCTCCACCTGTGAAGCATTTGTCGACACTCAGGATGCGACAATGCCTCCTAAGTGTCTGGAAAGCACTATCGAGCTGACTGTTAATGTTTCCAGTGGCACCACAGGCCAGCAGAGCTACACAGTCCAGGCCCTGTCCAAATACAGATTGTACCGCTTCAGAGTGGCCGCGGTCACTAATGCTGGAGTGGGAGAGTTCACTGACTGGACGTCTGCCTGGACTGAGGCAGGAGGTAACAACTGACTGTGTGTTACAAACCTTCCCAGTAGAGCCAAAAGCATGTCAGCAGCAGGCAGCTCACTTCAAAGCTCAATAGCCTCATTTCATTCAAACGCATTCACTCCACGCTCTTTTGTATAATGACAAGAAAAATACTGAAAATATGAAATCTCAACCAAAACGAGTACAACAAAAATGTGTTGGACTGAAGCCACTTGCTGATATTTGCTCATACGAGACACTAATGTGAAATATCAGTGCTTAGGTGTCCAAAAGTGATGCATAAGAATGAAAAAGTGCATCATGTTTCCAATTTCACAACATATTACAGATACCTTTGTAAGCAGTAACACATCTCTTAAGCGTAATGGGTCTGGGCTGGCTAAGGCTGAGAGTTGAAGCGCTAATAAATACAGCCATGTGATGAATGATGGCATTAAACTCGTGCAGTGATTCCTAACAGAGAATGGTGCAATGTGTTGCCACTTCAAAGTCTAATGATTGTGTGGCTCTCCATCTATCTTCAAACGTTCCACACAACTTTGGGTAGATAGTCTGAAAGAATGTGTGTTATTTTAGGCCTATCTTCCCCTCTTGTTTACTAGGTTTAGTGTTTTCATAGAGATTGTTGATGTTAGATTTTACTTATCAGTGATTTAAAGACTACAAATGGCCATGTGTTTGGTGGCACAGACCCAGACGCTCCCCCTCGTGACCTCCGGGTGAACTCCACCGCGAACAGCCTCCATGTGATGTGGGATGAGCCCTCCGTTCTCTCCGGCCCCACCAAATATCTCATTCAGGTCAGTTTATCCCTTTGGTTTTCCTCAGTTATGCCAGCTATGCCTGTTGCGCTGACGGTCATGCGTCCCCAGGTGGAGGGCCCGGGTGTGAACGTGTCAGAGGTGGTGAATGCAGATGAGCAGAGGAGCCTGCTCGTATCCAACCTGACAGCTTTCTCCACTTACTCCGTGACTGTCACCGCCTTCACTGGGCCGCTCCAGTCTGCGGCCGTTGATGGAAAGGCCATCGGTCCGATTACGTTTCAGACTCTGGAGGAGGGTATGCAAACACTCAGTGAACTGTACGCGCACCCCTGGCTTCATTCGCTAACAGTGAAAGCTGAAACCGAGAGCAGCTTTAATTTAGCCTGGGTCGCGATTTCAGCTTCAGCACGTTTCATTTACACATTGTGCCGCTTTGAAATGGCTTTTCATTAACTCATCTACAAAAAAGAGCCGTGAGAATTATGAACAAATCTGGTTATCTTGATCATACCAACATATTGTTCTTGGAATCAAAAGTCATTAAACTCACTGACCTTGTAGATTATCAAACAGCCCAAATAATGTTCAGAGTACAGCAGAATACCTTACCAAACAACATACAAACACATTTTCTCACACAACAAAACGTGTACAGCCTCAGGATCAGCTGATGACCATAAATTTACAATACAAACGTTCAAATCAACTATGAAAAGTTTTTGTGTTTTCATTACTGGTGCCAAATTATGGAATGATTTAAGCTCAGATCTAAAACTGCTCAAGCATGAATCAGTTTAAGAAGAAATATAAAGAAAACATTTTTTTGAAATATGAGACAACGGAACTTACAGATTACAAGTGATTCGTCTCATGTATGAGCCTTGTTACTGTTGCTACTTAGCTATTTTCTTTTGAGTTTTGAGTAACTATGTAGGAACAGGAAAATGATGATGTTATCAATCTGTTTTTGAAATAGGGGGTGGGGTTAAATAAGTTTAACTTCTCCTCACTCCTTTTTGGACATGTGCATTTGTATGTGGCTTTTCAAGGGAACTTTTCAAGGGAAGTTTGCTTTTGTCTTTTTGATTTGTAATAGCCTTTACGTTTAACATTTTGTAAAGGTGTTGTGTTGCTCACATGTTCAAAATAAAATAACGAACGAACAAACTCCTTCTCAGAGTTCACAGTGAGCTTTTTCTGTTATAATCATAATGATAATCATAATAATCATCAGAATTTTATTTCAGTGATGCAGCAAATTAATGAAGAAATGACAGGAAGTGGCATAGGTGAAGCTCCAGAGCAATTTGACTCATTTCCCATTGTCAGTGTCCAATAAGGAAGTGAAACTATAAGCATCACAAAAATGGTCAAACTAAAGAAAGCTGGGTAAAATATTTTGCAAAATCTTCAATATAAGTGTGTTAACTTTGTTTTAGCAAAAAAATGTGTCTAATGTGTCATATGCACTTAAACGGCGTTTTTGTTGTAGCCCAAAAGTGCCGTAACCCGACGCTCGATATATTAAGCACACTACTCACGTTAATGCATGTGTGCTTATTTGTCTATTGGTTTAGAGCCCAAGAGCCCTCCGGCCAACGTGACCGTGACTGTGGTCCCCGGGGAGGTGGGCCAGGTGCAGGTTAGCTTCTCCCCCCCAGAGGAGCCCAAAGGGAACATCACAGCCTACTACGTGTACATCTACCACGGGGGCACCCTGGTGAAGAACATGAGCCTCACTGCCCTCCACAGTGAGGAGGAGAACAAGCTGACAGGAGTGATCGATGGCCTGAAGGGGGGACACAACTACAGCATTCAGGTAACAGTCAGTTAAACAGTAACCTAAGTGCAACAAAGAGGTTACTGCTTGATGGAAGTGGACTGGACTAGTCAAAAATAGGACCAGTGTAAGATACCTGATTGATTATGTTGTCACTGAGGAGGTGTCTTAAAGGTTTTGTGTGGGATAATGAGTTTATACCTTGAGGTTTCAGAAAAATTGTATCAAAACTGAAGCTGACATTTGCCTTGTTACGCAGAGGTGCGTAGGTAAATGTCAGCAACAGGTGGAACGGTTTCAAAGGCACAAAATACCCTAATGTGTGTGTGTGTGTCTAATTGTAGATCTCAGCAAAGAACGGCGCCGGCAGGAGCCCCCCCAGCCCTCATGTCCAGATAACTACGGCCATCAAAGGTACAACAGTCCACTTACAAGTCCCCTGGGCAATGAGCGCGGTTCCAACATGCAGCAGCAGAGCAAAGGAATGGTTATTAGGCTGTAAAAGGTTCACTGTGGTTTAATACTGAAATGGAAGACGGCGAAGAAATCCATGGAAGAATTAGCTGCAGTGTCAACATGCAAATGTGAAAGACAACCCTACAAAAAGTTAATTTCTTCTTGAAATTATTTTCAAGAAGTCTAGTTGTTTTTTTTATACTTACATTTCTTTTTTTTTAAATCTAAATTTAAGAGATTATGAGATAATTTTTCTTCATTTTAAAGTGATATTCTGGAAGTCTTAATGCTTTACAAATTCAACAGAATGTGCAAAATCGACCACCTGGTCTTGCATTTTGATATAAAACAAGTCATAACAGATATATACTGTATATTATTCTTTGTAAAGTCCCTCCTTCCTGGATCTTATCCTTCTGCTTTGAGCAATGAGACAAGCTTTTACTGTGAGCCAGCCTGTCAGGTCCAATCAGGAAGGAGGGGGAGGCGCTTGATCATTTACTTTTGAAAATTCTGTTCCTGCTCTCCTCATTTAGCAAACTAAGAAGGGCTTTCTGGCTAAAGTACTAAGTAACTTGTTTACCTTAATAAATCCTTTTTGTAGTCCCTCTGGGGGTTATACAAGTGTTGATTGGGGGATCTTTCATCTCCCCCTGGTGTCTCTGGCCAGAAAACCATGCTTGTAGCTTTCCCTGCACCAACTCGCAGGAGCAACTAAAGGCCAACGCACACCAGAACGCAGCTCGCCGTGGCACGTCCTCTGACGCGCGTCCTTGTGGGATTTCAACACACAGCAGAGTGCGCCGCGTCACAGCACTTCAGAGGCTTCTCAAGCCGCGTGGGGCTTTAAACACGTGATTTATACAATTGTCATGAATAAAAGAAGACACGTATGTCCGTGTTGTAAGAGAGAGCAAACGGGGCTCTTTTCTGCAGGTTAATAGCGAGTTGGCGACAGACACGAGTTTAACAGGCTTCCCCTGATGGGCCCTGGCCATGGTTTCTCTGTCCCCGCGACTTCACCCGTGTCTCACAACAAGTCTGCAGGATGGTTAAAAAAAAAGGATTATTTTAAACATTTTTCAAACTTTTTGCAATGAGATATGTTTTCCTTAATTGTAAGAGAACAAATATTTTTGGAATAATAAAGACAATTTGGCCATAACATTTAATTCATAATATTGAAACCTAAATTTTATATTTAAAAATACACAGCTGGATACCTGTTTGGATATTTTGTTCACATCCATAGAGTAACTGGCCTTGCCCTTCCTCTTCTAAATCATGAACGCGGAAGTGCAGACTGAATGTGCTCTGGTGGTAACTGGTCACTCTTCCCCTCTGCTCTCCCGTGTGCTCATCCAGCCCCGGCCAAGCCCATCCGGACACCCGAGGCGGTGGTGGGCCTCCGCGGGGTTGCCATGGTAACCCAAAGGAGTATCGCCATCTACATGCCTGCCTGTTTCTATAGTGACGACAACGGACCGATCGCAAAAATCCAGGTCATCGTGGCTGAGTCAGGGGGTAGGAGTCTGTGGCTTCTTAAAATAGGCCTGTACTAGAGTCGCTCAACTTTGGAAAGAATACACTTGTGACTCGTATTTCCTGCGCAACATTTTTTAATTCCTTTTTTCACAGTAAAAGACGCCGAGAACGCGTCCAACTGGAGAACAGCCTTCCACCAGTATCCAGTCCCTTACATCACCGACAGGGGCTTTCCCAACCCGCCCTGTGACGAGTCAAACGCAGACGTGGACGCCCGGATAGGCCAGAATTTACAGTGGGGTGAGAAGCCCCCGCTGATGCCCGCCAACATGAGCGGGATCTATGTGATCGGAGAGAGGGACGACTGCCTGAACCAGTCTGACACTTACTGTAATGGGCCTCTGAAGCCTAGTACGGTTTATGTGTGAGTATATGACCTGCCGCACTTTTCTCTAGTGCTCTGCAGAGTGGTTATTCAGGCACATTACAGAAAGGGGCGACCAGAGAGAGACAAAGCAGTGGACTTGATGGTTACTGGAGGGATCCATATAGACCACAATGCATTGGTCTTTGAACTGAAACACAGCACGACTGAGTGAGATCTGTAAGAGTAAATGTAAAGAGTAAATAAGCAAATCACTCTTTAATATGTGGTTATGGTGAAAAGTTGCTGCTTACCTTTAACTACAGGTGTTGAAATGAAATAGTCTTCAGCAGGGTTGTAATTATCTGACTTTTTTTAATGTAAAATCAACATCATATAAAAATATCTGTCACTCATCTGTACCCATAAACCCAAAGCAGTCACTTCAGTTTGGTCGGGCTTTATTGCACAAATCTATTTTTATCAGAGTTCAGCAACTAGCAGGGAGAGTATGATGGATTTAGAGGCAATACTGTAGCACCTCTTTGTTCTTGAGGAGGAGATGGAGTGGCTGAGGAGGCTGTTGATTGTGCTGCAGCGATGGAGGGAGGAGGCTTGTAGAAGAGAGATGTTTTTTTTCCCTTCATCTCCTTTTGTGGATGGGATTCACAGCTGAGTTTCCTCGATCTTGGGCTTGACCCGACTGACTGGAGGACAGTTTCACCCATAACTGAACCGAACAGTTTGTGACATGGGATTTGGCAGGAAGGAGGGATGAGAGAGTGCATTTTACGGAATATGACAGGGGAGTCGTTTGGCAGCACGCTCTGACAGACAGTCCGTGACAGCGTGAAGGAAAGGGGTGTTTTTCTGGTTGGATTTATTCTCTTGCACCACTTGACTTGTCCAAAGTGTTTGTTTTTTCTTCTTCTTCCTGACAATAAGCTCTGCCTTGTGAACCAGGTTTAAATTCAGAGCCACCAACATCAAGGGCCAGTACACCGACTCGGAATACTCGGAGCATATCAAAACCACCGGTACGACTTCTTCATTTTGTTCCTAATACGTGAATGTGGCGACCTGACGTGATTATCTCCTCTCTTTTATCGCCGTGTCTCTGCAGCGAACGGGCTGTTAACCAGAGACGAGCAGATCATCCTGGGAGTGCTTCTGTCATTTTTCCTGGCCGTGTTGTTGATAATCATCATCTGCTGCTCAGTCAAGTAAGATGGCAACTCCGGGCTAATGGCTCATTATCAGAAGTCAAAGCCTGCACATATCAATTACATCGAGCGGCTTTGAGAGAGACACGCATCGTTCCGACCCTGCTTAGCATGACACCGGCGTTCCGAGCGTATGAAAGCACAGCGTCTGTATGTTTGTGGGTTATTTCCCCTGCCAAATGTGTTCCTTCACCAACAAATTGTCACACGAGGGCTGTTCGGAAAATGTCTAAGAGCAAGCATTAGCTGAAATATATTTGCGGTTGGCTAATTATTGTTGTGGACGCTTTTTGATGTGCTGCCAACTGTTCTGTTCCTGCCCAGGCTTCACCAGCACAAGAAGGAAGGCGGCACTTACTCGCCAAGAGAGGCCGAGATCATAGAAACCAAGTGCAAACTGGACCAGCTCATCGCCATCGCTGACATGGAGCTGAAACAGGAGAAAGTCAACCGGTGAGTTCACGCGCCCATCCGCACTGCACGGCCAAGTTTAGATTTCATTTGGAGCAGTTAAAGGAATAGGCCACCGTTTTTACACACTGAGATATGTTCTTACCTTAGCTTTGACGAGTTCTTTAGGACCTGTCTGGTCTTCACCCTTGCCTTCAGTCACGTAAACACAGCGCAGACGGCGTCAGCATTTAGCCTCTCCCTCTCTCCTCTATAGCTCCAAAACAGGTCAAGATAGAAGCTACTAAGCTCTTCCACGTTTTCCGTATTTAAATATGGTTACGTGAAGTGTTCCACTACAAAGTATAATTACACAAAATTAAACAATGTGGATTTTCTAAGCGGATAAAAGGGGGGACTATATTGTAAGGCGTAATAATACCAGGAGTAGTTCGAAATCCACGCAGTAATCTTCACTTAACTGCGCAGTAATCTTCACTTTACTGCGCAGTAATCTTCACTTTACTGTGCGGATGCCAAATTACTCCTGGTATTATTACGCCTTACAATATAGTCCCCCCTTTTATCCGCTTAGAAAATCCACATTGTTTAATTTTGTGTAATTATACTTTGTAGTGGAACACTTCACGTAACCATATTTAAATACGGAAAACGTGGAAGAGCTTGGTAGCTTCTATCTTGACCTGTTTTGGAGCTATAGAGGAGAGAGGGAGAGGCTAAATGCTAGCGCCGTCTGCGCTGTGTTTACGTGATTAAAGGCATGGGGGAAGATCAGACAGGTCGTAAAGAACTCGTCAAAGCTAAGGTAAGAACATATCTCAGTATGTAAAAACGGTGGCCTATTCCTTTAAAAAAGTACTAAAGTCGAAACCACTCACTTGACTGATTCTTTACAGCAGATCTATCCCTCACATTTACCCCGTATTCCACCCAGCCGCAGTAGCTGTAAGCGGGAGTCGACTGCTTGACTATAATGCTTTATTTAGTGCTTTCCAACTCTACTTCAAATCTAAGCCGACGGGACAAAAAGGCCTGTGCCGGAGCCTGACGCGTGCGTTCCTGTCAACACCGAACCTTGCGGAGTGTTTGGCTGAGGCTAAAATAGAATCCGGAGCACTACGGAGCGCTCCATCACCGCGTCTGCCTGCTGCATCTTCAGTTCTCCGCTGAGCGCATATTTCAAACTGTCGGCATCTCTCTAACCGGTCGCGGCAACAGCGGCGAGCTTTTATCCTTCCTGTGCCAAGAACTCTGTCATCAAAGTTCTACATCTGTTTGGATCCAGCAAATAAATGTATACAATTCAAACAAAACTCTCCCGCGCGCATGTAGAAACTATTTAGTCAGTCATTCCAATTGTCCCGTAGATACGAATATATTATTGCAACTCCGATTTGTGTTGGCACAGTCACAGCAAAGTCTGGTTGTGAAAGCGAGGGCCTCCGCAACAAAAGGCAGATAGTTTTTTCCGTTTGTGCACAATGTCTTTTACTGTTGAAGCACTGTTGTTAAGCTTCCCATCAGAAGACATGTATTAAACTTCAAATCACTGAAGTACCAAGACAGTACACTCGGCTTATTTTAGCGTGTGTTGGAAAGAGCTGAAATTGCATGGTACGTCTTTGCTCCAAATGGAAGCCTTCATCGCGACGCCTCTTTCCGCTCCGCTCTTGTTGCGGCGCAGGATAAAGACAGTGAATGTTTGCGGAGCGGCGGGTGAATGCTAAAAGCACCTGCCTTCCACCCCTTCCTGTCACACACACACTGCAGACCCACACACTCGCGCTCACGGTGACTCTCTGCTCCCCCCCCCCCGCAGGTACTCCTCATTCTTTTTCAGGCGGAAAGAGATCTATGTCATTCAGTAAGTTCAGGAGTGTGACGTGTGCCAGTGTGGTTTTGTCGTGGCATGATGGCGTTTCCTCATTAAAAGCATCACATGTTTTGTCATCTTCCTCTTCAGCGCTAATTTGTGGCGTACTTAAGTGGTAAACCAGGGAGTCCTCCTGATAGTAATGAATAATGAATCACAATGTCTTATACTGCACTCACCAAGCTTCTCAAAGCGCTACAGTAAAACATTATTCATTCTCCACACTGCCTGACAGAAACAAAAGCATGTCCACCTGTAACTACCTGTTGTCATCTGGGTTTGCTGTCGTTGGTCAGGTCTAGGTTCAGCGACAACATCCTGAATGAGCAGGTTGTTCCATCTGTGGATTTCTTCTTCCCTGATGGCATGGGCGTATTCCAAGATTCAGGGAGAGTGGAACATCATTTTCAGTCCAGATCTTAACCCCATTGAGAATCTTTGGGGATGATGATGGGAGAGTGTGACCACCTTCTCCATTTTCTGGACACTCAAAGACGCTTTACATTGCACTTTTCGTTCACTCCATACTCAGCTGCCCTGGGGGTAGACTGACAAAAAGCGAGGCAACCAATCTGCGCCATTGGCCCCTCCGACCAACACCACTCACTCACTCACTATTCGATAAGGCTTCCTGTTGTTCCCAAACGGTCTCCCATTCAAAAACACTATACATATAATTACAAAACCTTTGAATCAATTGCATGAACTTAAAGGCGAGTTTTCTGTGAAGGGGACCCTGAAAAAGTGACCCTGCAAGTTGTGAAATGTGCCTTTAAACTTGTCCCTGGGAAGAATTGGGAAAGTTGGGTGTTCGTTTACTAACATTTATATCTGTGATATAAGGTTACAACAACACCAGGGGCTGCCTTTGCTGTAGTACCTCCTTATAGCCTCTAGTCTCCCATTGGAATGCATTGCACTTTAGAGACATTAAAAACAACTTTAAAGCCTGGTTTCTAATTTTCCTAAACTTTCTACATCTGGATATTGCTCCTGTGATAACGCTGTGTTAGTTACCATTAAAAGAAAATGAAACCAGGCTGGTTTTTGTAAGAATTAAAAAAAAAACCTTGTTTGCTAATGAGGGCCGGACTGTTAGCATTGGAGCAGCGGGAGCTACACGTCACGCAAGGGCCGAGTCTAAACTGAAAATCCCGCCCTTATGCCCTTTTTAGGAACATGCTTCGTCAGAGCTGGGGAGGAGCAGTCTGTAAATCCACCATGAATCCCCCCTCGAACCTGGTCATTGTGGCAAAAAACGGGGAGGAGTGAGGAGTTATTTTTTACGGTCTATGATAATATCAGGTATTGGTCCTTCAATCAAACACAGCGAATGTGCTGTAAGCAAAGCTAAAGGAGGCATCCAACCAAATTTTAGATTGTGTAACCTTTACTTTCTTTATGGTCAAGTAGTGTACAATAAATGGTCTCACAGCTGCCCTGGGGCTGACTGTTGGAATCTGATCATCGATTTTACCGACACACTTTTCACTTGTGTAATTTGGAGTGTTTTGCCCAAAGAGCCACTAGTATGAGCAGTACAAAGATGCATCTCACTAGTGTTGTTAATCTCCCCGTTATGTTTTAGATGAGGAAATAAGACGACTCCGTAGTGAAAATCTCTGAGGTTTTGCATAAAAAGTGCTGTGTTTGAGCGCTGCTGTGTGTGTCCTCCCTGCTCCCCTCCACTTTGCGCTTGTTTACCTGCTCTCACTTTTTCAAATTGCTTTAACGGCCCAGTGGTCTTAGAGGGCACAAATGGCAGGCTTTATCAATAGCTGTGGATCTACGTGCACCCGCCCGCCAGCCGAGTCCCAATCCCCCAAAGAAAGCACGCTCTGATGTCCCGATTCCTTTAGAATACCACATCAGAGGGAAGGTGTGATTCGAAACGGTTTCATTTCTTTTTTTTCCCCCCCTGTGATGATTATCAGCTTTGACGCGTTTAAATGCTGCTGCCGCGATTGTTGGGCTAATTTTGATATGAACTGTTTTGTTTTTCGCGCAGGCTTCTCAGCTACAGGAAATCCCTCAAGTAAGTCCCCCAAAATCGACAACTCAAATGTGCATATTCTTAGTGGGCGAGCATGTTTGGGATTTACTGCTCGTATCCCAGAATAAACTGACTTCTTTTTGTAAACTGTTTGCTGGCCCAGGCCTGTCAATAAGAAGTCCTTTCTGCAGCATGTGGAGGATCTGTGTAGCAACGACAACGCCAAGTTCCAGGAGGAGTTCTCGGTGAGTGGGATCGAGCCAGACATGGGGGGGGGGGGGTGAATGTGGCCCAGCGTTAATGTGGGGTCTGTTGGTTTGTTTGTCGCAGGAACTACCAAAGCTGCTGCAGGACCTGGCCACCACAGACGCAGACATGCCCTGCAACAGAACCAAGAACCGCTTCCCCAACATCAAGCCCTGTGAGTGGCCCAGGACACACAGGGAGAGACACATGTAGCGAGAGGAGTCTGATGTTCGGTGTCAGGTTTCAAAAAGAAACCACTTCATCATAAATATGTCACCAGCGAGCATGGATGGATACAAGACTAAAGCCTTTTCAGTCATGGTCAAAGTGCATGATTTCACTACTTCAGTATTACAGATACTACTGGTCAAATGTTACTCCAATCAAAGTTAAAGTTGCTCATTCAAATGTTTACTTAAAGGTGCACTACGCAACTTTTTGAGTGGAAAAAAAAGCTTAATATTTGTGCGTGTTTTACCTTTTATTTTAGTGATTCAGTGGCTGTTTGGGTGCAGCATGGCACCTTTGCTTTCCCTGACAGTGGCCTCTATGATGCTCCAGAATCAATTGTTGTTGGGTCTCTGGCAGGTTTTTGGTACGAACCCCTAAAAACAGTTGATCCTGGAGCGTCATAAAGGCCACTGTCAGGGAAAGCAACAGTGCCATGCTGCACCCATGCAGCCACTGAATCACTAAAGTATGTTGTAAAAGGAGTCATTTGTGGCAAAAGTAAGCCCGATGTGTGAAGTTTGCTTTGTATTATGATTTGTTGATGTTATGTTTGCGCAATATGTTACAAAGTAGGGTATACTTTTTTTGTTGCTTTTATTTAACCAGGAAAGTCCCACTGAGATTAGGAATCTCATTTCCAGGAGTGTCCTGGCCCCAGTGAAGCACCTATTGTACATGTTTTTAGTGGTAGGGGAAACTGGAGTACACAGAAAGGACCCGTCCAGGTGGGAATCAAACCCGGGACCTCCTAACTGTGAGGCACAAGTGCTGTGCCACTGTGCCGCCACATTTGACTCCGAAGGAGAACTGTTACGGAAAAAATGCCAATTTCGTCACATTCTGACTACAAAGGACAAAAATGTGGTGTAGTGCCATAAAGTGAAAGCACTCAAGTGTTTACTATAGAAAATTTAAATTCAAAGTAGAAGATACAAATCCATTTAAATGGACACGCCCAAATTCACTTCCCATATGCCCAAACGCCGGGGACAGTACATTTGCACAGCGCCCCCTATTGTTCTGAAGTGTACATTATCAGGCAAACACATGGCCAAACTGACAAAAACACAACACTCAAGTGAAGTACAGATCCTCATAAGGTCTTAAGTTAAGATCTTAAGTGCTAAAGTAACTTTATTTCATCACAGACCACCTCTGTGCATTATTATTGTTATATGTTCAAATGCCAAAATCTAACTATTTAAGAGAGGAGAGGTGAGTTTTGTACGACTTAGGTGTTATAATTATACTTAATTACTGGCTTTGAACAACGACCTAAACATACAGTGAGTATGTTCAGTTCAATCACACACCTACATTATTACACTTTGTGACTGAAACCTGTAACTGTAGAAAGACAAATACTCCATCATAACTGGAGCCTGCAGCCTTCAGGAGCTATGCTGATTCATGTGCCGAGTCAATATAGTACGCACTAAACATTACAAAAGGCACTTATGTCGCAGCAGCATATTTTCTACATTTTATTCCTATTCTGTGCCTAGATAATAACAACCGCGTGAAGCTGCTCTCCCAGCCAGGATCCGACGGCTCCGACTACATCAATGCCAGCTTTGTCTCTGTGAGTTCAGCACTTTTTTTAAAACAACACTTCAGCTCAGATTCTTGCGCAGTTTTCTCATCTTCTCACAAAACTGTCCTCCTCCTCCAGGGGTATCTGTGTCCCAACGAGTTCATAGCCACCCAAGGGCCGCTCCCTGGCACCGTGGCGGCGTTCTGGAGGATGATCTGGGAAACGGGGACCCGCACCATCGTCATGCTCACTCAGTGCTTCGAAAAGGGCCGCGTGCGTACCAACCAGACACTGCAATAAATCACGCCTTTATCTAGTGCCACGTAGACGGGTGCATGTGAGGGGGCTCATTAGCAGCTGCTTTCTGTCCCGCTGTCTGACGTGTGGCGTTTGTGTGCGTCTGGGACGTTTCAGATCCGCTGTCACAAGTACTGGCCCGAGGACGATAAGCCCATGTCAGTGTTCAGCGACATCCTGGTGTCCAAAGTGTCAGAGGACGTCTTTCCCGACTGGACTGTCAGGACCCTTCGAGTGGAGCGGGTGAGTGATACGCACTCATGCAGCACTCCTGACGGGAAATCAATGGCAAACATGTGGCTCATCACTGTGATCATAGTTCGTAGTAAAGTTCATCGCCCATGGCCGGCCCTGCAGGAGGGGGCGCTCAAATGTGCTTTATGAAGTACAAAGTTATGAAGTATGAAGAACATCGCTGACTTTTGATTCAATTTGGAATCCATTTGATAGTAAAATATATCCATCCATTTTCTTGCACTATGCCGGGTCGTGGGGACACATTGCACCAGCCCCCCATGGCTCCACTGCTGAAGAACAGTGGTCTTGAGGCAACAGAAATAAACAGTTATCGGCCTATATCAAATCTGCCCTTTATAGGAAAAGTCTTGGAGAAAGTGGTTTACAGCCAGCTTACGGACTTTCTCCTTGTAAGTAATGTGTTTGACGTGTTCAAATCGGGCTTTTGACCCACCCACAGCACCGAGACAGCCTTGATCAAGGTGACAAATGACATTAAGCTAAATACAGACACAGGCAAGGTCACAGTTTTAGTTCTGCTGCGTTTGACACAGTGGACCATGTGATCTTACAAGGTTGAAAACCTGGGTGGAATCTCTGGAAAGGCTCTCGAGTGGTTCAGATCCTACCTTGAGGAACGAACTTACTATGTCGCCATCGGAAACTGTGTCTCAGATCAAATGGCATTGACCTGTGGGGTTCCCCAAGGGTCGATTCTGGGGCCCCTCTTGTTCAATTTGTACATGCTTCCGCTAGGTCAATTGATATCAGGTAACAATGTATCCTATGACAATTACGCAGACGATACTCAGATCTACGTTTCACGGACAGCGGGTGAACATGGGCCTGTAGATTCACTGTGTCATTGTATCAAACAGATTAGTGTGTGGAGGCAAAACTTCCTCCAGTTAAATACAGATAAAACTGAGATCATTGTCTTTGGCCCACAAAAACACCGAGAGGTTGTTATTGGTCATCTTGAAGCTCTTTCACTAGGACCCAAAAGTCAAGTTAGAAATCTCAGGGTAATCATGGACTCAGACCTGAATTTTAACGGTCATATTAAGTCCATTACATCAGTGGCCTATTACCACCTAAAAACATTGCCAAAATAAAAAACATAGTGTCCAAGCCAGACTTTCATGCTTTTGTCTCCAGCCAGTAAGTCTATTGTAACGGCCTGTTCACTGGCCTTTCTAAACGAGCTGCGGCTCGAGTCATGACCAAAACCAGGAAATATGACCACATTAGTCATTTTATTTTTTTTATTTATGGTTTATTTGGTAGGGACAGTGCAAGTTAATGAACAAGCCGCTCCGGATTGTAGCCTTAGGCTAATTTTCATCCGTCGTCCCCCATGCGCACTCTCAAACACACTCTCATACATCCTGGCCTATTGTACATGTTTTTAGTGGTAGGGGAAACCGGAGTACCCGGAGGAAACCTACGCAGACACGGGGAACATGCAAACTCCACACAGAAAGGCCCCGTCCTTGGTGGGAATCGAACCCGGACCTTCTAGCTGTGAAGCACAAGCACTAACCGCTGTGCTACCGTGCCGCCCATGCTGCTTGTGCATAAGTCCCTTCATTGTCAAGCACCAAAGTACATCTCTGACATGTTACAGCTGTGTGAACCACCTTGGGCCCTGAGATCCTCAGGGAGGGGTCTCCTGGTGGTTCTCAGAGTCACCACCAAACACGGTGAGGCTGCGTTTCAGGTTTATGCAGCAAAAGTCTGGAACATCCTCAGTGAGGATCTGAGACAGGCCTCAACCCTGAGAATTTTTAAGTCCAGGCTGAAAGGACACCTTTTTGCTGCTGCCTATAGAGATTTTTTTTTTTTTTTTAATTTAATGTAATTGTAACAAATGATTTGTTTTATTGATTTTCATTGTGTTTTAATGCTTTTTACTGTGTTTGATGTTAGTGTGAGGCACATTGAGTTGTCATGAAAAATATAATCTAAAATAATTTTCTTTTCACAATAATTTTCATTGATCCATCAAATCCACATCAATAGTATAACATCTGTACAAATACCGGATACAGTAACAAGGTACAATGTGTCATCTTTGGAAGCTACATCGATCTGATTGGTCAGGAAGGACATTTAAAAAAAAAACACTTGTAACTTGTGCATAAAGGTTCCTCTTTAACCCTACCCTGTTGTGCAGCACGGTCACTACATCCTGGTGCGTCACTTTAACTACACGTCGTGGCCGGAGCACGGGGTCCCAGAGTCCTGCACCGCTCTGATCAAGTTTGTGCGAGCGGTGCGCACCCACCGGCTGGAGACCAGCACTATCGTGGTCCACTGCAGGTAATGGTGTGCACTAGGTCTAACACCTCAGTGACAGTACATTCACTAACAGTGATGGTGCTTGTGCAGTGCGGGCGTGGGCAGGACTGGAGTGTACGTTGCTTTAGACCACCTCACTCAGCACGTGAGAGACCACGACTTTGTGGATATCTATGGCCTGGTGGCAGAGCTGCGCAGTGAGAGGATGTGCATGGTCCAGAACCTGGTGAGTACATGCTCTGCATTTTAGACTGGGCAAATATGGAGACATCTACTTTGCAGCTGGAACACATTCTGTTTAGTTAGTCTCTCTGGTCAGCTGCATTTCTGCATAATCACAGACTGCTGGGAAAAATATGCTACTAAAACGCAATCAACACACACTATTTAGTGCTTGAGTACTAAAATTAAAAATGTATTTGAAAATCTTAAATCAAGCACAGCATGAAAAGAACAAAGCATAATTAAACATAATGTCCCTGTAAAGAACAAAGCGGCCATGTCACAGTCTGCTCATACAGATGGCTCATGATAAAGGCAAAAACACTGGAGGCTATTAGTTCTTACGTTGTTGGAGCAGCTCAGAGATTCCTCATCTCACCAGTGACAGTGTACATGTCCTACTTTCCTCTCCTGCCCTGCTGTGATCCCAGTCCCATGCGAAACGCTTCAGAAAAACCTCCCTTTGACAAAGGGAATGATTTGGCTGTGGATTATAGGCACATGCAGATGCAGGAGTCCCCTTCCTCACTCGCTCTCTGCTCACCAGACTTTTCCCGACCCTTTAACGTTATTTGGATTCTACACTCCAGCTCCAGTCTGATACTAGAGTCTGTGTGGCTGATATCCCTCATGGCTTGTTTTAATCACTTCTTCATTACAGCAGGATAATGACCCAGCCCCATGTTCCACTCGGAATACAAGAACATTGCTGTATTAAACATTAAGCCTTTGCTAAACATGACACAGCATAATCATGAGATAAAGGGAATCTATTATTGTTATTAGGGTTTGACATGACATTTTTAAACACGGATCGCTGTAACAAAACCATTTGATAATAAACCTAATTCATGACATCGCAACATATTTGAGATGTTTCATTCATGCATGTCTCTCTGAGTAATCACATATACTGTACTAAATCCACTTATCCCCATTTGCTCATGTCATAAGAATGTGCATCAGTGTTTTTCATTTGACCATGTCTGGTCATCGCTATTCATTTATAGCTCTTGATAGCTGATATTGTTTGTGGCTTTCTTTAAAACACTTCTCTCCTCCTCCTTGAGTCCAAGCACAGACTCACAAGTGTTTATTTTGTCCACTACAATATTTTTGAAATACTTTTACGCAAATTAAATTAAACTACAACTACATTTAAAAGTAGACCTGTGTATATTGTGGGGAGTGGGTCTTTCCTGGTTAAATGAAGGTCAAATAAAATAAATAAAAACATTTCATACCTGACGGTTTCAGCTACAACTGTGGCCTTTCTCGGAGGTGTCACGTGGTGTTGCTGCGTCAGCTGATTTAAACAGTTTTTGGCTCTGTCTCCCTGCTTGCAGTAGTAGTAGTAGTAGTAGCAGGCTGACAGCGCCATCTGCAGTCTGACTTTGTCAGAACTGTGTCCCAGGTGTGGGAACGCTGGCACGCCCCCTCGTTCATAGACTGGGGGGCGCGATTGCGGATCTCAATGGATTCTCTCATATCTGGATCAGGGAAAACTGCAACCACAAGCAGGAAGACCGACACAGCAGACACGTCACAGCGACACCTCTGAGGAAAGGTCATCTTTGTAGCCGAAACTTATTGAACTATATTAAAAGTCGTTCATGATGACAAAAACTAGAGATGGGAATAAATAACATCTCAACCTCCAATGCATAAGGAACAAGTCTGACTCCTTGTGCATATGGGAGAGGCTCCATGAAGCAGTGGATCTTGATTAAGCATCTTTATATAAAATAATGTAAAGATGGCTAAATACATTATAGGTTAAATTTCAAGAGGTTCGTTTTTCGTCTGAAATTAAACAATAATATGTCCCCAAATACTTTTAAAATAATGAATAATGCACACATTGTCGTTGTCGTTGATGTTAGATGAATACAAATGATCTTCAGGACTTTTGTTACGGTCATACTGGCTCCTGCCCTCGAAACCCTAAATAATATCCTCCTGTGCCTGTGTCCAACTACAGGCTCAGTACATCTTCCTGCACCAGAGCACACTCGAGCTCCTGAACAGCAAAGGGAACAGCCAGTCCATCTGGTTCGTCAGCTACTCGGCTCTGGAGAAGACCGACTCCCTGGAGGGCATGGAGGGTAAGAGCCCGCCCTTCACACGAGCCGTTTCTGAAGAGACGCCCGGCCCCATTGTCATTCCGCTCACTGCCCTTTCAGGTGACGTGGAGCTGGAGTGGGAAGAAACCACCATGTGATGAGCCTGAGTCTGCCCAGGAAGGAGATTAGAGCTTTGTGCACTGCGGGGGCTCCAGCTGACCCGCGGTCAGACCGAGAGGTAGAGGGAGGAGGGACACTGCGGATGAACAAGAGAGTAAAAGACTTTTTTTTTTTGGAAGCCTGTCGTCATAGCGGATTTCCAAAGACACGATTTGGTTGCAGAGGATATCGTATTGAAGACCTGAAACCAGGTCTCTAAAACCATCCCTGTACAGCTATTTATAAATGCGTTTGAATTTTTATCATTTGGTTGATTTTGAGGCACAAAGAACATGTTGTTTAAGGCCAATATTGAGTAAATGCTGTGTTCAGAAAGCGAGAGGGGGAAGTGGCACGTGTAAAATGATCACGTCTGTTTGGGAGCTTTGCACTATTCACTCATGCATGGTGTTTTTCGCCGTGGCCTGGCCAGACGGACACATTCACTTTTATAGCCGTGTGAAGTGGGTCTGGAACCTTTCCCGTCCAAGCCTATTTCCATTACTGTGTGATGGTACTGCATTCACTTTAATATACATCGTTTTTTTTCCCCCCGTGATTTGTAGAAAACGTACAGAAAATAAAGATTGGTATGACTGACCGGGCTTTGTTTACACCCTGTGCTTGTATAAAACCATGTCTGCAGCCAAACCGGACTTGTTTTAAGGATTTTGAGGCTGATGATCATCAATAAAATATTTCTGTATCTTTTCTAGACCTGACATTTAAAGAGTTTATTCTATACAACCTAACCAAAGGAATAAAAGCAGCAAACGTGATAATTACAGCAGACGGAAGAGTGCGACTTTCATGTACAATGGGAGAGAATTCACCTGTCAACAGATCCACCGGAGACCAGAGGCGTGAGAGTAAAAACTACTTTATTCTTTCATTCTCTTCAAACAGAAATAAAAGTTAGAAATATTTCCATTAGTAAACATGTCGATCGATAGAAATCTCTTTTTATAAATCTGGTGAGGGTGCAAAGATTACCGACAGTGCTCCACAGTGAGGATGCAGATTGGTGCGTCTCCATGACAACCACGGAGCGAGAGAGAGAGAGAGGGAGGGGTCGGGCCGAGAAATGAAGCAGGAAGAGGAAAAACGGAGGACGGAGGCCCAACATGCCGTGACCAATGGGAGAAACCGAATGATCAAAAATCAACAAAATCTCATGCTATAGGTATACTACAAGTCAGCGGGTAAACAAAGACGATCCGTGACTCAGGGGGGGGGTGGAAACAAGCTATATTCTTTTTTCAAAGTGGACCGAAGTTGTTGCTTTGGCTGTGTGCACGTCACTTTATTGTAAATGCATGTATATATTCGCCTATACAGCATAGCCCTTTTCTAACATGTAATAGATCCATCTCTTCGCAGTCCCACGATAACATGACATGGCCGTTTCAATGATTAATGCACATCTGAAATCATATCGGCGTACGTTGCCATGGTAACTGCAGCGTACTCGTATCAAAGCCGGCCGCCCCTCACGCACGCGCGCATCGCATGGCAGAAGAACCCCTCCTGGTTTGCAAAGTGAAATCGTGATCATATCAATAACTATAATAATAATTTACTATATTCTGTCTTTTTTAAACTAGATCTTCTCTGTACAAATACACAAAGTCACACACGGATGGGCGGAAAAAGCGATCACTTCTTGAGAATAAATCTAAAGACTATGTACAATATATTCCGTCATGGTGCGAAAAACAAAACGAAAAAAAAAGAGTGCCGCAGTCTGATTGGTGATCCGTCGTATAAAGGAGCAAAAACCACACAGTGAAAGTTGATCATTATTCCATGGACATCTTCGGTTTTTTCCCCCTGATTGCACATTCAGCGAAGGAATGCATCATCTATCTACGGTCGCTGTGCTGGGCAAACAAAAGTGCGAGGGGGAGATGATGTTTGCGGTGACCTCGCTGTACCCTGTGTACGTCATTTATCTTCATTTTGTGGCAGGAACAGTGCCTAAGAGGAGTGTATAGGGAGGAAATGTGCCGGAGGAACGTATACGCTGTGCCCGCGTGAGCCTTGGTTTAGTGGCTGCTACCTGTTAGGATCTACTGTGCTCTACGTAAGCGCGTTGGGCAGAGGACGGTGAGGTGAGGCAGGACCCTTCCTGAGCATGGTGAAGATCTGTGCTCCCACACGTTTTAGGCAAAACACGCCACGCAGCAGCACATGATGCACAAGTCATGATTGTCTTGAGGATACGGTTGAAGGCAAAGGGGAAGGAGTGACATTCTATACATTGAAGCCTGCTACAGTGTATTTTGAACAGCTCCGCTTTCCCACACACGGCACACTTGAAAGCTACAGTTGTGTTTGGCCTCATTATGCACAGATAAGAGAAATGATAAGACCGTGGAGGAATATAGATTCAAAGTGTTCTTCAGCGAGTGTGCTATCTGCGAGCTGAACAAACTGCAGCTACGGGAGCCGTGGAGAAAACAAAAATAGATCATTTCCAAGATGTGTTTTTCTGAGTGTTTTTAGTGTCCCTTTGAAGCTGCCGCAGTTTGAAGTCTGCTCCTTGGTTCTGGTGACAAAGCTCACATTTGACAGAGAAGTGACATTTGAAATGGTTGGGTCAAAGGGTTTTAAAAGAGTGTGAAATGTAGACAGACAGCACATCTGCTCGCGGCGCTGTGTTCAGTGGGAGACAAGAGGAATGAGGCTGCCTTTTGGCATAGAATTATTCCTGTTCAAAACAAGCCTGTGATGAGCTCTCCTTGTGTGACTCCTACAGTGTCGTACACAGGAGTAAAGTGCTGTCAGACGATGCTGCGTGAGCCGCTGGAGTTCCTGCGGCGGATGAGGGGCATGGTGTGGTGCAGGGGCATTGGGGAGTCAGGGGGGCAGAACTGATGAGGGTGGTTGTAGGGGGGAGGAGGGGGAGGCAGGGGAGGCTGGGGCCCGTCCGCCGGGGCCCGCACAGGGGTGGACAGGGCCGACTGGATGAGCTGGTGGGTGGCCGGTCCCTGGCTCAGGAAAGCCTCCATGCGTCCTCTGCCGCTCTGGTCCACCACGATGACCTTGACGATCTGCTGGCACTGGATGAGGGTCTCCGGGCGCAGCTCTCCGGTGGGGACCGGGCTGAGCAGGGCGGGGGGTGCCGTCAGAGCCAGGGGGGCCGACTCAATGGCGGGCTGGCTCAGCTGATAGGTCTGCAGCCTGTTGTGAATTGACACCTAGTTTAGGAACAGTCAGAGAACGCACGAGGAGTTACTAGCCTGAACGCAGCCTGTCTGCAGCCCTCAGGTGACACATGGGCATGCAGCATGCAGTGGGACCAGCACACAGAGTGCATGCAACAGCAAACTCCAACTGACACTAACACTGAACCACCATGGCTATCACACATCAATATGAGCTTTACACATGAGCCTTTCTGACACGTTTTAGTGTCTCAAGCATGGCGTCAGAGAGGCCAGTGAGCAGTGCAGGTGTGGGCCAAAGGAAAGAGAGGTGCAGAGGATGAGCGGTGTGTGTGTGGGTGCAGAGGATGAGGAGAGAGAATGGGACGGGGTGACACCGAGGGCGTGGTGTCTCTTACACAAGTGTACATGTCTACAGGAGTAGCTGGGCAGGACAGAGATGGGCAGAGGGACAGTCAGGAAGAGGGAGCTTTGGCCAGGGGTTGTGCCAGGATTAAAAATTAGCTAGAACCGCTTTGTTCATTTAGCTTTTAAACGTGAGCTCATTCTGGAAGTTCTGATGAGTCAATGAACAACAGAAGCCCCAGAACAAACCCCTATGGAAACCCTCACTTCATCTTAATCGTTTCTATGTTTTTTGGGCTGGGAATTGTTCCTATATCCAAATAGGAACTGTAAAGTAATACTGTGGCTTCAATACAAGGAAGGTTTTGTCAGTATACATTTCTTTGACAGAGCCCATTTTTCTTTAGCGCTACACATCGACTCAGGCTGCTAATGGGGCCCAGCTCATGTGCCTTTGTGGCAGGCACTGTGGGCTCCAGCTGGGCTTATGCTGCCTTAAAGGAGCAGGCTGGCAGCGTGTGATGAGAGGGGCCGTGTTGTCTGGAGAGTGTTTGCGGAGCCACTCACAAGACACACACAGCGCCCCTTCTCCCCTGGCTGCAGTGTTACCGATGTGCCCCAGGCGGAGGATTTCTCTTTCATAGTTATAGGCCGCGGAGAGCAGACTTTATTCTGTGGTGCGTGTTGTCGAAAGTCCGCACTCTCACCGCCGCCGAAGACACCCGCCGCGCAGACACAAGCATGAGGAGACTCACCTCCACTGTGTTGTTGTTGCCAGTTTTGTCGTAGACGTCCTGTGTGCCTGTGGGGACAAGAGCCAACGCAATTTGGGAGTCAATAAGCTGGAGCCAAGGAGATCTATGTCAGAATATCTTGTACAAAATGCAGCAGGGCGAAGAGTAAAAAAAGGATTTGTATACATTGTTTTGGGTTTTGAGGGAATGTGATCTGTCAGTGCGCACAGTCGAGGTTGTTATTTTATACATGGACTAGGACTTTCTTGCCTACATCCTGTGATATTGCATTAACTTGTCAGAATACTTCCAGAATGCTTCAAAATCTGTACCTGTTGCTTATGTGGTTGACATGGCAACTCTTTCATATAAAAGGGTAGCTATCAGAGAACTTGTTTTTAAAGCTTATAGATACAAACGGCATCTCTGGATACGCCCATATGTGGTCATGTTTGAAAACAGTTAAGGGGGAAAACAATTTGGAGAAAAATCTAAACTTTCTTTAATTATTCAAAAACTACTTTAACAAATGCTGAAATATGAATTTAGTTTTGTACTAAATAAAGATACAAAGACATGGAGAGGAGCAAGGTGGTTCAACAGCCCAAAAATACATAAATAACGGAGAATGCAAACTTGATGCTTCATGTTAGCATCGGGCTAATGCTAACGGTTAGCTAGCGGTAGCTACAACTGCTGTTTTTTCACTTCTACTGATCAATCTGCTGTGAGAAAATATCCATATGGGCCCGATTTACACTTGACTTTATTTATGTGATAAATAAGTTCATATTCCACCAGAAAATGGCTAAAAAGAGTGAAAAAATTGTGTTTCTCTAAAGATTCTATTTTCCCCCTCGGTGAAGCCACGCCCCCTTCTATGACGAGATGCCGTCTGTATCTATGCGAATAATTTCAGCTAATGTGTTGCTATGTCTCACGAGACATTAGACTGTCATACAATGTAGAGACAAACAGCAGTGATACCAAACGCTCCTAACGCTCAGCTCGACACTGACAGTGCTATTTTTGTTGTGGATTATTAAAATAATGCATTTGGAAAAGAACCAAATGGAATTAAAAGCAAAGCAGCAACATCTCCATGGAGACGAGGTGATGATGCGCTGCAAAGTGATTATGAGGCAGGACTGAGGAAACTACTTAGAGAGGCGAACCCACTCACAGTAAACAACAAACAATGCAACTTTTTAGAGGTATTTTTCACCAAGAAGAACCTCCACAATTAAATATATGCTTGAACAATATTCTCTTTGATGGGTGAAATGTCTAATGGCTTTTACTTGACCGTTCGGTGACCCAGCAGCGGCATGGGTGGTCAGCTGGTCAGATACAGTTCAATCAGAGGTAAAAAAAACCTAATAAAACAATGGATCCTGGAGCGTCCTACCAGCCAGGATGGTAAGTAAAGGCGCTATGCCAGTGGTGCCCAAAGTGTGGCCCAGGGCCCAAATGCGTCCATCAGACCAATTCAGGGTGGCCCTTAAACTTCTTGCTGAATTGGCACACATCGCCAGACATGGTACTATTTACTGCAAATGCAATGTAATGGTGGGTCACTGAAAGGTCAAAGTTTCATAGACAAACACGGCAAAAGCAGCAACTTTGTCTTACTCTCCTTGTGGAAAATCAGTCCAAAAACTGTTTCGCACTTCATTATAATGATAATTGTAAGTATTTGTCCTGTCAAAATGAATATATCTTTATTGAAATTAGCCTTCATTGTGTCTGGAAACAATAATCTGACGGTAACGGTTACAACAAGCAAGATCCCATTATAGTGAATACGATTATTATAGCGAAAAGGCTTGTGTTTCTCTTCTGAGCTGAGTAAACTGTGTCCCAGTACCTGAGGGCGAGCCGTGCCCCGTGTGCTCCACCTGGCCCCCGTTGGTGTGGATGCTGTGCTGGATGCCCTGTTGCCTCTCCAGCTCCCCTGCACACACACAGACACACACAGACACTGTTGACTGTCTTTCTCTCATCTCCTCGCCCCCCTCCTTCCTTCTGCACCATGGCTTACCCCGCCCCCCGTCTCTGTGTACTCGGACTTACACTGGATGTGGATCTGCTCCATCTCGTTAACCTCGGCGATGGCCTCTCTCAGCTCCTCGGCAAACTTGCGCAGCTCCTCTCCGCTGGGGGAGCAGAAACTCACCAGCTGCTTCTTCTCCGAGGTGAACGGGCTCATCATGGTGATGCCGTGGGCGTAGTCTGCACATGGACACACAGCCATGGGACAACTTTCAGAAAGAGCGGGAGGAAAAGACGTCGGTTTAAACGTAGCCCCCATTGCGCTATTTCTCCGTTTCAGGGGAACAATCCAGTATTTTGTTTAAAGAATACAACAATCATCGATGAAAAAATAATGTGTCTGTTAAGTGTTTTGATATATTTCAGAGCAAAAAAAACAGCTTTAATAAAGAAACTCAAGTCCCTCCTCACTGAGGTCCTGCTGGTTAATTAGAACTTTCTTTTCAAAGTTGGCAGAGGTGAAAATGAAAAATGCACGGCTCAAATAAAAGACGGCGAAACAAAGCGAGAATGTTTTCTCCCATAAATCGCGTCTTGTTGTTGTCTTGTCATATTTTAACAGCAGTGCGTGATGAATGATGTAAAAACAGGCCATCGGTCGTCAGCAGCAGCTGTTCGGAGCTTTAGTCGATACCACGGGGCGCATGTTTTGGGAGTAAAACAGAGATAAACAGTCTAAAAAAACACATGCGCATAAGGCTCCTTCGAACAGCAGCAGTAGCATTTAAAAGTATAGCAGTTACTGTACTGTAGTAGTGTTGGTAGTGAACAAATAATTCAAGCAAGCTACACACAACATTTAAAATAATGTTGTATTTACTGCCTTAGTAACAAACTACCTGGCATTGTCGCCTTATGGAGCCCTTGCATTCAAGTATTAAAGGAATAGGCCACTGTTTTTACATACTGAGATATGTTCTTACCTTAGCTTTGACAAGTTCTTTAGGACCTGTCTGATCTTCAGTCACGTAAACACAGCGCAGACGGCGTTAGCATTTAGCCTCTCCCCCTCTCCTCTATAGCTCCAAAACTGGTCAAGATAGAAGCTACCAAGCTCTTCCACGTTTTCCCTATTTAAATATGGTTACGTGAAGTGTTCCACTACAAAGTATAATTACACAAAATTAAACAATGTGGATTTTCTAAGCGGATAAAAGGGGAAACTATATTGTAAGGCGTAATAATACCAGGAGTAATTTGGCATCCGTACAGTAAAGTGAAGATTACTGCGCAGAAAAGTGAAGATTACTGCGCGGATTTCGAACTACTCCTGGTATTATTACGCCTTACAATATAGTTCCCCCTTTTATCCGCTTAGAAAATCCACATTGTTTAAATTTGTGTAATTATACTTTGTAGTGTAACACTTCACGTAACCATATTTAAATAGGGAAAACGTGGAAGAGCTTGGTAGCTTCAATCTTGACCTGTTTTGGAGCTATAGAGGAGAGAGGGAGAGGCTAAATGCTAACGCCGTCTGCGCTGTGTTTACGTGACTGAAGGCACGGGGGAAGATCAGACAGGTCCTAAAGAACTCGTCAAAGCTAAGGTAAGAACATATCTCAGTATGTAAAAACGGAGGCCTATTCCTTTAAGGGTAACGCACTAGTCTAAATCAGGGCATTTGGTTGATTCACTCGACAGTCACGCTATCCAATCACAGAAACACATGGCACACGTACAAAAACAAACATGATTATGAGAGTACAAAGAAGGACTGAGAAACAGCAGAGATCTCTGCAATATCAAAAGCATTGGACACTGCTGATCGGGCGAGGGAGAAGTTATACGGACATTTGAAAGAGTCCTTTGCATTTAAGTGACAGGTTATAAACAAGAGTTAAGTGAACAAACATCAAACTTGTCCCTTGGCAGGAACACGCTCCACTAGAGTGAGATTTGAACCACCTGCCCCCTGGTTGCTGGGCAAATACCTGCGGTACTCGAATGCACCACTGTCACGACTAACCTCTTTTAACTAGGGCTGGACGATGTGGCCAAAAAAAATTAATCATTTGAATTTTTTTCGTAATATTGATCGATACAATTTAAATTTTTCATAATCAAAATAAATACATGTTGTTGATTCATGAACAAACCTGAGCTCAAACTAAAGCAAAAGGCTTTCCTTCAGTTTCATATAACACACAAATCTTCCATTGTCACATCCAAACTAGGTTCCATTTCTGACAAAGAAATGATGTGAACCTCAACCTGACCATTATTGAGATTGCACAAAGTAAAGGTTGACATTTCGATTAGATTTCAATTAATTGCCCAGCAGTACAGTGGAGAGTGCCCCTCCTTTTTAAGACTATTCTTCTCAAGAGAAAAGCTCTGACTCCTGTATTTGCACACCAAACCAAAATATGAAATACATAAATATACATTTCTTCTGATTCCATTACTGCTTCTTATGACAGCCGAAATATTAACTTTTTTCTTGAAACTCCAGAATGATGGATGTTTACACTCAAGTCATTTCATTCTCTATTGAGTCCATTCATCACCGGTTCACACGAGCTAATTGTATGTTCTTAGTATATATTTGAGAGAACTCCCAACACTGACATTTCTCTTAAGGCAAGAGTCTGGATAATTAGGAGCCATTGGGGACGTGTCCAAATCAATTCATCTCTCCATAAATCACATCTTTCTCTGCCAAATGTTTAATCAGCTCCTTCTCAAAGACAGGATACCCTTGATTTAAATCACGCCCGACTGAGAGCGATCCCGTTTTGAAAGGAATTGGTTTAAAAGCATCAAAAAATTACAGCGTGCGGCGGCATCATCTGATATTAAGACATCAGCGAGCAGGCATTCGTGTGGAGCGTCGAGCCTCTTCATCAAGTCAACAATGCATTAGGAGCAGTTGTGGCGGGATTTTTTTTAAATTTGATTTTATGTATTTGCTGGAAGACACAAACAGCGAGTTGATTCAGAGTTTAAGTGGAGTCTTTATGGATCTTTCTTTGTTGATTGATGATACTTATGTAAAACTGAATACAATGCGTGTGTGGGCGGGGGAACACAGACGAAACAGTGATGAAGCTTTTGCAGGACGAGAGGTGGAGGTTCTTACACTCGTTGCTGAAGAGGTGGAACTGCATGCCGAGCAGACCCATGGCCTTACAGAAGGTGTAACAGGCCGCACTCTTCTTCTTTGGACACAGCTTCAGGATCTGAAACGTTAACAATGTCAGCAGCTGCTTCCAATGACGGAGGACATGCATGAGATGTGATTTTTGTGATTTGGTGTTAGCCTGACCAGCAGCAGGTCGTTGAAGAGGAACACCTCCCTCTGCATCTGGGACAGCTTCTGTTTGTGAGCCTTGTTGGCGTCAGGGACCTCAAAGAGACGGCAGCAGCAGACCAGGCGGCGGTGAGGGACGGCCAGGATCTGACACACACATAACCAAACACATTACTGTCATCATAGTGCAATATAATACCAGCTATTACATTTTCCTCTTTTAGTTATGATTTACTGCTCTCCCTGTGTATGGATGGGTTTCCTCTGGGTAGCCTGGTTTTCCCCATCAACCAAAAACATGCACAATGTTAGTCCTAATACTGGTTTTTTGATAGATAAACCAGAGATGGGCTACACGGGCTGGCGGTCTTTTTTTCCCCCTTTATTTCACCGCAGGGAAGGGCAGCAAGAGAAGGGGTGGTGAAAATCAGGAAGTGAAACTACTGGGTATTTTGTTTCAGCCGTTTAATATCAGTGTTGCTTTTTCTAACCCACAAAGTGTGAGTGGTAAAGACGTGGTTGACGTGATTATCAAATACCTACAAAAAGCATAATACCCGCTCTTTAAGGCCTATTGGTTATTTTATATACAGATACATACTGCACATTAGCTCCTTATGGCCAGTGCTGTGGTAGTTGTGGCTCAGGTGGTACACACACATATAAGACACAGATGATCAGTCTGTACGTACAGTCTTTAGTCCGAGGATGGACTGCTCCACACGGCTCACATAGGTCACATGGTCCTCGTTGGAGCGCAGCTCCCTCAGCTGGATCCTTTCATAGATCCCAGCCACCATCTCTCTGGGGATGTCGGCTCCATCATCTACACCTGAGGGCGCAGGTACATGCACAATGCACATGAGATGCTACAGAATGCACGGCTACAATACTGATGCTGTTTGAAGCCCCACTCTTTCACAACACTCAAACGTAACTTTTCAATTGACTTTTAATCAGTTCACCCCAAGTACTGTCATTTCCTGGGTGAATCCAGCCGACTGGGCAAAACTATGCCAGAACGCAGCCACGCCACACCGTATCAATCACGGGCCGATTGGGTGTTGATAAGAGTCACAAGATGTAACATTAAAATTCTTAGCAGCAGTGTCTGAAAATATTAATTTTAGTTTTACCAATACATTTGTAATGTTGATATATTCATTTTGAAAATATTTTGTGTATGATGATATACTTTTGATCTTGTAAAAGTTGTTTTTGTTCACATCTGTAGTTTCTAGAGCCTTACACTTAACACTGTCTAAATGCAGTTTGCCATGAAGGCACCTGTTCCCTAACCCGTCCTAAATAGTTCCAGAGCAGCCTCCAGTTTTTAAATCTCAGTGAATGAACTCTGGTAGGTTCTTAGCTTTCAAATGAGGAATGGCACATAAAGTGAAACTCGTTTGTCATCTGCATCTCTCCAAGCTCAGGTGCCTTTTTTAAAGCACTAACAGCACATCCTACAGACATTGCCTTTGCTTGTCCTTCACCATGACACATCTGTCAACATTATGTGACAAAATGATGCTGCAAATTTGACAGTCACTCATCTCATTAACAGCCCCTTTTTAATTAAAACAAAGTTCCTGCTTTGCTGCACAGCAAGGTGGTGTCACTTTAAGGTAAATCATCCACAGACCAACTTTGACAGGATTCTTTTTAAAATATTCTTATTCAGCTCTGAACGAAATGTCAGACATTCCTTTTTACTAAAGACTCTGTCCTAACGCTTTGCAACAAGTCATTACAGGACCCGCTGTTCGAGCCACAATTTCGCCTCTATTCACACGATTATGATACTGCCATTTAACTTTAAGCTAAAAGAAAATTACTGACACGCTTCATTAGGTTAATTCCACTCAGATTACAGGCAGCTCATTTCTGTATCACAGAGGAACACTGCAGATCACTGTGTCCTATAGTTCTGACGTCTGACGATATGTGTAACTTGTGTATTAAAGTCAACACTCAGCCCAACACATCCATACTCCCGGCATAATGACACCCCCTGGAGACGGGTTATTGTGTTGTTTACTCTGCACAGAACATTAGAATATCTCAATAATTGCTGTCTTTTTGATTTGCTAATTGAGACCATTCAAATTGAAATGTCTATTCGATCGTAGCCTGCGGTATTGTATCCTTTGAGACAGAAATGAGGCAGCCGTTTGCATGTTCAATCTGTGGCGGCAGTACACAGAGCAGAGGACGTAGGTGGAATGACTGCTCCATTTGTTCCTGCAGATACATAATAAAAAAGGAAGGTCACACAGTCCTTATATAGTCAGCTGAAGGTGAACACACTTGTGCACATGACATGTGAGCGTTCAGATGATCCAATTGTGTTTGGTCAAGGTCCAAGTGATATAAGAGAGGACAATATAAAAGGATGTGGAGGAATATACAACAGGAGACTAAGGTCATAATAGAGAAAATACATTATCCAAACAGGAACTCACGTATTGTAAGGAATTATGAACGTATTAATAAAACTATAGAACAATAATCAATATACACTTTGTTCCAAATTATTATGCAAATTGTATTTTTGTGTCAATTTTTTTTTTTTTTTATGAAACTCATGGATGGTATCGTGTCTCGAGGCTCTTTGAATCACTGACATTAATCTCAGAGACCTGGGATTATTAGTTTTCAGGTTAAGCCCAGTTAAGGGAAAATCTACTGAAAAAGGATGTTCCACATTATTAAGCAGATCATCATTTTCAAGCAATATGGGAAAGAAAAAGGGTCTCTCTGCTGATGAAAAGTGTGAAATAGTTGAATGCCTTGGTCTAGGTATGAAAACCTTCGATATTTCATGAAAGATTAAGCATAATCATCGTACCGATAAGAGATTTGTGGATGATTCAGAGCACACTCAGGTTTGTGCAGATAAAGGCACAATGAGGATGGTTTCTGCCAGACAAACACATCAGATTAAGAGAACAGATGCTGCAAAGCAGCAAACAGGTATTTGAAGCTGCTGGTGCCTCTGGAGTCTTCCAAACATCAAGGTGTAGGACCCTCCAGAGGCTGCAGTTGTGTATAAACCTTCTATCCGGGCCTCCCCTAAACTGTTCATTGAAGCTGATGAACAGAAACGGCTGCAGTGGCTCAGAAATACATGAGGACTCATTTTCAAACAGTCTTGTTCACTGATGAGGCCGTGTAACCCTGGATGGTCAAATCAATAGAGTAGTGGATGGTTGGTGAATGACCACAATGTCCCAACAAGGCTGTGACGTCAGTAAGGAGGGGGCGGAGTCATGTTTTGGGCCAGAATCATGAGGACAGAGCTGGTCGGCCCCTTAGGCCCTTTTAGGCTCCCTGAAGGTGTGAAAATGACCTTTGAAAAATATATGACGCTTCTGACTGACCACTGTCTTCTATGCTACAAAAAGAAGAGCCGGGTTTTCCCGAACAAAATCATCTTCATGCATGACAACGCACCATGTCCTGCTGTAAAGAAAACCTCTGCATCACTGGCTGCTATGGGCATAAAAGGAGAGAAACTCATGATGTGGACCCCCTCCTCCCCTGACCTCAACCCTATTGAGAACCTTTGGAGCATCAATAAGCAAAACTTCTATGAGGGTGAGAGGCAGTTTTCATCCAAACGGCAGCTCTGGGAGGCTATTCTAACATCCTGCAAACAAATCCAAGCAGAAACTGTCCAAAAACTCACAAGTTTAATGGATTTAAGAATTTTGAAGTTGCTATCACACAAGGGCTCCTATAGTAAAATATAACTTGAGATTTTTCTGATTGAAATAGCTTTTGATTTCAGTAAATATGACCTCCTAATGCTACAAATTCAACAAATGACCATTTTCAGTTAATTACAAGCTTTAAAATGTATTGAAACGATGAGTTGCATAATAATTATAATACAGTTAAGGTTTGTGCACACTCCCAAACGGCAGTTTAGACCGAGAGCTGCACAGTCACTGGAACTACCGCAGAGCCAAAAAGTGGTTGTTTTGTAAAGAACACAGCAATGTTTTATTCATTATATAGAGATACAAAGGTTTAAAAGCCCAAGCAGCAGCTACAGTCACTGTCATGTCCCACATGCTCCATGCCTCAGCAGCAGTGAGAAATCAGGATGCTGCGGTTACATGCCTCTGGATCTTAGATATTGTGGGAATATCCCAGTGAGAGTATCCTGGTTTCCCATAACCCTGACACTGGCGAGGTTTACATGGTCAGGAGTAATCCGATAACCCAATAATCAGATGGCATCAGAACGCTTTGGGTGTGTCAGTTCAGTTGTGGATTGTTGGAGCGACTGAAGGATGTCCCCACTCCTCCTACTGTCAATCATCTCCACCTGTAGCACCAGGTGGAGGAAGTGATTGACATTCAGCAAATAGAGCTGTGTCTGGTTTCCCGATTGTGCTGAAAATAGCTGGACTGACTGCGCATGCGTGCATATCTGATTATATTCGGACAAACGCTGTCCGACTCCATTGATTTCCACTGTGCTCGCTACAATCAACTAGAATGTCATTTATGCAGCTCCACTGACAACAAAATCCCACATTGTTGATAGGCCCAAACTACATTATCTGTAAGCACCAAGTTACAGAAAGGGGCAAACAAAACACAAACCAATGTGTGAGTAACGGCGACCTCACTAGAATCATCAAAATCTCTAAATTATCAAAGCAAATGTCCTCAAATTCCATTCAAACTGAGACCAAACTACCATGAAACCGATCCATTTTCGTCCATGCATCCATCCATCCATCCATTTTCTTCCGCTTTATCCGGGGCCGGGTCGCGGGGGCAGCAGTCTCAGCAGAGATGCCCAAACTTCCCGATCCACACACACCTCCTCCAGCTGTTCTGGGGGGACCCCGAGGCGACACCAGGCCAGCTCGGAGACATAGTCCCACCACCGTGTCCTGGGCCTTCCACGAGGCCTTGTCCCACTAGGACATGCCTGGAACACCTCCCGCGGGAGGCGACCAGGAGGCATCCGAAACAGATGCCCGAGCCACCTCAGCTGGCTCCTTTCGACGTGAAGGAGCAGCGACTCTACTCCGAGCTCCTCCCGGGTAACTGAGTTCCTCACCCGATCTCGGAGGGTGCGCCCAGCCACCCTGCGAAGGAAACTCATTTCGGCCGCTTGTATTCGCGATCTTGTCCTTTCGGTCATGACCCAAATCTCATGACCATAGGTGAGGGTGGGAACGTAGATCGATCGGTAAATCGAGAGCTTTGCCCTCCGACTCAGCTCCCTCTTCACCACGACAGACCGATACAGCGACCGCATCACTGCTGACGCCGCACCGATCCGTCTATCGATCCCACGCTCCATCCGTCCCCCACTCGTGAACAAGACCCCGAGATACTTGAACTCCTCCACTTGAGGCAAGGACTCCCCACCGACCTGAAGAGGGGAAGCCACCTTTTTCCGGTGGAGAACCATGGCCTCGGATTTGGAGGTGCTGATCCTCATCCCGGCCGCTACACACTCGGCTGCAAACCGCCCCAGTGCGTGCTGAAGGTCCTGGTTCGTTGAAGCCATCAGAACAACATCGTCCGCAAACAGCAGAGATGAGACTCTGAGGCTCCCAAACCGGACACCCTCCGGCCCCTGGCTGCGCCTAGAAATTCTGTCCATAAAAGTAATGAACAGAACCGGTGACAAAGGGCAGCCCTGGCGGAGACCAACACGCACCGGGAACAGGTCTGACTTACTGCCGGCAATGCGAACCAAGCTCCTGCTGCGGTCATACAGGGAACGGACAGCCCTTAGCAGAGGGCCCCGGACCCCATACTCCCGGAGCACCCCCCACAGGGCACCACGAGGGACGCGGTCGAACGCTTTCTCCAGATCCACAAAACACATGTGGACTGGTTGGGCGAACTCCCACGAACCCTCGAGTACCCGATGAAGGGTATAGAGTTGGTCCAGTGTGCCACGACCAGGACGAAAACCGCATTGTTCCTCCTGGATCCGAGGTTCAACTATCGGCCGGATCCTCCTCTCCAGCACCCCGGAATAGACCTTACCGGGGAGGCTAAGGAGGGTGATTCCTCTGTAATTGGAACACACCCTCCGATCCCCCTTCTTAAAGAGAGGGACCACCACCCCGGTCTGCCAATCCAGGGGCACTGTCCCCGACCGCCACGCGATGTTGCAGAGACGTGTCAGCCAAGACAGTCCTACAACATCCAGAGACTTAAGGTACTCAGGGCGAATCTCATCCACCCCCGGAGCCTTGCCACCAAGGAGCTTTCTCACCACCTTGGTGACTTCAGCCCCGGTGATGGGCGAGCCCACCTCCGAGTCCTCAGCCTCTGCTTCCTCATTGGAAGACGTGACGACGGGATTGAGGAGGTCCTCGAAGTACTCCTTCCACCGCCCGACGACATCCCCAGTCGAGGTCAGCAGCCCCCCACCCGCACTGTAAACAGTGTTGGTGAAGCACTGCTTCCCCCTCCTGAGGCGCCGGATGGTTTGCCAGAATCTCTTCGAGGCCGACCGATAGTCTTCCTCCATGGCCTCCCCGAACTCCTCCCAGACCCGAGTTTTAGCCTCCGCGACCGCCCGAGCCGCAGCACGCTTGGCCTGCCGGTACCTCTCAGCTGCCTCAGGAGTCCCACAAGCCAACAAGGCCAGGTAGGACTCCTTCTTCAGCTTGACGGCATCCCTTACTTCCGGGCGCCACCACCGGGTTCGGGGATTGCCGCCGCGACAGGCACCAGAGACCTTACGGCCACAACTACGAGCAGCCGCATCGACAATGGAGGAGGAGAACAGAGTCCACTCTGACTCCATGTCCCCCGCCTCCCCCGGAATCTGGGTGAAGCTCTTCCGGAGGTGGGAGTTGAAGACCCCACTGACAGAGGGATCCGCCAGACGTTCCCAGCAGACCCTCACAACACGCTTGGGCCTGCCAGGTCTGACCGGCTTCCTCCCCTGCCAGCGGATCCAGCTCACCACCAGGTGGTGATCAGTTGACAGCTCAGCCCCTCTCTTCACCCGAGTGTCCGAGACACGCGGCCGGAGGTCAGATGACACAACTACAAAGTCGATCATCGACCTCCTGCCTAGGGTGTCCTGGTGCCACGTGCACTTATGGACACCCTGCATGCATGTGCAGGATTATTTACACTTTGATTCTGCTGCAGTAAATGAGTGTGTAAATACCTTGGAACACATTCTAACATTTTAACAGATGTATATATATGTAGATGTAGAAATATGCAGAATCGGTGCACATAGAGGAAATCATTCGGTGCATGAATGATTTGAGACATGAACCCAGTCTGCAAACGGCAGCATGGTGAAGTCATAGAGCAGCACATTGTACCCCTGAACACTTCCAGTGTTGCAGTTACCTCCTCGTGAGGATACCGTCTGTGCTGGCGTGCAGTTTTGTTAATCTCTGGGATACGGCGGATCTCCCGGTGCACAGCTGATGACGGCGGTGGTGATGCTGAGAGGGCTGTAATTTACTTCACTTCAAGGGCCTGCCACTCAAACGTTCAAACTTCCCAGCGCCTCTAAACTACTCCGATTCTTATCACGTTCTCTGAAGTACACATCCTCGCCAGAGTGTGCGGATGCTAAGATTTATGATTCGCATAAACCAAGGCTATAAAAATGCCCATTAGACGGCTCCAGTGCTGTTTCCTATTTTATGACACAAATCCTCAGCCTATGCCTCTCCACTCGGGTTCAGAATGTTGATATAATAAATGTTTTGGAGAGGTAGTGTATGCTAAATAGAACGTCTGAGTAGGTGTGCCATTCATGGCCGTCAGCTCATGTTTGGCCTTTAAATGAGGGCAATCCTTGTTCACTTTCAAAACAGCTCATTGCAATCAAACTACATAATGAGCAGATTATTACATTCAACCATTCGTAATGCAAATGGACTGGTGATTTCTCCACTAGTCAGAGTAATTACGCTCAATCTTACCGAAGCGTCAAAAACCCAAGGTTTGACGAATGCGTGGCTTGTGAGCCACATGCAGCTCTTGGCCAATGAGAATGCAGCTCTTTGCCTTGTCAGATAGATTTCATATTCAATGTGGCTTTTCAGTTTGTGTGCTGCTTCTGAAGTTTCTGATCACTCTTCAGTTTGATGAAAATTGGCCTCATATTCACAGAGAAAGATCATAAATAGGAAATGAAAAAGACGGCATTCAGCAAAGCATATGGTGCGAGTCATTGCCTTCTCTTTCTCAGTTGTTGTAAATACAACATAAAACGGAAGCTGAGACGTCCTCCTGCCAAATACTGCGCTAAACAAGAGCTTCAGGCCAAGGGCCAAACCGAAAGGAACCTCACTGGGCAGGGCCCCAGACACAAACATACTCCATAATTAAAGATAACAGGAAAAATAATAATGAAGAGCAAATGAATAAATGAAAGGCCCAGTCTGGGAAAAGCAGCAGCAATGCTTAGTTTCTACCCCAATTTATTATTTTAGTTTTGCTGATCAAATGAAACGATTAAGTGTAATATGTTTGCATAGAGTGCAAAAATCACCAGGACACACATAAACAAAATAAATCTCCTGTGGGCCTCAAATGCCCCCAACAATACACAGTGCCCATATTATAATCAATATGGACCTGTACAATAGTTATTTTAAATACAAAGCTATACTATTTTTCTGAAGCTTTTCAAGAGCTCAAACACTTGCTCTCCATGAGCTGATTTCATGACATGGTGCTCTTCTGTGTATTCACAGATTCACTGTGCTTGTTCTGATCATTTCAGCACTCAATCTGCCTCCACTACAAACCATTTTTTACCAATAAGTGGCAGCTATTGTTTTTACCTTCGTCACTCCAGCACTATTTTGAGTCCAGGTGTTTCGTAGGCATACATACCTTTATTTCATCATAGTTTACCATTAATAAACATGAGACACCAGGCTAAGGTGTGGAGTCTTATCTTTCAAATGCCCGAGTAAAAGTGTTGAATAAGACCTTTAAACAAGGAATAAACTCTCACAGTTTTGACGTGAATAATTGTACAAGTTAGTGCTGCAGTAGGTCTGCACCTCAGAGGTTGGACACTTGGTTGCAGTAGGTCTGCACCTCAGAGGTTGGACATTTGGATGCAGTAGGTCTGTACCTCAGAGGTTGGACACTTGGATGCAGTAGGTCTGTACCTCAGAGGTTGGACACTTTGCTGCAGTAGGTCTGTATCTCAGAGGTTGGACATTTGGATGCAGTAGTGCTGTACCTCAGAGGTTGGACATTTGGATGCAGTAGGTCTGTACCTCAGAGGTTGGACACTTTGATGTAGTAGTGCTGTACCTCAGAGGTTGGACACTTGGATGTAGTAGTGCTGTACCTCAGAGGTTGGACACTTTGATGTAGTAGTGCTGTACCTCAGAGGTTGGACACTTGGATGCAGTAGGTCTGTACCTCAGAGGTTGGACACATTGATGTAGTAGTGCTGTACCTCAGAGGTTGGACACTTGGATGTAGTAGTGCTGTACCTCAGAGGTTGGACACTTGGATGCAGTAGGTCTGTACCTCAGAGGTTGGACACTTGAATGCAGTAGGTCTGTACCTCAGAGGTTGGACACTTTGCTGCAGTAGTGCTGTACCTCAGAGGTTGGACACTTGGATGCAGTAGGTCTGTACCTCGGAGGTTGGACACTTGAATGCAGTAGGTCTGTACCTCAGAGGTTGGACACTTTGCTGCAGTAGTGCTGTACCTCAGAGGTTGGACACTTTGATGCAGTAGTGCTGTACCTCAGAGGTTGGACACTTGGATGCAGTAGGTCTGTACCTCAGAGGTTGGACACTTGGATGCAGTAGGTCTGTACCCCGGAGGTTGGCCACTTTGCTGCAGTAGTGCTGTACCTCAGAGGTTGGACACTTGGATGCAGTAGGTCTGTACCCCGGAGGTTGGACACTTTGCTGCAGTAGGTCTGTACCTCGGAGGTTGGACACTTGAATGCAGTAGGTCTGTACCCCGGAGGTTGGACACTTTGCTGCAGTAGGTCTGTACCTCGGAGGTTGGACACTTGGATGCAGTAGGTCTGTACCTCAGAGGTTGGACACTTTGCTGCAGTAGTGCTGTACCTCAGAGGTTGGACACTTGGATGCAGTAGGTCTGTACCTCAGAGGTTGGACACTTTGCTGCAGTAGGTCTGTACCTCAGAGGTTGGACACTTTGCTGCAGTAGTGCTGTACCTCAGAGGTTGGACACTTGGATGCAGTAGGTCTGTACCCCGGAGGTTGGACACTTGGATGGAGTAGGTCTGTACCTCGAGGTTGGACACTTGGATGCAGTAGGTCTGTACCTCAGAGGTTGGACATTTGGATGCAGTAGGTCTGTACCTCAGAGGTTGGACACTTTGATGCAGTAGTGCTGTACCTCGGAGGTTGGACACTTTGCTCCAGTAGGTCTGTACCTCAGAGGTTGGACACTTTGCTGCAGTAGGTCTGTACCTCAGAGGTTGGACACTTTGCTGCAGTAGGTCTGTACCTCAGAGGTTGGACACTTTGCTGCAGTAGGTCTGTGCCTAAGAGGTTGGACACTTTGATGTAGTGGTGCTGTACCTCGGAGGTTGCGTATGAAGTCGTCCAGCCCCATCTTGCGCTGAGGCTTGATGTTGGGGGAGTACATGTCCGTGTTGAGGAGCACCACGGCGAAGGCCAGGATGAAGATGGTGTCCGGGTTGTGGAACTGCTGCACCACGTCCGGGTTACACATGCAGTACCGCTGGCTGCAAGGGACAAATAGGACACATGTGAGCAACACAAACTGGAAATACGGTCTGGTCTTAGCCTGAATAGATTTTCCATACAATGGCAGACCAGTTAAGGACAGTTTGGGGGTTGGACAACTTTATCTAATTTGCTTCCTTACAAGTGCTGCGGTAGACTCTCAGTGGTTTAGGAATGTTGCATCATAGCAGAGATTATTCAAAGTCATCAAGTGCTTTATACGTCATTGTACAAATAAGGCACAATGAAATTGCATTTAGGTGTTGGGTTAGTCCTGAGACGTGGCAACTGAGCGCCACCATGGGCCAACCGGACCATGTTTTTGGAGGTTAGGAAAACCGTAGTGCTTTGGTCCATTGTTTATCACGGGGGTTAGGTTAAAAAAATAATCCGCAATAGACGAAATCCGTGAAGTAGTTAGCTTTATTTTTTACAATAGTTCGCTCATGTTGCTGTGACTTTGGCAGCGGTGCGGTGTGTGCTGATGTGTTGACAGGACACTGACAGAGATCCTCTCTACAGTGAGAGGAGGCTCACTCTACGACTAGCCAATCAGGAAGCAGAACACAACGTGCATATGGCGTTCATACACTGTAAAAAAGCATGCAAAATTGTACTAAAAATAATCCGTGGCCCTAACCCTAACAGCGAGGCAGCGAAAGGTGAAATGCGTTATAGCGAGGGACCACTGCACTGCTTTCAGTTACTGCTAGTGATGGCCAAAAAACTCAACGCTCTGGAGCTTGTATCGCTCTTCCTGAAGCAGATTGTTTCGAAACACTGCGTCGAAGCCTCTTTCAGCAACACCTGGTCATGGGACTGTCTTGAAAACTGCTTCTTTTTGTGAGTTGTGTATCGTGTCTCAAAGCGGGTCATCTGCTCAAAGTGTCTCACTGAGCTGCTTTTAGAGGTGAGATGCTAAACAACAGGATTCCTCGTCCATATAGTGATGTGAATCATTTTTGTACTTTCTTATTCTTTACAAAGTCCTGCTTTTGAACAGATACAAAAACAGGCGTGGAGATGAACAGGCGAGGGAAACGTAGGGAGCGCCATCTACAGCAAATAGTGTCAAAACTAGCTTTGACTGAATGAAGTAAAAAGACTGCGCATTGCTGTCCTGCCTTTGAGCTGCAAAGGGACAGGTGTCTGAGGCCCCGCCCACTGGAGCTCCGTGAAGCACAGACCACGTTACAAAGAAAATTACTCTAATTTATCAGCCTATGATTGATTTGATCATTCAAACCTCAATATCAGGCTGCAAATAATAAAACTGTCACACGTCTGTTTGAAACTTCTCTTCAACATGATTGTGTTGGTGCTTCAGTCGTGTTTATGAGAAGTTGCGATAATAAAGTTTGTCCACAAGAGGGCAGTGTTCAAAGAGAATGAAAGAGCTCAGAGACTTCGAAGCATAAAACACTTTTTTGCTAGGAAAGCCTCAAAGTGCTACAAGGCTTCACTCGCCCATCACTAGTCACTGCTCCTTTGAAATGATGCGCCGTCCCTGTTTCAGAGCATGGTGTCCTGCACTGGTCAACACCGCCACTTCCTCCTTCTTCTGCCCCCTTCTCCCTACGCTCCACAATAGCCTTTCACCATATTCTGCGAAGAGCGTGGCAGACAGATATAATCCGTCTTACTCTCCAGTAGGGTTGTGCCGATGGACGATATCATCGTCCATCGGCGATGGATGAGCAACATCACGATGGAGAGCCACCATCGTGATGCCACGCCCCCTCCCGTCAAAAACACGCACTGGTCTTCTGTAGGCCTTGCAAACCTACAAACTGTGCAGGGATTGCACTGTAAATTAAATCACTGATGTAACTAATATGCACGCTAGCGTCAGTAGCCTGCCAGAAGCCACGATGTGTTAGCCGTAATTATTAACGTAAAGACGCAGCTGCTCTGTTTATGACGCGCGGGGCTCTCTTTCTCTCTCTCTCTCTCTCTCTGCAGCTCAGAGTTTAACAGCGCGTGGTTTTGTTTTGCTTTGCTGCGTATTGAAACTTAAACCGTTTTAAAATGAGATGGCGCTCACATCGGAGCTAACTGAGCGCGTGGACTATTCTCACGAAGGACCGAGAGAGGAAAGAGTGAGGAGAGAGAAAGGCGCGGTGCAGCAGGAGTTAAGAGGTTAGAGCACACGGACCGGGCGGCGCGTGGAGCAGCTTCAAAAATGTAGCTACGACGCAAACTTCAAAATATTGTCCCGTTCACCCACTGTTTCTTAAACATTACGTTAAAATTGAGCAAATGCAAATAATAAGCTCCGATTTACATTTGTATTAGTGTGATAAGAGCCTTGGAGTTCACGCTCTGAATAAGTCGTTCTCCTCTCAGACTTTGCGCACAAGTTTTAACACATTTCTTTTGCAAAAGTCGTGTCCGTGACTCTGTTCAAATCATGTTTAGTTTAGATCCATTTATCCTGCAATCTCACATTTTCCTAGCATACATAGTAATATGCAGCATATATTTAGGCTATGCAAATGTCTTTAAAAAAAAATGCTTATAATGAGAAATGGACGATATCATCGTCCATCACGATGGTTCACTGTAAACATCGTCAACGGCCAATTAAGGGAACATCGCCCAACCCTACTCTCCAGTGGATGAACAATAGTAGGGATGGAAGATTTGTGAGGCATATCTGCGAGTCTTGCCTGGATACCTCTCGTTTGTCCCTTTATTGTTTCCTGTAGTGTCTCTTGTGACGCCTCCACTGTTCTGCAGGTGTGGGGGGCTCTTGGTGCCTCTTCAGTGTTTCAGAAGAAACAATGTCTTTAGCTCATGAGCTTGCTGTTTGTTTACTTTGAAATAACCTAACTTAAAGCAAGGCTGAGTAACTTGTTTACCTTAATACATCCTTTTTGTAGTCCTTCTGGGGGTAATACAAGTGTTTATGGGATGATTGGAGGGTCTTTCATCTCCCCCTGGTGTCTCTGGCCAGAAAACCACAATTGTAACTTGACTGCCACCGGACCGGAGCCACCAATACACACTAATGGAATCACGAAGAAGAGGCTAACAGGCAAACAGGCAAATCTAACAGTGGGCTAGGGCCACTTAAAACAGTATTTACAGCCAAGTTTGAGTGAAAAAAATTGGATGCACAATATCTCTCTCTCCCTCTGTAGTATTTACTCTCACGTACAATTAATATGTTAAAAAAATCGCAACTTGCTACGACACCTGCAGTTGCCGCTTATGGCCTCTAGGGGCAAGAGTTACTTAGTACTGCTTTAATGGCCAGTGCGTACTCTCTGCAGTAAATGCAGTGTTTGAGTTGAGGACGTTTTGCATCTCATTTGCATCTGTTCAAGCTGTTGTTGTTGTTGTTTACCCTGAGGCAGTACAACTCAATAGCCAACCGTTTTTCAGGGCTGGGATGAAACCAAAGGTCAGCTACATCTCAACTGCATTGCCAAGGCTCTGTTGTTTCAGGGATCGAGGTTTGAGGAGAGCAGTGTGTAAGGGGAAAACATTGTCCACTAAATCTGTTAAAAATAGCCTCCTCCATCCTTCTCTCAAACCTTTTCTAATCCCCCGATAACAATCAACTAAATTAATTTCACAATGCACATCAAACCAAGAGCTTTATCGGAGAGAGCGCTGAATGAACCGCTAAACTAATCCCAGAATCATATGCATTTCGGAACATGTTTTGTCAAAATGTTAGCACTTTTCTACATGGTATTGAATTTCTTTGCTGCAAAGGACAGAAAGGACACGACGTAAAGTGAATAGATCGAATGGCAAGATAAGGCAACGGCATAAAGTGAAAATATTGTGCGTTGAAGCAGGACCTGGTAAACAGTGTGATGTAGGAGCGTGATATGCTCGGTGAAAAACAGCAAAAACTAACAATGGCTTATCTTTGCGGTCTAAATGATTTATAAACACGCCGCTTCACTCCCCCCAGTGCTTTGGGGAACAACAATGGCTTGGACCCCACCAATATGAGGTTGATGGGTTGACATTTTCATAATTTGTTCATAACGTTCATGATTTGAGACGTTTGATGGCTAAATGCTAACGGCTATAGGAAAAAAAAACACTAAAAAGTTTCCCAATTAGCCGGCTTGCTTACTATGCTACTTTTTAAAGTTCTTTTAATGGTTTTTAAATGTCTTAATGGTCTTGGTCCTTCCTGTCTTTCAGAACTGCTTTTACCTTCTAAACCTTCACGGCTCCTTCGCTCCTCCGGCAGGGGTCTCCTAGTTATTCCTAAAGTCAACAAAAAGACTCATGGTGAGGCGTCGTTCCAGTATTACGGCCCTCGCCTCTGGAACCACCTGAGGAGGAGCTCAGGGCTGCAGAGAACGTTCATGTTTTTAAGAGCAGCTCAAGACCCACCTTTTTAGCTTAGCTTTTAGCTGATATTTATTTATCTATTTTAGTCCCATTTATTTATTTATTTATCTATTTATTAATGTTGCTAACTTGATATTTATTTATATATCGATATTTATTTTTAGTTTCTTATTGATCTTCACTTTGTTTTTAAACTTTTTATCAATGTTTTTATACTGCTTCTTATATTTTTAGAATCTCCAGTGTTTCCTCTGAAGGAGCCCTCTGCCTCGGGAGCGGTGACTGGCTGTGGCTGTGTGGGTGCTGTCCTGTGGGTGCCCAGTGTCTGCTGCTCCCGGGAAGACGGCTCCTCTGATGGTGTTTCCTCACCTTGGTCATCTGTACCCAGTCCTATGTACTTGATTTTGATTCTGTGTGTGAGCATGAGTGTAGAGTAAAGGGTAGGGGGTGTAGGTGTGTGTGTATTGTGACAACTGTATATATTGGGAGGGTTTGTCGGGCAATAATGTTTTAATGTCTTTTTTTTTTTAATGTCAAAGCACTTTGCGATGCACCTGTGTATGAAAAGCGTTCTATAAATAAAGATTGATTGTCAGCATGCGTTAGGATTGAACGCCGCTTCCGCTTGGACTACAGATGGAAACTAGATATTTAGCTATAATCTGATGCAGTACGTCTCTGTCGCTATGAGCTTAATGTCTCTCTACATTGTCCCTTTAATTAAGATTAAATTCAATTGTTATTCCGATCGTAATAGAGGATGTGTTCTTCTCTCAACATTCATATGGTTAAATAAAATCCAAGCAGTTTCCAGGATTTCTCTGTGTTCTGAAGAGATTTTAGTTTTATTTATTTATTTGTTTTTCACGCTGTTCAGTTGAGATGAAAGAATGAGATGAAGAGTTGAGACAGCTCATATTCAAAGTAAAGGAAGAGAACCTACAAACTTTCCTTTGAACTAACAGCCATCAGCATAGTCTATATGTATACTGTCATGATGTGCAGTCATCCAGGGGAGGTTGGATGTTCGAATCCTGCTCTGTTTCATGCTGTTATTCACTGTCTGTGTCTGTGGCAAAGACTAGCAAGCGTTGACCTGGCTACGATCTGCATGATCACCAGGACAGGATGATTTCACTAAAAGCCATTTGCAACAAAGTGCAGCATTTCCACAATACGACATATTGAGGTAAAAGTATTTGGATCACTAATATATCAAACAATAATAATAATAGCTAACTATTAAAGGTTTTCCAATCTCTTCAAAGAGGACAGTAGAGAGGGAAAAATGCTGTGCTGCATTTCACACACTCCTCCTGGTGTTTGTCCAGTCAGAGCTGTGCTTGGCTGCGAGCAAGTCATGTAAATAACAAGGCTGGTCGTTTTGCCAGGAAGTTGCCTTGCAAAAACTGCTCAGATAATTAACACCAAGAACTTCTTTTAAAGTAGTCTAATAAGATTTGATACATGGCTGTCCAGGGCCCACAGCATCGCTCCGCACTTGTAGAGCTGAGGGTCAGTTCATAAAAACTTTATTGGTGCAAGTTTTTAAGGGGAAAAAATGGGAACCACTGACTGGACGAGCGCTAACCCACTGTATGTGGAGGAGGGGCTTCCCATTTTACAGTCAGAGCCACAAAGTGCCTTTAACATGTGGACCTCTCATCCTTGTCTTCCCACTGTGCAGCCACAGGTATCAGTCAAGCGCAGAATAATAAACACAGCTTTGCTCAAATAAACCAGTGTAAACACCATGAGCTTAGAGGGGACTGCAGCCAGCAAGCGTCTTTGGAAAGGGTAACTGCCATGATAGCATCATGAAACAAATAATCTGAAACTGTAGGATGGGTCAGATGCTAAGGACAAATCTTCCAAACGTCAAGGCGATTATTTGATAAAAAAAAGAAAATTAAAAAGACCAAACGAAGGCATGGAATAACTAACGTGCATGTCAGTCCATTCATAGGGCTCCATTGCAGGTTACATAAGCTCTTTATTTAAACACTAGCCCTGCCGCTCTTATCTCCACATCTGAACACTGAAGTTACATGCCAGCTGGCACAGGAGCCACTCTGTGTAAAAGCACCGCTCACAACCGTCCAACATGCTTCAGCGCCGTGACATAACGCTCTTACGTAACACTGTGGAGATGTCAGCGCGCCTCACCGAAAGCACTGATTTAAGCCCGGGGAGACTACTGCGCTTTAAAGCCACACTGCGC